>NC_000072.6:91397039-91997039 GCF_000001635.26 Mus musculus
TAGTCCTTTCTCTGTGAATACCTCTAACCCAAACGGGATGAGAGGTAGGCACCATCCAGTTCCTAGCACACACTTCCGTAAGGATCAGGAGTAACACCAGATTTGTAACGGGTGCAATCACGGGCTGTTAGGAAGGTGCCAAGACCCCCTCTGCCACCCCCACCTTAGTTTCCTCATAGCCCTTCTTACTGTATCTGTCCCGGGTCACTCGTTCCCACTGTCCCTAGAGAATATAACTTCCTTCAGTGTAGCACTCTGGCATAGATGCCTGCCCTGGAGAGGAGGAATGGAGACGATCCACAGCAGCAGCAGCAGCCTTGGGGTGCACAGGATGTGGCTCACTCACAGCTCATGTGAAGAGGATACTGTCCTCAAGAACAGCCCTTCAGCTGGAGAGGTGGCTAAGGAGTTAAGAGTGCTTGCTGCTCTTGCAGGGGACCCAGGTTCAGTTCCCAGCACTCACAACCACCTGTCACTCTAGTTCCAGGGGATCTCGTGACCTCCACGGGCATCAAACGAGCACATGGTACCCATATATACATGCAGGTAAAACAGTCATACAGATAAAATAGAATAAAGTAAAATAAATAAATAAACAGCCATCAAATGAGTTAGCGACAGCACACCCACTTTGCAGATGAAAAGACTGAGGCTCAGGTATGTCTGACCAGGCAGAGGTGGAGACTATGGCGAACAGGCTATGTGCCTCTTAGCCCATCCTGTCTACCACAACCAGAGAGCCAACACAGTCATCTGTGGGCCCTGCAGACTCAGAGAGACAAAGGTGGACAAGGAGAAACATTTGTTGTGCACCTACTAGGTAACAGACTCACATCTGGGTCTCTGCGCTATATTTTGCAACAGCCCCCAATGTAAGACAATACCCAAATTTACTGGTAATGAAGGTTTCCTACCTAGATAGACTAGAGCTGTGAATCAAAGCCTTTGCTGGACAGCACTTCCCCTTAGCCCTGCCTTGCTACCTGCCTTGTCACTGTATGTGAAACTCATGGTTAGAGCTCTCCCCAGAATGCATCACTTCTGTCAAGAGATGACATCTAGTTATCAGTTAATACTTGTCAGTAAGGTCAGACCCTGGCACCCTGAGAAGGAAATAAGGTGATGGCAGATCTAGCAAGGAAGGGCCCTAGATCCCCAAGTCCCATTCTCAAGAAGCCACCCAGTACTCTGAGGCTTCCTTCCCTGGATTGGGGGTGGGGTAGTGAGGCTCAGAGAAAGGTATTGATGGATGTCACAGACATAGGTACAGCCAGAAGCATTGAGAGGTCACAGGGTGTCCCTATTCATGACCTGAGCCATTCCCAAATCCCGATGGTCCATATTCTTCCCAGCACAGTCCAAAGAAGCCCTCACTGGGGCACTTACTGAGTGCATCTCCTTGAACTTGCAAAACGTCTGCAAAGTTCTGAGAGACTGAAAAGTGGATATTAGCCCAGAAACTTAGTATACCCAAGATATAAGAGACAATTTGTAAAACACATGAAACTGAAGAAGAACGAAGACCAAAGTGTGGACACTTTGCCCCTTCTTAGAATTGGAAACAATCACCCATGGAAGGAGTTACAGAGACACAGTTTGGAGCTGAGACAAAAGGATGGACCATCTAGAGACTGCCATATCCAGGGATCCATCCCATAATTAGCCTCCAAACAATGACACCATTGCATACACTAGCAAGCGTTTGCTGAAAGGACCCTGATATAGCTGTCTCTTGTGAGACTAGGCCGGGGCCTAGCAAACACAGAAGTGGATGCTCACAGTCAGCTATTGGATGGATCACAGGGCCCCCAATGGAGGAGCTAGAGAAAGCAACCAAAGAGCTAAAGAGATCTGCAACCCTGTAGGTGCAACAACATTATGAACTAACCAGTACCCCAGAGCTCTTGACTCTAGCTGCATATGTATCAAAAGATGGCCTAGTCGGCCATCACTGGAAAGAGGCCCATTGGACACGCAAACTTTATATGCCCCAGTACAGGGGAACGCCAGGGCCAAAAAGTGGGAATGGGTGGGTAGGGGAGTGGGGGGGTATGGGGGACTTTTGGGATAGCATTGGAAATGTAATTGAGGAAAATACGTAATAGAAAAAAAAAAGAAGTTCTGAGAGGTTCCTTCAGCTCCTGCAACAATGGTGGATGGGATCGGATGGCACCTCATTGATACAGAGTATGTCAAATCTTCAGAAATGGGCTGCAGGTGAGGCTGTGTCTGAACACCTTGCCGAGAAGGACAAACCAAGGCAACCTACCTCTGAGAGGCAGACTGGCCCTTGTTACCCCTTTCACAGAAGGCAGATCATGAGGCCCAGACACAAGCCCTGACAGCTGGGCTGCAGGGTATGACCCACTCTCCTGTGGCTCCTGGCTCTTATTCCAGCCCACCAATTCACAGCCCACCTCTCCACCAGACCTTCCACACATCTGGTAAGTGGGTGCCAGCTCGGCTGAAGCTGTCCCCTGTGGTGATGAATCTGACCTGAAGTACCAGTAGCTGAAGAAAGGTCTTCATCCAAACAGTGACCTCTGTCATCTCAGCCAAGCATGTGCCCAGCCCCTGCCCTCAGTGAACATTTCCTGAGCACCTACTGTGTGCTAGGCACTGTGCTGCAGGCTGGATGAACTAAGATGTGGGATTCAGGTGTGGCTCTGCCTTTGCAAGAAGACAGAAAGCAGATTACATCACTCTGTCAGCTGAGGACTTCAAGGAAAAATAAAAACACCCCAGTGACAAGAACTGGGGCTGTCAGAGTTTGAAAGTTCTGTGAGGAGAAGAGTCTCCCAGACAGGGGCACCCAGACCATGTCTTTGGCTGGTGTGGACCAGGTGAGCCAGGGATGCAGAGGAGGAGACGGAGTAGGTAACATAGGGAGTCCTGCTGAGTGTCAGAATCCTGTCTTGAGCAGAGCCTTCTCCTGTCCCTAGAGTCAAAGAAGTGACTCCCAGAGCCACAGACAGAAGGAAAGCCTGCCTGAGGTCACCCATGACTCCAGAGACCAGACTAGAACCAGCCCCTGGGCCCCCATCGAGGAATCCCCTCCCTCCCTTCCACCTTACCCTCGAATCTCACTGGCCACATATCAGGGGTTTCTACACAGAAACCCGGGGAAGCAAGCCAAAGTGTCTCCATTTCAGCCTGGGTGACAGGGTGCTTGCCATCCATTCCCACTACTCCACACTTAGCTGGGTGACTCTGAGCCCACACCCTGAGTCCCTGAGCCTCAACATTCCCATCTGCGAACTTAGAACCCAGGAGGCCACTGGCAGGCTGCCCTGAAGACCAGTGAGGCTCCTCAGGAGCCTCTAGGAGAATGTTAGCAAGGGGATGGGGGCAGGGGGTAAATGTTCCTGGAGAGGTGAGCCAGAGCCTGGTTGACGCCCTCTGTGTTCGGCTCCATAGCAGTCCCATGGGGACAGAGGAAATGAGCCCTGTCCAAGCTGGCCCCAAAGATTCCATCCTCCGCCCTTTGCGATCGCTGCCCGTGGTTTGCACCGGAATATTATCTGGGTGTATTTACGGTATCTCACTGGAAACCACAGAGTGCATTGTAGATTTTTTTTTCTCTCTTTTGCTATTTAAAGCCTACGGGTCAGAGAATGAGCAGTCTACAGTGACACCAGCAGAAACGTCCGGTGATCGGGAAAACAGGCAGATGGAAAAAGGTTGCTCTCGCCAGACTGGTGTGATAGCTGTTCACAGCCCAGTGTTCTGCCACACGGTAGTTAGGAGAGGCTCCCTGCATAGCCAGGTGATGTAAGGGTTAGGAATCATGTGTGGGAGGCTGAGTCAGGTGTAGAGACAGGAGACAGGAATGGGGAAAGGATGGATTCACTCCACTCTAACCTGCTGCTCCAATCCCCAATCCAGGGAAGGAGACTCTGTCTGTGGGTTCTCCTTCCTACAGAGTCAGGCCACGGCACACTGCTAACTGTCCCCCAATGGTCACCATCCATCCACTATGACTCTTCCCTAAGTGCCTTTCTGCCACTCTATGAGGCACCATAAATGTATCCAGGTGGTTTCAAAGCAGGACCCAGAGCCTGGGTAACCTGGGGTCACAGCCTGGCTCTGCTTTCTGGCATGGCAAGACCCCGTGAGAGTTAACTTTTCATTTCTGTACTATGAATTATGAACAATTTTCCTGAAGAGGTTGTTAGGAGCCTGACCCACACCTGGCAGGTATCAGTAAATACCTCAAAGCAGAGGCATTGTTGGCTAGAGTGGCATCTACCATGACATAGCTGCAGTGTCCTCATTTCTGAGGCCCTTCCTAATGTCCTCTCCCTTCATTTGTGGGCAGCACTTTATCCATATGCATTTTTTACTGACTTGAGTTTTCTTTCTCTCCCCATGAGGTTGTGGGGACCTAAGATTATTGACCTATGAAATCTCCAGGTTGAATGAATGACTGTGGGAAAGTGATTGTGTGAGTGTGCATGTACAAGTGTGTGTGTGTGTGTGTGTGTGTGTGTGTGTGTGTGTGTGTGTGTGTGTGTTGGACTGTCTACCATAGGGAAGCTGGGAAGACCATGCAACAAAAAGCTCATCTCAAAGAATAGTGTCAGGAGAGCGAAAATCCAGGATGAACTGAGGCTTGCAAAAAAAAAAAAAATGCAAACGAGACAAAAAGCCCTTTGTTGGCTGTGTTCTAAGCGAGAATGGGTAAAGAAAAGGGCTTTTGCTTGGGCAAGATGGCGCATTGTTAAGAAAGGCAGAGAGAAAGTGGAGCTGGCCGCCCCTCTCTCTATCTCCCTCCCTGGAAAGGACTTCCCATCCATCCTGCCAAGCAGCCAAACACTGCTCCACTTTCACAGGCTGTGGGTAAAAGACAGAGCCTTTTGGGGACCTGTAGGGGTTCTCAGGCAAGGGATGTGGATAGTCCCCTCCAGTAAAGAAGTGCAAGGCTCAAACAACTACCCCAGGGAGAAAGGATGACACACTCTTGGGAGCAATGCATCAGAGTTTTCCAAGCACTAGACAGAGGCGGGTGGACCTGAGGCTGAGTCCTAGGTCATGTGTGCCCATCCCTGGAAAAATTCTGCAGGAGGGTACCAAATCAGAGGCCATGAGCATTTGGAAAGGAATGTAGCAGCCCCTGAGCACATGATGGGAAACCACCAATTCTTTGTTGATAATGCTGGCGACATAGCAAATTTCTGAGTGTACAAAGAATGTGATTACCACCCAACATCCTGATCAAATCTCTTGGACAGCTCCCTGTCAGAGCAGAACCTTTGGATGTGATGGGCAGAACCTTTCCATGGGAAGGCTGGGAATGACAGAACACGCCTGTAACCATAGCCCTTGGGAGTGGAGAGAAGTTTAACACCGTCCTCAGCCGCATAGTGTGTTTAAAGCCAGCCTGGGCTAAATGAAACCATGTCTCAAAAATAAAGGAAAACAAAACAAAGAACCACCTGGGATCCCTGGTTCTCCCTTTCTCTCTGAAGCCTCCTTGCCATCCCTGTGCATCAGCCCAGCATCCTGCTGGCCCAGCATCTCTAGAATCCAGGATCCTATATGAGTCACAATAGCACTGATCAGCCATCCCTGCCACCACCCCCCCATCCTGTCCTGACCAGCCCCTACTTCAGGTGGCCTTGTAGGCAGTTCTGTGTTACAGACCTTGTAGCCCTCCACTTACAGTGTACTTCAATCCTGGCTTTATCTGTTCCCATCAGATGGTAAGAGTACCAGGTCAGAGCCTGTGGCTGACTAGGGTATTGCTCACCAGCTTTTATTGCAGAGATTCTATCTGTGGGACAGGTGAGTGTAGCGTGTGCAAATAGGTATGAGGGGACCTTAGCCCATTAGCATTAAACAGCCCTGGATTTAACCAAACACTCCTCAGAAGCAGTGAAATGTTCTGGACTTAGGCTGTGCCATGCATTCCTGAATATATGTCAGACGTGTCTGTGAGTTTTTACTCCCCTTGTGTGAGATGTCTGGCATCTGAGTTTCCTGGGTACCTTCTGGGAATTGCTGAGGAATGCTGACTGAAACAGATCTCATTAACCCCCAACCACATCAGATACTAGGAAGGCCCCTGTTCTGGACCCATAGAAAAGATGTTGGACCTGAGAGACAGGTGGCCCCAAATCATACTCTGAGTTCGCTTGCTGGTGATCTGAAGAGTGGCCATTCCCAGGATGCAAGCCTCCGCAGCACTATATCTTGGAACAGCTGGGAGGCTATATGGGGCTGCTTAAGCTATTTCTAGTGCCTTTAGGATACTGGTGGATACGTTAGCCCTCTCAGAGCAAAGAGTGTTACATACTGATTTCCCCCAATCACCAGCCATGAAACCAAACCCCTGCCACATGGACTGGAGATCCAACCAGAGTGGAGGGTATCAGGAAAGTGATGTCCGGGCAGTGACTGTGTGAAGATGGTTTGAACAGGAGGTGATGAAAAGCAGGCAGATTTGGGGACACAATTCGAAGTCAATGTAAAGAATTCAGATCAGTAGCCCTGTCCATCACCCCAGCATCCTGCTGGCCCATCCTCTCTAGAATACAGGATCATGTACATGCCACAATACCAACAGTTTCTGCCACACACACACAAAATGGAACCTAAGGCATGAGTCCCTAACTCCTGAGCTGAGTCCCTATCAGATTGGCACAGACTCCTTGAAAAGGGAAAGGAGATCCTCTGAGATTCAACCCACAGGTGCCAGGGTTTTACATCCTGTAGCATGTGGTGTTTCTGCCACCTGGCATGGTGGACCATGTTGGATGGGCATAGTGAGAGGGGAAATGTCGCATGCCCTCCCAAAGTCATGGGTGGAGCAGAATAGAAACCTGGATGTGTGATTCCAACTCAATAGCACATCTAGCTGCCCTGCACAGCTCAGCACCAAAAACTCTTAAAACACACAGCTTGACACTGAAGGTCTCGAGCCTGACTCACGTGCGCAGACAAATCCCTCCAGCAATGGGAAACTCACTACTGAGTCTAAGCCCTGCTACAAAGCAGCCACAGATGCAGCTGACTCTTGCCTCACTATTACACTGGAAGGACAGGGCATAAGAAAGGGCTGCTTCAGTCCCAGGCCATATTTGAATCTCAGTGAAGAAGAGCAAAGAGTGAAGCTCCCCACTGGGTCTGTTAAGGCAAGCCCTGGATCCCTGTTCCGTGTTGTCGGTACTACCATGTCATCCTGGCCCAGTGGGGAAACCTGCAAGGCAATGGAGAAATGGGCAAAAGACAGGAAGAGGCAGCTCATGGGTAAGAAAATGCAACCCTCTCCCTTCAGTAGGAAGTATGAACCATAGAGGCAGGTGTCAAGGAGCTCCCTGAGGGGTGCCCATTCAGCCTGACGAGAATGTAGAGGTCTGAGAAGTCCTGTTGAGGAGGCTGTGAGTAGCACTATGGAATGACAGAGGTGGACTCTGCCACAGTCATCAATAACTACAACTGAAATGAAATAGCGTCATGGGGAGGTGTATGTGTCGTGATGAATAAAATATAAGCCAGAAGGGACACCCTTCTACCCTCTGCACTCACGGGAGGGTCAGGTCCCATGATGAAGGACCATCACTCATCACTGGATTTGAGGAAGAGACACACTTTTTAAGAAGATAGGGGCTGGAGAGCAGTAGCAGTAGCAGAGAGCAGTAGCAGAGAGCTTCCCTAGCTGGATTAAGGCTCTGAGTTCAATCCCCGGCACAGAAGAAAGAGATGGGGATGGGTGTGGCTAAAGGCCTCCTTAGGGCCCCAGGAGGTCTTCCTGGGGTAGGTCTCAGCTGACTAAACATATCATGCCACACACCACTCTCAGGAAAGACTCGCTGTCTAGAAGCCTCTTACCTGGGCCGTCTTCCTGTCTCCTAGAGCCCTATTCATAGTTCCCTTGGTTTTCCCCACTGGCTGTGACCTCAGTCATAGCCAGTCTCTTCCCTTGCTCTTAGACCCAGATTACTCTTCCCACTTTGGGGGTCCCATCTCTGGGCCCCTTTCAGCCCTCTAGCACCTGTATCAAGTTATAGACCATGCTATTGCTTGCTGCTACAAGCTCAGTCATGTCCCCCATAACTCACACTGAAGCTCTGACCCCTAGCTCTCCAGAATGTGACTGCAATTGGAGAGGGCTTTAAAGAGGTGGTTAGGTTAAAATGAGGTCAATTGTGGGCCAGATCCCATGAGATTGGTGTCTTTTTAAAAAAACCACAAGAGTTTACATGAGAAGGATGACCATGTGAGGACACATCCACAAAACAGCTTTACCATGGGTGGTAGAATGCTTTTCTAGTAAGTTCAAGGCCTGGATTAGATCTCCAGCACCAGGGGAGAAAACCTGGGGGAGGGGGGCTTATGCAAGTCCAAGAGAGAGGCCTCAGGAGAAACCAACACTGCCAGGCCCTGATCTTGAATCTCAGTCTCTGATAGGAATAACTCCATCTATTTAAGCCCCAGATTTGGCATTTTGCTTCTTCTCCATCAGAGAAAGACAGACAGAGTGGAGGTCTCATGCTGGTGGCCAGCAAAGCATCTTGCCCTTGGGAAGGACATGACTGAAAGTCCAGCCTTGTCAAACTATGTAATCAGAGGAAGTATCAGGGCTTGCACAGTGTGGCTGGAGATAGCCCAAGGCGCTTTCCTGAGGTCTTGAACTTGTGGTCCTGAGACTAAAATGGCCATCTGTCTGTCCCCTTGGTCCAGCTGTTCTGAGGCTAGCACCATTCCTAGTTTGTCAGCTCCTTGGGCATTTCAACAGTCCCCTTTTCACCTGGGTGTGTTGGACTTGGTTTCAATTTCCACTTCCAATAGGCCTTGTCTGGGCATGCTCACAGCCTTCTCAGATCTCTGTATGAAAATCCAGACACCCAGAAGGGAAGGCAGAGCCAGGGAGCTCAGGCAGAATGGAGAATCACAGTTGGGATGGGCGTGAGCAGGTGTGAGAAAGAAAGTCTTCAGACCTCGGCACAGGGAAGTCGAAGCTACCTACCCTACCTCACAATCTACACGTGAACTCCTAACATCCTGAACTGATGACATGGCTGCTCTCCATGCAAGACTTCCTTTCACAGCTTCACTTGCAGCTAGGTGAAGCCATGTGACTAAGTTCTAGCCAATGGGATCTATAAAGATACGGAGGGTGGGGCTTCTGAGAAGTCCCTACAAAGGCAACAATGTGTGCTTTATGGTTTAGAGTGCCAGAGGGAGGGGCTCCATACGTCAGGGAGACTTCACCCCTGATTCTCACCCCTCGGAGACGCTCTAGTCAGCTGAGGCAATCAGCTGGTGTGGATGAGGGTACTTGGTTGAGGGACCCAAAAATCCCAAACTTGAGAGATAACAGGATACCGGTTACTGTAAGAAAAAGGTTTGACTCATATGAAGTCAATGGTGGGTCAATAACCATCAAATCATGACAATGATTAAGGCTCAGCCCATACTTTGGTAGGTGTGGCTATGGGCAGAATCTTCCAACAAACCCTAAGTCCTAGAAGTTCAAGCTCCTTAGTCTGGGCTACCTTATCTTTGAGCTCTAGCTCCTACTTCCCTCCATGGTACCCCAACATTGCTAGGTCATATCTTTTCTCCTGGTTAGCTTTACCTGTCCTAACTGGCATTCCTCTAACCCAGTCCTTTGTTGCTTCCCAGAATACTGGTGGCATCCCTCCTCCTTACAGGAGGCTGTGTTGAGGCTAATCCCACAGTATGCAGCCAGGTATGGGGGGTGCTATGATCCAGGGGTGCCTCCATCCTGATCCCCTCTGCCACAGCCCAATGGGCATCATCACAGTGTGGCCATGGGGTGGCTGTACTCATTCTAAAACAGCAAGCCATAAGAGATGAACTCTGTCCTGGGAGACCCTGTCACTCACTTGGGCCAAGTCCCTTCTGAGTCTCAGTTTACTCATCTGTAGCACATTTGCTCATTATGTCCCAGCAAGGCCATCAGGTTTAAAATGATGTCAGAGTGCCATCCTGGGTGTTGGGGTTTGAAGAGGGATAGAACATTTGAGAAGGACAAAGATGAAAGGGAACAAGCAGAAGGCTCGGGAGGCAGGGATTTCAACTGCAGTCTTGGTGTCAGCACCATCCTGTTGCCTGAGCTAGATTGGTCCACTCCTCTCTCATCCAAAACAAAAACCAAACCAAACCAAACCAAAACAAAACAAAACAAAACAAAACACCCAAAAACCTGATTCTGATGTTGAGAAGGAGAGGACAGGGGAGAAGGAAATTCATGTAGCCAAGATCCAGACAGGTAGTGCGGGGAAAGGGGTTCTGCAGGAGAGGACCACAGGGCCCAGTTCTATAGTCAGTACAGTCTAGTGACCAAAGCAGAGCTGTGGCAAGACTGTATGGAGGCAGGGAAGGATGCAGTCACTGTGAGCTGGCCAGAGCCCCTGCCCTCCTGGAGTAGGTAGAACACACTGAGATAATGTGAGAAGTTGGCCGAAGCAGATCCAAGGGAGCGGGCAGGGGAAGGCTCAAGAGCCTTGAGTGCACACAGACGTTTCGGACTGTGGTACCCATCTCTACAGAAGCACTGAGGCCCTTAAGAGAAGGCAGTGTTTAAAAGAGGATGAGGCTGGGTGGTCATGAAGACCCCAAGGTCTCAACAGCAGGTGGGCAATGGTTTCCTGCTGGCTGGAATAAGAGGCCCTTTAATGGATCTTTCCTAGAGTAACACTGTGACCTAGTTTCTACTTTAAAATTGTTCCTTCCTGCTGGGAGCAAGGAGGAGGTGGGCTAGCCTGGGAACCCAGATGACAGCAGGGAGGCTGGGGAATGTGGAGGATGCTGGAATGGACTGGGGATTTGGAGCATCCAAATACTGGTGCTAAGGCTGAGAAGAGCATTCAACGGGGCCTTTTCAGCAGAGCTGTGTTGATAAGCACAGCCCAGAGGGACCTGTATTGCCCTGTGCCTCAGGGAAGGTCACAGTGCAGAAGTGAGTCTGTTGACATCTTGGCCCCCAAGTCTGGACACCTACAAGGAAGAAAATGTCTCCACATTCTTTCCTACAGCCCAGGATCTCCTGAAGATCACTGACTTTCTCTACAACCATTCTATCACAAACATCATGACTGCCTTACAAGTTGAATGCACGTGTGTATGTGCTCAGACATACATACACATCTGCACATGCCAAGCCTCCCCCCAAGCAATGCTGTAGGAATCAGGTGGATTGTGTCATAGGACTGTGCATGCTGGACCACAGTAGGGAGTGTTGGGGACTATGGCAGAGAATAGGTCACTCATACCTTACCCTCGGGTGGTTGTATCTCAGCTCTAACCATCACAATGATTCCCTACGCACATTAAGTAACCAATAGATCTGCCTATTTCCCAAAAGAGGCTGCAACACCTTTGGGTAAAACACCCCACATTTAAATTCAGGTCTCATTTGAAAACATGTTAGATCAGCCAGCAAGATTTTAGGCCATTAGTTCGTGCCCGAGCTTTGCCTGTAACCAGCAAAGTGGCATGGCTTCCAGATGCAGTCCTGGACATCAGTCTAAGTCAACCATGCACAAGATACAGTCATCAAGGATACTAGAACTAGAGCAAGTGAAGGGATCACATAGAGCTCCCAAAGGGTACTGGCTCCTTATAGCTCCAAAGACCCTGTGCAGGGTGTCTGATGATCACATACCCACTTTGAGCTCCTTCCCGAAGACAGTACGCTCTCCCAGCGCTGAGCAGTTCCAACGGCCATTTCGGAACTGAAACTGACACTCGTCCAGGCCCATTTGGGAGCCTTCTCCTATGACGATGATGGCGTCCGGCCGGCTCTGGCAGATTGCCCGCTGTCTGGGAGCCAGGCCTGGGATCTTGTTACAGATGATGCTCGCACCCAGAGCTACCACCGAAGAGAAGCCACTGGAGGGGACACAGAGATAGGGGGTGAGACCTGGAGGAGGGCTCTGACTAGCAGGTGCTGGAGAGGGGGTGGTGTCCTCTCAGCTACTACAGAGGACCTCTCACAGAGCCACAGTCCAGATGAAGTCTGAGGTAGGGCAGGGCAGGATTTTGGCCACAAGTCTTCTAAACACCTAGCTGATGACCAGGAAATACCTGTCCCTGCAGAGAGCCATGATACCATGGGACCCGAATCTCAGAGAAGCAATTTTCTAGTGCCCAAGGGGGCAGGCCCCTTTTCCATCAAAGCCTTCCTTCACTTTCTAACCTGGAGCAGGTTCACAACCCCCCTTATGTATCTCAGAGCCTGCACTGCTTAAACAAGAGCTTCTGAGAGGCCGTCTGCACCTCAGAGGGTCGATAGGAAGCACATGTTGAGGTGCCATTTTTATCGCTTTTGGAACTTATGGTTCCCAGGGCTAGTACTGCAGTCATCTGAACAGCCCAGGTAAAATTAGAATACCACAAATATGTCACACATAGGTGACACAGGAGCCAGTCTTACCTACCAGACTGAGAAACCTCAAGGGACTTGGGGACCTTAACCCTCGGACCCAGCAGAGCGGTTCAAAGTCACTGAAACTCTTAACCGGGACCTCCCTCCAACTGCCCTGAGAGAAGGCCACGCCCCCTGACCTCCGCCTCCTCCCCTAGGGTAGCCCCTAGTGAGCCAATGAGGTGTCAGGTCCCGGAGAAATCAGGGAGTTTTACTTTCTGCCGCTTTCCCCTGCTCCAGTCTTTAGTGTCTCCGCCCCTCGTTTCTAATTAAAAAGAAGATAATACCTAACGCGGCCAGAGCCAATGAGCCCGACCTCGCTTCCTGGATGCTGGATGAGTGGATGAGCGCAGGGCGGTAGTGCGCGGGCCAAGATGAAGATTAAAGCAAGTGGGGGGGAAAAAAAAAGAAAAGAAAAGAAAAGCCATCCAGACGCGGGCGAATCAATAACACTTAAAACACACCCGCAGGCAGGCAGCGCGCGAGCCCAGAAGCCGCCTCTCGATCCGCGGTTGGGCTGGAGGCCGCCTAGTCCACTCAGAGCGCACTTGGTTTTGAAATCCCATTCCAGAGAGGTGGGGTTGGGGAAGTGGGAACCCTGAGGGTGGCGGCGGAGAAACACAAAGGGTCTGCCACACACGCCCCCTGGCCTTGGGTCCAGTTCTTCCCAAGGCAGCGACAGGAGGTTCACAGGTAGTAGGGGTGTATAGAGAGAGGCAGGTGTGAAGCCTCCCAAGGTAGCCCTTTGGCGCTAGGACCTCTGTCTATGATTAAAGCCCCCCACGTCCCCAAAACCGTGCTGCACACAAGTCACTTCCTAAGTACAAAGAGAGGCCGCGCAACGCAGCGCAAGAAGCCACCTGCTTCCACTTTCCAGTTAGAGTGTCTCCTGCCCCACCTCCTGACGCCTGGGTTCTTTGGCTCCCACCCCAGCGACCCCAGGGTCGGCTGTCTTGCTTTCTTTGGGTGGCGGCTAGAGAGCGTCTCTCCTTGGTGTCTCCGACTAGCCATTAACTATCTCTGGTCGTACTATTTGGTTCTGATTGTTAAATGTGCTGTCCTCCTAGCTTGGGAAGGGGGTCTGAGGGCCGCTGGAAATGAGGCGGTGCCAGAGCTCTGAAAGGTGGTTTATGCTTTTGCCAGGGAACACCCCCAGTCCTGGGCCCACGTTTGCTACATGAGTAGCCCTGTCTGCAAAAGGGCTGCGCTCACAATATCGCGCGTAGAATTCCTGCTGGGAATTGAGCTCTCTAGGGGTGGCTGTGGTCCTGCCGGATCTACTGTGCTTGTGGCTTGCGCGCAGGGGCGGGGGGTGGGGCGGTTCCTGGGGACCCCATAGAGCAGATATTCGCTTCCAGAAACACTTAACTGTCTGTTTCTGGAGGTATCCCTGACTCTGAGATCCTTGGGATGGCCGATCCCCTGCCCGAGTCTGTGGAATTGCGTGCGCCCCTGGGTTGTCCGCTCACGGGGAGCCTTTGTGCCCTCAGGGTTCCTGCACCTCCCACTGCCTCTCCTGAGCTAAGTTGGGCAGCGCGCCTCCCTCCCGGGCCCAGTCAACTTTGCCTCCGTCGCACGCGCGGAAAGAACGCGCGCGGTGCTTACCCGATCCGGAGGTAGACTATGCCCAGGCTGAGAAAGAGGTGGCCCAGGCAGCGCCGCGCTTTCCGGGTCATAGTCCCCGCTGGTGGCGGGTGCCACGGGCCGGGCTGTGCTGATCCCGCCAGCCGGGCCCGGCGGGGCAATCCACATAGCCTGCGCAGGGGGCGCGGGCCGAGGCTCCCTGGGCGGTCCGTCGGTGCGTCGGTCCGCGCTAGGCACTGGAGACTGTCCCAGAGCGCGGGAGCCGCGGAGCCAGAGGAGGGGAGAACAAGCGCAACAAGGGGCGCCGCTGCGCGCCAGCGATCGCGGCAAGTGTTTGAGGCGCGGGGACTGCGGGGCGCTGCTGCCTCCCGCCCCCGCCCCTCCCTCTCCGCCCTTCCCCCGCCCGCCTCCCGGAGCGCCCGCCCCGCGCCCAAGCGCCCGCGGGTCGAGGATGTCTGCCCCGAGCGCGCTCCCGCGGCGCTCCTCCGAGCTCGCGGCGGTGGGAGGCGGGGGCGTGGAGCGGAGTTGGGGGTGGAGGGCGGTGGAATCCTGCCTGCCTAGCATCCTTCGCTAACTCGCAGGTTGAGACCAGCAGGTGCCCAAGGGCCATCCTCTGGGTGTAGAGGATATAGGCTCATTTCAGAACCCTCACGCCTTGTTAGAGCTCTGTCACACGGGCCAGAAACAGGGAACTGGGGTGGAGACTCCTGCAGAACTACTACCCCACACATTCTCTCCTCACCCTCGTCTGTGCGAGGGGCTGATTGCACCTAAGGCGAGACGTGACAGGATCCTCCGGAATCTTGCTACCGGTGGAGACTTGGAATTGGACTGGAGCCCAATGACCAGTAGCAGAACCTGAGAACACGCGCAGGTGAAAGCTCAGAGCGCTCTCACGGCGACACCTGCTGGGTGCGGCAGGTGGTGCATTCTGGCCTTTTGTCTTTCTGATCAGAGACACGCAGCCCAAGTTTCAGTTGGAGAAACTGAGGAGGTGAAGTCAAACTCAAAGTCACTAACAGGTGAATAGCCAGATTGGAACAAGGTAGCCCCAACTCTAGTGACCCCTACTCTTCTCTCCACTCCAGGCCTGCTTAGCCTTCCAGACTGCAGTTCTTCATGCATACCTTCATGTACAGCCGCTGTTCACGCATGCGTCCACGGGCTACTGGCGCCAGCCATGCTGACAACCGTGGATTCAAGGAACACGGGAGACCTTGGTCTGGGTACAGCCTGGGGGGGGGGCGCTTTCAGAATATGGCCACTACATTGTTCAACCAATCTCCATTGCAAGGAGTTCTCTGTGCGCGCCTTCCTTGCCTCTGGGCAAGCCTGTGATAGCTTCCTCATTGACAGGTGCAGATGATGGTAAATGGATACGTACAGGAGCCCTGTCCAGTAAGCACATGCATAGCTTCAGATGGCACCGGCTGGTGAGAAGGTCACAGGACCGGGGACCGGGCAATGGGAAAGAGGGTTCTGTGCACTAAAATGTTTGTTTTAGCTCTGAGGAAGTGGCTGGGCTGTCCGCAGCAGATCACAGGATTTGGGCCCATTATGGTAGAAGCTAGGAGTGGGTGAAGGAGGAGCAAGGATGAAGAGAAAGAAAGCCAGTGATGTGGAGGGAAGAGAGGGGGACTGTATTCCTAGAAGAGTTTGGAGTCCAATGGAGACCCTGGAGAATAAAGCAGGTAACTCATTTGTGTGTGTGTGTATCTCTGGGTGTCCCATGGAGACACTGATGGGGGCTGGGAAGGGAATTGGACACTGGGGAGCCTGTTGGACTAGGGAGACTTCAACATGGGTTCAGGGACAGATGGGACATTTGTGCTGGAGAACTTTTATTGCCGTTTTGGCATGAATCTGACTGAAGTGGAGATAGCCTTGACCCACTGGTCCCCCAGCTTCCACCTCAGGGGTGCTGGGATTACAGACTGTGCACTCCCACCCTGCTTTATAGGATGTCAGGGATTGAACCTAGTTCTTTTCTAGTGCTAAACCAGTACTTTCCCAACTAAGCTATATCACCCCCCCCAAGCCTGGGGGTGCTTTCAGAACATGGCCACTACAATGTTCAGACGTTCTCCATTGCAAGTTCTCTGTGTCCTCCTGGCTCGCCTCTGAGTGGGCCTGTGATGGCTTCCTCAATAACAGGGAAGAGGTAATGGTGCAGGTGAATGGATGCATACAGGAGCCCTGACCCACCCTAATGACTGCTGTGCTGTGAGGAAACCAGGAATATGTACAGCCACTGCAGCCCACAGTCCTAATTGTGACCTTGACTGGTGGGATCCATTATGATTGCTACACAGGTCACTGAAGGCCCTCCAGATGCCACCAGCCATCCACTCAGTCTTCCTGGCTTCAGATTTGCCCAGGTGAGGCATTGTGGACAGTGTCTGGGTGTCCTCTTTACCCATAGCACATTCTCTTGTATTCCTCCTCTGTCTAGTCATCTGAGGTCTCCTCCAGAACATCTCTCTGGTGTGTCACTTCCAATATGCACCATTGTCATCTTAAAGCAGAGTCATGCACGTCATGGATGTTGGGACACACATGACCTGCAAGTCCTGTGGCAGCTGTGGTGACAGCAACAGCCCTGGCAAAGGCTGAGGGCATCTGCTGGGAAAGGGAAGGGGGGGGGGGGGGAGGAAGAACTGATTGGAAAACAAGCTGAGACAGAAGAGTGGGTGGGAAGAACCCAGTCTCCGCCCTTCTCCTGCAAGGAGTTCTCTGTGCCCTCCTGACTTGCCTCTGGGCAGGCCTGTGATAGCTTCCTCGGTGTCAGGGAAACAGGAATGGTGCAGGTGATGGTACACAGATGCATACAGGAGCCATTCTGAGGATGGCGGAATGGCCAAGCCCAGAGGCAGCACTGCCCCCCATGTCTGCACTGCCCTCAGAACTGCACTATGTTACCTCAGAGCCCTCTGACAATGCTGTGAGGCCCTGTTCTCATTATCACATCCCTGTTTATATGAAGAACGCGATCGTGGAGTATTAAATATCCCCATATCCTCACAGCCAGTAGTATATGATAGAGTTGAGATTTGAACTTGAAGCACTGGTTCTAGCCATAGCTCCCATGTTACGTGTGTGTGTGTGTGTGTGCGTGTGCGTGTGCGTGTGTGTGTGTTAAAGGCATTAGATGCACATTGAACATGGGCAAAGGCGCACCCTATCCTTCCTCTTTGTATAACTCCAATGCCTTTAGCTCCCTTTCCACCTGGTAAGTTTGTAACCCACCCACATCCCCACTCACCTGAAAAGCTTGCCTTGACCCACCTGGCTTCTACCCACGGTTCTTGGTTTCTTCTTCATCCATTTTTCAAATATTCATCAAGGATTAATGTGTTCCAGGCTCTATAGAATCTAGAGATATAGAGGGTCCGATATTCTCTGCAAATCTTTGAATGAGTCAGACACATATCCCTACATAGGACCAGGTCTGTATTTGTAGATAGCATATTTTTATTGTAATTCTTCCTTGGGTTTCCAGTGCCCTTGGGCTTGTCTTGGCAGAGCCCTTCCCATCCTAAAGGATATCCAGGCTCACCCCAGAGGCCTCTCATTAGAGTACAATCTCCTCATAACAAAGTCCTTCTGCTCTGATTACACAACTGCACAGAGCTTATGTCAAACCAAAACCATGGCTTGCTGAAGAGATCGCACATTTGGGGATCAGCTAAGCATGGGGTTTGGTGCCAGCTCTGCCACTTATTAAATTCATGGTCCAAGACAGTTTTTCATTCGCTTGTTTGTTGGGTATGCTCTGCAGCTAGTAACTTCTAGGTCAATTACTAGAGGGGGTTGAGAGTTCTGAAGGAGAAACTTTATTTAAAGCATCCCAAAGTCCTGAGCCCTAGATCAACTGTCTGGGACTGTCTGCAGAAGTTCTTTTTTTGCAAATTTCTGCTAGCCCAGGATCTCCCCCCACCCCACCCCACCCCCATTTGCAACCACTACTTGGATCATTGAAAGAGCTGTCCCGGTGGGCTTCTTGTTCTTCAGGCAAACCAAGCATACCTGGGCAGGCGCTCACTCTGGGCTTTGTCGCCACCTGTTGGGGGCAGAAGAAATAACCAGCCCAGTCCCAGAACCACAGTTAACAGTTGCTACTAAGAGGTGCCTGGTCTCAAGGGAATAAGATGGAGAGCAACACAGTAGGACACCCAACATCCTCCTCTAGCCTCTGTAACTCATACACAGGTGAACACACTAGTAAACGCTTGTGCACACATAACCCCCCACAACACACACACACACACACACACACACACAGAGAGAGAGAGAGAAAAAAAAGAGTCATAAAGCAAAAAAAAAAAAAAAATCATAGGCTATAGAACCCCTTTTATTAATGAAGTATCGAGCTGCTGGGGCCTGTGCTAGGCAGACTACTGACAAAGAATAAGTGAAGTATGCTGGTGCTCAGAGGAGAAGCACAGCTGATGTGACTCAGTGGCTTGCGAAGAACCTCAACTAGCAGCAAAGAACGTCTCTGACAAAGAAATCTGTGCTGGTACAGGGTGATGAAAAGCACCCATGGACCACCCTGAAGACCCTAGCCAGGACACTTCTTCCCATCATAGTGGCTGTTATGCTTCACCGATGTGGCCTGTGTCACCAGCATCCACCAAAGAGATGGATGTGACACCCAGGTGATTCTTTCAAGAGCCTGAGCATCCAGCCCATGGAGAGCGACGGTTAGAAAGAAGCAGTCAGAAGTGACAGGAGTCACCCAGGCCTCTCTTATGAAAGCTTTGGGCCTCCTGCCCTGGAGCTCTTGCCTGCAGATCCTATCCCCCAGGGTGAGAGCAGGTAGGACAGGACAATGAGGCCTGGAGACCCTGTTCCCATAGCTGGGGAACAGCAGAAACCCAGAGCCCCATGACAGTCAGCTGCCACGTGACAAATTACCCTCCCCAGCTTTTAGCTTAAAGGTGGAAAGCTTTGTTTGATATCAGAGGTTTAGGTCCATGGATGCTTAACCCTGTTGTTAGGCAGCTCATCATAGCAAGAGGCTGTTGGGGAAAAACACACTCCCGTCATGACATCCAGGAAGCAAGAGAGGGACATGAAGGAGCTGAGGTTCTCTTCTCTTCTTCAAGGCCTTGCCCCCAGTGACTTAACATCCTCCCACTGGAAGGCCCAGTTCCCTCCCAGTAGCACCTCAAGCTAGGAACCAAGCCTTTACATGGGCCTGTAGGGACAGCTAAAATCCAAACTAGGACGCTCCATTTGGTTAAGAGGGGGAAGGACTCCCACTTCCGCTCAGTGCTGTCAGGGAGAGCAGCCTGCTGCAGTCCATGGTTAACTTCTTGCACAGGGGACAGAAGTGGCTTGGGCCCAGTTTCTCCTCATACAGGTGACATTGGAAGATGAAGGAGAGCAGGCCCTCAGCCCCTTGCTGGTCCTCATCTCTCCAACTCAGAATCGGTGCCTGGCATGCTGGTGCTGAGTCTGGCTCTCCCCAGAGTGCTGTGTTTTGGGAAATAAGTGTTCGAGTCCCCAGAAGTGAGACTTTAAAGCATTCTTGCTTTTAGATGGACACAAACCCAATGTCCCCTCCCAGTGCTCCCACGAATGAATCTGTGTTCACGCTAAACCCACTCTGTAGTCTGCGGTTCTTGGGAAGAAAGCAGATTGAAAGCCTGTGAGTTACCCACCACCGTCAGCCATGCCGTGGAGGAGCCAGGCAAGTGGAGAGGGCTAGGGACGCTAACTCCCATCAGCACATTGGGGCTGTACAGGACCAAGAATAAACTGCCTTTTGCCTGAGTGGGTCAACGCTGCCGTCTGTCAGTATCAACCACTTCAAAGCTGGGCTTTGTAGCATTGATCACACTTTCTTCTGCTGATTTGAGAGTAGCACAAGATGCCACAATGGCTAATTCTAGTTGTCAACTTGACTGCATCTGGAATTAAAATTCAAGCACTGTGCCCTCCTGCGAGGGGTTTTTCTTCATCAGATTATTTAGAATGGGAAGACCCACCCTAAATGTGGGTGGCATCTTCTGGTGGTAGATCAGATAAAGGACAACTTTGGGGTTAACTCTCTTCCCCTGATCTTGTGAGCTTCTGAGTGAAATTATGAAATGGAAACAGAAAGATTCTGATCCACAGTGGCCTAGCGAGCACCATCGCCATCCACACCACTCACGTTGGGGCTTGGTTTTCCAGGGGAAAGGAAAATCTCTCCATTTGGTCTTGTCTGTTTCTTAGTGAAAAGGCCCTGAGTACTGTGTGTCTGTTTCTTATTCCCCAGGCTCCGGACAAAAACTAAGCCCAGAAGACCAGCAGCCTGTCTCACTATTTCCCCTCCTGAGGCTGGGATACATGCACTACACCTGTCCTGCCCTCTCCTGAGCCCTGAACAGGCTACTCTGGCCTTCTCAGGAGGCTCATGTGCAGAGGGTCTCCTCTAGGTACCAATGCCCAAGTCCAGGACCCTGAGCTCCTGGTGCTCTCCTGAGTATGGTCTCTAGATCCATCGAATGCTGCTCAGCATCCCCAAACTGCTCTGACTTGCCAGAAGCAGCAGACATGCAGCAGGCTTTCTTCTTCCCATCTATGAGGCAGAGTTGTGCAACAGAGAGATAGCCAAGCAAAGCGCTCAGACAGGGAAAGGTCAAGGTCGGGCTGGTGAGAGTGTCATCAAATCAACCAGGACCAGGATGCGTGCGTCCAAAGGAAGCATGGCAGAGTTGGGTATAGCCACAGTCCAGCAGCAGTATGTTGGGGCATGGAAGAGGTGTGAGGGACTGGATCTCCAAATCCTCCTGAACAGAGAGAAAGTGCATGGGACTCAAGAAGAAAGAGTGTCCATCATCTTGAGATCTGTAACAGGTGCAGTTGGGTAACAAACCCCGTGTAAAGTTAGTAACTGTTGAGTCTGCCACATTTGTTTATCTCATATTAGGTTTGAGTGAGAAGACGTTGCACACATTTAATTTAAAGCCAGCACACTCACTGTGACCTTTGGGTGCTTTTTCTGTTCCTTCCTCCCTTCCACCTGCCAGTCTCTCTTCCTCCTACTCTCACCCTCCTCCTTTTCTTCTCACCCTTCCTTCCTCCCATATCTATGTCTATAAGCATATCTAGAATAATGTTGCCTGATACCAATTTGTGGCTTGGGGCACTAGGTTTTGCAATAGTATGTCCCTTACTGCCTCAATTTTGGAATATATCTTGAATTCTTTTTCTCAGTCTATTGTTTTTACTTTTTCATCTTACTAGTTTTCTTGTGTTTTATTGTCTCTTAAGAACTTGTTTTGATCATATTCACTACCTCTCCAATTCCTCTTGGATTCAGCCCCCGCCAACTCCACACCCAACGTTGTGCTGCTTTCTTTTGTTGTGAACCCCTTCAAGTACAATGTGTGATGCCCAAACACTCTTGGATGGACAGCCTTTCATTAGAGCATGGTCAGCCTACCAGGGGTCTCACTTTTAAAGAAAACTGACTCTCCCTCTCCCAACAGCTACCAGTAGCCAATATTTCCTTAATTAGAGATGGGACTTCATGCCACCTTCCATGACCATGCTGGGAATTCCCGTGACCTGAGCTTGCACAGGCCTTGTGCATGCTTTTACAACTGCTGTGGGTTCATATATGCAACTGCCCAGCTGTGCCCAGAAAACTTGTACTCATCTGCTGCCTCTGGCTCTTACAATATTTCTACACCCTCTTCCATAATGATCCTTAAACTCTAGCAGGAAGGGGTGTGATATAGATGACCTACTTAGGAGTGAACATTCACCACTCTCTTGTCCTCTGTGCCTTTACCAGCTGTGTCTCTGTGTTAATCTCTGTCTAGTGCAAAAAGAATGATGAGAGTTGAGACATGCCCCCAACCTATGAGCATAGTATGACATCTTTAAGAGTCTGTTTAATCCTATGCCCCTTTAGAGAAGTAATAGTAGGTTCTCCTCTAAAGTCTATGACCTGTCTGGTCACAGGTTCTTGTTCCTGATAATGGTGACAGATATAGTTTTCAACTAGTGGAGTGTGTCTTCAATTCAATCAGATAGTGGTTGGTTACTCCTCTGCTATTACTGTACCACCGCACCGGTAGGCACATCTTACCATGCCTGCCACTGTCATGGACATGGAAGAAATCAAGAAGGGAAACTTCAAATTCCTAGAATTGGTTACAAATGAAAGCATAGCATACCAAAATCTATGGGACAAAATGAAGGCAATGGGAATGCCTACTAAGTACCTACATTAAAAAAAAAAAACAACAATTGAGAGATCTTAGCTTAATAACATTTTTAAAAGAGTAAAATCTATTTACTTATTATGTACACAGTGTTCTGCCTACATGTATGTCTGTGGGTCAGAAAAGAGAGCACCAGATCTCATTATAGATGGTTGTGAGCCACCATGTGGTTGCTGGGAATTGAACTCACAGACCTCTGAAAGAACAGCCAGTGTTCTTAACCTCTGAGTCATCTCTCCAGCCCTCAGCTTAATGACTTAATGATGCACCTGAAGACCTTGGAAAAACAAGGACAAGCAAACTTGGCCTCCAAAAAAAAAGTGCAAAGAGAGTCAATGAAGCATAGAGTTGGTTCTTTGGAAGACTTTAGACAAACTTTTAGCCAAATTAGCAAAAAGAAAAAGAAAAAAAAAGATAGAGCTAAAGAGGTGGCTCCACAGTTGAGAGAACAAGATGCTCTTCCAGAAGACATGGGTTTGCTTTCCAGCACCCACATGGTGGCTCACAACTGTCTGTAACTCCAGTTCCAAAGTATAAGACACCCTCTTCTGGCCTCGGCGGGTACCAGACATGCACACACCTCACAGATACACATGCAGGCAAAACAGCCATACACATTAAATAATGTTTTGTTTAAAATGAAATTTTAAAAGCTGTATTTCACCAAACTTGAAAATCTAAAAGAAATGAATGAATTTCTAGATCTATATGGCCTCCTGAAGCTAAGCTAAGAGGAAATATATAATTTGAATAAGCCCACAACAGCCAGTGAAACAGAAACAGTAACTAAAAGTCTCTTGGCTAAACAAAGCTTAGGAGCAGATGGATTCAGTGTAGAATTCTACTAGATCTTCAAAGAACTCACAGCAATAGACCTCAAATTATTCCACAAATTAAAAAAAAAAGGAACATTTCCAGAATATTTTTACAAAGCCAGCAATAGAATCCTGGTACCAAAACCATATAATGGCCCAACAACAACAAAAAAAGTATAGATCAACATCTATCATGAACATGAACCCAAAAGTTCTTAACAAAATACTTGCAAACTGAATTAAGAAACACATAAAAATAATATCCATCATGACCAAGTCATCTTCATCCCAGGAGTGCCTCGACGTATGTAAATCAACAAATATAATCCACCACATAATCTGACTCAAGGAGAGGAAGCCACAAAACCATTTCATCAAATGCAAAAGGCCTTTGACAAAATCCAACATCCCTTAATGATAGAAGTCCTGAAAAATCTAGGGATACAGAGGACACATTTCACAGACTACATCTTGCTAAATAGAGGAAAAACTCAAAGCATTTCTACTCAAATCAGAAACAAGCAAGGATGTTCGTCCACTCTGCCCCTTCCTGTTCAAAAAAGGACTTTAAGTCTTTACTAAAGCAATATCCTAAGGGAAGGAGATCAAGGTGATGCAAGTATGAAAGGAAGGAGACAGAACATCCTCATTTGAAAATATGATTCTGTATATAATTTGAATTCTTTATAATTGCATTTGGAATTTTAATAAAGTAACTCAATAAAATTTCCAGAAATTCTGTAATGTCCACTTAGCAGGACGGGACACTGAATTGCTGGATCAGACAAGCGCCTGGGGTAGGCTGGCAGGCACAGTTCTGAGACAGCCTGGGATCCTTTCCTGGTGATGCACAGGCTGTTCCTTCTACCTGGGATGCCCTCTCCCCCATGCATTACCAAATTTCAGCTCTTATTAGACCCAGCTCAATGCGAAACATTTCTCAGGCAATGTCCAGGGAAGACTGTTCAGGCAGAAGGTCGGCACAGAGTTCACATGGTATAGCCCAGCATCTGTTTATTGAACTCAGCCCTGGGGCTTCCCTTATCCCTGAACTTCAGGTCAGTTTCCTGTGCTTGCTTGAGTGCCCATCTGCTGCCCTGACTCCCAAGTGTTGAGTCTGTGCTGCAAGAGGATTGCTGAATGTATTGAAATTACCCAAAGATCATTGTTAGAAGTTGTTCGCCCTGAATGCCAGCCTTGGGAAAGATGGGGCATGGTATCTGAACATGCGTATCTGAACAGCTTCCTTCTAAGGTGGGAGGGAAAGTTCTTACTTGCTAAGAAGTGTGCCCATTCTGTAGAGGAGAGGAAAAGAATAAGAGGCTAAGAGAGAAGGGCAAAGTCATATAGCCAGAAAAAGCAGAGGCCTGGACTCTTTCCAACATCTGCTTCTTCTTTTACTTTGAAGGACTCCCTTCAGGCGAGAGACCTTTCTATGTCTGGTACACCTTCACACTGTCTGGTACACCAAGAGCACTCAACAGATGCTTACAGACTGCTAATCCAGTTCTGTCCGCAGGTGTGTTTTGCAGATGGGACAGACTGGACAGAGCTGAGGGCAACCCCAAGTTTTGATGTGGGAGCCCAGAATTCCATAAACCCAGGTTCTGAGTAGAAGAGGTTAGGTAGAGCCCTGTCAGATGCTGTACAGTTGAAAGGATGGGGATGAACGACCTGACGGTGGTTTAAGATGAGGTGTTAAGGGTTGGGTGGCGCTGAAGTGCCAAGATTGAAGTGATGGGAAGTATAGGAAGGAGCAGTACCCAGAGCTGAAGCAAGGGCAGGCTTGAGGGAAGGGAGGGGCTCAGAAGTGAGGGAGCTGGGATTGACAGGGTAGAGGAGCTTGGAAAAGGAAAGGATGGCCTGGAAGAAGGGTTGGAGAGGCAAGTTGGGCCAAGCTAAAATGGGCATGACCAAGATGAAGGTAGGCGTAGCCAAGATGAAGATGGGCAGGGCCTCTTGAGTGGAGCAATTAAATAGGCTGAGCTGAAGGGGTGGACAGATCGAGGGGAAAGTCCCAGGCAAAAGAATGGGTGGGGCAAAAGGGTTGTTGGGGCTGGCTGGCACTGGCAGACCTCAAGTAGGTTAGGCCAGGGAGAGAAAGTGCAGGGCACTCAAAGGTCGAAGCTAGTAAGTCACCCGAGGTAGCAACTAGGACAGGCGATTGTGAAGACCTGAGGGAACAGTTGTGACCACTGGTGACGTCACACGGGCAACAGAGGAGATGGGAGGCCACTATAAGGTAAAGGCCCTGAGAAAAGGGGCAGATGTCATCATAGGGTCACGGTCACCTGAAGAGTATCAACGTGTTATTTATTTATGATTTCTCTGCTTATTTAAGATAAGTACTCAAAGCCATAAACTTTCTCTTTTAAGAGTATCTTTTGCTGTACTTCAAAAGTTCTGGTAAGGAAGGTGTTCTCAGTTTTATTTAATTCTAGAAACTTTAGAATTACTCTGTGGTGTCTTCCATGGGTGTATTGTTCAGCCCTCAAGTACTTAAGTGGTTTCTCTTGCTAGAGATTCCTATGATCTACAGTGATCTGTGATCTATGATCTATGATATGGCCTATGATCTGTCATCTACTAACACACAAGAGGATATTTCAGTTTCTTCATTCTTTTTTAGGTGATCACTGCAGGCTAGAGTATGACCTATTTTAAAGAATACCCATGTGCCGTGGAAATGTGCTTCTATTCTGTGTCTCTTGGATGGAATGTTCCCTAATATTAAGTTCACCTAACCTGTGGCGTAGTTTAACTCTGCCGTTGTTGATTCATTTTAATTTGGATGGTCTGTCTAAATAAGAGTGTGTTGAGCTCTCTCACTATTGTTATAGTAGAATCTAACTACCTTTAAGTTCATTAGTGTTTGTTTAATGAAATTGGGAGCCCTAATATTCATTGCACATACCTTTACAACTGTTATGTCCTCCTGATGAGTTAGTCACCGTGTTAAGATGCAATGGCCTTCTTTATCTCTTCTAACTTTGAAGTCTACTTTATCAAATTCCAGAATAATGACACCAGCTTGCTTTCACCTTCTGCTTTTGATAGATTGACTTCTATCATCGGATTCTTGGTCCCTGAATGCCTTTTCCTTTTGTGTTATCATTTATGTGTGTGTGCAAGCGCGTGTGGGTGAGGTGGGGGTGACGCTGTGAGCCATTTCATGTGTGGCCTGGGAACTGAACTAGGATCCTGTGGAAGAGCATCAACTGCTTCTAACCACTGAGCTATCTTTTCCACCCAAGTTTTTGCCAGTCAAACATGTTTCTTGAAGACTATCAATTTTTCTCTCTCTCCCTCTCTCCCTCTCCCTCTCCCTCTCCCTCTCCCTCTCTCTCTCTCTCTCTCTCTCTCTCTCTCTCTCTCTCTCTCTCTCTCTCTCTGTGTGTGTGTTCATGTGCATGTGCACATGTATATGTAAGCTAGAAGACAGCCCTAGGTGTCACCCTCAGGAACTCTGTTCACTTCCTTTGAGCTATGGTCTCTCATTGACCTGGAATTCACCTATTAGTTTAGATTATCTAGACAGCAAACCCTAGGAGGGGTGGATACATTGTTTCATTGAGTTCTGCAGAGTCTGTCTGTAGTCCAGGCTGTCCTGAACTCACTATGTAGATTACCCTGGTCTTGAACTTCAAATCCATTCTCCTGTCCTGGCTTCTTAATTGCTAAGATTATAGACTAGACATGAGCCACCATACTCTATACTACATGCTTCCTGCGGGGGAAGGAGCTCTGGGACTTCTCTGAAGCCCATCTGAAGTACACTCTGGTCTTGGTACTTACGAGTGGAGATCTGGATATTACTAGCTACTATTTCTCTAGTGTATCTCAACAAATAGACCAGGATAATGTTTATAGGCATATTGCCCACACCCAGTTCTGATGTGTTGCAGGATGTTTGATCACACAGTGAACCCTGAGATTGTGTTATTTACTGGAAAAACTTGTTTGTAGTTGTTGTGTTTCTCAGCCCTAGCACACATCTTTAATGCAACTCTGCTTGAATATTGTAACCAGAATTAAATAAAGTCAACCATAAGTCAAGAGGTAAAGCAAGAAACCAGTTGACAGGAAGTGAACATAGAATCATTAAGAGAAAGCCAGGAGGATGGTAGAGAGGAAAAGAAAGTAGAAGCATTGTCTTCTCTACAATGCTCCTCATAAAGAATGTTCCATGACTGAAACAGTTAACCCACAGCCTGTGCTTTGTTTTGTAGGTATTCAATGTCAACTCCCTCTGCCTGTGCTTTTCTGTGCTGGAGTGCCATTATTCCTCACACTTGACAGTGACTGTGAAGAAAGCTGCTGGCAATGCGTGCATGCAGGTGGCGTGTGTAGGCACGTGTTTTCAGAGAATTTAGGTGCAACCTAGACCATCTGTGTATTTATTGTTTAGACAGAGGCGCCATTTTAGATTATTAATTCTAATAATAATTAATTTGCTACCCAGGTATACTGGCCAAAGCCTGTAATCTTAGCACTCAGAGGTAGAGACAGGAAGATTGGGAGTTCAAGGCCATCCTTGACTACACAGGAAGTCCGATGCCAGCTGGGCTACTTGAAACGCTGGCTAAAAACAAACAAAGCAAGCAAGCCAACAGCCAAGGTCTTGCTGCTGAGAGTGCTGTTTATACGCAGCCCCACAAGGTCCTTCACCTTTGGCCTTATTGTTTTCACACACAAAAAAAAATCACCACTTGCTAAAGATTCTTCATTTTTTAAAGAGTTTATAAAGGCTGAGGTTAACACTTTGTGATAGGAAATACTATGAGTTTAGACAAATATATAGTTATGGACCCATCTCCCTGTCAAATACAGAACAGTCCTTCACTTTGAAAGTCCCCAGATGAGCAGCCTTACTTCATTCACATGGGGCCCCACCCCTGCATCAGCCATCAACATCCACTTGTCTGTTGCCTGCCTGCCAACATTCCTTTTAAGTACTGTCTTAGGAAGTGAACCAGTAAACACTGCCTCTGTGGTCTCATTCCACTTAACATGATGCATTTAAGGTTCGTGTGTGTTGATTTATCACTAGCCCACTCTTTCCTCTTGCTGCACAGAAATTCGTTGTATGGAAGTCCGTCTGTTCATCTATGCTTTTGTTGGGGGCATTATCACTCTTTAGGCTTTATGGCAACAATGAAGAACGCTACTGGAGACACTGGCCTGAAGGACTATGTGGATGCATGTTTTCATGTGATTTATGTGGAACCAGAAGTGTGATTGTGGGTTCATATGGTGTGTGTGTGACAGAAAAGGATCTACCACAGTTTTCTCAAAAGCATCTGGGTTTGTTCTTCCCTCTGAGGGTCAGTGACTGATATTGATCTGATGGAGGACAAGTATCTCCTTGTGGCTCTAACATTATGCACCTCTTTCAGTGAAATCATGTTTGCTGCTTGGATATCTTATTTTTGAAGGGCCTGTCCATGTCTTCTCTTTTTAAGACATGGTAGTCAATGCTGGAATAGATTGTATTATGGCTGGCCTTGAATTTCTGACCCTTGGACTTCAGCCTCCTGAATGCTAGGACAACATGCACACACAGGTTTCATATGTATCAAAAGATGGCCTAGTCAGCCATCACTGGAAAGAGAGGCCCATCGGGCACACAAACTTTATATGCCCCAGTACAGGGGAATGCCAGGGCCAAAAAAAAAAAAAAAAAAATGAGAATGGGTGGGTAGGGAAGTGTGGGGGATGGTATGGGGGGACTTTTGGGATAGCATTGGAAATGTCATTGAGGAAAATACGTAATAAATTTTAAAAAAGAAAAAATACGGGCTGGTGAGATGGCTCAGTGGGTAAGAGCACCTGACTGCTCTTCCGAAGGTCCGAAGTTCAAATCCCAGCAACCACATGGTGGCTCACAACCACCCGTAATGAGATCTGACTCCCTCTTCTGGAGTGTCTGAAGACAGTTCAGTGTGCTTATATACAATAAAAATAAATAAATCTTTTAAAAAAAAAAGAAAGAAAGAAAAAATACTAAAATCAAAATTATGGAAGTGAAGAGTGAATGTGGCTGTCACTAGGTCACTAGGTCAGAGAGATTAAATGACATTCAGTTTGTCACATACCCTTTAGTTGCTCTTTTGAAATATTGAGTGACACATAATTCTATCACATAAATAAGATATACCTATGGCAGCACCTTGATCTTTTATTTGGTTTTGTAATTAAACACACGTGACAAACGTATTGCTTCCATGGCATTGACTGCTGTCACAGGCAGGTGACTTTCGTGTCTGATTTATACTGAATTTCAGTTTTTAACTTCATAAGAAATGCTTGATCCAGAAAGTCAGAGCCCTGGAGCTAAGAGGAGGCTTAGAGCTTTTGAAAATTACGTTTTGTTGCTTTTGAGACAAGTTATCATACAGCCCAGGCTGGCCTAACTCCCTGTAGCCAAGGCTGGCAGACCTGGAGATCTTTCAAAGGCTGAGCACAGGCAGTGGTAGCCCCTGGGTCTCTAGGGAGTCTGTCTCTGCTTGCTGTGAGAAACTGAGACCAAGACTACTAGAAAAAGACTACCACTAGTACTATTAGAAAAATTGTTGGAGGAAAACCTGTTTCATTTTAAGACTTGAAAAATTACATTCTGACACTTTGAGTCTTTTTCACATTTAAAATTTTTATTTTAATATTTTTATTTGTGTGTATGAATGTACATCTGGTGCCTGCAGAGACCAGAAACTGTTAGATCCCCTTGGATTGTAGTTACAGACAGCAGTGAGCCTTTATGTGGGTGCTGGGAATTGAACATGGGTCTTCTGCAAAGGCAGCCCGTTCTCTTCACCCCTGAGCCGTGTCTCCAGCCCCCTTTCTACTTTCTTATTTCATGGAGAATAGTCTTCACAGCTGGGTTGCAGTAACTGAACACATTTTTATTATGATGAAGCGCACACACAAGCATTTCCCATCTTGAGCCTACTGCTTAGAGTCATGTACATTATTGCCACCATCTGTACCACTACTTCTTCCTCATGCACAACATCCGGCCTCCCCCCAGTACACCGCCATGGCCTTCCTGCCTGAGCTGAGCACTGCAGTCTGCTTTTGTTTTGTAAGACCCCCTTTCGGGGACCCCCACTCTAGTCTTGGGAGTGAGAGAGCACCCAAAAGAACATGAGAATCCATTGCTGTAATCACATGAGGCAGTTTAATGACGGAGCTCCGGACCGACATGCATCCCACACAGGAGATAACAGATGTCGGCCACGAGGCTCGAAAGCTAGGGGTTTTTATGGGGTAAGGGGCTTAAGGATGTGGAATTCAGCATAGTGACACACTATTGGCTTATTCAAACATCAGCAGAAAAATTACATATACGTGCAGGGTGTCAGAGTTCTGTGAGTTGTTGACTCAGTTCAGATAGCCCTGTTATGTCCTCACACTCCTCTTTATCTTTACCATTAAGCTGTTCCCAGGAATGTTTTAACTATGGGGCATACCCAGGTTTGTTTTTCTTTTTTTCTCAGCCCCAGGCAGCCTCTAGGCTCACAAACAACCAGCAATTTCTGAGTACTTTATATGACTTACAGGTCTTGAAATTTCATCTTTCTTTCAGTTTCTCCCCATGTGAGTCTCTAAGCTTTTCCTGCTCCATGTCATCCACACAGACCCCGTTCTGCGTGACTCTCATGTCAGTCAGCATGGCAGCTTCATGCTCATCCATGTGTTACTGTGTGCAGAATCCCCTTCTCTTTTAAAGCTGAATAAAAGTCCAATGTAGGGGGCCTGCGCTTTGTTTATCCGTCCTTAGGACTGCTTTATACATAGAAACTATTTTTGTCGGCGTCTGTCTGTCTGTCTGCCTGTCTGTGTTTTCTGATTATATTGTGATTATAATAATAAATGTTTACAAACTTTGTTTGGCAAAACAGAGATAGCTGAAGAAATTGAACGATTGAAGCCTATCACAAGCTGTCAGATATTTGTGGTTATTATGGGTAATACAGGCCATGAGATACATTTACCATGTCTTCTTTGAAGACACACAGGAGAGTATAAAATACTTATGTAATTGGTATGTGGCTTTTCATTTATGTCTGCCACCCACATCACAATAAATAGGCTTAACACCAACAAAAAAGAATAACTCAGGTTTTTTCCATTTAAACTGAAACCAATGTGAGCTACACCATGATGCATGGCTCTGATACCAGCACACCAGCTCATGTTAAGGGAACTTATCCAACCTTGAACAATCACGTGTTTAGTGTCCTCTGATTTCAAAATATTAGTTATATGTTTATTTCAGTACTGAGGACCAAAAAAATGACTTTGATGGCATAGCCATGGCCTATGGGAGTCAATGTTCAGCAAAACATTGGGTCATCACTTGGTCTTCTTAAGAAGGAGACAATGCTGTCCAAGGTGTACATCAGCACAAAGAAGCTCATGAGGCACAGAATGGTCCTCATCTCTCTTTGTTCTGCAGATGGTTTGAGGGAAAGGCTGGTGCTGTGGAGAAACTGGGATTGCTTTTTATATCTGCCTAGGAAAGTCACCATGTACCCACTGGAGAGGAGCATGAGACCTACAAAGATGACATCCCCGGAGGTCAACAGTATAAAAACTGTGAGACGGACAGAGTAACTCATGGGTGTGCCAGAGAGCATGATGTAGTGATATATGTAAAGCTAGGTGAGATCAAATTAGACTTTGCAGTTATGTATGTTGCAAGGGGACTGCTAATGAATGTATAGAAGACACTCAGGAAAAGAAGACAACCTAGGGCTCTCTGCTCCTCCCTGTTCCAGAGACAGCCGCATCTTCTTGTGCAGTGCCAGCCTCGTCCCGTAGACAAAATGGTGAAGGTCGGTGTGAACGGATTTGGCCGTATTGGGCGCCTGGTCACCAGGGCTGCCATCTGCAGTGGCAAAGTGGAGATTGTTGCCATCAACGACCCCTTCATTGACCTTAACTACATGGTCTACATGTTCCAGTATGACTCCACCCACGGCAAGTTCAACGGCACAGTCAAGGCCGAGAATGGGAAGCTCGTCATCAACGGGGAGCCCATCACCATCTTCCAGGAGCGAGACCCCACTAACATCAAATGGGGTGAGGCCGGTGCTGAGTATGTCGTGGAGTCTACTGGTGTCTTCACCACCATGGAGAAGGCTGGGGCCCACTTGAAGGGTGGAGCCAAAAGGGTCATCATCTCTGCCCCTTCTGCCAATGCCCCCATGTTTGTGATGGGTGTGAACCATTAGAAATATGACAACTCACTCAAGATTGTCAGCAATGCATCCTGCACCACCAACTGCTTAGCCCCCCTGGCCAAGGTCATCCATGACAACTTTGGCATTGTGGAAGGGCTCATGACCACGGTCCATGCCATCACTGCCACCCAGAAGACTGTGGATGGCCCCTCTGGAAAGCTGTGGCGTGATGGTCGTGGGGCTGCCCAGAACATCATCCCTGCATCCACTGGTGCTGCCAAGGCTGTGGGCAAGGTCATCCCAGAGCTGAACGGGAAGCTCACTGGCATGGCCTTCCGTGTTCCTACCCCCAATGTGTCCATCGTGGATCTGACGTGCCGCCTGGAGAAACCTGCCAAGTATGATGACATCAAGAAGGTGGTGAAGCAGGCATCTGAGGGCCCACTGAAGGGCATCTTGGGCTACACTGAGGACCAGGTTGTCTCCTGCGACTTCAACAGCAACTCCCACTCTTCCACCTTCAATGCCGGGGCTGGCATTGTTCTCAATGACAACTTTGTCAAGCTCATTTCCTGGTATGACAATGAATACAGCTACAGCAACAGGGTGGTGGACTTCATGTCCTACATGGCCTCCAAGGAGTAAGAAACCCTGGACCACCCACCCCAGCAAGGACACTGAGCAAGAGAGAGGCCCTATCCCAACTCGGCCCCCAACACTGAGCATCTCCCTCACAATTTCCATCCCAGACCCCCATAATAACAGAAGGGGCCTAGGGAGCCCTCCCTACTCTCTTGAATACCATCAATAAAGTTCACTGCACCCAAAAAAAAAAAAAAAAAGAAGAAGACAACCTAGCATGTAGTGTGGAGATTTACGCTTGAACTTTTCTAGGCAGGAGTTTCTGGGACTGAGGGTGACAGCCTGGAGGATGCTGAGCAGGCTGGTGGCACAAAGAGAGAGACTCCTACAAAACCTGTACAAGGATATAACACATTTGCATGTGGTGTCACCCCATCTCCCCCATGGCATAAAGATGTCTGTAGCTACTAAACTCATGGCTATCAGGTGGATTAGGGACAAGAGGCCAACGGGCAGGTCAATAGGTCTGGACCTCTGCTCACGAATGTACTTGAGGCTGTGGAAGAGAAGAAGGAAGCTGTTGCCTGAGATCCCAATGCCAACTCCAGAATAAATAGCATTTCTTACCTCGGTGTTATGGGACAGTCTATTCATTTTATTCATTTTAAGACTGAGAGAAGCGGGTGGGAACTGTGCAGGGAGAACAGCAAGAAGATTCCTTACCCCAGATCTAGCCTTGCTCGCCAACTTCAGACAATGACAGCTCCACTACTCTCAGGCAGACATGTTGTTGTTTTTCAGTTCAGCCTTATTCCACGTAATAAAACCTCCACTTCAAGGTGTCCAGAAGTCACGCCCACTCTCTCTGCTGCTCCAAGTCATGTGCCCCATCCATATATAAGATTTTTTCTCATGCGATGCAAGCTTTTACTTTAATTCAAGTATAATATTTCTGAATTATTTAATAATATAAAAAATTCTAGTCATGTAGCAAAAAATAATTATTGTCTGAAATTCAAGGTTGTATGTTGATTTTATCTTGTCCTGACTGTGGAACTTGTAAGATATGAAGGGAAAGCAGACGTGTCCATGTTCCAGATCATGCAGCGCCAGCTAAAGGCTCAGAGCAGGAGGCCTACAGGTGTGCTCAGCGCAGATGAACTGGTTGCCAATACCGATGACGTGAGTTTGGTTCCTGGAATTTACGTTCTGGAAGGGAAGAACCAACACTGAGGACCCCAAGAAGTGCGTTGTGGTATGCATACCTCTGCACCCCTCCACACACACAAAATAAAGAAATGAAAAGAAAGAAACCAGAGCTAAGGGAGATGGTCAGTTTAAATAATGAGAACTAGTGCCTGGAGAGAAGGCTTCATGCTTAAGAGCCCTTGCTGCTCTTTCAGAGAACACAGGCTCCTTCACAGTGCCCACACAGCATCCCCAAATCACCTGTAGACTCAGTTTTAGGGGATCCACAAAAAACAATTCTGAGGTCCACAGGCACGAATGTGGTGAAAATACATATATGTGTGGAAAACACTCAGACACATAAAATAAAATGTTTAAAAATGGAGATCTTCTAACTAAAATTGTATAGCATCGTAAAGAAAATGTCAACTTTATTTAAGATTCATAGTGTAATAATTGAAGAGTAATAGTAATAATAGCGTTTTAACTTAAGTTTTACTGAGTGACTCCCCTTAAATTATCGTTGTCTTTTTTCATTAATTTATTTTTTATTTCCTTTAAATAACACATGGTCTTGATTTCCTAATCTTATTCTCAGTAAGAAGAGTCAGAAACAAATCTACAGGAGAGAGAGAGAGAGAGAGAGAGAGAGAGAGAGAGAGAGAGAGAGACAGACAGACAGACAGAGAGAGAGACAGAGACAGAAAGAGAGCTTTAACACTCCACCCCCACAACACTATGCAAAACTCTGCAAATGGTTCATTTCAGCATCTGTAACCAGGATAGTGAACTCTGTTACCTTCCTTTTAATTTACAAGCTACAGCTGCAAACTCTGATTTAGGAAAATGGGAACAATCTCATAAAACCATGACTTTAGGGGATGAGGCATTTAAACTATTGGAAAATGTTGCTCTTCTGGAGGTGAACATCCAGAACACATCCAGACACTCCCTTAATATTTACTCTTAATCCAAAACAATGAAGGTAAAGTTAGTTAGAAGGAAGCACCCATGTTTGAAAGCGATGTCTAATTGAGTGGCAGACAAAGTGACACGTCAGAGAAAAATTTACAGAATAGAATATGCCCAACTCCCAGGAGAAGAGAGAGGAAAGGGAAGCTACTTAAGGGAGAATCAGACAATGCAGGAAGAAAAGAGTACAGTACGGGAATACAGGAGAGTTCGTGGGGACGTCACAGTAGAGATGAGAGGGAGAGTAGAGCAGGACAGAGGGAGCAGGGAGAGAGTGTAACAGGGAGTTACAGGGAAAGATTGAAGAGAGAACGAGCTAGACACAGGTAAAGACAGATGCCTCCTTGATCCAGAAGACTGACCTAGAAGGGGGCATGCCATCTTGCCACCACTAGTGCCAAGGAGAGACACAGCTGACATTTCTGCAGCCATCCTGCTATCTGCTAATACTGTTCCACACTTTTGTCAATCAGACATGCAAAGCAAACGTATGTGGTATAAGCATCTTTAAATGATATATGATGGGAAGAAGTGTAAAAAATATCTTCTAGACTGGTCATTTCATGGGGAGCAGTCTGGTGAAGATAAACTCTTCAGAAACCATAGGAGTCCTCTGGCTTGTCCCCTCCCAGCTGAGTCTTCTCTGCTCACACCAATCCAGCAGAGCACGGCCTCAGAAGTCAGGGACAAAAACTGTCCACACTCAGCAATGTCATTTAAGACAGACACATCCCTCAATCAGAAAAGTTATGGTTGTCTGTCCCATGGCTGTCCTAGGATAACCTGTTGTATTGTGAGCCCAAATCACCTTTTGCACAGTCGAAAACACAGTTTGGTTCAGAAACTCTTGACAATCTGTATATAAAGAAATAAAAGTGACATGAGTTAGGGAAAATGGTCCTGCATGAAGAGTGTAGAAAAAGAAAGATTTAATAAACATACCAAAAAAACAGAATGCGCATGATGGGAGAAATGACCCAGAGAAACCTGAGGCTTTCGTTGTTAGAGCCAGCCATAAGCTGTCAGCCTAAAAGATGACAGTGTTAGCTTGCCCTGCACTGCAGTGTTCAAAGAAGCCAGGATTGCAGACACAGTGCCACCCTGCAGTTACTGCAATCAGGGAGAGCCCTGTAGTGCCTTGCATCACCAAAGGAGCTTCACACAGATGACAAATGCTCAGGCAGTGGTGGTGCATGCTTTTGATCTCAGCACTTGGAAGGCAGAAGCAAGTGGATCTAGACACTAGAGAAGAATGGCTGGTTCATCGGGGAAGACAAAACCATCACCCAGCAGATGCCAGCACCATTTCCAGAGATGCCAGAAGTAAATGACTTGTGGGAATGTGACGGGCAAACCACGAAGAGCCCTTGGGCTGAGGGAGGGCAGCTGTTTTTGAAAGACTGTGTAAGAATTGTTTTTTAAATCTTAAAGCCTTTGTAGCTGTGTCTTTTTGCTTATAATGGCAGTGGGAATGTTACCTGGTGTTTCTAAATCAACCTCCAAAAACAGTAGGAACAGATACCCAGCAAGGCAGCATGGCACAGACTCCAGCCATCAACATGGACCTTGCACAGTGCTGCAGTACAACCTCCTTCCCTCATCACCCAGTGACGCCTCCTGGGAGGCTGGGCCTTGCTGCTAAGCAGCTCTAACCTCCCTCCCAGTGCATTCAGTGCATCAGGAACAAGAGGAGTCCATTCCATTCCATCTCTTCACAAAGTTTCAGAGATGAGACAACAGCAATAACAACAACAACCAAAAACAAAAAACCCAACAACTAAAGATCACACAACTTGCAAAATGCAGAGGCTTCAACCTGGGAAAACTGAGTGTCCTTGCATGGAAGATGAAAATTAGATCCTTCTCTCTCTCACCCTGTGCAAAAATCAATCCCAAATGGGGCAAAAACTACATTGTAGCAGCTGAAACCTTGGACCTGCTAGAGAAAAGCCCTGGGGAAACCGTTTGAGATTTAAGCACAAACATGGACTTCCTGAATTGATATCTAATCACTCAAGAAATAATGGGAAGAATTGATGCATGAATGTGTGTTAAACTGAAAATCTTCTGCACAACAAAAGAACACCAAAGCACAATGGGGAGAGGTCTTTCAGAATAAGAGGAAACCTACCGGCTGTTTATTAAAGGTTAATATCCAGTTGTTACCCAGATTGGGGAGGAGAAGTGGGCACACTATTCCTGTTCTGGTATTCTCTTCCTTCTTTCCTGGAGAGGGGAGGACAATAACAACTATAGTGATGATGAGTGGGTATCTGGTTATGTCAGTATAAGGGCTGTGAAGAGGAAATGTAGAATGGGATTCTCAGCTCTGCTGGGCTCTGGCTTTGACTGTGACTGTGTCCATCTTATGTTGCTCTAACAAAATGGCCAGGGCTGGTACTTTATTCATTTTAAATATTTACTTACTTATTTATGTATATGAATACACTGTAGTTGTGAGCCTTCATGTGGTTGTTGTGAATTAAATTTTAGGACCTCTGCTCACTCTGGCCCAAAGATTTATTTATTATTATAAATAACTACACTGTAACTGTCTTCAGACACTCCAGAAGAGGGTGTCAGATCTCATTATGGGTAGTTGTGAGCCACCATGTGGTTGCTGGGATTTGAACTCAGGACCTTCAGAAGAGCAGTCAGTGTTCTTAACTGCTGAGCCTTCTCACCAGTCCCAGGCTGGTACTTTATAAAGGGAAGATTTATTTAGTTCAGAATTTGAAGCTCCAAGAGCATGGTGGTGGCTTCTGTTTGACCTTGGTGATGCCCATTTGGATGTGTCTCATCGTAGAGAATGACATTATGGGAGTACATGTGAGTATGAGAGATGGCAGGGGAGCCAGAGTGACTCAGACCAGACTTGTTCTTTTTACACCAGCCCCTCATATAAAAGCAACACTTATTCCTTCCAAGAATGGTGGCCCTCTTACCCTAATCACCTTACACTAAGTTGCAATCTTGTTAAGTACATACCATCTCTTAATACCACCATATACAGGACAAAGCTTCCAGCCCATGGACTTAAGGATCACACTCAAAACAACACAAACCACAGAGGAGCACATTTGAGCTCTCATCATGATTTACTCAGGTATATACCTTCCTCCCTTTCTTGTAGCAGTGAGTTTTGGCTACACTGCTTTGTGCTCCTGGTGGGTCGAGTGCTTCCAGCCACCCATGCAGGAACACTTTGAATTCCCGAATGGAACACACATACACACACACACACACACACACACACACACACACACACACACACACCAGTCACTTTTAAATGCCTTGGCTACCTCAAAGGCTGGGCACTCTTAAACCTTCCCCTGTTACTCCAGGCCCAATCTGGGAAGTGGCTAGTGGCCACTCACCCAAATTCTCACATGGCTGGTTGGCTTTCTTTCCTGCAGCTCCTGCGTCCCAGATTCTCCTCTGTTCCTTTGTGCATCCTAGCCTTCGCAACTCTAAGGATCCCACCCCATGCTCAGCCATTGGCCACTGGCATCTTTATTGATCTATCAAAAAACAATTGGGGACAAGGACCGTTAGGGTTTGGACACACAGATTCCCAATTGAATCAAAGCATTAGAACCAATCTCAAACACTTTCTCATCCCTTCTTTTACTTATACCAGTGTATGTCCCTGAGATTAGACAAAGGGCCTTGAGCATGCTAAAGCTCACTTTATTGGTGAGCCTCACCTTAGTGTACTGTGGAATGGAAGTGTTCATGCTCTCTGCCTATCGGTTACAAAATGTGTTTCAACAACAGTATTTATTTGGAGGTACTTTATATCTCTGATTGTGTGGGTCCTTATTCCATTAAAGGACTTGGAAGTCACACAGGGTCAGAACATGGAGGATAATCAGACAAGGGAGTTCCTTGCAAATACTGACACAGCCTAAAACCCAGTGGAAGACTGCTGGCTAGGGCCTTTCTGGGGATTCCTAGAGAACAGACAGAACCAGTGAGACTCCATGCTAGTGACAGATGCAGAAGACAGGAGCTCACTATGTTCAGAAATGATCAGACACAGTATAGTTCAGCAGTCTTAAGCAGCTGACATTTCAGAGCCTTTTATAAAAGACAAAAAGCAGTTTATCAGTCCCCTCAAAGAAATTGTCTGCCTGTGGAAACTCATGGGGTTCCAGCTTCTTCCACAAACAAGAACATTAAACATGTAAAGCATGGAGAAAGTTAACCAAAACAAAGAGCTGTGCTGACAATATGCATCAAATGTTAGGGCTGGAGGAGGCCATGTTGGGATCTAGCATTTCTGACCTTCAGTGTGTGTGTCCGTGTCCATGTAGAACTCTTGGTCCTTTCAAACAGTATTAACAATAGCTTCAGAACAACATCCCAGGTGACCCAGAGCACCCAGAAATGCTGTGTGTCACTGTGGTCATCCATACTCAGAGTTTTCCGTGTGCCATGCGCCTTCTGGTAACTTCTTTGGCTAGGGGTGTATCCAGATTTTTCATCTGCTATTTCTCTTGTTTTCTTCTTGTTGAGTGTTAAGGGTTCTTTGTATTTGGATACAAATACATTATCGTACACATTGTTTGCAAATGGTCTCTCCCTGTCTGCTGTGATTCAAAGTATCACTCAGGAACTTTTACATTTTAATGCAGTGTAATGTAGGGGTTTTTTTTTTTTCTGTTGAGATTGTGATTTTGTGGTTGAATATACAATCCCCTTGTGAAGCCAAGGCCACCTAGATTTTCCCTCATGTCATCATTTTAGAAATCTTGTAGTTTTTGACATTCAGGCCTTCGAATGTTAAATTTATCATTAGTTTTTGTGAAAGTTTGCAGGTCAGCGCATCTACATTCATTTTTTTTTTTTTAGGTAAGAATGTTGATTCTTCCAGTTCTGAAATCTGAAAAACTCCCTTCTCCTTTGGTTGTTTCTGCTCTTTTAGCAAAGACCAGCCCTGGCTGGGTACAGGTCACTTTCTGAGCTCTCTGTTCTGTTCTGCTTGCTTGTTCTCTCTTCAAAACACGGTGTTGGTAGTTACTGTAGACTGCAGTGAGGGTGGAACCCAGGAAGATTTAGCCTGGACTCTTCCCCGGCACTGAGCCTGACTGCAGGGGTTCTTTTGCATTCTGGGTGGACTTTGGAATGACCAAGTCAGAGAAGTGATGTCAGAGGAACTTGAACTTCTTTCCATGTCTTCCCATCAGTGTTGCCTATGTCTTCAGTCTGATGCTGTGCACATGTTTCTCTGAGCGGGACCAAAATGTGTCTTTGTGCTGATAAAGATGCTTTTCAGTTTGTGTCTCCAATCTCAGTGTTCTACTGAAGTGGAGAAGCAGTTGGCTCTTCTCTGTCGGCCTCGATATGACAGTCTTGTTTTTCGATTGGCTATAAGTGGGAGAAGGGTTATTAACCATCTGGAGCTCTCCTTCTGAAAAAGGTACTTGCAAATGGGCAGTTTTATCTCTTCCTTTCCCACCAACATTCCTTTCATTTCTTTTCAGTATTTCTCCCATTTAATGTTATAGGGCCAATGAGATGGCCCAGCAGGTAAAGCGTGATGACCTGGGCTTGATCCCAAGAGAGAGACTAGAAGGAAAGATTGGATTCTTACAACTTGTCTTACACAATTGATTTCCACAATTGTGTTGTGGCATGTTTAGAAAAACTAATGGAAGGAAGGGAGGGAGGGAGGGAGGGAGGGAGGGAGGGAGGGAGGGAGGGAGGGAGGGAGAGAGGTCGAAAGGGAGGGAGGGAGGGAGGGAGGAAAGGAAGGAAGGAAGGAAAGAAGGAAGGAAGGAAGGAAGGAAGGAAGGAAGGAAGGAAGGAAGGAAGGAAGGGAAAATGAAAGAAAATTAGTTATTGCACTAGACAAGATTCCAGCTTGGCGCTGAGTAGGAGGAGCTTGGCCTGTAAGGAGGGACAACTCACCACATCCATGACCTTCCTTCAGCGAAGGCCCTGGGCTTCTACTTGTTTACCGTGGCATTGGCTCTCCGGAGTTTCCTAAGTGTTCTTTGGCAGGCTGGGGTAGTGTTCCTCTATTGCTTGTTTTCTCACAAATTGGTCCTGGATTTTACCAAATGCTGTTTCGGCATCAGTTGATAACAATTCTATGTCTCTTCCTTGAGCTTCTGAGATGGACTCTATTAGTCGATTTTCACCTTCCAGCTGGTTTAAACACCTGGAGTGACTCACACTTGCTCAAGGTTTGGAGTCTTCTCTGGTTTCACTGTCAGGGTGATTCCTTCTCAAAATGAGCAGGGCTTCTCTCTGCCTTTATCTTCTGAAAAAGTTGGTAACACACTGACAGTGCTGCTTCTTTAAATGTTTGGTAAAATTCATTAGAGAAGCCATTTGGTGATAGGTTGTTTTGGTTGTTTTTTTTTTCACATTATTCATTCATTCAATTTTCCCAGTGATATAATTCCATTATACTCTCTATTTCTCCTCTGGTAGTTTTAGTGCCTGAAGGAATTGATCAGCTTCATCTAAGCCTTTAACAATTAACTTTTAATTAAAAGTTTACAAAGAGAGCAAAAATACAATGCAGTTAATTTACAAATGCTTTCTTTAACTATTCTAAAAGAAAAATCAATACAGTTTCATTGAAAGTCTTCCAGAGAATAATACTGCCCCACTGCCACTTTTTGTTAAAACATTATGACTAAGATATATATGTATATCTTATGTTCCACATTGCCCAACAGAATCCTCTGATATTACTTGACTTATGACTGTTTAATAGGTACTAATTATTTATTTGCATTTGCCATCTAATCATTAAGTAGAAAATTCTTAACAATATAGAAATAAACAGCTAAGACAATTTTCTCCCAAAACTTTCTAAAAGAACGCACTTTTTTCCAGTTTAAATATTAGAGTTTGTACACTCAGTATTTTAAGGAAATGTCCTAGTCTATACAAAAAGACAATACATTGGAACAAATGCTATTTTTGAAGGAATACATGCATTTTTATTGTTTACATATAAAATACTGTAAGGGTCAGCCAGTGCTGGCCCATTATTAGCAGTCTTGGAAGCATTCTAAGCATATTCCTAGAAAGTCATGTTATCAACAGTGGTAATCCCTCTCGCAGCATTTTGATGTGTTGTCCTTTTAGGAACCTAAAATTGATTCCCATTTTTTCGCTGTTGAAATTCTGTTTCCAGTTTTTAAATGATTTTCCTCGGTTTCTTTCTATTACTTTACTGTTTGATTTCTAATATTCTCAGGAGGAAGTTTAAATTACTGGCACCAGATCTTTCTTCTTTCCGGGGTACACAGCTAGTGTTACAAATCTACATGTGGACCTTGTTTTTGCTGCAGACCACAAGGTTGGTGACTTGGTTCCATTTCTTCCTCCCCAGTTCCTTCTTTGTCCCTTTTATTTTCAGGAATAGAATCCAGGGCTTCGCTATGCACTAGACAAACACTACACCACTGACCTCCACACCCAGCCCCTTTTTCCAAATTTATTTTTGACTTCTTTTAAGTTCACATTTAGATCTGACTTGCAGTTTGGAAGCTGCACAATTCACAATTTGGAAATCATGGGAAACACAACCAATAACACCTATAAACCAAATCTGCATGTGAGGATGGATGGGGTGGGGGGCTCCTGTCATGCATAGGGAGAGGACCTTTGAGTCTACTGCAAACTCACGGGAGGTACCAGGAGTCTCACCAGATAGGAGAGGCACCACTACCATAAAACAGACCTCAATTGACTTAAACTAGGGATCAGTCTTAGAGAATAGATATGAGGGACAGGATACTAGAATCAGACTGAGAGAATGGTTGGGTGTGTGCCCTGGGGAGTTAGGTCTGTGTGTTTGTGCTGTTTTGCCATTCATCCAATGATGGACACCCACACTGAGTCCATGACTTAACAAGTGCTGTACAGGAGTTTATATTCCTTCAGGCGTGGCACAGTCCTGGGCAAGTTATGAAAGGAGTCAGATTAAATCTCTAGATGTTTTCAGGAGAGGCTGCCAGCCCTAACAGCTGCCACACATCCCTCCATATACACCCCCACCACAGATGATGGCTTCTGTGTAGTCCAATGAGAAAATTTTCTTCTTAGGGTACTTTTTAAAACATTTTTGAGACCTGTATAATTAGTCCATTTGTGTCATGAGAAAACTTCGTTTCAGCTGTTTGTTTTTTCAATAAGATGACTTTCCTTAACAGGCAAAAAAGCAGTACTCATCTTTATTATTGATTTGAGATAGTATATATATATTCAGGAAAGTTGTCTTAATTTCACATTAATTACATACATTGCTTTCCTCCTTTATCTTTATACATAAAATAGGCTGTTGATATATCTTGAAGAATTTTAAAGGATATTAAATGTTTGATTAAAAAAAAAAAAGGAGTTCGTGCTGAATACCTGTTCTCTCAGCGAACACTCACTCAATCACAAAGCAAATGTCAGTGTTTCTTCTGGAAAAAATCTTATCCAAAGTTTACAATCAAAATTACAAATGGATGGGATTAGCTCTTAAACATACTAAAAGATGTATCATAGATGTAAAACCAACTGTTTTACAGTTTTCGAGCTCACTCTCATGTGGTTCCACATACTCTGGTTCCAGGAGTTAGTGCTACGGGGCCTGCTCACTCACCCCACAAAAAAATGAGCGATAAGACTGAGGGCGGGAGGTCATTATGAGCTGGTCGCCCGGGAGGGCGAGTTTGGACCGTGCAGTACCTTGCTAGCTGAACAGGACAGGGTTAATGTCTAGAATATACAAAGACTCAAAAAATGAATACCTAGAAGTCAAGTGATGGGCTACGGATATGAGAATACAGTTCTCAAGAGTGTTCAAACGGCCAGTTCCACCCGAATATGAACCGACAGCTAGAATGCCAAGGTAGCTGCACGGGACCTTCCTGCTAGACTGAAGCGCTAGCAATGGAGAAGCTGGGCGGAGCCTCCAGTGCAGTAGCGGCGACGGCGCGGTTACATGACGTCATCCTGAGGCGCTGGCCAGTAGCGTCATCAGTTTGAGCCGCTTTCCTTGCCTTGGTCCCTGAGAACCGTCTTCCGACCCTTCCTCCTTCGGTGCTGACTGCTCCCGCGGCTCTTTACGCTGAGATGTTTCACTGACTTCTGCCTGAGATCTGGAAAAGGAACACTGCCCAATAGATGAACATGTGTGAAAAATAACTTCCAAGGAACATCATGGTACTAAGTATCAAATGGAAAGGGAAAGCGAGCAGGCATATTTCTGCCATGGCAGAAACAGCTCTCATAGGCTTCAGAAATAGCCTCCTCCCCGCCGCACCCCACCCCCACCCCCGAGTTCGTCTTCCTCCTGATGCGGGAGGCTTGACTCCAGGTGTTGTTTAGTTTCCTTATCAGTAGCACGTGATGGGGTTCACATATCCACTGCCAGGTCTAGTGGTTGCTGCTTGTTACTAATCCCGAGGCTATCCTCAGATCCCTCATCTCTTCCGCTTTCTTACAGTGCGCAGGGACTGTGCTAAACAGAAAACTGTCAGTCACTGCGGGAATGTGCCTCCCTGATCGCCGCGATCGCCCGCTGCCGCAGCTGTTTCTCCTTCACACGCATAGGCTCCCTGTCTTGCATGGGAGGGAGCAGACCCAGGGGACACCAGACCAACTTGAGTTCACATGGGTTGACTATCCACACCTCTCTCCTCTGTCTTTGGTATCCCGTGAAGTGTGCTGTGTCTCCTCTACCCTGTGATTCCTGTTCATCTCAGGAAGCAGCTGAAAGGGTCAGGAAGGTCCTGGGACATTAAACTACTGTTTGGATGATGTTTGTCTACACTCATTTTCTGGGGAATGATGCGGCTGCCAGACCACGTTAGTGGTCAACTGTCAGGAGTCACATGTGTCCTGAGTCCCTGTGGCCTGAGGGCTCCAGCTATCCCTTCAGTTCTTGGCACAGAGATGTGCTCATGACTGCTGAGCAAGGACAGCTCACAAATCTGTCAGGTTCGAGAGCTCTTCTGCTTGACCCCCTCACTACAGAGGAGGCATCTGGGACCTCACTGCCTCTGGATGTACATCCACTATCCCTCTTCCCAAAATCCCCACAATCACACCTGGACTCATGCTTCAGGTTTCTGTCCAAGGGCTCCAGCTCCCTTATGGCTGGTCCTGTGATGAGGCAAACCATCGTGGTGGCTGGTGAGCAGAGTGACTTGTCTTAAGGTGGACAGAAAGCAGAGAGAAGGAAGGGACCATGATCAAAACATACCCATACAAGTCACTTACTTTAACAAGTAGGCCTACTTTTACTAGTTCTGCCATTTGACAATCACCATGTGAAATATCACCCTAAGTAGTTGTATATAGCCTGTAACTCAGGGCCCACAGGCATAACAGGAGCTATGAGTATTATCCAACACATCTGTACATACTGTCAATCACGATGTCGAGATGTGAATGGACACCCCTGGAAAATACCATTATATCGGACACAGTCAGGTATGTGTGTTTCTAAAGTTCCTGGGCATCTCTCAATCCTCACAGCCTGGGGGTCAGTGATGCAGACCATCAGGAGGCCCTGGGAACCGACAGACAGAAAGGACACAAGTTTTCATGTAGCCTGGGCTAGAGTGAGACGCTTTCTCAAAACAAACAAAACCCAAACCCTCAAGAGCTAATGATACAGCCCAGTGGTAGAGCTTTGCCTCCCATAAGCCAGGCCCTGTAGTCGAATCCACAGTCACACATACCACCTCACTTCTCCCCCAACACAAGTGTAGGCAAGTGTGAGCATAAAAGTTACAGAGACTCTTAGGAGGAGTCTGTACATTTCCCCTGTGTGGCTCGGTTTCTATGCCTCAGACTGGGTGGGGGCCCCTCCATTCTGCTGAGGAGATGTGTGTTCACAGTTCATTCACCCAGTTTGTGTTCATTTATTCATTCCCTGCTCAGCACCAGGTCCTGGAAGGTAAAACATGGGCCCTATAGATTCTGCTCATCAGAGATCATCACCTGCATGAAGCCATTCTCAGCTCCACTCCATTCCTCAGCCCCTTCCAGCCTCACCCAGCCACCATCAGTGGGGCATCAGCTTCAAACACCCATCTCTTGATCACTGTGAGATACTGCAGCTGTTGGTTCTAGCCATGGGGTCCTGGTATGACCAGGTTGATGGAAGGACCCAAAATGGAGCAAAAACAAGAGACGCGAGAAGCAGATGGTCAGAGGGGGCAGCATTAGGAGAGAAAACACAAGTATTCCAGTGTCCAGATGAGTCTTTCCCAAGCTTTATGCTACATTAGTTCCCAGGACTCATGCACATGCATTCTACTTTGTAGACAGGATGGCAGTTGGTTGCATTACAGAGGAATCCCACAGATCTGCTACTGGGGCCTTGCAATTCTCATTCTTATGAACTCAGCCTTGACAAAAGCAGGCTAGCCTGACCTGGAGTTATCTGGTGGTGATTGTAGGTTTAGATTTTTTTCAAAACCTACTTTATTTAGGGTTCTTAAATGCTTCAATCTCTCTTCTAACCCACCGACCAACAGTAGGGGAAAAGAAGGTTAATAGGAAGAGTGTTGTGGATCTGTTTAGAAGTTGTTCATTGGGGGAGATTCCACTCTTCATTGTCAGCAGTTCAGTTCAATAGCAAACACCAAACACGAATCAGTAGGAGCAGCATGATTCAAAAGAAACAGCAAGGCTCCACCAAATTGGCATGACTCAGCAGAAGCAGACATTGGCTGGAATACCATAAGAAGTTCTTTGGTGCATTTCTCTCTGGTGAAGATCAGCTATGAAGACCAGTGAAGAAGCAAAGCACTGCATGGTGTAGCAGTGCAAGAGTGTCCTCTGTTTGCAGGGTTCTTTTTTTTTTGGGGGGGGGGGTATTTATTTCTTTTACATTTCCAATGCTATCCCAAAAGTCCCCAACACGCTCCCCCCACACACTCCCCCACCCACCGACTCCCACTTCTTGGCCCTGGCATTCCCCTGTACTGAGGCATATAAAGTTTGCACGACCAATGGGCCTCTCTTTCCACTGATGGCCAACTAGGCCATCTTCTGATTCATATGCAGCTAGAGACACGAGCTGGGTGGGGGGGGGGCGTAATTGGTTAGTTCATATTGTTGTTCCACCTATAGGATTGCAGATCCCTTCAGCTCCTTGGGTACTTTCTCTAGATCCTCCATTGAGGGCCCTGTGATCCATCCAATAGCTGACTGTGAGCATCCACTTCTGTGTTTGCCAGGCCCCGGCATAGTCTCACAAGAGACAGCCATATCTGGGTCCTTTCAGCAAAATCTTGCTAGTGTATGCAATGGTGTCAGCGTTTGGAAGCTGATTATGGGATGGATCCCTGGATATGGCAGTCTCTAGATGGTCTGTTTGCAGGGTTCTATTTATATTCTTGGCCCTCTGAAGTGTTTTTTTTTTTCTCAGCAAAACATCACAAGCCCTCTCACAGGACAACTTTCAGAAAAGTATCACATGACACAGCTGAGTTGTTAAGAAGCCAGAAATTTCTACTTCAGGTGACAGAGATCATTTACTGAAGACCACCTACCCTAACCCCAGAAACTTTAATGGAACGCTAGACAAGTGGGTGGGGACAGAGAAAGGCAGTCTGACCTTCCCCCAGGAGGATCCAGCCTTCTCAATGTCCCACACTAAGTATTATGAAAGGCTGGGGTCAGGACATATTTCCCCATGACTAGCTGGGACTTCCCTGCACGGGCCTGCCTCAGTGACTTGGGTTGTGCATGTGGGCACACAGCAGCCTGCACTCCCAGCCTGGCACACTGCTGCGGCAGACTCAATCCTTGTCAGGCTAAACTCACTTACAATTGATCATCCTTGAAGCTGGAGGGCTGCCCCTCACTACTTCAAAGCAGAGAAATATGAGAGAGAATCCCTTAGTGACTTTGAGACCCACAGAACTTATTCCTCGCCGTGTGGTAGATGCCCAACTGATTCCTTAGGTCTAGAACTTTGTCTTCTTTACCACCATTTCTCACCCCCTCAAACTCTGCCCCCAGTCCTAAACACTTCCCTTTGCTGTCCACATGTGCTCCAAGTTCTACATGAGTGAGTCCTGAGGACTTGTCCTCTTGAGGTGACCGAAACATAAAGTCACATACCCCTTGTAGGTGCCCAGTATCTGATGTCAGTTGAAAAGCACAGAATAACAGTGCATATGAGGTCAATGCACAAATACATTGCTGCCTCACTGCCTGGCTTTGAATATCTTGCCATGACTGGAAGCACTTTGATGCTAGAGACTTGACTCTTCCTTTGGACAGACACACAGCAGCACCATTTTGTTGCACAGTTCACGACCATCCTCACCCCCTTCCAGCCTGGGCAGTGCCTGAGTCCTGGCATCATCATCACACTCTCAGGCTGGTCACTGGACAAGAACACTGGTTCTGGTGATAGATCCCCATAGCATGAGCTGTTGTCTGTTGTACAAGCACACTTGGTGGTCAAAGCCAGAAGTTCCTCCCTGAGAAATGAGTTTTCTGGTTGTCTGTCCTGAGAGCCCACATGGCTCTCTGACTCAGCATCACAGCTATCCTTGCAGTGAGTACAGAGGATAACCTCATCACCATGACAACAGGCTGCCCTTGAATAAGAGATGGTTCTCTTTGGCAGGGAACACTGGGGAGCAGAACACATAATCGCCCTTCTGCCCATCCTTAACTGTTTATCGTCAAGAAGCCGATATTTATGGGGGAAGGTGTGAAGGGCAGGTTCACTGTCTCTCCTGTTCATGGGGGAGAGGGAAGGTAGAAAGATCTGCAGAGGTTGTACAAGGTGTAACATCTGGCTGCAGTGTTCACTTGGTTCTCCTGACTATTCTCCCAGGGGCTCTTGCATTGTAATATCAAATATGTAGCCATTGTTTTATTGAAGGTTTGTGATTTTAAAGACCTCATATGGGTCATACCCTAAATTAGCCATGATGATCATGATGATGGGGTTTGGGAGACTGAGGAACTCCTCCAAGGAAAATTCAAAGGACAACTCCTCTTTGCAAAAGCCACCAGTGGTACATGATGCAATACCTATGGCCCTCTTGCTGGGGTCCAGAGTGAGTAACTGGCCGATTACTTTTAGCACATTTGCAGAAAGGTAAGGTAAGCCATAGTATTTTGCACGTGGGATCTTTTGCTTTATACTAAGATTGGTAGGTGCTTGAAAAGGGAAGCAGCCTGTGGTCACAAAGTAGAAGAGGACTCCCAGGCTCCACATGGCAGCTGCAGGCCCATCATAATCTTTTCCCCCAGGAGCTCTGGAATGCAAAATGAGAGGTTGCAAAGAAAGAGTGCAGCTTCTTCCCAGGGCTCACCTGAATGCCAAACCCAAAGTCACTGAATTTGATGTTGCCCTCGCCATCTGCTAGGATATCTTCTGGCCTTAGGTCTCTGTGCACTGTACCTTGTTGTTGTTGTTGTTGTTTGTTTGTTTGTTTTTCGAGACAGGGTTTCTCTGTGTAGCCCTGGCTGTCCTGGAACTCACTTTGAAGATCTGGCTGGCCTCGAACTCAGAAATCCACCTGCCTCTGCCTCCCAAGTGCTGGGATTAAAGGCATGTATCTTTTGAATGACTTTAATGCACAGCACTTCCAATATGCTGGAAAAGTCAGTGGACTTCCTCCTCCTGCAGATGGCCATCTTTCTGGATCCTGTCCAACAGAACACCCCCCCCCCAATCATACGCTCCATTACAAGGTAGGTGCTGACAGTAGTGTTGATTATCTGATAAAGTTAGATGATTGAGGGATTTCATGATGTCAATTTCTGACATAAAAATAGAAGAGTTCTTTGGCAGGACTTTCAAGGCCACTTGGGTCTGGGTAAGGAGGTGACAGGCAACCTTTATTTTGCCAAAGCTGCCTTGGTAAATGGTGTTCAAGATCCTGTAACTATTTCTGAAGGGTGCCTCTTTAGGAGCCATAACCTTGAGGTCCAACACCACCATTATCACAGCAATTAACAGTGCTAGGTTAAAAATTAAAATAATTGAAACCAATTCCCAGAGCGAGATGTGGCTCTAATTCCCAGTTCAGGAAGGCAGAGTGGACAGTGCTTTTGCTACCTCCCAGCCTGCTGTACCTGCTGTGTGCCTGGCAAACAAACTATCCTAAAAGAAACACATCTCAAAGAGACAACTTAATGATGCTCCTTAAGGCCACAGAAAACAGAAAACCAAGCACCAAAGCAATAGAGTGAAAAAGAAAAATGGAAAAAAAAAAAGAGCAGAGCAGGAATGAATGACACAGGGCAGAAAGGAAGTGAAGGATTGGCGAGCTGGAGAATTACCTGAGAACAGGGCTGAAAGCCTGACCACAGCTCACAGAGAATGTGAGTAAAACGAGAGACAAGAAAGGTTACAGTATTATACTCAATACTGCAGACAACCACGGCATATGTGGGACTATTCTGAAAACCTGCATTCCAGCGAACTGAAAAGTCTGGAAGAAAAAGGCTGTTTCTAGACACACATGGCCCACCAATGTCAAACCAAGAGAAAACACCATATTGTGTACAAGCAACAAGATCAATAGTGATTAAATGATCTCCCAGCAAAGAAAGCCCCAGGTCCAGATGGATTCACTGAGGAATCTGAAGACCTTTTACAGAAGGACCACAGCAACACCTAACTATTCCTTAAAGCAGAAATGGAAAGGGCTCATCCCACACAGCCTGAATGACTTGACATCAAATCTAGATAGAGATACAAAGGGGAAACTATAAGCTAATTTTCAGGACAAATGTAGATATGAAAATCCTTTATAAGAATACTTAATACTTACACCAAATTCAATAAACATTAAGTAGGCCATACTGTATGACCAAGATGAGTTCACCAACTAATCCAAGAATAAGAATGTTGCAACACACATGAATTGATAACACATAGAGAGAAAAAGAGAGAGACAGAGACAAAGAAAAACAGAGAGAGACAGAGGCAGAGACAGAGACAGGAAAGAGGGAGGCAGTGGAATCAGGACAAGAATGATACTTAGCCATAAAGAACAACTGTCATTTTCAAGAAAATGTGTGGAACTAGAGATCATGTATTATGTAAAAACCTATACAGGCCTGGCCAGGTGGCGCCCCCAAAACCCACAGTGAAAGGAGAGAACTGACTTCACAAGCTGTCCTCCTGCTCCCACATGCATGCTGTGGTATATGCACAACAGACACCAAAATAAACAAATGTAAAAAACATGACAAAAAACTCCATTACCTATCTATCTGTGGAGCCCTAAATACCTAAACCCAACAAGTCAGGAAACAAACTCATTATGCCAAAGCCCAGCAGAACATCAGTGTCAAATCCAACAAAATGCCAATGTCCATGTCCTCAACCTTCCAACTAACAGCTGTCTGAACTGTAAAACCCAGCCGCAACCCTTGCTTCTTACAAACAGGGACCTCGCATTGCTCACAATGGCTCCAGGTAATGTCAGAGCAAGGAACAGACCAATCCCAGTCATGCATACCCCACTGAGGCCACACTCCACAGGGGGGTTCCCACTTTACCATCAACAGGGCTATATTAGGTTTCTTATTGTAAGCAAAGATCTGAAAAGAAGCAACTCAGAAAAGGAAGAGATTCCTTGGACTCATGCTTTGAGAGAACAGTGGAGACATGGCAGTAGGAAACATTGGTGCTTAAGAAAGAGGCTGTGGTTGCTTGAGGTAGCCAGCCATACTATGTTTCACACCCCACCCAGTGACCCACTTCTCTAAACTAGAGAAGGCTCCAGGGTTCTGTAATGTCCCCAAGCACCACCTTGGGGATCAACTGTTCAAACACAGGAAGACTGTGGGGACATTTCAAATCTAACCCATCACAGAGATGTCCCCACTTACCTGTGCCTGCCAGAATGCTGCCACTCCAGGGAGGAGGTTAAGTCCGATGCATGAAGAGAGTGGGAGGTGAGAAAATCCACAAGCATTGGGGATGGGGGAGGGCTGGAGGGGAGGATTTCACTCACTGTTGGGTTGGAACATAGTAACCAATTAACCAATCTATTAGGAATTTAAGACCTTTTATAGCGGATTTAGAAACCTTATGTTAAAATGCATTTATTTCTCATCTGGTCTCACTAAATGGCAGAAAGAGAAGTCTGGAATTGCTGCTGTTAATTTGTGTGTCTTTCCTCTTCCCTCCCCTCCCCTCTAATCTCCTTTCCTTTCTTTTCCTTTCCTTTCCTTTCCTTTCCTTTCCTTTCCTTTCCTTTCCTTTCCTTTCCTTTGAGTGGCCTACTTACCTATACAGATGAACACAGCTTTCAAGGAAAGCTGAAAGAAGAAAGTTAAGTTGTTACCTTGAACTTGCATCTATTTTAGATTGTTATTTCATTTTTATTATTTTATAACAGTATAATATCATATACTATGTATCATGTGATATTTATAGCATATAATTATAACAATATAGTACATATTAATAAAATTTATATTAAAATATTATATTGATATCATATAATATATTAACAGTATGCACTCTAATATAATATATTAATATATTATATCATATTATAATGTATCATAAAATAATGTTCATACATTATATTACAACTTAATATATTATTTATAACTTAATAAATAATTTTATTATTATTATTGTTAGTGCATGAGTGTGTGCATGTGTATGTGGTGTGTGTGTGTGTGTGTGTGTGTGCTGGCACACACCATGACTCGGGTGTAGAGATAAGAATTAGTTCTCTCCACTCCCCATGAGTTCCTGGGATTGAACTCAGATCATTAGACCTGTGTAAGTGGTTTTATATGATAAGCTATGTTGCTGGCCACTAATTTGCCTTTGTGGGGGGAACAGAGCCTCTGGTACTGTCTCTAGTGTGCTGTCTTTTGGTTAACTTGACTGGACATGGGATCAACTAAGAGCCTTGCCTCTGGGAAAGTCTCTGAGGGTAATTCCTGAAATGATTAACTGAATGGAGTCGACCCATCCCCAAAGTATGTGGCACCTTCAGGTGGTGGCCTTGATATAGGGAGTCCTATAAGAAAGCTATTGCTCCTTACCTGCCCTTTGCCACCCTCTCTAACATAACCCATCTTCTATGGCCTTCAAGCACGAACTGGCAGCCAGTGGCTCTCTAGGATTCTTCCAGGCCCTCAATATCAGACTAGCACTACTCAAGAACCAAACTTTGAGGACTGAGCAGGTACCTAATTCCCAGGCTCTCCAGTGGACAGCCATTGTGGGAGTACCCATCAGTTTTCATGTAAGGTAGTCTAACACATCTCCTTTGCGATTTATAACCATTCTACCATGCTGTTTCTGTAGAGAATCCTGAGTAACACTCCCAGGGCAAGGCTGTACCCTGGAGCAGGTGCAGTTGAAGCATGCACATTTCAGTCCACGCATAAACTCTGCTATGATCCCACTAGAGAGAGTCAAGAATACCCTCAGCTCACAAAGGCAGAGAAGGAGTGAGAGAGAAAGGGATGGTTTGGATGTCAAAACCCAAGAATATTAAGAGCTCCCACGGGATCTTGCCTTTTATTTCCAACTGAAAAGGATAGGAAGGAAGGAATGAAGGAAGGAAGGAAGGAAGGAAGGAAGGAAGGAAGGAAGAAAGGAAGGGGTTTCCTGGTAAAATACAAGTTTGTTACAGAAGAGGGAAATTAGAATTCTTAAAAGATTAGAGAAAGACTTACCTTCTAGCTGAGATATCACATGTGCTACCAGACTCAGTGTTGTCCTATGAAGTTCAGGTCCTTTGCGTTATGGACAGAGAAGTTGACTGCTGAGCTTTACCAAAACTAGGTAAGCAGTCCTTCATATCTCCTGCTTCACAAAAAGTCTGTTAGATATACTGGGCCAGAAGGGTGAAGATGGATGTTCCCACAATGCAGAAAAAATGGGGGGGGGGCGTGTCTCAGCCTCTTTGTTATTTCTATAGTTTTGGAAGCTGCTTGATCTGCATTCCCTGCATATGTTGGTAATATTTATTCTATCTTAAGTGTCTGATGAGGATGAAGACTGGATAGTTATAATCTCACATTAAGCTAAAGTTGTTTAGGATTTAAGAAAGTGTTTTTAGGTCTAACATGATGTTTTTAGGATGGTAATGCAAGTTAGGATTAAAAAATGATTTAGACACAGAAAAGATAGATAATACTTTTTTTCTAAGTTGCCAAAAACAAATGGACTGAACATTATAACTCTTACATGATAATTTTCATAGTTGTTTTATAATTGTTTCATTGGGTATAGTTTATTATTGTAAGAAAAGAGCCTTTTATTGGATTTTGGGGTAGGTCTCATGTCTATGTATTCAGATGCTAAGTTCTGTACCCCAAGATCAAGTTGCAGTCTGGACATGGGCATTGCCTTGATCAATGGGCTGTAAAGAATGCTCCCCAATAATCTCTCATTGGTTAATAAAAGGCTGGACCCTATGACTGGGAATAGAGGATAGGAGTTTAGGATTGAATAAGGGGTGTCAGGAGAGACCATGAGGGAGAAGGAAGAGGAAGACAAAAGAAGGAGGTCACCATTAAATAAGATGGACCAGGAGCACACGACCAAGAGAAACTCACTCTAAAGACAGACAACTATATCAGAAGCTTCCAGCGGGTCTAATTGGCAAGTGACGGAGCATTTATTTGGGTTTTAACATCTTGAGAGGATTAGAATAGCTTAGAACATGCCCAGAATAATGAAAATGGCTTGTCAATAAATCATAATGTCTCTGTGTCATTTTTCTGAGAGCTAATGGGTAAAAGTGGAGTAGAAATCCCCAATAGATATTAAGAAGCAAAAGAGGGCAGAGTAATGCCCCCCCAAGAAAAATCATATTACAACACCTTTGTGTCTCAAAGAATTTAGCAAGACACAGGATAGTAACAGGATAGTAATATAGATTTATTAAATGAAAGTAAAGGCTGGGAAGATGCCTCAGTTGCTAAGGTGCTAAAGCACAAGGACCAGAATTCACATAAAAAGTTCTGCTATGTTGCATTTTGTAGCCCAAGGCTGGGAACATAAAGGTATCTAGACTATCTAGACAGGCTTAGAGGCTGTTGAAAATGGATCCCCACCCCACCCTCCATTTTGGATTCAACCATGTGTTTCCTTGGTAACACTAGAAAAGGAAGGATCACAATTGCCCCTCCCAAGGCCTTAACATGGCATGTGTAAAAGTGGAAGTAAGAGGGCCATCAAGAGAAGGCCACCTTCTCCAGGGCAAAAGAATTCCTTTTGGCCAAGGGAAAACAAGACATTCTTTGTTTCACAAAGCATTGTATACTATTGTCCCTCCCTTAAGAGTTCATTTAAGTGGGCCTGTCAATCATCCTGGCAGAGCCACCCCTCAGGAATGCTGATTCACTTGAAGACATGCTCAGACAGGAGGAATAATTATTCTCTTATGAGAAAATAGACTTATTTATCCCCTAAGGCCCGCCCCATGCAGTTGCTTACAAATCTTCACTGCTAAGCCTGCCTGCAAGCATAACTCTTCCTTCTCAGTCTACTTTTTAGATACCAGCCAAAAGCTTACTTGCCCTGTTGTTTTTCCTCTCTAGATCTAATAAGATGGTCCTGAAGCTTTCTTCTGAGTTCATTTTTAAATTCTCTCATCGAAGAGGAAAGTACACACACACACACACACACACACACACACACACACACAAAAGGAAACCTGTAAAAAAGGAAGCCTTTATAATAAGGATGTGGAGACAGATCTCTGGAATTGCTGAGTAGCCAGGCTAGCCCAAATGTGCCAGGCTAGCCCTAAGGTACAACCCCAATGGTTCAAAAACCAGAGTGTTGGCACCCGAGGAAGAATGACACCTGAGGTTGTCCTCTAGCCTCCAAACTTGCATACAAAGAGGGAGAGAAAGAACATAGAATGTAGAATATTCTGGTGCGAGTGTAGCAAGCATGTGGCTCATAGGGTTTTTCTGGGCCAGGGTCTTATTATAAAAGGGAAGGGGACACCCTGGAGGATACACCTTTCTTGAACTATCAGGTGTGACTTGTTTCCTTTGGTAAGTGGAGGTTGTACAGTCGTTGGGTTGGTGCTGAGCAGCTCTCAGGATAGGTTGGTTTCATTTGTGTTTTTCTTTGCTGTGTCCCAGAGTTCACCTTATGATGCACTGTCCTAGAGGCTGACCATCCCTTCCTGCCTCTCAATGGTCTTGTCTGCCTGCTTGCTGTGTGTTCCCAGTAGCCTGTCAGCATGGTAAGAAGGCACTCTCCTTGTGAATAGGAACTAGAGGCTGAAACATCAAGGTCAACCTATGAAAGCAGCCACTTTGCAGAGGAAGAGTGGAGGCCCTTCTTTACTTGGGTGTCACCTAATGAACAGCATGTTTGAGAAAAGCCCAGGAAAAACAAACATGGCTTTGTAAACGTCCAGTAGAGGGCCATGCCCCTGGAGGCCCAGCACTTTTGGGACTTCCCCACTTAGTTCACTATCCCACTATTCTATTTTCAAGTTTCACCTCAATACCTGGGCAGTCTATCTCACTCCCCTAAACTAATCTGGCCTGGCTACCTCCTAGCCAAAATCTCCATAATAGTCGATTTGGGTCCTTCTATTCTCCAGCTGAGCTCTATAAACCCCTTCCTCTTTACTCCTATGCTCAATCTCCTCTCATTCTCTCTCTGCCTCCACTTGTTTCTAACTCTGTGTCCCTGGTACTATCTTTTATTCTGCATCATGATTTATGAGCCTGGGATGGGTTACCTCTGAACTCAACTTGAAGAGCTACACTGGACATGTTCTTCATTTTCTTTTCTCTTTTCAGACACCAGCCAAGAGGCTATGCATACCTCCCCTGGCATTCCAGGGTTCCTAACGGATCCTCCGACCCCATATCTAACGTAAAAGGCATGTTTTTTTCTTATCACTACTCATTCTGACGGTTGCTGAGATTTTATTCACTTGCTTCTCTTGTTTTCTCTCAAACTTTAATAACATTTTCTAGGGAATCTCTTCCAATTCCATTTAAAAAAAGTTTTTCTATTACTGAGCGGTGTAGACATAATGTTTTTATGCACTGTGTAAAGGTTAACCTTGTGTTATTTAAATACTGATTTATCTGTCCTTGTTTCGCTTCATCCGGACATGGCACTGTAATGCTAATGTCAAGAGCCTCCTGTCTCAAGCTTGTGTAAACAATTCTTACCATTTATTCTCTGCCTTGTCAATAAAAGCTGATTCCCAATGGCTAAGCAGAAGAGAGAATAAGGCTAGAGCAAGGAGAGAGAGGGGGAGGGGGTGGGAGAGGGGGAGGGGGAGGAGGAGGGGGAGAGGGAGAGGGGGGAGGGGGAGGGGAGGGGGAGGGAGAGGGGATTGAGCATAGGAGTAAAGAGGAAGGGGTTTATAGAGCTCAGCTGGAGAACGGAAGGCCCTAAATCGACTATTATGGAGATTTTGGCTAGGAGGTAGCCAGGCCAGATTAGTTTAGGGGAGTGAGATAGACTGCCCAGGTATTGAGGAGAAACTTGAAAATAAGTGTCATTATTGGGAACTAGCTAGGCAAAAAAATACAGTTGCTGTGTTAATTTACTACATACATTTATATTAAAATTATCATGTGCAGATAGTTTACAGAATTAAAATTCAGATTCTCATTTACAGAGACCTCCACTTCCCTGGTAACACTCTCACTGTATTTCCTGGAAAATCCCTTTAAACCACACTCACTGGGGCAAGCCCTCTGGGCTGCACTCTCTCCTACCACGCTTTCGTGCTTTCACGCACGAGTCTCCCTGCTATGATGACTTCCTGACATCAAAGTATAGGAACAGTTTTGAAGAATCCCTAAGTGCATTCCCACACCACATTCCTACAGTGTGAATCATAGACCTGAGCAGCCCAGCAGCGTGACCTCCAGAGAGGTGGGCCTCTGCCTTGCATTACCTGGAAATCTAAGTCCAATTAACACTCCCACCCATGGGTGTAAAAGTAGCTTTTATTTGTAATTGTCACCTTGGAGGCTTACTGCCTCAGTCTGCTAACCTAGGCCTAGTCCTGGAAGCTTCTAGCCTCCATACAATCTAATCTAGGTCTAGAATATTTTCAGGCTCTGAGACTCAATGCTGAATAATCAATCTCACCCTTTCTAGTTCTTTCTGAACTCAGGCTAGCTGGTTCAACTCAGCTGTTCTGACTCAAAACCCCTCTCCTTGCTGACTGATTCAAAGTGGCTTCTTTTTAGCTGCTGACTGAATTGCTCTGCTTGGCCTCATACTAACTTTGGTAATATGTTCTAATCTTTTGTCTCCTTCTTATTCTCTGGGTTGTTCTGTCTTCACCTGTGTTGAAAGACCCCTAGAGGAGCCCCTCGTTCGAGCCTCAGGATAATAGCGGACCCCTAAGAACTCACAAGAGACCAAGCTTGATGCAAACCACATGAGGCTTTATTCGGGGAAAGCCAGAGCTCTGGGGACGACTCATATCCCACACAGGGGTAGAGGAGTTGACCTCGAGGGAAAGGGGTCCCAGTTTTTATAGGCCCTCGGGGGGGGGGGAGGAGAAGCGGGGAGTAGGGGATTTCCAGATCTAAACAATGTCTATTCTCAAGAAATGGGTATGGGAGGAGTACAAGGAAAGAGTCTGGTGCAGGTGCAGCAACTCCGGATTGGCCCAGCTGTGGTTGCTGGGGAGATTTTTCGACTCTTCCCCAGCAACTAATTATCACAAACACCTGGCAATGGGCTTCATCAGTGGGCACACACATGGGTTCAAGGAACGGTCAAAACACTGGCAGACACACGGGTTCAAGGAGTGGCCAGAGCATTGTGCACCTCTATTTTTCTAAATCAGTGAAGCTAGTTCTGCTAACAATGAAATCTATTTTGCCAACTTCAAGGCTTCTGTGACCTTCTACATTCTGTCAGGATCTTTCAGTGTCTAGCTTGTTTTGTTCAGGAGTCACCCCACAAACCACACGAACACCGATCTCAGTCAACAGGAATGGTTTATTAAACACACACTTAAAGACTGATTTACCAGGGCAACAGCTGAAAGCTGTGCACTGGACATTTCCCAGGGCCAGCTTATAAGGGCTAAAACCACAAAACCCACAATAAGCTTATACATAGGTGCTATCAGTGCTGCCCAGTGGTCACTTCTGACATAACAGCTCATATTGACCTAACCCTAACCCTGGGTCTAGCCCTAACCCTATCCTACATGAAGCTTATGGTTGTGGAATTTCTTAAGATTAAAAAACCCTCATACAGAACATAACAGGGTATATGGTCAGCATGACCCTGTTCTGAGTAATTTTTTTAAATGAATCATAAATTTTCTTTCAAAATGTAAACATCACTAAACATGCATACATGTCAAAGCAATAAAATTTACAATTTCATTAATTTTTTTTTCTTTTGCATAGGACATTACAATATAGAATCTATGCCTTACAAAATACATAACAAAGCTTTACCCGAGCAAGCCAAGGCCAGATTGGAAAACTGTACAACTGTCATACTTCACTGTAGTGATCCAGGAAAGACAGAACATGGCCTTTGGAAGCATGTTGGGAGCTAGGTTTCAACAAAAAAGTTCCTATGGGAAAGGGAACTGGGAAGCTGCTGGCAATGGCCTTGGACCTTGGATTTTGCCTTGGGGTTTTGGCAAAGAATCCCACAGACATTCCACCGATGGCTTTGGATGGCAAGCAGTCACCTGGGCCTGTCCAACAAAACCACAGCAGGGATTCCCAGTCACCAAGGAGGGACAGGAGCTCTGACCCCACAATGCATAGTGGCTCAGCAGGGAGCCTTATGGTACTGTCCATGGGTTCCCCACACTCGGTACCCAGAGCTTCTCCAGTGTGCAATGGGGGGACAGAAAGATCTTCTATCCACAAAAATGTACTAGGGTAGACATTGTAAGTCAGGTCTGCCACTGAAGCAGATGACCAGGCAGTGTCTGAGTCACAAGAGACGTTCTAGCTACTCCTGGGGGAGGAATTCTCCTAAGTCTAGAGTCTCTTGTGGGGAGCCGCACTCACATTTGCCATTACAAGATGGCGCTGACAGCTGTGTTCTAAGTAGTAAATAATCTGCACATGTGCAGGGGCAGTTTTCCCGCCATGTGCTCTGCCTTTCTCGTGATGACAACTGGGCCGATGGGCTGCAGCCAATCAGGGAATGACACGTCCTAGGCGGAGGATAATTCTCCTTAAAAGGGATGGGGTTCTGGTACTCCCTCTCTTCGTCTCTTCCTCTGCTCTCTCTCTCTCTGCCCCTCTCTCTGCGTCTCTCTCGCTTCCTCTCTGCCTCTTTCTGCCGCGCTTTTCCTCTCTTGCTCCTGAGTAAGCAATAAAGCTTTGCCGCAGAAGATTCTGAGTAATTGTTTTGTGTCAATGACTGGCAGGTATATTACAGCAACTATATGAAACAGCTAACGGGGATGGAACAAAACGGCTATAGCTATGCTAGGGAGGGGCAGGCCTCAACAAAACTGTTCTCTCTTAGGTAGCCTCTCCTTTTTTCTCCATTCTCCTGAGAGTTGGGCATATCCTATTTTGTCAAATCTTTCTCTGATTTGTCGCTTTGTCTGCCTCTTAATTAGACATCACTTTCAAACATGAGTGCCTCATCTACGAACTAACTTTACCTTCATTTCTTGGGATTGAAGGTGTATGTACTAAGGGTATATCTGTACTTCAGCCAGAGTAGGCCTGTGGCTAGATTAAAATCTGCCTACACATGGACCAATGAGATGGCTCAGTAGGAAAAGGTGCCTGCTGCCAAGTCTGGCTACATAGTTCAGGAACCAGCTCCCAGAAGGTTGTCATCTGACCTCCATAGGCATCCCTGACTCCCTCTCCCCATGTAGCATAACTCACTTGTCTTTAGATCTATTTTTAATTAATGTGTATGCCACATATATGCAGGTGTCCACAGAAGCCAGAAGTATTAGATCCTGTGGAGCTGGAGTTACAGGCCGAACCCCTGGACACAGCATGGGAACCAAACTTGGGCCCTCTGCAAGAGTAATACCTGCTTTTAGCTCCTAAGTCGCCCCTCTGGCCCCTATAAGTAGGCTTTTAGTTAACATATTTATTGTGTTTAAAAGCAGAATAAACAAAATCTCATTGAGAACTGGAGAGATAGCTCAGAGGTTAAGAACTCTGGTTGTTCTTCCAAAGGACTAGGGTTCAGTACTCAGTTAGGCTCAAATGGAACTAACTACACTCGGACTACCCACCACTTCCTTCCTTGTTACCCTGACTTTGCTAAGAACCATATAAAACTTTACCTGCCTTTTGGGACCTCCCAATATGCCTCCTCTGAAGCTTATTTTCCTGGTCATGTCTTTCCTACTTCATTTCCCACTTTCCAAACAATTCTCTTCAATCCCAGACACCTTCCCCTTCAAGACTCTTTAGTAGGCAACGGGGGGAAAAAAGTCACCAGGATGAAAGGCCAGAGATCTGGTCCATGTACAAGGACTTCAACTTATCTCTGAACTCAGGAGCAAAGCATAGGCTAATGTCTGGAGTGGCCTGAAGCTGTCCCGACAGTCCGGACGACAGTTGGTAGATTCCTCTCAATTTGGGTACCTGGCGTCTTCAGGTTGAAGTGGAAGCAGGCAGAGGTCATCTAGCAGATTTTCCCAGTTAGCAGGTCGAGGCTGCCAGATGGTTTCTCTTAAGGTGATGTCACACCCTAGAGCTTCAGCAGCCGAAGCTGCACAGAGAAAGGCAGCTCAAATTTAAGGATTACAACCATAAACCTGGGAAGATCTAGAGAGCATGGCTTATATTTTTGTAGTTGAATAATGTAGGGAATACTTAGAATACAGGATCAAGTAGAAATTGCAGATAAATAATAAAACTTGAAAGCTATGGCTAGAGAGATGGCTCAGCAGTTAAGAGCATTAACTGCTTTTCCAGAGGTCCTGAGTTCAATTCCCAGCAACCACATGGTGGCTCACAACCATCTGTTATGGGATCCAATGCCTTCTGGTGTGTCTGAAGACAGCTACAGTGTACTCATATAAATAAAATATTTAAAAAAAAAAACCTTGAAAACTAGAACTTTCATGCTCTGTAGTTTTCTTCTTTCCCCAGTTTCCCAGATTTATTTGTAAAGCAAGTAGAATCTTGAGCATCATAAGAATGGTCACGCCCGGCAGTGATGGCCCACACCTTTAATCCCAGCACTTGGGAGGCAGAGGCAGGCAGATTTCTGAGTTCGAGGCCAGCCTGGTCTACAGAGTGAGTTCCAGGACAGCCAGGGCTATACAGAGAAACTCTGTCTCAAAAAACCAAAAACCAAAAACAAAAACAACAACAATAAGAATGGTCACAGAAGCTTTATGGGTTTTTTGTTGTTGTTGTTGGTTTGTTTGTTTGTTTGTTTGTTTTTGAAGATCTGTTCCTACCAGAGAACAGATCTGTAATCTGTAATCTCTTGTATATTGAAAAATTTTAATTATCTAATATTAATGCCAGTAAAGACATGGGAGGCAGAAACTGAAGTAAAAACCTGCTAGCTCAGCAAGGTAATTTTATTAACTATATACAAAATACCTATTTATAAGGCTGATTCTACAACTAAACTGCTAGCTCTTTAAAAATCTTTCTGTATCATTCTACTGAACAAATCTGCCTTTCTCTTGAGCACTTCCAACCACAAGAGGGCTTCTTGAGAGAGAGAGAGAGAGAGAGAGAGAGAGAGAGCTCAAAGGTCCACTTGCTATAAAAGAAGTCTGTAGCTCCTCCCCCACACCCTTGCAGGCTGAACCATGTCACCATCATAGTGGGTGGCTCAAAGCCAAGTCAGTAGGGGTTGAACCATTTCACCTTTACAGTGGGGCAGCTCAAGGCCATCCAGCTGATTTTGCCTCCGGTCATAGAGTAAAGACCACAAGACTTTTCCCAAGGAACTTGCCTTAAGTTAGGCAGGAACTTCCCATTCTTCATTATTCCTATCTATGGAGGCTTTTGGAGGAACACCCAAACTCATCTCTATAGGACATATTTAACTGCACCTGACATCTATCTAAGCTTTTATATTTTGCTAACAATTAGATTTTCTAGGTACAACAATCAAATATCCTGTAACAAGTATTGGGAGAGACAACTGGATTGGGGTGGAGGGTGGGGGAAATCTATGGAACAAGCTATAAATCTAGGACAATGGAAACTCCTAGGAATCTATGAGGGTGACCTTAGCTAAGACACCTAGCAATGGGGGATATGGAGCCTTAATCAGCTATCTCCTATTACCAGGCAAGACTTTCCAATGGAGGAAGTAGAACATTAACCCAGCCACAAAGCTTAAGACTCACAATTTGTCCTGCCTATAAGATGTGCAGGAGTAGGGAAAAGCCAATCAATGACTGGCACAGCTTGAGACCCATGCCACGACAGGGAGCCTACCCATGACACTATTGATGATATTTTGCTATATTTGCAGACAGGAGCCCAGCATAACTATAAAAAGAAGCTTTACCTAGCAACTGAATGGAAACAGATGCAGAGACCCACAGCCAAACATTAAGTGGAACTTGGGGAATCCTGTGCAAGAGATGGAGAAAGGATTGAAGGAACCAGAGAGGTCAAAGACACCACAAGAAAACCTACACAATCAACTAACCTGGGCTAGTAGGGGCTTTCAGAGACTGGATTGCCAACCAGAGAGCATAGGATGAGGTCCTCTGCACATATGTAACAGGTGTGCAACTGGGTCTTCATGTGGAAATTCTAAAGTGGGAGCAGGGGCTGTCTCTGACTCCATTGCCTGCCTTTGGATTCCCTCCTCTTAACTGGGCTGCCTTGCCTAGCCTCAACACATGTGCTAATCTCTTACTGCAACTTGATATACCAAGGCTGGTTGATATTCATGGGAGGCTTGGATCCCCTTTTCTGAATAGGAGGAGAGGAGAGGTGGGTGTGGGGGAGGTGAGGGGAGAGGGAGGGAGAATAGGAGGGAGAGGAAGCTTTGCTCCGGATGTAAATAAATAACTTAATAAAAAAAATATGTTCCCATCACCACCATGAGGCAGAGGCAGGTCTCTGTTCCAAGCCAGCCAGGTCTACGCAGAGTTCCAGGACAGACTAATGAGACACCAACTCAAAAGAAAAAAAAAATTAAAAAGGACCCATGACTTATTTTTAATTATGTGTATGTGTGCGAGTATATGCACATGTATGTAGTTGCTCACTGAGGCCAGAGGTGGATGTCAGATCTCCTGGAGCTGGCACTAGAGTTACAAGTGATTTCCAGCTGCGCAGTGGCATGGGTACTGAGACCCAAACTCAGAACTCAAGCCCTCTACAAGAGTAGTATACATTTTAACCACTGAGCATTTCTCCAGCCCCTATCCAGGCTTCAAAACAAACAAACAAACAAACAAACAAACAAACACCCAGCCATGCTGAAGTTACAAGACTCTCAAGGGAAGACTATCCAAGTTGACTTGTAGAAACTCGGATGGGTTTTCTGAGGACCCCAGGATAGAAAATTCCTGGGGGCTGTTGGGATTTGACATTCTTTACTTACAAGACCAAGAAACTTGATATAAAGAGCGTGGCTAGTTTCCAGGGCCACCTATTGACCTGTTTTCTTCAAAGCTGTCTGCTCACATTGGATAAGATATTCCAGCTTGTGGATTTTTTTTTTTTTTCTTGAATGTGAAATGTCCCCATAGGCTTGTGTTTGAACTTTGATTCAAACTTTGGTTACCAGCCAATGGTACAATTATGGAAGGCTGTAGAACCCTAGGAGGCGGAGTGTCACTGGCTGGAAGTGTGACCCACTGTCTTGTGTACCTGGCATAATACCTTCTTTGACATGACATACTATTTCCTTCCCCGCCTCCAGTGCTCTGCTGAGAAGCCTGTCTAGGCATAGTTGTGCATACTGTAATCCCAGCACTTGAGGCAGAATTGTGGCAAGTTTGATGATGTCCTGTGGACTACATACCAAGTTCATGCTAGCCTGGGCTCCTTAGAAAGACCCCACTTCAAAACAACAACAACAAAAATAATCAAGTGGACATTGGGTGCTGGCCATCATCACTAAATAACAGAACATTGCTGTAAGCAGCTGCTTCTCACATTGAATTGCCCTTGATTCAATTCTCCTTAAATCAACCCTACACTTATCTGTCATTTGTTCTCATCCATTGTTTTTTCTTATGAAGACAGCAGTTTAAATGTGAACTATTGGGGCTGGAGAGTTGGCTTAGTGGTTAAGATCATGTACTGCATAAACTGCTTTTCCAGTGGACTAGAGTTTTATTTCTAGCACCTATGTCAAATGGCTTACAATCACTTGTTAATAACTTCCGCGCCAGGCAATCCAACACCCTCTTCTGGTTTCCACAGGTAATGTGCACACGTAATTACAGATAACAATTATTTATATATATTCTATCAGTACAGTGTGCTATCCATCATTCCTTTTTGCTTTTAGATGTGTGAGCACCACTCCTACTTAGCTACCCTGGCAGATGCCACGTGTCACACTTTATATGGGCGTTCAGGTTTCTTGAACCCATAAATGAGTATTACCAGACAAGTCTGTACATCAATAATACCTTATGATCAAAATTTTACCTAAAAGCATGTTTCTTTCTTTCTCTCTGTTTTATTGTTCCATGTGTGAAGTTGCATTCAGTGAACTCTACATTGTCACAATTCTCAAATTTGGTCAGCTCCATCCATGGTTTGAGCCACTTACATAATTTAAAATTATCTTTGTTTTAGAAGCTGGAGAGATAATTCAGTAGTTAAGAGGACCCAGGTTTGATTTCTAGAACCCCTATGAAAGCTCACAACTGTCTAACTCCAGTTACAGGGTAGCTAACATACTTTCTGGCCTCTGTAGGCACCAGACATACTATGGTATAGACAAAATACTCATTTACATAAAAGTCTTTATTTTTAGGTATGAGTGCCTGCACATATGTGTGCATGAAGTGTCCAAAGAGGCCAGAATAGAGCATCAGACTCCTCAAGACTGGAGTTACAGATGTGAGTGCTAGGAACCGAATCTGAGTCCTCTGAAAGAGCCAGTGCTCTTAACCACTGAGCCATTACACCCAGCCCTAACGTCACCAAGTTCTGTGCTCTCGAGTTTTACAGTAGTGGCACCTGTCCCAGTGTGGTATGGCAGCATCCTGGTACTCAGGATGAAGTATGGGCTGGGCCACTTCTCACAAACAGCTATAGCAGTAGCGGAGGCAATGCCACTGGCTGAGGGTCTGTAGGGTAGCTTGGTGCGTGTCCCTTGGTTACAAAAGGGCTGTGCCTCCCTCCCATCTTATTTTTGCTTGTTCTAAGGTAAGGTCCACACTGCCAGGAACTGAGAACCAAGGATGAACTGACGCCTCAATCCAAAGACCCACAGACTCAACTCCCTTGAGTCCTGCCAGAAGTGGCTCTAGAGTGTCTGAGGAGTTGGCCAAGCCTGGAGAGGACTCTGTTGAAGGAAGGACCTAGACGTCATGCCTGGGAGCCCCCAGCATCAGATCTTGCAAGGAAATCGTCATTGCTTCAAGGTTACCTTTACATAACAGCAACTGATGCACTCAGAGGTTTCCACACAGCCAGTTACTTCAAGCTGAGGGATCAGTAGACCCCTCCTCTTAGACCATCTACCCTGGCCATATTCAATTGCCTTATCTGTAGACGTGTTCAGAAGAAAGAGAAGCTTGCTATTCACTCAACATTCTTAAAGACTTAATCTGGTTTGGCTTTATTTTTTGAGAACTGGTATCACTGTGTAACCTTGGCTGTCTTGAAACTCACTACACTAAGAGATCAAGCTGACCAACGTTGTAGTCTCGGAGATCCACCTACCAGACTCCTCTGAGATTGAGGCATTTGCCACCATCAAAATGGTTTTACTACTATCTCTGAAGAGGGTTTTCAATAGAATTAAATTTTTCCTTTTTTTTTAAAATTTATATAAAATATTCATGGCTGGAAAGATGGCTCAGCAGTTAAGAACACTGTCTGTCCAATTCTCAGCAACCACATGGTGGCTCACAACCACCTGTAATGAATGGGACCTGATGCCCTCCTCTGGTGCATCTGAAGAGAATGATTGTACTCACATACATAAAAAAATAAATAAATCTTAAAAATTAAAAAAAACAAAACAAACAAAACTAACAGCTTGGCATGGTATTTGGGAAGCTAATGCAGGAAGATCAAGGGCAACCTTGTCTCAAAATTACAAAAGGCTGGGATGTGGCTTCATGGCGACCTTTCTGCCTGGCACACAAGCCTCAGACATGTTCAGTCTCCACCATCATAAGAAAGCTAACAACTTTCTAACTAGTTAAAGGGAGGGAAAAAAAAGCCATTCAAAATCAGATAGAAATGGTTTCTTTTTAATTGAGTACTTCATTCAGACATTCCTCTGTTGGCTTCTGCTCTGGAAGCAGCTAGGTCCCCACCTCAATATCACAACTGAGTGAACATGGGCCCCAAACCAGGGCTCTTAGAACAGCAAAACAATAAACTGCAAACCCAGCCCATCCTTTCACTTAGGAAGGACCGGGAGTCACAGGATCCAATGCCACCCTGCAGCTGTAGGCACTGGAGCCTGGACAGCAAACAGACAATTAGCTGTCGGGAACGAGGCAGCAGCCCCATGTACTCCAGCAAGCACCTGACCACCAGCCTCTTCCAGTAGGAATGGACCCACTCTTAAAGGAGTTTTGGCATCTATTTACTTAATTTCCAAAAGAGGTGTAAAATCTACCAAAAGGGATACCAAAATGGATCAGAATAGATCAGCTTTCTCACGATAAACTTTCCTGAGTAACAACTTTTGGTTGCTGAGAAGTCTCAACACATTATTTCAAAGTGGCAAAATCCAGGGCAATCACAGAGTAGTACATCCAGGAGTGGACTAATGTTTAAGGACAGGTTTATGCAGGACACAGGTGCACACACGCCCTTTTCTTCAGTGTATACGGCCAAGACCCCTGATCATTAAAATAAGTTATTTTGTATATTACAGTGCACAGAGGGAAAGAACTTTCACAAAAGTGACCAAAAGGCATTGTACAGAAAGTCCCATGGTGAGTGGCAGCCATGTGGCCTTCAAGAGCTTGTCCCTTGCTCTTTGGCTGCAGAGACCTTAGTGTCAGCTGTCTCCTCCACCGGCTCCACTGGCTTTGCCTCCTCTTCCTCCTCCTCGTCTTGGGGATAGAGGTCCGGGTACTTCTGCATGCACTCTTGCATGGCCCGGAACTGGTCTATACAGTCTGACCCCTTGATATCCTCTGTGCTGTAGTGGAAGCAGGAGAAGGCAGACTTGAACTGCTCCCCACAGGGGCCGCTGGCCATTCCCCCAAGACATGGACAATTCCAGTTAATATCTCCGTTAGGCAGTATCAACCCTGGAACAGAAAGATGGACAGGGAAAGATGAGAGGTGTTCTCTATGATCTCGAACATGCAAAACCTGTTTGGTCCTTACTTTGTGGAGGCATCCCCTTGACCGCTCTAAGCCACCTCCCTGACCTAGAATCTGAATTCTGAGACTTAAATACCAGGAATCTCCTAAGCCAAGTACTAATCCCCCAGGCCCTGCTCCATCCCTCAGTCCCTCACCATACTTCTGATAGTACAAAGTTAGACTAGTGGGGCTGTATTCTTCCTATTAAAAAAAATCAATCGTTAGGGCTGGGGTATAGCACAGAGGTAGATCAGAGCTGGCATTCATGAGACCCTTAGTTCCATCCCCAACCTGTAAAAAATAAATCAAAATTTTAAGTTAAATGATTAATTATGAATGAGCTGGAAAATGAAGCTATAGATAGGTTTTGAGTAATCACTATACTGACTTCCGTTCCTTTGAGCACCTGCCTCCAGTGTTGAGTCTCAGCACTACAAAAAAGGGAAAAGGTCTACACAAAGCCCACTGAAATGCCACATGATCCTTTACTCCAGCAGCAAGTATGGGAGAGGCTGCAGAGCTAGCGTCCAAAGTCCTAGGCTTAATCCTGCCTCTCAACTCCAGCTCTGAAAGCTGCACTGATCAGCAAATCTGTCCCAACTGTTGCTTATTTACAAATGATGTGACTGGTGTCCCTGAGCAGGAAGTTCATCACCAACACCACACCTCCAGAGTAAGTTCCTGTACATAAAGCTATGTGACAACTGAATGGTCCTTCTGACACTGTCTGCAGGTTTCTGGTTCACAGGCCAAGTCAGGACAGCAGCAGGACCCATGAGATCCCCACAGTCCCAACACTACTTGCAACCACTCAAGAGACTCAATAAAATGCTAGCACTGTAGGTTCCAGCATGCTAACCCACAGAACAGCTTTCAAAAGAAGTAAGATTAACATTCAAAAAGCCCAGATGGTAGCTGTGGTAGAACACACTGTGACCCCAGCCTGAGCTGTTTTGGGACAGGGTCCTGGCTGTACTGGAACCTCCTTCAAAGTATACACTGGCTGGCTTTGAATTCCCAAGTGCTCTTGCAGAGGACCCAGGTTCCATTTCTAGTACTGATATGGTGGCTCACAACCATCTGTAACTCCAGTCCCAGAGGACTCTTAACACCCTTTTCTGACCTGGCAGGCACTTCAGGCATATACAAGGAAAAATTCATACACATGAAATAATAATAATAGTAACAACCACCACCACCACCACCACAAAAGACAACTCGGGTCTGCAGAGCCTGGCAGAGGACAATGTGAATTGGGATATACAACACACACCCACAAGATGGCAGTTTTAGCAGTTACGGTGCAGAAGTACACGGAAACACAAGCAGACATGCCCTCTCTGCTCATACCTCCAGAAGAAATGTAACATATAAGTAGCTAATTCGGACTCTAGGTAAACAAAGGACTAGAACTGACATGAGTTCATTCTTCTTCATTAAGAAAGGCTAACTTGAGATCAGCTACAGCTGTGACTTTCAGAACACCAACACTCTCTCTGTGACATCTAACTTGCCATATTCCCAACTAGATGCTAGGTATTCACCCTTAGCTTAGCAGAAGTTAAACAGATGAAGGGTCCCACCTAGGAACATGTGTCTGCTTTAGATCAGGTATGAAAAGTTCTAACCACAAGCCAGTCCTCCAGGACTGCCTGCTTTAAGCTCCTCAACGTCACTCACCAGCAACTTTCACCCGAGGCACTTATTCCAGTCCTGAATTGAGTCCTGTTGACAATGTGGACTGGGGCTGCCATATGTACCTACCCCACACAGACTAGAGTAAGTATCAATAGGCCCATCCCAAAGCTTATAGAGTGCCATCCTGTGTCCAAGAGGCTACTTTTAGATTTGGAGGTGAGCCTAGAAGTGTGTGACAGTTATGAGCAGCTTTGCTGAGTCCTGCTCCTGGCAACTGGGATCTGTTAAGACACCTCACTACACCATGTGCTCATGAGAACAGGACGCAGCCTGGCTGCTGCTCTTTTGCATGTAAATCAGCTAGGACACAGGGCAGGGCTCACCCCAATAACCTGACAGAGCAGAGATCCCTGCCAGTTCTCACTTCAGGAATTGAGACAGCCTCCCAGTCACTCTTAGTCACCTCAGTACAAAGGCATGGAAGAAAAAAAAACACAGAATTTTACTAAGAAGAAACTGTTGGCTGCTGGCTTGACACAATCTCATCCCTTTGGAGGGAGAAAGCAACCAGAGATGGGACAGCTGTCTATGGCCAAGGGAGATAAACAAAGTGGGAAAGCAGTGTCCAACACTAAGCCTCCCCAGGGTGCGTCTGGGGTCCCTCATCTCTCACCGTGCTCCTCATAGGGATCATTGGGGTCATCAGCTACCAGCTCGGCACTGCTAGGAGTTTCATGGTCTTCTTTGGTCACAAATATGATCCGATCCTTCCCTAGGGTTTGAAGCAAAGGAAAAGATTCATTGGGGGGGAGGGGAAAGTAAAACACAGAACAGCCAATCTGAAGATGGTCCCCATGTCTCTCCCCAATCACTGACTAACCAGCCCAGTGGTCACTGATGAGAGGCAGCAAGAATGAGAGGCACTCAGGTGTTGGGTTAACCAAGTTTTTTTATTTGTTGTTTTGTTTTCTTGTTTTTGCTCTGCTGGCATAATATTGGTATTGCCCTATGACCTACCACCGGCCTTATATTTGTGAATCCTTGTCCTTCCACACCAGCTCAGATACTTGAAGGTCAGACATCCCTCTATGCCTAGAGGTAATCTAGAATTGTATCAGAGGTTGTTTTGATGCTGATTGGCTGTAATGAACTGAGGCCAACAGCTGGGCAAGAAGCAGGGGGTGGAACTTCTGAAAGAGAGGGATGCTGGGAGAAAGCAGAGGAAGATTCTATAGTGGGCACAGATGGAGCAGAGAAAGGTATAGTAGTGGGCAAGCTAGTCAGGTTAAGTTAGATGAGCTAGCATGGGACACTGCCTAAGCTCTAAACTATTGTAGAAGCCTCCATGTTATTATTTACACAGCTATATTTGGCATCCAACCTTTCCTCAGCACCCACAATGCACAGGGACTCATCTGTTTCCATGGTGGTCACTTGGGGAAGACTTGGACTGACTCAATCCTAGATCCCTGTGGCAACCACCCCCTCCACCCACCATTCCTCACAGGGACTGGAACCTCCCCTGCACAGCATATGACTGACACCTGACCTGAGCACTGAGCATCACAATAAAGGAAAGAGAGACCCACCCACTCCAGCCCAAGTTGAGGAGGAAGAGGGAAAGGAAAGGACCAATGTCTTTCCTGAGCCTTCTGACAGCTCACCCTTACCCCAGGGCACCTGGGATCACTGGACCCCCATACAGAGGGCACACTGGAAGACTTTCAGGCCTGAGTAAACCTGCCCCGAGTAAGGCTGCTACTGTGAAAGCTGAGGTCAGGCTGTGGACAGGTGACTCTTTGAAAGCTGCAAGCACTGTGCCCACTCCTCCACCTACATTTTAGAAAGGTCAGTTCCAGGCATGTGATGGAAAAGTAAGGCAAAATGTTGGGCCCATGCTAGACTGGAATACCCAAGGAAGAGGTCTGGAGAAGGCAAGTGAGGGGATATGTCTAAGAGATTACCTTAGTGAAAAGGACAGTTTAGGTAACAAGTCTCGTGCACTGGTGGATAGTGGCAATGGTTAGGTCTCAGTACATAGGACTATCCCCCGGTGATTCAACCTGGGCTCTCTGCACCGAGGCAGTTTTGGTCTCAGCACCTGACACTATGCCAGATTACTCCTCTTACAGATAAAGAAAGCACCTGGACAAGGCCACTGGGTCACCTTAGAGTACCTAGTGACCCCGGAGATTCTGGCCAGTTTCCAGAACCCCCAAAAGCAATTTGCATAACTGCTGAGTGCTAAGCAAAATGGGCAGACTTGAAGCTCTCAGCTCAGCCATGACAGTTGTGACCTGGGCTGAGCACACACCCAAACGGAAGGGGACAAACCTGGACAAGTTTCTGAAATACCTGGGCCAGTAGGTGATATATGCAGAGGCCAGACCTCACCCAGTAAAGCACAGACCCTCTGGCTTACCCACATGGCTCCTTGGCTCCTGAACACTGACACCCAGACAGACTGGGAGGAAGCAGGTTAGGACTCCTTTACATCTGTGAGTTGCTAGCCCTCACACCCATGCAGGGGCAGCTCTCCTCTAATCTCCTTTCTTAAAAGGGAACCAGAAGCCCACAGGTGCTAAGAAACAAACTTAAGCAAATAGTAAGGCCAGAGCAAGGGTGTGACCTGTGCTTTGAAGGATCCTAAGTGTGTCCCTTTAAAAATACTGTGCACCGCTAGCCTGGTCCTACTAGACCTCTGCTTTCTGGAATGTTTAAAAGTACATGCCAGGGGGTGGGGTGTGACTCTGGGCTAGTATGTGCCCTAGGTTCCATCTCCAGCATGGTAAAATTAAAAATAAGAGCAGATGCAAGAAGGGATACAAAATCAATGCTGATTTACTTGTTGAGACAGGGTTTCCTATGTAACCCAGGCTGGCATAAAATTATGATCTTGCCTTGGCCTCTTGTGTTGATAGGATTTTGGGTGTGAACCACCACAACAGGCTTGAAGTAAGGGCTTTTGTTTTTAATTTTTTTTATTTATGTGATTTATGGAAATGCTGTGTGTAAGAGTGCAGCTCTTGGCATGGGTGCTAGGACCCAAATTCAGGTGGTAAGGATTAAGAGTTTGATATCTGAAGCTGGGTAGGTGGGTCTCTGTGAATTCAAGGACAATCTGGTCTACAATGATGAGTTTTAGTCTAGACAAGACTAGACAGTGAGAACCTGACTCCAAATAGAAACATGAAAGTTTAGGATCGGGCTAGAGACAAGGCTCAGTGATTGAGAGCAGTTCTATGGGATCCCATGTCCTCTTGTAACCACCCCAGACACCAGACACACAATTGATGCACCTATATACAGTCAGGCAAAACATTTATATGCAAAAATTAAACCTTTTTTAAAAGGAAAATAACTATTATACCCATACACTTTCAATACTTTCTGCTTGTATCAGGACTTGAGGGGGAAGCAAGTCAGAGCTTACATGTATCAAGTGGAGAAGAACTGACTAGGGTAGGGAATGTCTACAGAAAGTGGGGGTGGAGGGTGGGGTGGGAAATCCCAGGGTTGGGAGTCCATCCGGGGATAGGATAGTTTAAAAGGACTGGGGCCATCACCCAGTCTGTAGTATGCTGGCTGAGCATGCTCACAAAAGTCCAAGTTTGATCCCTGCACTAAATAAAGGAGGCACAGTAGCCCGCACAAGTCCTAAAAGAGGTAGAGGAAAGATTAGGAACTCAAGACCAAGTGAAACCTGAGGCAAAAGGTGGCTCTAAGAAGCCAGTGTTCATTCTCTCCTGGTCTGAAGACTGGGAAGGGTTTGAGGAAAGAGCATCTGAAATGGTCTTCCAAGCCCTGGCAACCCCTGCAGAACCTCAGTGTCTCAGCACAGTTCCTGCTGTCTGTAACTACCCATCCATCCCGGAGTGCTTTAATGCCAACTTCTTCTTGTTCTGTAAAGATCCAAAGTGCCACCTCACTCAGTGCACATCACACTGCAATAAAAAAAGTTTGCTGAATGAACAGAAAGAGGCAGGCTGTTTATTATTAGGAGGAAAGTAAGGAACCATGTGTGGAATTGACAGAAACACCAAGAGCACAAGGCCAGACTGAGGCTTCATCCACACGGTGGGACTCTCTTAATGTCAATGAGGTCTTTAACCTGGAGACTGACTAGATGTATGGACTGTTGACATAACTGTCCAGGCAACCATTTGCCTAATTAGAATGGTGGATAGGCATGAGCCTGGGGTCACTCTATTAAATCCTGAACACCCACAGTATACTAGGCCTTCTGCCATCTCTCAGCTTGGTGGGAGATAATTTCAGTGTGTTTATAGAGACACAAAGTATCAGGGAAGACCTGGTGGCATTGAAGCTGGGTTTTTTGCTTGTTTTCTTTCTCTTTTAAAAAGATTTATTTATTTATATGAGTACATTGTAGCTGTCTTCAGACACACCAGAAGAGGGCATCAGATTCTATTATAGATGGTTGTGAGCCACCATGCGGTTGCTGGGAATTGAACTCAGGACCTTTGGAAGAGCAGTCAGTGCTTTTAACCACTGAGCCATGTCTCCTGCCCATTTCTCTTGTTTTTTTTTTTTTTTTTTTTTTTTTTTTTTTTTTTTTTTTTCCTGAGACAGGGTTTTCCCTGTAAAATAGCTCTGGCTGTCCTAGAACTCAGAGGACTCCACACACCTCTGCTTTCCAAGTGAGGGATTAAAGGCATGTGCCACCACGCCCGGCTTTGGGCTGGTTCTTAAAGGATAAGTTAGCAATTCAGAGAGCTGGAGGAAGAAAGCACCTGACAAAGGGCACAGCCAGAAGAGCTGAGGAGCAGGAGGAAGAACATGAGACTGGAAGAATAACACCGCATGGTCTCCTAAGTCCTTACATACTATTTTTTGGTTTGTTTTTGGACAGGATCTCACTATGTAGCTCTGGCAGGCCTGGAACATGCAATTTATTTTACACTGGCCTTGAACTCACAGAGACTGTAGGTAGCGGCATGTGTTTTTAATTCCAGAATTTGGGACGAAGAGAAGAATTTGAGTTAGGGGCACATACTGAGACTGTCTCAAAAACGGAGAACCACTAAACACATACACACACACCTTTTGAACCAGGAAGAAGACGGGCTCTATGTTGCATTAGCAGCTGATGGACCCATCCTCCTTCCTGAAAAACCCGAGGTCTGTAAATCCATCAAGAGGGGTAGAAATGTTTATCTGCATAGCCTCCTTAACTCAAAGACTCGTCATCAACCTACCAACTAGGTTGGAGGAAACAAAAGTCATCCTAGGAATCCGCCTAACAGTGCTGGGTCAAGGACTTTCGTATGCGGAACACCAAGTGCTAACCAACAGAAACAGTCCTCGGGAGAGGCACCAATGATGATGCTGGGAAGGAGGGGGTTCTACAGCGGACTGGGGCCTTCTAACTGGATGTATGGCCTTGGGTGGATCACTTCCTCCTTTGTACCTCATGTTCTCTAGACTTAAGAGTAAAGGAGCTGAGAATTCTGGGTGAACCAAGTCTCTCTGTAGCTTTGTATTCTCAAGAGCCCTCCAACTCTTTCCTGCCTTGGGCACGTGCTTCGTGAATACCAGAGTAAATGACGCCTGATCTCTCAATTTACAGGAGTGGAAACTAGGGCCTGGCGGGTTTGGCAGCTCAGACATAAGAAGCCAGTCAGTGCTGGGAGACCTTAGAGCAACAGATTGGTCTGGATTCTTCTGGGTTGCTGCTTACAGGTAACAACAGGTAGTGAGTGGTCCTCAACGTGGCTAGAAATGACGGAAGAAAGGAAGCTCTTTCATAGCGGGTCCCGGTTTCGTGACCTGATGTGGGTTCCTGGATCGAGTAACCTGTCTTAATTTTCCGTTTGATAAGACGTGGACAGTAAGGGAACCCGACATATAAAAATGGCTACGTTAAGTTTAAAAGCGTGCCTAGTACACAGAAGGCGCTCACTAAATGCTCCTGCCAGATGCACTTCAGCACGCCCACTCTAGCCCAAGCGGTAATTTTTCGGGATAGCTAAAAAGCCTGGGCGGGATAGAACCACGTGGGGAGTGCTAGGAGCGACGGTGTCTAATTCCTAACAGTCCCCGATTCCCAGCCAGAGACAACGTGCTCCACACTGGCCAGGCCCACGTGAGGCCCTCCGAGGCCCGGGTTCGGGCTTCACCTTGACCTTGGACCGGCCTCGTTCCTCACGGAGCCTCTGCCTCTCTCGTCTGGAAACCGCCGCGTGAGGCCCACTAAAGGGCCCACAGCCGCTCGGTGGAGACCACTTGATCGCGTGTCTCTCGCAGGCCCGTCCCGGCCGGTCTCCATGGCAGCGCCCGACTCACCTTCCTGCCGGCAGTAGGACATGGTTGTTCCCGACAGTCCTCTGCAGCTCGCAGAGGCAGCGGGCGCGGCTGGAGCGGATACACCTTCTCGCCGTGACCTCCCTCGCCGCTTCTCAGGCCTGGCGGGTGGCACTGAGGCCCGCACAGACCCGCCCCCTCCAGGCCTGCCCGCCGCGCGCCTGCCTCCGCGCGTCCTAAGCACCAGAACCGCTTCTCAGTCGAAAACTACACTGACCAGCAGCCCTTGCGCCTCTCCAACTAGACCGATACTACATTTCCCAGAAATCTTGCAGCGCGCACGCGCACCAGTGAAATACAGTGGTTTGTAATTTTGTGGCGAACGTGTCAGACGTCGGACTACATTTCCCAGCAGCCCTTAAGATGCGCACGCGCAGACAACTTGAGGCTTAGGCAGGGCGGTAACTTTTGTCCTGCGTCCCGCCAGGTCCTGGATTCCACGAGAAGTCTTGCAGCTCTGTGGCAGACAGGAGGTCACCGTATTCTGCGTTCCGGTCGTCAGCCCAATTCCTAGCGGAATAGAGCAAGACGGCGGCAGCGAACCAAGCCCACCATGGCAGCGAACGTAAGTGCTTCCTGATGCCCGGGTGACACCATCATCCGGGCCGCTTTTTCCCTGGATCCGCGCTGGGTCTTACAGGGGTGCTACCCCAGTGGGTGCAGCTGCCCTCAGCTCTCTGAGCTTCTCCATCTCGGGCTGCGCGTTTGTGGGCCTCAGCAATTAGTCGAGTCCGCTCGTGCACGGCTGCTTCTTCCACTCCTAGTTTCTCTCTGGGCCCCTGGGGATACGAAACTTGGGGAACTTGGGGAACTGAAGGACCACGGGGAAAGTGTCTATTGGTGAGCAGACTGATGAGGTGATCCTGCCCAGGTGGAACTGTCCAGCAAATGCTTCTTTGGTCTTCGCTCCCTAGGGGGTGTGTACTCAAAGGCTGTGTGATGCTACTGTAGCTGGACTAGCCTGGCTGGATGACGTGGAGAGGGAGACTTTTCTCTGCTGCCGGGTTCCTGGTGCACTGATTTGGTTAGAGCCCCTAGCTGAGGATAGTTCACCCAGACCTCTGGCCTCTTCCTACTGCAACTAGTCCTTAAGAATTTTCCTAGTGAATCTTAACATTCATTCAACAAACGGAGCAACACCACCTACTAGGGGACTGGGTGTGGGAGAAGCCGGTGAGTCACCAGTGCCTCTGGTGAAAGCGCCTCTGAAGCCATCTCAGGAGCACTGCCAGCCCCAGGCACACCCTTACTCCCTCCTTGGTAGAGTGTCACTACAGCCCTCCTTGGGCCTGTTACACCCTCTTCCCAGGCCCCTCCTCAGTCCGGCAGACTTCACCTCCTGGGAGGCCGGAGTTTGTTTCACCCACTGTGCAAGCAATATCTGTTTGGCATATTGTCTGGCCCTGGCAGGGGAAGAGAACCAAAGGTTAGGAATGCTGCACTGGAGCCAGAGGAGAAGGCAACCAGCAGGCCAGCCTGGCAAGAGCAGGCAGACCCCTTCTGATCCATCTCATCAGCGTCATATCTCACCGTTCCCCAGAAGAAGACACCTGCTTGGGGGCTCGTAGCCAGCTTGGCATGCTACATCCCCAGCCTGGGAAGGTGCTGATGAGGGCAGACTTTGGAGACAAGCCCGGAGGCAAATCCAGATTCTTCTACTCTAACTCCTTTGGGTTTACTCTCTCATGGGATCAGTTACTTTGAAATTTGAGGAAGGTTGCTGGGCACAGAGCCTGGTACATGGGAGGTACTTAATCCTTGAAAAAGTTACTCTTAGAGGCTAGCCCACACAGTCTTGGTAGGCAGAGACCATCTTGGATTCTCACACTAACAAACATAGACACAATGGGATATCTTCAGATGTCTTTGTCCATTTATTGTTATATTACTTTCCTGGGAAGACTTGAGCTTTTATTAATGTCAGCAGGATAGCCATAGACCAACTCCATCTTGGTGAACCAAAGAGGTTATCTTGGGTGACTGATGGAGGTGTGTGCCGTCCCTTCTGTTAGCCCCCTGTCTCCTGTATCCTCTAGCAGTACTGTACACTGCTGGGGGTGTGACATAGGAGGAGGTGAGAGGCTAGAATCTCAGGTGATGGTATAAAGATCCTCGTCCACTCTTCCAGGGAACATGCCTGATCATGTGAGGGGTTCATCTAAGCTATTTGGGTCTCAATATGACCATGGCTGTGTCATGCCTAGAGACAATACCAAAGCATCCATACTGTAGCTGAGTCACCAGGCAGGGTAAGCAAGAAAAATCTTAAGACAGTGAGTGGAACAAAAGCTCCTGAGTTCAGTATAACAACTTTCCTGTCAGGTAGGTATTATCACCAGCAAGTGAGGAGTCAGGACCAGAGAGGTGGAGCACATGTTGCCAGGTTCCAAAGCAACAGAGCTAGGATTCCAACCCTGGTGTGCCAATATCCAGGCCCAGTATGTTCCCACCCATTGATTCATCATTTATTGATTCTCAGCCCAGTATGCTGGAAGTGGAATGTGTTACTTAGGATACATAAGTGTACATATACACAGGTATATACATATAGATGCTATTTCCCACCTCACCTCTCTCCCAGCTGGAGGAACATCTTCCTGGCCTCCCTTCCTTCCTGGCCTTAAGGGGAGCCAGCAGGAACACAGGACTTTTTTTTTTCCATTCTTCAGCTTCAATTTCAGCTAAGTGATGAAGAAGACAGTCTAGGGTAGAGGGGCCTGCCTGAGTTGAACATCTACTCAGTACTTACAAGTTATTGATCCAGGCAGATAACCTAAGCAGAGTCTCGAATTCTTCATCTGTGAAATGGGTATTAGTAGTCTCTTTACCGTTGAGCCAGCCCATGGTTGGCCTGTAACAAATGAATATGCTATTGTGGGCATCCTGCTGGCTGAGATTGTCTTCTTGTCTGCAACAGTTGTCTCAACTGAGTTTTATATGGTATTGTTCTGGATACAGTGGGTGTCCTCAGCAGGCCTGAGCCAACAGTGGAGAGCAGCCAGAAGAAGTGGCATTTGATATGCTCAAGGATTCTGTCTCAAATCCATCCTTGGATACTGGGCAGGAAGGGGCCTGGCTCTCTGAGGTACCTGCCAGGTGACCACTTTGTATCTCTGTGACTTTCATCCACACCCACAGTCTGGGTGGCAGCTCTAGTTTCAGTTATGGAGAAATCTGATAATGTTCCTATTAGCTGTAACTCCCACAGGTGCCTATGAGGCCCCAGCACTGAGCCACCACCCCAAGCTTGGGATTTTCACCCCCACTTTACCCATGAGGAAATGGAAGGCCCACAGCTAGTGGATGGCAGAGCCAGGATTCAGGCTTAGTCTCTGTTCTTGGTGATGAACACTAGACATACTTCAGACAGTACCGAGTTGGGTGAAGCCTGCTCCACTGACCTGTGGCTTGTGGCCTATGGAAAGCTGCCCGGGCATGCCCATCTGCTCTGTCTCTCCAGCCTTCCACAGCCATAGCAGACAGGCTATGCTGTTCTACATTCCCCTGCTAAGGGTACCCTTTCCCTGAGGTCTGCCTCTATGCCCCCTCCTCCAAGTAGTCTGTCTTGATGTCCTAGCTAGAAGGTGTACCCAGCACTGAGCCCACCTTTCACTGGACACTCAGCACAGCCTCCCAGTAGTTCTTGGCCCCACCTGCCATTCTCACAGCACAGCATGGTCCTCAGGAAACCCAGCCGTTACTTCTCAGGTTTAATCAAAAATATATTTCTAGCTGCTTTGTAAAATAGCTTGTTGGTGTCTTTTTAACATACGCTAACTTACGGTCTAGAAATTCTGTGCCAAAGGATAGTTGTCTACCAATGTCTGTGGGGAAGAGAGTCTCTTCTGGGAATCTCCTTGCACATCAAAATCATTTCTCAAAACTCATCAAACTGTCAATTCCTCCCTCAGTATTCCAGTACCAGCAGCAGGAAAGAACATGTCAAAGTGACTTCTGAGCCCCAGCCAGGCTTCCTGGAGCGGCTGAGTGAGACTTCGGGCGGGATGTTCGTGGGGCTAATGACCTTCTTACTCTCCTTCTACTTAATTTTCACCAACGAGGTAAGATGCAGGCTGAGGATCCAGTGGCTGGGCTCTGAAACAAAGGGCCTAGGTCTTACAGGAGGGAAGGGGGTGCTGAGGTAATCTGAAACACCTCAGTGGAAGCCAGGGCGGCAGCGAGGGACACTTTTCTCGGGCAGCCCCTTCCCTTGTGGGAGCAGATATGGACCCAGCATTTCCAGTCTCACATCCAAGCAGTTTAGACTTAGAGAAAAAGGGAACCATGAATTTATAAATCGGTTTAACAGCCATGTCTCAGGTTCTTGGCTTAGGTCTCAGTCTTTTGAACCAGGACAGGACTCAGCCCCACCTGAACTACATGACCTGTGAGGGAGGGGAGTAAGCAAGAGATGCTGGAAAAGGTCCCCTGCCACCCTAGGTTCTCCAAGGGCTGCATCTGGATATCTCCCTGAGACCAAGGCTAGGTACCTTGAGTGAGCCCGCTGAAGTGTGTCAGCTAAGCAGAGAACACATCTGGCTGGTTAGGCCTGGATCACATGATTTGGACAGGGGTTCAGCCTGGTCTTTGAAAGCCACATGGATTGGGGGCGAGGGGAGTGGATGGTAGAGGGAAGTGGAGGCGCAGGACTAGGTCAGGGCAAGGAGATATGCAGCTTTCCCCCAGCTTCAGGCAGTCTGAGATTAGCGGGGTCTTCCTGGGAAAGCAGGGATCCTGGGTTCTAGTCTCGAGTCTGCAGTTGCTAGACCTCAACATCTCTGTTCACTGAGGCCCACCCAGCCTTTGCTGTGCCCACAGCAAGGAGCCAAGCAGCACCCGAGCTGTTGAACTCCACTCTTCTACTTCTGACAGGGCCGAGCACTGAAGACAGCCACATCGCTTGCAGAGGGGCTGTCACTCGTGGTGTCCCCTGACAGCATCCATAGTGTAGCTCCGGAGAATGAAGGAAGACTGGTACACATAATCGGGGCCCTGCGGACTTCCAAGGTAGGCTGGCTGACTGGGTGGTAGTGGCTAACTGCTGGAGTCAAGGACTGGGCCTCAGACACAGAACCTCCATGGCTGTGTGGACAGGTCACTTCTCAGTCAGTTTCCCCTGTGCTAATGACAACAGTATCTCAGATTACTGTTAGCACTCAGACAGTCTGATGATAGTATCTCTGCTGTTGTCTGAGCTCAGCATCATAGGCGTTGTGTTGAGAGCTGAGGTTGGCAGCCTCATGCTGGTCTCCTTCACCCCCACTTCTGGTCTTGCCACCTCTGTCTCTCTTACTTAGGTTACTATGGGCCGGGAACTCTGGACTGCTGTGAGCTTGGTCATTACATGTTTGTTTGTTTGATTCTGTTTGAAGCTCTTGTCTGACCCAAATTATGGGGTCCATCTACCAGCTGTGAAACTGCGACGGCATGTGGAGATGTACCAGTGGGTGGAGACAGAAGAGTCCAGGTGAGGAGCCAGGCACAGAGGACTTGGAGGGCATGAAGAGCTCAGGTGTTAAGCTGAAGGGCAGTGGCTTTCTTGCCGGCACCATTTAACTAAATTCAAAGTGCAGGGTCTGCCTATCAGAAAAGTGTCAAACCTCCGCATTAGTGCATGGTTAGCAATAATCTAGTGCAGAGTGGGCCAAAGCTGCCTCACCTGGACGTTCCAGGGTGCAGCCCAAGGCTTAACTGGTGTCACTGGGATCATTGTGGCCCTCCCACTCCCAGTTGCTGCTCAGCTTTTCCTTCATTGGTCCATTTTCTCACAGAGGGTACAAGTTGCTTCTCAATTCACTCACAGCCTATCAGAAGGCCCAGGGCAGGCTCTCAGCGGCCAGAGGGGGTCACCTGCAGACAGGACTGGACGCAGCCCCACTTGAACTACACGACGACCTATACCAGGAAAAGAGTAGTCATGGGATGCTGGAGAAGGTTCCCTGCCACCTTAGATTCTCCCAGAGGCTGCAGCTGGATATCTGTTTGAGCCCAAGGCCAGGTGCCTTTGGGTGAGCCAGCTGGAGTGTGTCAGGCTAGCTGAGAAAACATATCTCTTTAGGCAGGCTTTCTGGAGCTAGTACCTGCTCCATGGAGTCTGGGGACTGTCTATTCCTGAGCCCACCAGGCTTTCACTCCCTGTGGGGAGCTAGGCCTTGAAGCCACTTCTGCCCTGAGACCCTTAGAGAGTAGATGGCTTTGGGCACCTGAGCTGATTGCTGCTAACTGTGCTTTTTCTGCAGTGAGTACACGGAGGACGGACAGGTGAAGAAGGAGACAAAGTACTCCTACAGTGAGTCCTGGACCTCTAAGCTCTGTCCATCCCCAGGACACGTGACCTCCATTCTAGTCCAGGCTGGCAGTGTGGGCAGTACAGTGGGGCCATGGGCAAGTGTGAAAGGCCACGGCACCCACCTTCAGAGTCTTGCATGCCCAGCATCCAGGGAGGCCTGAGCAGCCAGCCTGATCCCCAAGGGCCATGGGTGCTAGTAAGAGGATGCTGAGGCCTCTCTTAACTGGTCTGAATTGTCCCTTCTTTCTCTTCATGTAGACACAGAGTGGAGGTCAGAAATTGTCAACAGCAGAAACTTTGACCGAGAGATTGGCCACAAAAACCCCAGGTGAGAACTTGGCCTGGGTCCGAGTCCAGCCTTGCTTACCTTGCAGGCTCCAGCCTCATTTAATCTGAGTGATGGGTCGAGTTAACCCCACAGGTTTCCCCACAGGTTAGCAAACACAGGAGACACCGTTTTAACCACACACCGTGTTGATGCCACAACACAAGAGCTGGTCTTTGCTGACCCTCAAGTTAACACAGACCTGGTGACCGACTGAGAGGTCTCTCTGCGCACTGAAGTGCCTTGTTACTCTTAGCTCAGGTTGGGGACACTAGGGAGTAGTGACATTTGAGCCTTGTTAAGATTCCTCAGGGAGAACTCACTCTATTGCCATGGCATGGGGTGGGGGTGGGGGGAGACAATCATGTAGCTCTTGGCCTTGGCTAGATCATTTGCAGCCATGGTCCAGGTAGAGCCAGGAAGATGGTCCAGGTTGACCAGGAAAGCTGTCCAGATGGAAGCTGTCCAGGCTGCAAGTGGTATGTGGTCATGGCTAATAGGGCAGGGCAGGCTGGTGGGTCTGGGTAAGACAGTATGGTAATAAGACAGAGTAGAGATGCTCAACCCAGAGAGGGAAATGGGAGCCCTAGAGGCCATACTGTGCCTAGTCTTGCTGGATCCCCTTCCTGGTTCCATTCCAACACAAAGGGAAGCAGATCCCATCCTGGTGCCCCAATACGGATTGTTCCCTCTCTCCTACAGTGCCATGGCAGTGGAGTCTTTCACAGCGACCGCCCCCTTTGTCCAGATTGGCAGGTTTTTTCTCTCAGCAGGTGAGTCTCAGGCCTCCTGTGGAGGTGCCCACCCAAAGGCCTTTCCATCCCCTTGGCTTCTTCCAGGGCTGGGTCCCTAGCACCGAGCAGGCCCACAGCCAATGGTTGCTATCAGGGTCCAGCTGGCCCCCATCTCAGAGTCATACTCTGGGAGGGGCCAGAGGGAGGTGAGTCCTCAGGGGGTAGAACCCCCCCACTCTAGCCAGTTCTTCTGAAGCCTAGACTGTTCTAGAAATTACTCCAGGTACTACATCCTTGTCACATTTTAGTGCATGTCTGTTCTGAGCAGATATTGCACCAGAGACCTGCCTCAACCAGCTCTCAGCCAGGAGTTCAGACAAGGTCTTCCCTCCCTCCGACCTCTGGCTCCACCTGTGAGCCCTGCCTGGCATCTAGCTCTGCCACAGGGAGGTGCATTGCAGCCTCCGTTGCGATTGTAAGGAGAAACCCACAAGGTTTAAGGTGGCACCATGAGTCATAGTAACTGAGGTTCAACTCTGGACCTAACCTGGGAGGGTGACAGACAGACCCTTGAGACCCAGATAGCCAAGCTTAGCCTGGCTGTCTCAATAGCTCTGCCACTCAGCTGGTGCTGGGGGGAGGGGACTCCAGCCTAGATGTGGATGGGTATATTCTGAAGAGGGGTAGCTGAAACCAAGCCACCCTTCGAACTGTAGCCCAACTGGCTGAGCAGGAGAGGGCATGGGAAAGCTATCCAGGAGGAGTTAGTGATTGAGTAAGGCCGACTCCGACACAGGGGAGTTCTAGAAGGGGTGGGATTAGAGAAAAGGGCATTGCAGCTGGTGTGGCACATGCCTATCATCCAGCACTCAGGGTTCTGAGGCAGGAGGATCATAAGTTTGAAGCTAACTTGGCCTACAGTGAAAGTCTGTCACCAAACAAACATAAAGAACCCATGCCTGACAGCGTAGGTTTGTCGTCCCAGCACTTGAGGAGTGAAGGTAGTAAGGTCAAGAGTTCAAGGCCACCTTCAGCTTTATAACGAGTTTGAGGCCATCATGGGCTACATGAGACCAACTACCTAAAAAAAGTTCACTCCATCTGGGAGAGACAAACAGGTCAAAGCTAGAGGGTGAAGGCTTTTGGCCCTGCTGTCTGAGGGCACCAAAGATAGAGTATCAGGCTACAGGGCTAGCAGATCAGGGGTTCTGAGTGGAGTCCATGGTTTCTGAGCATTCTGCTTCCGTCAGGCCTCATTGACAAGATTGACAACTTCAAGGCCCTGAGCCTGGCCAAGCTGGAGGACCCCCATGTGGACATCATTCGCCGCGGAGACTTTTTCTACCACAGTGAAAACCCTAAATACCCGGAGGTACGTGGGCATGCGGGCTGCTCAGACAGCAGAGGCCATGGCTTTTCAGTGTGTGCAGCAGCTGGACCCAGGCTGCGCTTGCCCAGTGAGACCGGAGACCAGGGGATGGGACAGTCAGGACAAAAGAGTGAACATCCAAGCGCTGGAGAGTTGATGGGATCACCATTCACTAACTCGTCCCACTTCTCTTCCACCCTCAGGTTGGTGATGTGCGAGTCTCCTTTTCTTATGCGGGACTGAGCAGCGATGACCCTGACCTGGGCCCGGCTCACGTGGTAACTGCTTCCCAAGGGCTGACCCCAGTCTCAACTCCCTGGGCCCAGACACCTTGGGATGTGTCCTGACCACCTTGTGCCTCACCCATTTGCACAGGCATCAGGCCTGCTCTTGGGCACTTTCAGAAGGCCAGCAGGGGCTTTTCCCTGTGTAGATCTGCCCCAACATGGGCTTCGTCCTAAGCGCCATCCCATAGACACAAGGAGAGACAAGCCCCAGGTCTCCTCACCTCCTGGCTGGTGTGGAGTCTGAAGGGTGGGCTGTGGGTCTCACCCCGTGCCCCTGTCCCTCAGGTCATCCCACTCAGCTCTAATACTGACTTTCTGACCAGGTTACTGTGATTGCCCGGCAACGAGGTGACCAACTAATCCCATATTCCACCAAGTCCGGGGACACCTTGTTGCTCCTGCACCATGGGGACTTCTCAGCTGAGGTGAGTTGAGACTGCCTGTGTGGGCACACCCTGCCCTTCTTCCCAGTGACCTCTAGAGGTCATGGCCAGCCTTTAGGCAAGAGGGGAACTCGACAGCAGCCTCCTGTGTGAGCAGGCACCTGAGGACGGGCACTGCCCTCTCAGGCTGTCAGCCTTGGGGTGGGGAGATCATGAGAAAGGCCAGGAAGTGAGGATAGGAGTGTGGGCAGCCATGGTCCAGCATGATGGATATCTAATAGACAATCAGTTTCTGTGGCCAGGGCCTCTGTGACAAGCCATTATTGCGGAGGCCTCAAAATGGACAGGTCCACCCTAGAATAATCAAGTCAGGCAGGAAAGGGTGCACTTTGTCAGTGGGCACCAGGAGGAGAAGCGGCCACTCTGGGGTACCTCTTCTTCCTTCAGGGGCACCAGTGCAGGGTTGGAACTGCAGTATCAGGGCCATGGGAGTGAGATGATCACCTACACACAGGTCCCACCATCCACCGGGTGTGCCTTTTCCAGCTGTATTTGGGAAGGGCCATGTGTTACCCAGTGCTGAGATGGAGGCATGCCGACTCTCACCTCTGTGCCTGAGACAGTGAGACAGTGGTTGATTCTCACTCTTGCTGAGACAGCCAGAGGATCATTGCTAGGCCCTCCCTGTGTATATTAAGCCAATGTGCGGGTTTCAATCCAGAACAGACAGAAAAGGCCAAGGGTACAGCTGGCTTCAGAGCATGGCTGTAGCCCTTCTGCTGCTATTTCTGGATGCTCAGCTGCTCTCTCTCCTCCCTTCCAGCTACAACCAGTGTGTCATGGTGTCTGGGCACAACCTGCTCCTTTTACCTGGCCAAGATAGGGTGTGGTTGGTCTGTTGTTGGGGAGCCTGGTTACCAGGCTTAGGGTGGGGCTACTACCTCCCAGCCTGGGCTGAGTCACCCTAGGGACCGCACTAAAATTAGAAAGTCCTTTTCTCTCTCCCAGGACTTCCTCTGCCCAGCCCCTGGTTTCCAGCCTCCTCAGGCAGAGTCCCAGGTCTCAGAGCTATCCTCCAGAAAGTGGTAGGCAGGATGTGTGGCTGAGGAGACCCGAGAGGGAAGGTTTGGCTATAGACATGGCGGTGGGCACACAGAACTGAGAAGAGAGCTGGGCCCCAAAGTCAGAATGCTGGAACTCAGGGTCTGGAGAGCTCAGGGGTCCAGACCACAGCACTGCCCACAGGTGCCTGTCAAGCCCCCTCCTCATCCTGGCACTGCCTCCCACCAGCTACAAACCATGAGCCAGTGTCTTATCCTCATCTGTGAAATAAAACATTTTAAAAACACCGCCACCATCCGTATCTCATGTGGGTAGCGCAGGCATATCAGAACAGTTTTCAAGTTCACTGCCTATGGCGAGGCCATGGAGTTTTGTGACAACTTCACAGAGCCTCAGCTTCCTGTCTCTGTAAAACAGCAAAGAAGTTTCCAATTGGGTTAAGAGTCGGATCAGTGCGCTTGTTAACCACAGGGCAGTGACAGCTAGAGGCTGAGACAGGCATTGTCCATCATTGTGTGTTGTCTTAGAGTTGGACGGTATAGAGTAGTGTTCAATCCATGGCTGGGAAAGACTGAGGAGAAGTCACATCTAAGCCGAGACTGGAGGGAAGTACACAGACTGCACAGGACAGGACACTTGACTTGGCCGCACCATAGGTGGCCCTGGCCCTGGTGGAGGATCAGAGGGGGTTGGAGCTATGGCAGCTGCTGTATGAGAATGAAGTGAGGAAACAAAGAGGCCAGTGAAGCTAATGTAAGAGCCTGGTGTGGAGCAATGATGGCGTGGATCATGGTAGACAGCAGGGAAACAGCTGACAGAGCTGGCTTCTATAGTGAGGGGGACCAGGCCATACCTGACCCCAGGTTGTGCCTCTGGATAGGTCAGGTTATGTGCTGCCATGGAGAAGACAGAGTCAGGTTGGGGTGGGGCTCTGAGTCAGTGCTCAGCATGTCAAGAGGGTGCGACAATGTCTAGGAGGTGGTAGGAACTGGGCAGTGTGGCCCAATAGCAGCGCTACATGTATAATATTATGTTTCAGTTACGGGCTCATGGGGTGCATGGCAGGTCCTGGAATGAAGCAGCCAAAGGATATCAGCATTTACAGACCAGGAAGAGAACCAGGGACAGCAAGGGAGCAGAAGGCTCCCCCTACAGAGTAGGAGGGAGTCAGTTGGGGTCAGTGTGCCTGAAGCGGTGAGCACTATCCTGGGGTTGAAGGCTAATGCTTCACTTAGGATCAGCGTGCACACCCAAACTGTCCACTCAGAAGGACCGGAGGTGTCCACATATGAGATAGATGCAGTGGGAAGGAAGGTGACCTTTTTCCAGATGAGACAACTTAAAGCCACAAAGATCTCTTATTCCATGGTCTTGAGCCAGACAGGCAGAGACTTAGGCACTGAGTCTTAGAGTCTTTGGTGAGAGGTTTGCCTGTCTCCCTGTGCTCTGTATGGAAATGGCCAACAGCACCCCCACCACCGCCACACTGCTGCTTGTTGTCTAAGTCCTGACACCACGCCACCTTGTCCTACAGGAGGTGTTTCGTAGAGAACAGAAGAGCAATTCCATGAAGACATGGGGCCTGCGGGCGGCTGGATGGATGGCCATGTTTATGGGCCTCAACCTCATGACACGGATCCTCTACACCCTAGGTAGGTGTGGAAGGTGCAGGAGCTAGCCTTCCCTCCGGTAGCCCTGTGCTAGGCACACTGCCATCAGTCAACCTTTCAGCCTGGTGGGATCCTTGAGAAAGACAGCAAACATCCGGCCTATCTGTATCTCCCCCACCCCCAGGTAGCTTTAGGATGAACGAGCAGAGAAAGGCAGGCGTGAGGGACAGTCATGGATATTCCTGCCTAGGCTTCCTTTTCTTGCCCCTATTTGGGAGTTTCATGCATGAAAACACCCTCCAAAGCCAGACCAGGTGTGCAGCGGCTAGCACATCTGGAGCCTGGGGAGCGGATGCCCACTTGTCCTGAGTCTGACATCAGAGCCCAGGTTTAAGCCAACTTGGTTCAAGTCTTGGTGCCCAGGACATGGAGTGTGCCAGGCTGACATTGTCCGTGCAGGAGGAGAGCCTGCTCAGGGAGACCCAGTAACAAGGCCTCTGCCCCAGTATGGCCTCAGTATGGCCCCATCCAGCCAAACCCTTCTCCCACTGAGATCTATGAGCTGAGAGAGGTGTCGATGGAGCGCATCACAGATTGGCAGTAACTGTTGGGTGGGGGTTCGGGAGGATTTTCCCATTGACAGATGGGAAACAGGTCATCCATCCCTCAGACTCTCCCTGGACATCTGAGGTGTGCTCGCAAATACCAGCCACATTGTGAGCACATCAGAGAAGGATCAGAATTTAAACCAAACTCTCTTGGCCATGGGACTGAGGACAGGCTAATCCCTGTGAGTCTCAGTCCCCTCCATGTTTGAGATGCCCTATCTGTGATCCTGGGTTCTTCCATTGGAGGCCTGCTGGCACTCAGGGCAGACGTCGTTATAGAGGGATAATGTGAGCTGTGGCAGGACCCAAGTGGCCCTCCCTGTCCATCAGTAAACATGACCTGCTGAACCCTGGGTCCTTCCTATGCAAGGCATGGAGCAGTGAGGATAGACAAGCCCGTCCTCTGCAGGCTTGCACAGAGGCTTAGAGCTCAGGCTCTGACTGAACAGTGTAGATTGTCAGTCAGTGCTGGCTCTGGGAGAGAGGGTTTTATGGGTGTCTTTTCAGTGGCCTCAGCATGGACTTTGAAAGTCCAAAGCACTCACACTTGGATCTGGGCTGCACAGAATAGTATTGTGGTAGCTTGCTGAGTCCCCCACCCTCACCCCGTGGTATCTTAGGTATGTGTGTGGCTATGTATGGCTCTACTTAGTGACTGTTTCCTCCCTCAAATGGTAGAGAGGAGCAGTCTAGGGCAGGGAGCACAGTCTCCTCGGGGACTCATGGTCTTCCCTTTCCCCACAGTGGACTGGTTTCCTGTCTTCCGAGACCTTGTCAACATTGGCCTGAAAGCCTTTGCCTTCTGTGTGGCCACTTCCCTGACCCTGTTGACTGTGGCTGCTGGCTGGCTCTTCTACCGACCGCTGTGGGCTGCTCTAATCGGCTGCCTGGCTCTGGTGCCCATTATCATTGCACGGACCCGGGTGCCAGCCAAAAAGCTGGAGTGAAGCCTGAGAGGCCAGATTCCCTGTCACCTCTGCCCAGCTCAGCTGGATCAGGCATCTACACACCCCATTCTTCCAGGGGCCAGTGTCCACACCTGCATGTAGGGATTCGGTGTCCTGCTTAATGCCTTCCCCTCTCGGGCTTCATTCCACCCAGCTGTCAGCTGACCTGCGGGTGAAGGGCTCAGCCTTCTCACCCATCCCTCATTGCTGGAACCAAGTGCCAAGACTACCACAACCATCAGCTACAACTGCAACCTGAGAAAACAGACATCACCCTCTACTGCGGGGCCACACCACATCAGTAGGACACCCCATACCCAGGCTTGGAGGAGTGCACGCCACACCAAGCCTCTGGGTAGAATCTGATGTGGCCTGAAGAAACCCTGAAGGTCACTGTCACTGTGGCGGGACAGAGTGCTTCGGTATAAGCCCGCAGGCTTCTGGTTCTTGGTTCTATTATGCCACTTCTCCGGTTCTTTCTATCCCAAGGAGAGTGTGACTGGGTCACACTCACAGTTGCTGTTACTGAAATGAACTCTGCAGGAATGGTGTTTCAGCGGGTGCGGCTTGACTGGTTTGAGTTCCCGAGGCCAAGGGGAAGCTTTAGCTTTGCTCTGCTTTTGAACCAGTGTTGGGGGATTCCCTGTCGTGCTGGGTTGGGACTGTGGAGGCGGCACCCTCTTTATCCCCTGCTATCACAGATGATCTGTTCACTTGAAGGTGATTTTTATCTTGTAGTCAGTGTTACAAGAAAAGGCTGGAAGCATTTCTACTAAGCGAGGCCCTTTACAGTGACCTCCAGGCAACTGAAGTCAAGAATCAGGACTCGGGCTTGCTGCAGGAGGCCCACGTCTGGCCTTTTTCTGTGGGACACTTCTGACCTTGACACTCCGGCCTCAAGCAGTTGCTGCAGAGTGGTTCTTTTTGCATTTAATGCCCATCACTATCCTCATCCCAAATAAAATCCATTCATACTAGTGGACATCATTTCTAAGTTTCCTTGCTACTGTTACACCCTTTGAACGGATGCTTTAGCTCTGATGTCGTCACAGAGCCTTGGTTTATCCTGTACCTGTCATTTCTGTTTGCAACTGGTTGCTGTAGCAACAAGAGTGTTTGGTAGCTGACCAAGGTGTCAGGATCCCTGACCCTAGCGATACTTAACAGTTCTTCCCATGTCCTATGGTATCTGTGCTTTTGGCTGGGTAAAAGTACAGCCAGAGACGGCTTACTGGGTTTAGAATGGAAACAACATTCACTACTGTTCAGTGCATGCTGGTACAATCTCTTAGAAACTCCTAAGATGGTTTGGGAAAATACAGTGCAATTAGTGATGGCTAAATACACAGTGCTTGGGATTCAGTCTGTGTAACATTTTCTTCTGTGTTTTTTACCAGCCAGCTCAAAAGTTAAGAGCAAATTATGGAAGAATAATTTGATGTCTTTGAGAAACCATGAGGTTTCTTTGTATTAAAATTTGAAATAAATTTCTACTTATCTTTTGGTATTGGATCTTGCCAGTCGTTTGCTGTTGCATTCTTTTAAGGAATCGGACTCATTCCAACCCACTCAGCTCCTCGTCGCTGTTAAGTGGCTTCAGTTCTTAAACTGTTAAGGGCAGCTCGATATTCACTCTAAGTCTACTTTGTCTTGGCTTTAAAGTAAATGACTCATGCTTCATGAACATTGAGAATGTGTCAGAAGCATGATGCACAGCTCAAAGTACTGGTTTTGAGTGGCACACAGATGAAGTCTGACCTCCTGACTCATGCTGTTGGGCCACCCTGCTACATCTGTAAAATGGGGTCAAGCCTGTCACCATACAAGGCTGTGATGGGTAAATCAACCTGGGGCACGGCACCTCTTTGTTGTTTCCTTCCCATCTGAGGCACTGCCACGCTGTTCTCAAGCAGGCAAACTTTCCAAGCCTAACATGTCATTCCCATCATGCCTTCTCACAGCTGACACCTCCCAGAATAGGCTGCATCTCGAGGGACACCTCCATGCCTACCCAAAACCCCAGAAAGGAAATCCTGTTTGGGAAGCTTGTCGGGCTCTGGTGCAGAAAGTACAAGAGTGCAGTTTCCATGGTGACCCTAGTCTGTTTCTCTTCCAGTGTCCAACATGAGTCATACCCCAAGTGTTTTGTTTGTTTGCCTTGGTAAGAGTGACTCAACATTTTAAAGACTCAAAGATGAAGCAATATCAAATATGGCCACACATAAAACGCTTCCTTGGTGTGTGAGGAGTTCCCAGCCCCTGTGAAAACACCTGTGCTTTCTCACCAAACACTGAAATCTGTTAGCCGAACCTTCTTAGCTGGTTTAAGGCCTGAAAAATAAATTTGCAGCCAGGGGTTTTTAGGTAAATGCTTTATTTCCTGGAGGTCCTATAAAAGAACTCTTTCCTGAGAAGAGCATACAGCAGCTTAGAAAATGTATCATCAGTACAGAGTAAATGTATCCAGAATTGAATAAAATGTAACCAAAAACTAATCTTTTATGAACATTTTCATAATTCTGTTTTCTTTTCTCATTCTTGATTTTTAGCTCTTTGTTCTAGTCTTCTGTCAGTGTAAAATCCCAAAAGTGCCTTGACAAGAGGTGACCTGCGTTCTCTGACAAAAGAGCAGCAGGCAGTACTGGAAACCTGACTCAGGAAGGCAGGCCTGAAAAGCAAATGCCCTGGGTCTGAAGGAGAGGAAAGCAAGCGTTGTGAACGGCACTAAAGGAAGATTTGTCTCAGTGCTCCAGTACCCATAATTTCCCAGTGAGTTCTATTTAAAAACAGAAATAAAGGACAGATAAGGCATTGTGGTATACGCCTGTAATCTCAGCCCTCAGTATAAGTCAGGGCGATTTTGAATTTGAAGCCAGCTGGGGTAACAAATAAGACCCTCTAAAACAAACTCACATTTCTAAAGATACCAAAGTCCAGGGATCCGAAGGTATCTCCCAGGAAAGTGGTCCAAACAGCAGCTCACCAGCACCAGCCTATGGGGATCCGGCTGGGTTGGTGTCAGACTGATCTGCTGCACAGCTCCCATCTGGCCTGTAGTCCTCAGCCCATCTGCTTGCTGTCTGCCTTCTCTGGCTGGAGGACACTGGCTTCACAGCTTCTCAAACGGAAAGAGGTGGGAAGCCTCTGCCGCCCGCCTCTTCCGAGTCATCTTAGTGTACTCGGACTTCTGTTCTGGATCCTCTCGGTTCTGTGGCCAGGAGGCAGCCAGGACTCTGGCTGCTTCTGCTTGTGAACTGGTCCCTTCCTCTTCATCAGAAGAGAGTCCGCCTCCAGCAGCATGGGGAGCTGCTGCCTCGCTCTGGGGAAAGACAGTGGAGGGGCCACAGTTAATGGTTAGCTGCAGATAACTGACTATATAAGGGCCTGAAGAACCCAGTCTTGAGCCTGCCTGGGCCTCCTGGAAGGCAAGGGTGCATGTGGGTGGTACTTTGGGAGCCCAGGCTGCCTTGCTGGCCTTCTCCAGTCTAGGAGCTCGTCCAAGCAGGTACGTAAGTGAGAACTGCTGGTAGAAAGAAGATGCCCAGGCAGGCAGCTCAGTCAAGTTAAGGGGCAGACAGCTGCTGTTGTGCATGCCACCTTACTCTACACAAATGCATGGTATTTTCATCTGTTCAGTACTTATGACCAACCTTCAGCACTAAGGGGCCTAAGGCAGTACCCCTAGAGGCTGGCTGGGTTAGCTGGGGAGGGGTCCTGGATGGACAGTAAGACAGTAAATGGGTAGGCAAGAACAAGTGAGAATAAGCCAGATGAAGGGGTCCCTAACGGTATTCAAGGGAACACATGACTAAAATGTCTTTAGCAGACCAAGAGGCAACAGGAAGGGAAAAGAACATTCAGAGCATGGCCTGCTGGGTCTGACTTAGTACCCATCCCTCAACTGTTCTAAGTTCTGCCTATACAGGGATGAAAGCCCTCCCCCATACCCAGTACTGTGGATAGGTGCTACAGATATGTAGAGTGTGCAGGCTGAGAGCTGGTCACAGTACTGAGAGTCCTGGAAGCCAAGAGGTGCAGACACAAAAGGTCCAACACACTTGAACTGCTGACATGGAACTCAGTGTCAGTGTAACAGCTTAGGGTAACAGGACACAAGGCAGGCCAGGAGCAGCTAGCTGAGGTCAGCAGGCAGGCTTCCTGATATAAAGCCACCTAGAACGTGATGTCACACGTTAGTCTGGGCCAGCAGCTGAGTGGTAATCTTAGGAATCTGACCCCAGGTTTGTTTTGTCTACAAAGGCCCCATGCTGACCTTGGCCCCATAGCGGAGTTTCAGCCTCTCTCTGATGAGGAGTCCTCTGACCAGCAGCTTCCAGTTCCCCAGCGCCCGCTTTTCCTTTTTCTGCAGACAAAAGTAAAGGAAGGGAAGGTGAAGCAATGACATCATCAGAAAAATATTAAGGCGGAGCCTGATGCTCTGACACCTGGATCTGTGCAATTCAGGTTAGGACAGTCTCCCTGCCTGGGGAGACACTTAGTGGTTAAAGCGTTTGCTGCACAAGTCTGAGAGTTTGGGTCCCTAGAACTCACATAAATGCTGGGTGTGCATGGTAACCTGCCTGTAATTCCAGCCTCAGAGAGTGGAGACAGGATCCCAGAGCAAGCTGGCTAGCTATCAGTGAGCTAACCTTGGTTTTGTTGTTGTTGTTATTGTTGGTTTTGGTTTAGTTTTGGTTTTTCGAGACAGGGTTTCTCAGTTTAGCCCTGGCTGTCCTGGAACTCACTCTGTAGACCAGGCTGGCCTCGAACTCAGAAATCCACTTGCCTATGCCTCCCAAGTGCTGGGATTAAAGGCGTGCGCCACCACTGCCTGGCCTAACTCTGGGTTTGATTGAGAGACCCTGCCTCAGTGAATAAGGTGGGGGAATGACTGAGGAGTCCAGATATTAACCTTGGGCCTCCACATGCATGAGTGTCTCCCCTGTGTCCCATAAGCATGCATATACACACATACACACACACCATGTAAAAAAAGAAAAAAAGAGAGAAAGCCACCAGCAACAAAGTCTTTTTGTGATCATCACTGACGGGAAGGCAGCAATCAGGTCTAGAATCTGGCCCTTCCAAATCAGGGCCCACAGCCATACATGCAGGCAGGTAGGGGACAGGACAATGGACATGGAATGTGGGTAGGAGCTGTCTTACCCAGCATTCACCCCTAGGATCATGTTCTTCATCAAGCACCAGAAGAGCTAATATAAGGACCCGCCCACCTTCTTCCATGATGCAGGGAGTGTATGGGGCAAGGGACCCCAGCTGAAATTTGCTGCTCTCTTCCAAGGCCCTCGTTCATATAACTCACCTCCTTCTCCTTCTTTTCAATGATGGCCTGTTCATTCTCCCAAGCAGCCAGCAGCACGTCTCTGAATTCCTCACAGACAATGTAGCCATCAGTTCTGTGGGGACATTAATACAGATGAGCTCCCTGAGCTGGCCACCCACCCAGCCCCTCCTCCTCCCTTATTCAGAAGCCAATGGTCCTTTGTGAGTATTTGGGGCCCCGATGGACATTCCTGGTCAGCCAAAGATAGATGCTAGCCATGCAGGAGGCAGGCTTATGGGAGCCTGTACCTCTTCCTTCACAGGACCTGCCTGAGTGCTAGAGAACTCCCAACCCTAGTCCCCACTTCACCCAGGAGCACTCAGGAGCCAAGGGCACTGCCCATGCCTTGGTCCCCGGCCTGTGAGTTGCAAAAGGGGTCAGTGCTTCAGTTTAGTGGGACCAGGACACTCAGTGCTCTGAGTCTACTGCTCCTTGCAAGAAGCTAGGGCTGATCAGGGGATAAGACTGACTTTAAACCCACAGTCAAATCTAAAAAGTGTGTGCCACCAGCCTCAGCCTCCCCAACTGCCACCCAAGACCCCTCACGCACACTGGATGGCAATAGCCTCCATGGAAATCGAAGCCAGTGATGGCCTGCACGCAGTCGATGCCCAGCTTGCGTGCCACCCGGTTCAGGTTAGGCAGGGTCATCTGGACACAGCCGACGGGCATCATGCTGGGCAGGAAGAGGTACACGTTCCCAAACTCATTCCGAGGCACCTGTGGAGATTGGAATGCCAGAGTAGCTGGATGGGAGACAGGGCAGCCCACTCTGACCCCCACCCTCACTCCCACCTCCAGAGCTGCCCTTACCTTCCCATCGACAGCTATAGGAGGCTGATACTCTTCCGTCTGCCAGTGACCATAGAGGCCCAAGTCGTTGTGGTCATGCAGCTGGGGCTCCGAGAGCCGGGCTTTCCGGGCACGGTTAGAGAAGCCTTTCACCATCTGCTCCAGAGGAAACGGCCTGGTTATAAGAAATGCTTCCTGCTTGACGACTCAGCCCACGCCAGGCACTGAGTGCTGTCAATCTGACACAGGTGGGCCTGCACTAGCTAGCCCATGCAGGGAAATCCATGGTTGTCTCTCTCTCTGTGAGAGAGGTGAAGCAGACCTTTGCTCTGTAGCCCAGGCTGGTCTCTAGCCTGAGTCTGAGATCACAGCTGTGCCATCATGCCTGCCCTCCATGATTTGGATAACCACTCATCTCAATGAGCCCAAGAGGTGCAGCCCACGTGCTATTCTGTGCCCGAAGCCACAGCCCATGAAGGCTTTTTAAGTTCTGTCCTAAGTTCTGACTCCCATTACAGTGAGAAAGAGGCCTTAGAGATGAAGTGACTCACTTAAGGTACCATGGATTATTGCTAAGAAAAGGCAGGATGTAATCCTGGTAACTCCCCATGTCTCTGCAGAGTGGAGAATCGCTATCCACCCAGTGTCACCGGTGGAAAGCAGTGTCTGGCCCGCACCCACACTGCACAAATGTCTGGCAGCCAAGACCTAGGTTTTTCCTGAGTAGTGAAGGGGTGGAAGGAAAGTACCGGCAAGCAGAGGTTGCATCACAGACAGGGGTAGCATAGGCAATGGCTAAGGACTGGCGCCTGGGCTTGGGCACACAGGCTGCTCTGTGCAGGGGTCAGCTCAGCAAAGGCTGCTGGAAAAGGCTACATGTGGCCTCTCTCACCTTTGCCACTCTTTTCCTTTTAAAAACTTCTGGAAAATCACTCTTTAGATGAAGAGCCCACCAAAGGCTCTCAGGCTTGGCATGGTCCAAGCTACTGTCTACTCCTCTAGGCATAACCGTAGTTATCCCTGTGGGACTCAGCTGACTTCTGGTTCTGAGAGATTCCTAAGGTAGCTGTTTGCTCTGGTTAGGTTTTTATTATAACTTGACACAACCTAGAGTCACCTGGAAAGAGCGAGCCTCCACGTTAGAATTACCACCTGAGAGACTGATGTGAGAGGGCACAGCCTACTGTTCCTGAAACCATGCCAGGGCAGGTTTGTACCAAAGCTAGCTGGGCAAGCAAGCAAGCATAGTTCCTCCCTGGCTCCTGCCTTCAATCCCCTCGATGATGGACTGTGACATGAAGTGTAGGCCAAAGAACCCTTTCCTCCGCCAACGTGCTTCTGGTCTTGGTGTTTACCACAGCGCCAGAAACACACTAGGCCACTGTCCATCCATCCAGCAGTGCTCAGCGAAGTCACTGCGCATCTCTTTCATGCCATGACAGCAATCACGGACACATGGGGAAGTGGCAGTGCCTGCCGACAGAGCTCAGGCTGTGGGGGAGACGGAAGGAATGTGGGGTAGAATGAGCAGGCTACAGGGAAGCCGAGTGGGACAGGGAAATGTTGATCAGAACACGCTGGAGAGCAGGACATTTAGGGCCCCAGGAGGAGGAGACAGGTAGTACAGCATTAACCATGATCACGTGAGGCCACGGGCTGAAGTGATGGGCAGCTTGGGCCAAAGGAGGCTGTGACTGTTACTCTAGGAAGAGAAAGAGGCAGGAGGCAGGATGATGGAAATCAGAACAAAGGAGAACAAAGGAGAAATCGAGTCATTCAAGAAGTGTTACATGAGCAACCATGGATCTAGTCTGAACTGAGATACTGAAAGTCAAACACAGAATTACAAATAAAGACTAAATAAAATTCATTTATTGATTTATTAATAATTCCATTATAAGTATAATAATTTGTATAAATTATAAATTTATTGATAATTTTATTAATTTATGAAATGGCTATTAAAAGTTATAAATGTGTGACTCTTAACTATAACTCAACTGAACAGCACTAGGCTGGAGAAGGTCTAGGGCAGACCCAGCAGGCCTCTGGGTCCAACAGGCCACTCCATGCACTCAGGCCACTGCTGGCAGCACCACTTCTGAAACCTGCCACCCCTTCCCACCAGCTGAGGGCCCACCACCAGCTCCAGTTACAGCCCCACCAGGGCTCTACCTCCATCTGACATAGGAACGTAAGTGCATATAAGGGCCACTGTGCTCTGCTAGTGTGATTGAGCCAATGCCCAGAGAAACGTCTGGAACACCTTGCTGAGTTCATGTCTCTCACAGTCAACTAACCTAAAGATGTCAGAGTCAGAGGCAAGTGCTGAGATCAGGGCCTTGGAGTCCTGCTGAGCCTAGGATGGCACTAACGCAAAGCCTCCTGGCAAGACATAGCCTGTTCAAATTCTAGCCTTCTCATTTGTAATGCTGACATTATGGTACTGGTTCCTAGGGTCCCTGAAATGCAACAGCAAATGCTTGGTGTAGCCGGGCGTGGTGGCGCACGCCTTTAATCCCAGCACTCGGGAGGCAGAGGCAGGTGGATTTCTGAGTTCGAGGCCAGCCTGGTCTACAAAGTGAGTTCCAGGACAGCCAGGGCTAAATTGAGAAACCCTGTCTCGAAAAACCAAAAAGAAAAAAAAAAGAAAAGAAAATGCTTGGTGAACTGTTGTGCAGGGCAACCAGGCTAGTAGGCTTCTCTATGAAGCAGGGCTTGAACCTCAGAATAACCCAGCAACCCAGCTCTAAGCTGCTGGCCTTTGAGCTTATAGCACGAGTCTCCAGGCTACTTTCTGGCTTACAGTTCTTATTTGGAAAACTTGTTTCCTATACATACCTTATTAATAAATACTTTAAAGCTTATCTCCTCAAACCCTGCTCGAGGCAAAGAACGGGCTATTTCCTCTATCTGGACAGGCACCAGCAGCGCTTCCTCACTACCTCTCCTCCCAGCTCTTGCTGCCAGCAAGATCTCTCTCTCTGCAGCATCTCACTGTTACCTTATAGGGCACTTCTCCAAGCCGCACCACTCTTGCTTGCTTCAGCCATGTGTCCCTGGAGTGCAAGGTATGCACGCAATCCCTAAGGGAAGACAAAGGGAAGACTCAGTGCACACTGTAGGGATGCAGGACCTCTGGTCTTAGCTAAGCCTGTATACAGATGTTAATTCTCCTCCCAGGCTTCACATCACAACTGGAGCAGGCTCTGCTCCTTACCCTTCCTGCACCACAGTGCAGATGGCCTCACCTTTGGACTCCCTGTGCCCATGTGACCCTCACCCATTTATACACCAGCAACAAATGCTTCAGGCCTGTAATGAGGGGCAGAGCTGCTCTTGTTTCACTGTCTCTGAGCTCAGAGCTATACCACAAGCCTACAATTCTTTCAGGAAAGCTCAACACTCTCTGGCCAGGCCCTCTTCAGCAGACATGCCCAGCCCCTCTTCAGCTAGCACCTCTAACCTGTTTGAGGGTAGGCGCAAGCAGGGGCATCAGTTTATGACATCAGGAACCTGCTCCACAGCCTGTGCTCCATTCATTTGCGCTCTATGGCTGTTTCTCAAACCTGCAGCCCAGTACAGCTTCCACAGCACAGCCTGGGGCCTCAACAGAATCCCAGTAGGCCACACCAGTCCCCTTACGCCTTCTGAGCCCCAGCAGCTCATCCCCTCTATCTCACAGGTAGCACTGCTCTGTGAGGACAGAGGCTCCACCCTGCACTGGAGCCATGTCAAAGGACTTCCGACAGGAGCAGGCAAGGCAGCAGGCAGAGAGGCTGATGGGTAGGCAACTCCTAAGAAAGAGTCAGGAAGTGCACACGGCACTCAGAACGAATGCCGACTTCACTCTCTTCAGAATGGCCATGGCCAGCATCTTCTGTGTGGACATGGAGGGACTGGTACCATTGTGCGCTGCTGAAGGGAAGGTGAATGGTGTGGCCACTGAGGACAGTTCAGCCACACCCTCCCCAAGCCCCCCAATTTTCTGCAGTATGCCAAGCATGGACTCAACTAACACACAAGGCAACATCGCTCCCAACAGCCAAAAGTGGGGGCTGGAGCATGCACTACCCGAGTAAACAAACCGCGGCCTCTCAGGCAGGCAACAGAGTTTTAAGGAAGGAGAGGCTGGCAGGATGACTCAAAGGTAAAAGTAAAGGACTGGTGTGACTCCCCAACATGGCTCGAGCAGGACCTGCTCCCTAACAGAGGACTCACCCTCAGGCTGGGTTCCTATGTTTCTCTTCTGTGTTTTCCATTTTTTAAAGCAGCCCTATGCTTTGGTCCTTACACGTCAATATCTTTCAAATTCCCTTCATTTGCTTTCTACTACTACTGCTCAAAAATCTCTGCTTCTATGTTTTCTCTCCTCAGCTCTAAATCCTATTCATCTTTCTTCAGTTTTAACTTTGCAAATACTGTGTATTTGGCTTTTATTTACAGTACTTTTTTGGTGACTTCTTTTGCCTGAAGTACACAGACACACTTATTGTTGTGTGTCAACCACCAGTCTCCACTTCACAACTTGTTTATTATGGCAGGGCATGGCACGCCCGTGAGTGGGTCCTGACTCCCGTTCTCTGCTTTGGTGTACATTAGATTCGAGGAACACTTCTACAGCCTTGTATTTTAACAGTCCTGTATTTATTTACATCATTTTCCCCACAGCTTTTTGCTCTTGGTCTTTTAGTACACGTTTGACTGTGCGCTCTCATCTCTTCTTCACAGTATACACATACCACAGCTTGCCCCCAAGGATACTGTTAACCGCCAAACCTATGGTGAAGTGCACCAGCATGGAAGCCACCTGTCTCCAATCCTTCAACATCCCAAGCCTTAGCAGACTGAGCCCACTCTACTAAAGGTCTTCATGGGAGAGAATACCAATTGTTCTACTGTAAGGTACCAGGCCACCAGGAAGACAAGGAGGATGCCTCATGCACCTGGAATAGACTGCTTCTCCACGACAATACCCGAGCACCGCAGCTGTCTCAGGGTAGATAGCCTGGAATTTCAAGAGGTGGCGCTTCAGGGCATACAGAGGGTGGTTCTTGTATGTGCTGATGGAGGTGGGCAAAGGCTGGTCCAGGTGCTTCGCCTGAAACTGCAAAGGCCAAACACAGTGGTGAGCATGCTTCTGACAAGGAAGGGGTTATGAATAGACCGCTAGATATGAGCCTGTTCTGACAACAGACAGCGGAGCCCAGACCCATCAGCAACTTGGTGACACCGCCAGTCACTGTGGCCATGAGGTGCAGCGAGGAAAGCCAGGAAGTACTAGTAACTGTGATGTGCACCTACATCAGAAAGGCACCTGTCTCCAATCTTCAACATCCTAAGCCGTAACAATTAACAGACCGAGCCCACTCTACTCAAGATCTTCATGGGAGAGAATACCAACTTTCCCACTGTAAGGCCTAACCTCATGGCAATGCCATCTGATAGTAAAAGCGGGCTTGACGGGCTTAAGCAACCACCCTACAGCTTTCCTGAAATTCACACAAGTCTTGTACTTCAGTAAGAACTTTGGGTTATCAGTTATCCGTAGTAAATCCCACTGCTTTGAGGCAAATCCTGCTTCCCAACCTGACTTAATTTCCTCTTGGCATCTGAAACACCAAGAGGCTCCTACAGACTGGCACCATTGTGTTGGTTGGTTTTTGTTGTTGTTGTTGTTGTTGTTTTTTCCAACTTGACACAAACCTAGACATATCTAGGAAGGGAGATCTCAACTGAGGCACTGCCTCCATCAGACAGGCCTATGGACAATGTCTGTGGGGCATTTTCTTGATTGTTGATTGATGTAGGAGGCCCAGCCCACTGTAGGGCAATGCCACCCCTTAGCAGGTGATCCCGGAAGGTATAAAGGTAGCTGAATGTGAATGTGGAGACCAAGTCCATAAGCATCTTTCCTCCATGTTCCTGTCTCCGCTCCTGCTTGAGTTCCCGCCCTCAAGGATGGACTGTGATGGGGATGTGTAAGCCAAATGTTTGTGTGATAATTAAACGCAATCAAATAAATAGAAAAGTATGTCTTCCTATGGCTTATATAAATATATTCAGAAATACAGAGTTAAGCCACACTAAAATCTCTACATACTGCTGGGCACAGTCATGAGCAGAAAAGGATAGAGTCTGATTCCTGCCCGACATTGAGTCTGTGCAGCCAGTGTCTTACCTCCTGGTCTTCCTTCTTCTCCCTCTCCGTAAGTAGGCTCCGATAGGGTCTCAAGGTCTCAGCCCACCACTCAGCATCAACCCGGCACTTGCGGGTTGCGGTCATCCAGGCTGGGTCATACCTCTGAGTAACATCTCGGACCCAGCCATCACTGTCAATGCCTACAACATAGGTCATGGGTTTGGTGGCATATTTGTAACAGGCCACAGGCTGGCCCACCACACCATGTACACAGTCCACACACACCCACTTTGCCTGTGGCTCACAGTACACCTCCAGCCACTGGTCTACACCAGCAGGTTTCCTATCTGCCATCTCTTCAGCACCACTGGAAACCTTCTTGCCTCTCTTACAGCCTGAAGAGCTTGAAGACGCCTCCGGAAAGCTTGACGGCTCACACTGGCTTCCGCGTTGGGTCTTGGAAGCACTCTTAGACCCAGCCTTTGTCCTCTGAGGAGCTGAGGCCCTCTTCTGCTTGCGAGGGCCAGGCTCACAATCCTCATCAGAGGAATGCTGGCCCTCCCCACTGGACGGTTCAAAGTCAGAGCCGCTGCCTGCCCCATCGCTCTCACTCTCCTCTTTGTATGACACCTTGGCAGCCACACGCCGCTTCCGGGCATGTGGACGGCCCTGGACTTTCTGCTCGGCCTCCTCTCCCTCGCTGCAAGAGGGCTTCCTCCGCTGCCTGCTGCCCGCAGTGCCTGTGCCTCTCTTCCCCCTGGCGGTTGCTTTGCCTCTGCCCTCAGACAAGGTTTCTTCTTCTTTGATTCTCCTGCTGGTCGTAGGTTTGTTGTGGCTTTCTGGACTGTTACTAGAGAGTTCTGAAGAACCTCCAGGACCCTCTACAGATGTCTCCTTGGAAGATTTCCTCCCCTGAAACAGTAAGAAATGTTGGCACACCTGAGTATGGTGCTATGTGCCTGTAACTCTACTTGGGAGGAAGAGGCGGGCTGATCAGGAGTTCAAGGTCATCCTGAACTAGAGAGTCTGAGGCAAGAATCTGGGCTACATGAGACTTTCTCTCAAAAAACAGAGTGGAGAAGAGGGAGGGAGAGATATACTAATTTTGCTGCTCTCTGTCTTCTTTGTTCCATGAGGACAGCCGTGGCTAAACAATGATCATCAACCTCCATTATTGCCAGGCGTGGGATGACGATGCCCCAGTGAGGCACAGTAAGCTCCTTCCTCACATACACAAACCCATCAGTCCTCCCCACAGTGGTCAGAGGATGGGTGACCATCTACCTGGTTCATAGGCTAGAAACAATAGCTGGGAGCCAGCCCTCGCTCAGGTGGCTCTGTGTACACCGAGCTCAGGGTGCTAGACATCTACCTGTGTGTCCGTCTCCTCTAATACAGAGGATGTGCAAGCAGGCACAAAGGGGCTCAGGCTGCATGAATATCTACTCTTAAAAATATGACCCTGATCGGCTGGCAAGGTAGTTCAGTGGGTAAAGGCACCTGCTGCCAAGCCTGACAATGGGAGTTCAGTCCCTGGGACTCACACTGTGGAAGACAAGAGCTACCTTTCTGCTTCTGATCTCCACAAGTGCCACGATACACACTCAAATGTAAGGTAAATATAATAAAACATGATAGATTTCCTTACTCTTCTCTAGTGGCAATTCCATCCCTCTAGATGCCCCAAGGACCTCACCTTTGTCACAGCTGACTTCAGTGGAATGGGCTGCAGAGACAAGACCAGCCGGGTGAGCAGCTGCAGAGCCCGAAGAATCAGAAGAAATATCTACAATACGGTGATAAGAGAAAACATATTTAACTGAACAGTGTGAGGAAGCTAATCCAATGGGATGGGCGAGCATGAAAACCACCCCAGGAGAGGACACCAGCCCTCGGGAGACTGTTGTAAGTGATGCTGCAGAGACTTAGCTCACAGGACAGGATCCTAAGAAGGACTACACATAATGTAATGTAATGTAATGTAATACAAACTACTGGCACACTTGACAGCACCGGTCACACAGTCTCTTCCTGCTTATATACCTTCTCATTGCCCTGTAGACAAGTGTCATATGTGCAATTAAAAGAACATAAAATGACCAATGAATGACTGACTGCAATTAAAATGTACAAGAAGTGTGGATAAAGTATACTGTGGGGCACACTGGGACACACTATAGCTTCCATGACAAGATGTTTTTTTTTTTTTCTTTTGCAGGGAAGGTTGCAAGGGTGGAGGGCAGGTAAAAAGGGATGAGGAGACGAGTGGGATGGGATACATGTTGGGAAATTCACAAAGAATCAATAAAAAGTTAAATAAAGCAAACAAACAAACAAACAAACACATCATATAACACAGCAGTCACGTGGTACTGGCACACACCCCCAATCTCAGCACCCAGGAGGTTGAGGCAGAAGTGATGATTTTGGGCCATCTTGAGATCCATATGTAAAAGACCCTGTCTGAAAAGGGGGCTGAAGGAAGCAGCTCAGTGGTAGAGCATGCTTACCACACTCAAGTCCCTGGCTCTGACCCCTGGCAGCTCCCTGAAAAACTGTGCTGATCACCAAAGATGCAACAATCTGAAGTAAACAAAGGCACTCGACAGTTGAGTGCAGCGTGGTGCCCTGGACAGGCAGAGGCAGGGCGGGCACGGCGGAGGAAGGGCTTTACAACTCTGTGCAGGAAAAGCCACGAGTGTTCAGTGCTTAGTGAGCTCCTCTGTAGGAGCTTGGAAGATGACAATATTGAGGGTGATACAAAAGACAGAGGCCTGACTGGTGAGATTTTAGAGGGAAGTTTAAAGACTCTATCAGGGCTATTCGTTATTTTGAATTAAGATCCTGTGGTTCTGGTTAGCTGGGACTGAAGAATCAGCTGTGATTAACAAGATAGCAGAACTACTAACATGAAACATTTGTTTTGCTGGGACAATGGTGCTGGTTATCGGAAGCTAAGAAATTGGCAATGATTGAGAAGAGACCAGCATCACCGAGGTAAAATCTAGACATGTTTCCTCAGGGTGAGTACACACAAGCTGTGTTTCTTTGAGAGATGGTCAAGGTTGTACCTCACACCGGCAGCCGAACTTGGTAATGAAAAGTCACCCAATTGGTACTGGTTTTGAAGGGGTCACAGAGAGCAGCTGAGTCTTGGCACTATGAGAGGCCAGGAGAGGCATTGGTGAAGGTGCAGCCTCCGTCACATTTTAAAGGGCCAGGACTGAAGAGGTCATGCAAAGACCTTGAGGCTGGGCACCACAAAGAGAGCCTTTGAGAGGCTATTGGTGAAAGTGCAGCCCAGTTGCAGTAGAGAGCCCCAGCACTGAAGAGATGCCAGTACCATGGGATAACCATCAAGAACAGCAGGAGAGGTGAGGTGGAGCCAGTCAGAGCCCCAACGATAAACTGTGTGTGCGGCAGAGGGCAGAACTGGAGAAGGGACTCAAGCCTGTTGGAAGAGCCGGTAAGATAAAGAGTGATCCCAGGTAACTGGACACTGAGTCACTTACACTGCTGCGGTTTGGTTTCGCTTGATTCAGATTGTGACTGTGCCCTGGGTCTTTCCTCTTTTTTTTTTTTTTTTAAGATTTATTTCTATTTTATATGTAAGTACACTGTAGCTGTCTTCAGACACACCAGAAGAGGGTGTCAGATCTCACTACAGATGGTTGTGAGCCACCATGTGGTTGCTGGGATTTGAACTCAGGATCCTCGGAAGAGCAGTCAGTGCTCTTAACCACTGAGCTACCTCTCCAGCCCCCGGTTCTTTCCTCTTGAAGAAGGTATTTAACTTAATTTTGACTTTTATAGGAGCCCACAGCCAAAAGACTTTAAACTTCTAAAAGAGATTTTTGGATTTTTTTAGAGATGTTGGGGATTTTAATGTATTTGACTTTGTGAAAGACTGTTGGACTTTAACGTTACTTATGTTTTTAATGAGAGATCTTGGGGGTGAATAAGAATGGTGTGGCTTAATAATGATGTGTTCGTGTGTCAAGTTGACAAGGGGTCAGTTGTGTGGCTAGTCTTATGTCCATTTGACACAAACTAGAGTTATCTGAAACGAGAGAACTTCAACTGAGAAAATACCTCCATAAGGTTTGGCTGTAAGCTTGGTGTTCTCTTGGGACTCTAACAGTGGAAGCTGAGCTGTCTCTGACTCTTTTGCCTGCTTTTGGGACCCTTTTCAACCTACAGGGTTGCCTTATCCAGCCTTGATAAAAGGGTTTTGTGCCTCGTCTTACTGTAACTTAAGCCATGTTTGGCTGATAAGCCTAGGAGGCCTGCCCTTTTCTGAAGAGAAACAGAGAAAGAGGAAGGGGAAACAGTGTTCAAGATATAATATATGAATTTTTTTAAAAGTTATCTTAAAAAAGAAAGAGATGGCTATAAGGCATTTTCTTAATTAGTGACTAATGGGGAAGGGTCCAGCCCATTATGGGTGGTGCCATGCCTGGGCTAACCATCCTAGGTTCTATGAGGAGGCTGAGCAAATCATAAGGAGCAAGCCAGTAAGCAGCACCCCTCCATAGCCTCTGCATCAGTTCCTGCCTCCAGGTTCCTACCCATTTTGAGCTTCTATCCTGACTTCCATAATGATGAACAGCAATATGAAAGCATAAGCCAAATAAACTGTTTCCTCCCCAACTTGCTTTTTAGTCATAGAGTTTTGTCACAGCAGCAGAAATCCTGACTAAGACAACATGCACCTTCCAGGACGACATGGTATTTTGTTCCCATTAACAAGCAGTGTCACCAGTGGAAGCACTTACATGGACCAACTCTTCATTATCCCTCGCAGAGTAAATGGCAATCCTCCTTTCCAAGGTGGTCTGCAGGTCGTCCTGCTCGCTGGCTGAAAGGTCAGCGTTGACAGTGAAGGTTCCGATGAACCTGGGGAGAGACCAGGTACTCCTCTATACAGCAGTCAAAGCGAAGGAGAAGTTCTAGTCTTTTACAGCCAAGCAAACCAACAGGAAGTGACTCTTAAACTTGCCTGCCTGCACTGGCTCTTCTCAGCCCAGCTAGCTAGTGCTCACCATCACTGACCCAACTCAGCTGGCACATCCTTGGGCACACTTTCCACTGTCACCCGAGAGGAGCACCCTGTTTTCTGCACTTTTCTACCCCAGAACTCCTCACACTAGCCTGAGTATGCGGTGCATATGGGACTCGAGCCAGCCAAGGCTCTCTTTTAAGCATAGGGTCATCCTGGTGTGTCCCTTGCCTCAATGTCATGCCCCTTCCTGATGCCAACTGACCACTTCAGGAGAGGTCTATAGAACTGACCTGAACCAGCCCAATCCTGTAACCCAGTACTCGAGTACAGTAGATGGCCTTACCACTTTACCAGGTTTGAAAGGTAGTAGGCATCCCTATCTTGAAGTGGCACCTTGGTAAAGCGAATTGGAATGATGGAGAGGCCAATGGCCAGCAGATCTGGCTGTCGGCAGATGCTATTTCGATAGAAGCCACTGGCCAGCAGGCACAGCAGGTGAACCTGTAGAGAATAGAGGGAGAGCTGAGGATAGCAGGGGTCCTGCTGCCCAGTTCAGATGGTCTGTGGACAGAGAACACTGGCTGTGCTTCTACACATAGCAGTGCAAAGTGCGAAGGAATATGTCATCAGCCATATTCCAAGGCTTTGTGTCCCGCTCTCTTCTCTCCATGTACTCCCTCCCTCAAAGAATCCACTAGTTCAAATGAGAACGTTTCCTCTCCCGGCCTCCCCTTTACAAACTGCAGGATTTTCAGGAAGCATCACATCCCCTGGGTAGGCTGTAGTGAGCTGGGCAGGGGAGGGGAGGGGAAACACAGGCTGCTCAGGGCACCAGCTGGAGGCCAAGCATGAGCCTCCCTGACTGCTCTCCTCTCAACCTGCTCATCTGAACCCACCCTGCTCTGCTGGGCACCCCACTTTAACTCCTGCCCTGTCCTCTACCCTTTAACCTACTGAGACAACAGAAAGGCTATCCACTCTCTCTCATCTCCACACAATGCTTTCCCCCTCCTTCCTGCCACTCATCTGGCTTCTCGACACCCAGGTGAAAGGAGCCCCACTTGGGCACTGCCTGTAAGCCCAGTCGTGAGGATGGCACCTAACGTCATGCAGACCTGCCTGTCCCATCTGGCCCTGCTCTTCGTGATCCTACCAGCCTTCACCTTGTGCATGTTCTCCTGTACTTCTTTATTGAAACGCTTCATCATCCTCCGCAGGTATGTCTCAAACTCCATCTTTATCTTCTCACTGAAACACACAGTGAGAGACCCAAGATTGAATTGGGAATCCGTAACTCCTCACCATGACATGGGGATCACTTCCCTGGGTTCCTACACAAGGCTGTGCTAACTCAGCCAAATCAACAAGCAACCACCATTTGCTCCTTCTCTGTGGGGAGAAGAGTGATGTCTGAGTGAAATGTGTGTTGTTGACACAGGCATGGCCATGCCAAGGGTCCCATAGCCTCAGACTCATGGGAAAATGGCAAAGCCTCCCCTTGCCCATGAGGCTCAAAGAAATGGGAAAGGCTTCACTTTCCTCTTGGGTTCAAGTATGGATGTTAATAGTGTACGTAAAAAAATGTCGACCATAGCTCTGCACCATGTTTACAGCCTCAGGAATGCTCCCCTCCAGAGACTGCTCCTACTGAGATGACCTAAACCTGTTCTCTTCACCCAGCTGTACACCATAGACCCTTCCTCCTCGTTTATCTCTGTGTAATAGCCCTGCCTCCCTGATCACCTCTATGTAGTAAACACTCCAGTCTGGAGGGTTGAGGTTTCTCTGTCCACATGGCTGTCTTTTGCTCATTCCCTCTTGCCCTAGTCTGGTCCATCTCTGCAGCTATGACGGATGTAGCACTTCTCATCTGCAAACCTGCTCACAGGTCTCTGTGCAGCCCCTAGATGCAGCAGCTCCCATCTGTAATCTGCTCTTGGGCAATACATCCTCCAACCCCTCCCAGCATGCTGTGCCTCACCCACAGGCCTCAAACTCCCTTGCTTCAGAATCTTAACCACTGACTTCCTCCTCAAACCGTCACACAGACGCTAAATTAAAGAAGACATTTACATGACTGTTCTGCAAAATCTTTCACCCTGGCCCATCAACCTACAGGAAAACCTTGCACTTCCTAAAACACACAATGTCTCCCATTGAAGTGACCTCCTTAGCGAGCTTCGCTGCTCCATTTTCCTAGGCCATCAGGAGACTACAGTGGAGCAGGGTGGGTGCTCCTTCCACAGTGGGCATATCTCAAGCCTTGTAGATTCGTGGTAGGGAAAGCATAAGTGCTGTGTCAGCCAGCGGGAATTCAGGTCTTGGGTCCTCCACTCACTGGCTAGGTGACTCCTGGACTGTCACACATGCTCTCTGAGCCTCTCATTTATACTCCTGCTCTAGGGTCAGGTAGTCAGAGATAAACAGGTGCTCAGTTTGTGTCATGCACCTCTATCTCCCACCCAGCAGGGACATCCAGGTGTCTCCATCAGTTCCACTGCAGACCCACGCTCTCCCCTGTGGCTCCAGACCAGGCTGACATGCAAAGGCTTTCTCCGTGTGTCTGCTGCCTATTTTCAGGTCAGGGGCCCAGAAGCAGAGCCCAGCCTACCTTCTTTCCCGTTCTTTCGCCTGCTGTGGTGTTTCAATTTCAATCTCCACCGCCTTCACAGGCATGTCAGACGGTGAGGTGGCAGAATTTTCTCCCATGTCCAGCACAGGTTCAGTAAGCTCTATCAACGGTAATTTTAAAGGTGGTTAGTAATAATTGGGGCTGGAAATTTGCCTCAGTGGCTTAGAGCCCTGACTACAGAGGGCCTGGGTTCAATTCCCAGCACTCACAAGGTGACTCACAGCTATTAACTCTAGTCCCAGAGGACTCAACACCCTCTTCTGGCCTCCATGGGTACCAGGCACATGGTACAGACATATATGCAGGCAAAACACTTATACACCTAAGTTAAAGTTAACAATAATGAGGTAATATATAGGACAAAATCAGGGTTCTGCTGGGGAAACAAGATCAGGAGTAGACAAGGAAGCCCTGAGACTCCTGATTGTTTATCTGATAAAACCAGATATTCTAAAAAGCAAGAGGCCAGGACTTTTCAAAGCAGGCATTGCTCTACAAAGAGGAAAAAAGACAGTGCCTGCTCTGGTAGCACACATCTGTGATCCCAGCACTCAGCAGTGAGACCAGAGGCCCTACATCCCAGGGCAGCCTGGGCTACATAGCAAGTTCAATAATAGAGGCCTCATCTTAAAAAAAACAAACAAACCACGGCCTGGAGGCCGGCAAGACTATACACAACCTGAGGTCCTGACTTTGGGGCTGGATCCCACAAGGTGACAGAAAAGAACTCTTGAGAGTTGTCCTCTGATCAACACCATACACAGACACAGACACATACATAAAACTCATAAACTTTCACACATATGTACATAAAACACACACACACTTTAAAAACCAAACCAAAAAAGCAAGGCATAGGAGTCGTAGTTCTGTGGCAGAGCACCCTCCTAGCATTCCTAAGGCACCATAAGGAATTAATAAAGGTAGTACATGGTGGGGGCTTTAGATTAAAAGACATGTACAAACTCATAACAACCATGGGACCTGGGTTAGAAAGAGAAAAAGAAAGCAAGCGAGATATAAAGACTTTTTTTTTAACAACTGAGGGTTGTTTTTCATGTTTGGGGTGTGATGAGGTTGCTTTGTCAGATAAGACACCACTACCTTCTTAGTAAAGGCTTGCTCAAATATTCAAAAGCCAAGCTTTGGGACTACATAGAGAAAGAAACATTCAATATAAAGGACCAGGTATCAGACTACTCTCATTTCTTGGTAGATTTGAACCTTGTCAAATAAAAGGCTGGGGGAAAGCATGCCCCACAGAAGGAATCATTAGTACCACTCTCAGGGTGTGGACCTGAGGCTCAGGCCTACAGCATTTACAGACTTCCTCCCCAAATCCTGCAGCCTGACTAGGCACAACTCACAGCTGCATGCGATTTGCAGAATGCTGCCTGTGAAAAAACCTGCCTCAGGCAAGCAAACAGCTATGTGGGGCGGCACTGGGCTGAAGTTAGGACTCCACAGCCCCTCTGGATGCACTCTTCCTCGGTATTGCTTCTATCAAGTCCCTACTGTAACTTATCTCAAGATGGTCTTTGTTACAAAGAAACAACAAAGATTGCAACATGTGACTTAGCTCCAAACAGCAAACTCAGAACCAATGTTTAGAAAACAAGAGAACTTCACCTTCCACCTCCTCCCAGTCATCCTCACTGTCATCTTCATCAGTGCCTTGGTCCACCACCTTGCTTTTTGGGTGTTTCTTTGCCTTCTTGCAGTCAGCTGGTGAGTCCCTGTATATGGATCAAAGACACAGAAGGCTCACATACATATCCTAGTGTCACACTCAGGCTAAGCAAACCTCCAGGAGTCCTTCTCCTATTGACTGTTTATTGCAACCACATCCATGAAAATGACGGACAGCTGGCTCGCAAAAGTCTCAAGACGTGAAGTGGGAAGAGCTCCAGTGTAAGGTTACCCTGGCAACTAAGCTTGCTTAGTTTGTTTCTCAAAACAAACCCAGAACCTATTAACTCACAATCCATGTGAAAAGCAAAAAACAAAAAAATCAAAAACAAAGCAAAAACACAAACAAAACAAAACTGCTGTGCCTTGAAAAGGTGAGGGCAAAATTAAAGCAATCACATGATCCCAGAAGTCTTGGACTGCTGAGGTAACTAGGTACACTAGCACGGAGCTGGAGGCCAGGGAGGGGAAAAAAAAGCTCACACCAGCAGAGCCGGAGTTGCCAGAGACCCAACTCAGAGAATGCTTTTCTCCCATAAGAAAATGTAGCCCAAGGACACTGAAGCTGCCACACCTCAAACATGGCAAGTCAGGTGTGATCGCACAAGAACCTGTAAGCAGGTCCAGGCTGGGCAGCTGCTGATAGGGAAACCCATGCAGACAAGTAGCTCGACAGACAGTGAGGTGTGAGGTAAACAGCTGCCAGGACCCTGACATGTGTCTGCAGAGTCATATATAAACCCCAAATCCTGTTGACAGTTCTGGGTTACTTTGGCCTTTGTAAATGTTCGGATACTTGGTATCTAGAGGAAACAGCCAAGATTTTTAGCACAGACATTTTAGGACCATCTCAGTCCTGAGCTCCAATAAAGCTCAAAAAAGACCTCCACTTTTGTTTTTGTTTGCTACTTGCAACCAGGAGGCATAGGAGCCACGGTGGAGAGTCCAGCCGCTTCCCCTGGCCCACTACTGCCCTCTGCTGGACTGCCCTCCCATCATCAATGGCAAGTTCGGCTTCCTCTATTCACCTACCCTCCAGCTTGCTTAGGTTGGGTAGTTCACTGTCTCTCATCCTGAAATAAGGATATCCAGCTGCCATTAAGGCAAACTACAGGCCCACCCTAGATGAACGCGAACGAAGGCCCTGTGAACATGAATGAAGCTCACAGTTGTAGCTGAGGCCCAAGAAGTGTGAGCACCCTAGAGGGTGGCAAAACCTGAGTAGCTTGCACTGTCATAGAGAACTATCATCCAGGTGGACATAGCACACTCTGCTGCAGCAGAAGCAGCAGCAGCAGGAAACAGGAGCAAAAAAAAAAAATCCAAGAATCTGTCAAAAACAAAAACAAAACGAAACAAACAAACAAACAAAAAAAAAACAGAGCCACTGGCTTCAGACACAGTACGAGAGGGGAAGAAAATACTCCAGATGGAAGGAAGAGGGGGGCTGAAGGTGGGGTTCAGTGCTCGGTGCTCACTCACAATGCAGGAAGCCTTTGGTTTGATCCACTAAACTATAAGAAAACAAAAACATAAAACTAAGTAGGGCAGCAGGGGACAAGAATGTGCCCAGTGAACGCTCAAAATCCAACGGAGCATGAGTTGCCAGTTCCAATTTCCAGATGGCAGAAGTCTCTCCTGCCTCTCTGCTAAGTGTCTGTGAAGTTGAAACAACACCAGACCAAGAATCGGGAACCCTGAATTTGACGGCCGAGTGTGCTTCTAGCTAGCTGTGAAACCATGAATAAATGACTATATGTGAGCTGCCATTGAACTCATCAGAAACTGAGGCCTCCAGCTCCTGCTGGCCTGGCTCTGTCTGGCAAGGCTTAACAACCTCCCCCTCCCCCATCCCCTTAGAGAGCAAGGAGTCACTTCGTCTCTGGGCTCCGGGCCTGAGCGTCTCACCGGAAGTCATCCCCGTCGCTGAGTGCTTCCTCCTTCAGAACCTTGAGATTCTTGGATTTAGCAGTGGCTTTGGCCACTTTCTTTTTTGCTGCACCATTTGTGGGGTCCCCTGGATCACTGCAGCCCCTCTTCCTCTTTCCTTGAGAGACTTTCGGGAAAGAGCTCTTCCTTCGGGGTTTCTGCTTCTCATCTTCAAAGTCATCTGGGTGACAACACAGGGCAAGATGTGAAGGGCGGGTGGGAAGGTGGAGGCGGTGTGACTTATGGGCAAGGGTCAGGAAAAGGCTCATAGTCTCCTCACAACCAGGGCTCTGTCACCCGTCTGTCACCTGCTCACCAGCCTGTGCCTAGGCAGCACCCAGTGCTCAGCCTTTCACACGGAGCCTTCGCCATGGTCACAATGAAAACTACAGATCAAACGCAAAACCTTGATCTGCAGAGTAGGGAAGCACCGCCATCATGCTACACCCCCAGATCACTCCCCTTTCTTGCTGTACGTCTAAAACTGAAACCACCCTGTGACTAAAACTCTAAATTCCAACCTTAAAGGAAATGCCTGAATCCACTCATCCGCACCTTGCCCACCACCCACCTGCCAAGGCCTATCAGAATCTACTACTCTCAGGTGAGATGCTTCCGGGTCACAAACCTCTTTGCACTTTATTCCTACTACTGTGTTTCTGCCATATTTTACACCAAACTCTGCTCAAAGCACGCTGCTGATCTAACCTAGATCGTGCCCGTTAAGTCAACAGCCTCGGCAGGCTCCAGAGTCGGGAGAGGGCTGTGGATGTTTCTCAGCTGCTTGGCCTCAATTCCAGTGCTCAGATACCAAAAGGTTTTCGACTTTTGAAACATCTGCATCAACTTTACAGGTGCAAATTATCAACGAATCCAAGGAGAAACTCCGCTTCCCATAACCCTGCCACAGTTGACTTTGGGAAGATAGATGAGCTTTAAGACTCCAAAGAGGTATGGGTGATGGTGGCATGTCTTTAGTCCCAGCACTAGGGAAGCAGAGGCAGGTGGGTCACTGCAGATTCGAGGCCAGTCCAGTCTGTAGACTTGTAAGAGAGAGTTTCAAACAGCTAGGGCTACACAGAGAAGCCCTGTCCTGAAAACAGGGTGGGGGTTGGCGAAGACTCCAAAAGGGAGTGCTGAATTATTAAATCAACCCATTTCTATCGTTCACTGTTTGTCTTGCTGACTGTTTGGGTACGTATTTATCTTCTCAGAAAATATAGTTTTGTTTGTGGGGGAGGCAAAGACTCTTTGGTTAGATTTAAATGAAACAGTAATTTAATTAAACTAAAATTCACATGAGACAAACATTTGTTTTTATGCTAGATAAAACACTAATTCTTGTTTTGTTTTCTTTCTTTTTTTTTTTTTTTAATTTCAAAGACAGGGTCTAGAACTTGTGGTGATTCTCCTGCCTCAGCAATTTCCAGGTTTTAAACATTTAGATACAATGGCAAACAAAACACTGAGAAAATAGTGTCCTAAGCAGTAGCAAATTTGTCATTTGAAAGGCACAGAGTTTGGTTCTGTGTTTGAAAAGGTGGAGGATGTAACGGAAAAGAATTACATTATACTTATTATCCTTAGGGTTTCTACTGCTGCGACAAAACACTATGACCAAAGCAACTTGGGGAGGAAAGGGTTTGTTTGCCTTATATTTCCACAGCATTGTTCACCACTCAAGGAACCTGGAGGCAGGAACCTGAAGGCAGGAACCTGGAGGCAGGAGCTGATGCAAAAGCCATGGAGGGGTGCTGTTTACAGGGTTGCTCCCCATGTTTTGCTCAGTCCTGTAGATGTCAGGACCACTAGCCCAGGGATAACCCCACCCATAATTCTGGGCCCTCCCACATCTATCACTAATTACGAAAATGACTTATAAGTCTGCCTACGACTGGATCTTATGCAGACACTTAATTGAGTTTCCCTCCTCTCCCATGACTTTAGCTTGTGTCAATTTGATATAAAACTATCCGGCACACTTAAAGTATCAAAACTCTGAATACCCAGGGGAGCCTGGTGGTATTCACCTGTGAGTCAAGCACTAGGAGAGTGAGGAAAAATGATTCCCAAAAGTTATAGGCCAGCCTGGGCTACAAAGCAAAGATTCTGTCTCAAAAAAATAAACTACGCCAAGCCAAACCAAACAACCCTGAATAGCCTGCTATGAAATGATTAAATCACCCTATGACATATAACATTGTGTTGTTATTAATGCAGAGTCTTCCTGTGTAGCCCTGACTGGCCTGGCACTCACTATGGAGACCAGGCTGTCCGTGAATTCATAGAGATCCACCTGCCTCTGCCTTCTCAGTGCTGGGATTAAGGGTGCACCTCCATGCCTGATTTAATTAAATCATTATTAAAATAAAGAATCATGACATGATATGAACATGAAGTGTTGTTTTTGCTGAGTATGGAATACACAGCAAGGAAATCGACCATCATTCTGCAGCAGTAATCACTAGAAGACAGAAACAGGTGGCTTTTCAGTATTCTTTGCTGTGTTTATTTTCTGCAGGACACAACGGGGGAAGGAAGCCTCTCAAACAATATCCAGATAAGTTTCCAAACCTGAGAGCTATCTAACATACCTAACCAGTCTCCTTGAACTCAATGTCACTTCAACAGTTCCAGAATTACCACTGTGGCTTGGTCATTCAGCTACTGAGACTTAAGGGCAAGCACCTTCTCCCAAGACCCTTAGGATGAATTCAAATTCCTTAGCATGATCTCCAGGCTGAGGTCCTTGCCCTTCGGTCACCTCAAGTCCCAGCACTCACCTCTTCATTCTGAGTCTAGCCACGAGTCTTTCAGCATCCTGTTTTCTCTGCATAGGAATACTTACCTACCCCAACCCCATGCCACCGAACTCCTTATGAAGAGCTCAAAATTAACATAGTAACTGGTTATAATACCCGGTACTGACAGCTTCTTCCTCATACTGGTGGCAGTCTGATTAGAGCAACCAGATTTACTCCCCACCATGTGAATTTGCTTTTCATTCTCTCTTTTTAAAATCTTGTCATGTTCACCTGACTTGCCTTCCCCAAGAATCTCAGCATCCTACCAGCAGGAACTCTGCCTGCTTCATTTACTAGTATATTCCCAGGACTTTGGGCAGTGGCTGGGAATCCCTGAATAAATAATAGAGAAACTAATAAATTTCCCAATGAAGATAATACAGAGGGGGGTAAAAAATGAAGAGGAGCCGCCCACTCAGCAGCAAGGTGAGTATGATGTTCTTTGTTGCCAGCCAAGGACAAAAAGTGCCAAGCCTCATCTTCCTTTGCATGCACAGGGGTGCTCTTCAAATCCGCTGTGTAGAAGCTACCTAACCTCCTAGCAGACACTCAAGAAGCAATGAGCCAGTGAATAAGCTGAAGCTTCTTAAGCATGGAGTAAGCCCGCTCCTCTGAAGCTTAGCAAATATCAGCATCTCCTAGTGGACAGTGAAGCTATGACCTCTATGTAATCAGATTCCAGGGCAGTGGGCGGCACAGGGTGGGTGGGGTGAGGGTCACTGAACTAGTCCCGCTTTCTACCTAGTTACTTTAAAAGGTCTAGTTCTCCCTTCTCTCGCAGCATGCATTTTACACCTGAGCACTTGCTGCCTCTTCAAGAGAACCCAGGTTCAATTCCCAGCACCCACACTGCAGCTCCCAAATCCAGTTCTGGGGGACCCAACACCTCATCTAGCCTCTGCAGGCACAACTCACACATGGTGCACTGACATGCATGCAGGCAAACACCCATACCCATAAAATAAAAGATAATAAAGTAGAATTTTTTTTCAGGGAAAGAAAAAAAAAGAGGAAGAACAAAACAGGATATTGAGGGAAATGAGACTTGGTTTTATGAAGGTTACATTTTTTTCCTCAGACAATCAGATAAGAAGATCACTGAAGAATAAGAGGTTGACAGGGCAGTAACTGGGATTCTGTGGTAGTTGGTTCCCAGGAATGACTACTTTATGATGATCATGGAGTGAGTGTCTTAGACCTGAAGCAGAGAAGAAATTAGCCCCATCAAATATCCATGATGAACATTCTAAGCCAAAGAAACACCAAAGGCCAGCCTCCAGATAAATATACAGCATATCTAAAGAGCAGAAAGCAGGTCACTAAAGAACCAGGCATCTGCAATCCCTGTGATCAGGAGGATTAGACCGGAAGTCAGACTTCTAGACCAGCCAGCTGTTTAAATAAACAGGAAAAAAAAAAATCAAAATAAGAATATCTGAAACGGAAAGATCCAGATTTCTAGGCCAGCCTGCTGTTTAAAATAAACAGGAAAAAATCAAAACAAGAATATTTGGAAAGGAGACAGAATTGTGACAGCCTCTAAATCCTGTAGGAAACCAGCTAAGTGAGGAAGATGCTATACTTGCAGAGCGCAAGTCTGAGGGGGTTTTAGATAAGAAGACAGAGGCATGAGGTTTTGTTGTTCTACATCCGTTTGGCTGCTAGATGATGACCTGAGGCAGACAGATGAGAGGAAGCCAGAAAAGAAGCAACGTGAAGTTCACTTACTCAATTGTGGACAGGATCTCCAGCTATAAAATTAAAGAGAATTAGGTACAGATTTCATTGGTTCCGAAGCTGACTGGACTTGCTGCCGAACTGGCAGTTAAGAAAAGGTGTGATTTATTGAAATGGAACAACTGGAGGATGGATTTGTTTAAGAGGGAAGATGGAAGTTTTGCTTTGTTCAAGATCTAGGTAAGAAGCGCATTCTAGCCAGGGCGCAGTGGCAGACACGGGTTAATCCTAGCTCTAGGGAGGCAGAGACAGGTGGATCTCTTGAGTTTGAGGCCAACCCGGTCTACAAAGTAAGATCCAGAACAGCCAGGGCTACACAGAGAAACCTTGTCCGGAAAAACAAAGCAACAACAACAAAGCACATCCTAAACTCTGGAGTTACACTGGATGGCAGTCGGGAATTTGGAGAGAGATCTCGCACGCACTAGAGTCTCCCTCCGTCTTGGTTTTGGGGTCTCCTTGAGACACCTGGTAACTGCGAAGCTTTCTGCTGCTCAGCCTTCAACACTTGCTTAGAGGCTGAACTTGGCTCTAATGGTTAACAGAGGGGTTTAAGGCTGATAGCAGAGGCCCTCGGGGACGCCGCGCACCCGGCCGTGGAGACCTTGCCACAGGCGCAGATCCGCTCCGCCGCCCGCACCAGCCTCAGCCACCACTGCCTGGCATGTTGCAGACTCGGCCTCTCACCCGCAACGCTCTCCTCGTGCCGGGCTACTTTGTTGTCCTCGGTTTTCTGGCCCCGCTTCCGCCGCCTTCCGTCTGCGGTGCGCTTTGGGGCCATGCTAGCCAGAGGCGTTCCTCGGGACTACCGCGCAGGACGCCGCAGGTCTCCGCGTGCCCGCCCCGCCCGGAGGCGGGCCACGCCTGGCCGCGCCCCCAGCCCAGGGTAGGACCACGCCCTCGAAGGAAGCCCCGCCCCCATGCAAACTACGAGGGCGCGAAGGGACAAAAATAATATAGTTCGCCTTCAGTGCGTGGCGGCCTAAGGTTTCTGAGTTCCTGTTCCCGCGAGAGGTGGAAAGGGCGCAGCGTTTGAAACATGGCGGACGACGTAGATCAGGTAAGTTTGACCTGAGGCGTTCGAAGAGGAAATGCTTTCGCTTCTCGCTTTTTCCACGCTTCCCGTGGGATGGCCCTTTTCTTTTTTTCCGAGTCACCACGGCCTTCCGTAGCCGGGCCTGCTCCTGAAACCTCCGTAGGCCCAGAGTTTCTCAACCCGCCCGTCTACCCATCGCGCTCGTCGTCGCCCTTTCTCTGTAGAATGAATGCAGGCGGCTGGAGATGCCCATCTCTGGGAGCTAGCTGTCGGGATTCCGACAGAAAGCGGGAGGTCGTAGCAGGACACCAGTTTAGCAATCCGAGTGAACACGGGGGGCACAGGCAGTGGTTCCCTTGGAGTGAATTACGAGGGGAGGTCAGAGGAAAGGTGCAGTTCTAGGAGATGGAGAAACTGCTAGAGATGGAGTATGAAGAAAACAAGCAAAGATCTGGTACACAGGCCAACAGAAGGGCCTACGGGCCTCTGCACCTACCCTTCCCTATTTCTTAGGTAGCTGGTGTACCTTGGCCACCAAAATGTCTTTCACACCCTCACATGCACACACAGCCCCTGCACACACACACACACACACACACACACACACACACACACACGTACGTACGTGCTACCCTACTGTGTTTCTCTCCAGAGCATGTTGTTTTAAATATGTATAGCCCCTGCACACACACACACACACACACACACACACACGTATGTACGTACGTACGTGCTACCCTACTGTGTTTCTCTCCAGAGCATGTTGTTTTAAATATGTATTTATTTAAAGTGTTTCTTCCACAACTAGAGTGTAAGTTCCTTAATGGGGATTTATTGGGGCTGGAGAGGTGGCTTGGCAGATAAGAGCGCTTGCTGATCTTGGAGACAACCCTGGTTGTGTACTAGCACCCACATGCTGCTCTCTCAGCTGACCAGTGATTGAAACACCACCCGGCCTCTGTATCCTATGAGTAAGCCTTTGCCTTTCCTCAGCAACAGACCACCAATACCGTAGAGGAGCCCCTGGATCTGATCAGGCTCAGCCTGGATGAGCGAATTTATGTGAAAATGAGAAATGACCGAGAGCTTCGAGGCAGACTACACGTAAGTCTGTTAAAACATCTCAGAGCCAGAGGCTGCATCCTACCTCCTTACAAATTAGAACTGCAGTGTAAACTTACTTTTTTGAATTTCTTTTGGGAATTGGAAAATCCTTCTATTCACTTTTAAAATATGTTTTCCTTAACCAGAATGGTTTTTTAGAGAGGGGTGGGACTCCGGTGAGACAGAACAAGGCATCTGATCCCCTGGAGCTAGAGTTACAGACTGTTGTGAGCTGCCTGATACGCTCAGGTCCTGTTCAGGAATCCAGTGCTCTTAGCTTGAGCATCTCTCCAACCATAGAGAACACTTTCGTTTCCTTCAGTTTTGTCTTCTGCTTATTTATGAATAAACTTGTTTGTTCTCTTGGGTTTAGACAAGGTCATACTAGAAAACCTGGCTAGCTTCAAACTCCAGCTCCCTCTGCCTCTCTCCTGAGAGCTGGGATTACAGACATGCTCTTCATTCTTGGCATTGTCCTGGATTTTTTAAAGTTATTGGATAGGGTATTTTAGCTTTTGACATATAAAGCTCTGTTTTGTCATGAAAAGAATTAAATAGCAGGCTAGAGATAGTTTGCCTAGCATGCGGCAAAGCCCCTACCCTAGCACTACCCAAAAAAAAAAAAACAAAAACAAAAACAACTTCATAGAAATGGGTAAAATTAAAGGCGAAGTTCCATTTTTCTCTATGTCTGACCACTGTTCAAAGTTGGCTGCATAGTCGTCTGCATGTGTATATGCCACCTGTGTCTGAAGGGGAGCCTAGTGAGGAACGGAGGCATGTGCCATGGTTCCAGTACTTAGAGGACCAAGGCAGGACGATCATATATTTGAGGCCAGTCTGGCCTACATAGTGAAACCTTGTCTCATATGTACACACTTTTTTCACATGTTTTTTGTGTGGAATAATTACACAGCTGACACAACGCCACAGGATACAGGATTCTGTGTCAGACTTCAGTCTCCCCCCCCCCCCCCAGCTATAAAGCTGCAATGGGTACTTTCACAGATATTGCTTGTGCACATTTATATGTCTGAGGAATTGGTCCCATCATTGTGTACTTAAGGTTTTGTCTCCTCTTGTTACTTCCCTCAGGGCTGTTTGTTTACAACAGGAATTGAAATAAGTCTTTTAGTTCAGGCTTAGAAATTAGAAACAACCCTCTACTGACAGTGACAGAGCCACTGTAGGGGACCAGGCCATCCCACTTCAGTCTCAGTCTTAGAAATTCATGTTCTTTCATGAAACCCAAGGATAAAGAATTGATCTACAAGCTGGCCTTGTGGGAACAGCAGTGTCAGTTTGGTGAGAAATGTGGGATGATGCTAAATTGCATGGCACTCTGGTGCACGGAATGATCCCCAGGCCAGACTGTGGCCTCTAACTTGGAGTTGTCTGCAGCTCTTACCTCTGCAGTAACGGCCCAGCTTTCTGTTTCCTCCCTGCTCTCCAGATGAGTTGCTCATTTGTGTAGCTGCCAAGCAGTTCCTTCCCAGTGTGGCTGTTAGGCTATTTTTAATCTTGATATGAGCAGGCAAAAGCGCTTAGCACTTTGTTAGAAGAACATGCAGTGGGTTCTGAACAAGCCCCAGGAGGTTTGCTGTTTAGTAAAAGGAATGAACTTTGGAGATTGCACTGAACACTGCGGTTGAAATCCTTCCTGATTGAGCCCACAGATGCCAAAGCACGTTAAATTCTGGATAAGTTATAAATGGGCAAAGTGGAGGTGGGACAGATGGTTGGTGGGTAAAGTGTAAGGACTAGAGTTTAGCTCCCCAGCACCTGTGGAAACACCAAAGCAAGCTGGCTAGCTAGACAGTCAGCAAGCTCTTATGTTCGACCGAGAGGCACCATCTTAACACATTATGTGGGGAGCAACTGAGGAAGGCATTCAGCTTCAACCTCTGGCATCCACACACATGTAAACATGTAGTACACATGTACACCACACACATACCCATGTCCACAAAAATGGGTCAAATTTTGCTGCACCTGTTTTGTTGTGAGCATCGAATGACAGTGTCCTTGCTTGAGAACCATGGTCCTATCACACAGCAAGTGACAGGACTTTATGCTGCTTAGTATCTCAAAAGAAGTCTGACAGAATTTGCTGTTTTTTCATAATAAACTATTGTGACTGGTGGGACCGCCTTGGGTAACAAGTGAAGGCGATGCTTAAGTGTTCTTGGGTTGCATTGAGTGGACTCACTTTTTATCATAAGCAGTATTGTCACTGGGAATGGCTTGTAAAGACATGATAGGCTAGCACAGAGGGTGTTTGTTATTTGCATGTAAAATTTTGGGTGTAAGTATTGAACCTGTTACTTAAAATCCACTTGTATCTTTTGAGCCATGTTACTTGTTTCTCATATCTCACCCTCCCACTTCAGGCTTATGATCAACATTTAAATATGATCCTGGGAGATGTAGAAGAAACTGTGACAACGATAGAGATTGATGAGGAGACATATGAAGAGATATATAAAGTGAGTCCTGCAAGTCTTTGCTTTGACAATGTCAGTTCTCAACATGCAACAGCTTAACACATATTTGTGGAAAGCCCATTATGTTCTGGCACCTACTTAGGAACGGTTAATAGATTGTATAACTAAAATGCAAGTGTTTTTGGAGTCACACAACCTGTTTTTAACACTGATCTTAAAGACAGCTGTATCACTAAAGCCTGCCCCAACATGGGTGACAGCTCACAAAGCTGGAACCTGGCACACACTGCACAGCCTAGAGGCAGCTCAAGAGTTTGACAGTGCCCTTTCCTGTCAGCTGAATTGGTCTGAGCCTTTGCCTCATGAGTGCTGGGATTAAAAGCTTGTGCCACCACACCAAGCCCACAAATGCAATAGTTTCTTTTCTTTTTAAATTTAAAATTTATGTGTCTGGATGTCTGTGTATGTCTGTGTACCATGTGCATGCCTGGTGTCCAAGGAGGCCAGAGGAGGTCATCAGATTCCTTGCAATTAGAGTTATAAACAGTCACGAGCCACCCTGTGAATGCTGGGAATTGAACCTGGGTTCTCAGGAAGAGTGGCCGATGCTCTTAACTGCTGAGCATCTCTTCATGGTCTCTACGAATGTGTCATGTGCCTTGACTACACACAGAGGCAGGACAGACTGGTGCTGTAGGTAGTATCTACAGTCCTTATCATGCAGCACTGTGGAGAACACGACATTGCTGCCTTATATCGCTCGTTACCTTTGAGATGGGAAACCAGACAGCAGCTTCCCCTTGGCCCGTTGTATGTTTTGCCCTCTCTCAGCTGACATAACTAATGAACAGGAACATTTCCAAAATAGGAAGGGGCCTACAGACCACTAGGATTCCCAGAGTTTTCCCCTCACGGTGTTTATGATTAACTCCTGAGTGACTGGATTGAGACCAACTAGCTAATAGGAAGACAGAAAGTGGTTGGCCCTGTTCTTTTGGTTCTCGGTCCACCACAGTTAGAGTATTGCTCTTGTTGATTGCTAAAGTGTTTTGGCTCTAGCCCACTTTTCCTGCTGTCCATCATGTTCATCCCCTTCCTTCACCATATAGCCCACAGTGTGGTTAACTGACAGGTTGCTCTTGGTGATGGCCTCTTTGTAGCAGAACCATCTTGACCTCATCCTAAAGCACCAGTCCTCACATAATTACAGACCTTTTGGAAACCAAGGAGACAGCGTCTCTCTCAGACCACCCTGATTAACCCTACCCTTCAGCAGCTGCATGGTCTTTGCCTGAGGACAGAGTGGTTTTAACTGAAAAGCTTATTCATCACAGCTTCTTTTGTACTTACATAGTTGGGCTTAAAAGCATCTGGCTTTGTTTCTTTTTGTCTTCCTGATAACTAGCCAGTTCTTGCCTGATCTCATTTTTGTACTGCCCTGTTGAATGTATCTGTCACACCAGAGCACTTACAAACATCTGGCTTTTTCCAGCCTTCGTCTCCACAGTCTATAGGCTCAGGAGGTTTTTGGCTCCAGGTTCTGCTAACATTTTACCAAGGCTTAGTGATGACTCCAGATGCACCATGTTTGCTGACTGCCCAAAGCCTGACCACTGAGCTAAAGCCTTGGAAATTGTGTTCCCCATTCGCACCCCCAGGAGTACAGAGAAGCAGGTGTGATGACTGGGCTCACTGGAGGCTGAGGCCTGGCCTACAGTCAGCATAGTGCTAAGTTGGGGACATTAAACTTCTACCCTCCTGTTCCTTGAGATCTCAGTGTACAGGGTCCATCCATTGGTAAACAGTGACTACCCATTGACACTCAAAGGAAGTCACTCTTGAAATCCATGGCTAAAATTCCGCCATAGCTGAGGATGTAACTCAGTAGTAACGCATTCGCTCAGAATGTGAAAGAATTCAATCCCCAGCACCCTCTCCCCCAGTCAGTTCAAAACCAGGCATAGTGGCAAACTCCTGCAGTCCCAGCACCTAGGCTGGAGAGGCGGCTCGGAGGCCAAGAGCACTTGCTGCTGCTTTTCTCCTTTTAATATGTGTTTTGGGACAGTCTTTACTTATAACACAGGCAGTTTTGAAATGTGCCATGTAGCTGAGTTGTACTTGAATTCATGGAGACCTGCCTGCCTTAGCCTTCTCCGTGCTAGCATTACAGTCATGAGCCATAATGTCTGACTTGTTTTTATTTTACATTTATCTAATTTTTATATGTATGTGTGCATCTGAGTTCATGTGTATCATGTACATACAAGAACCCAAGTGCCAGAAAAGTCACACACACACACACACACACACACACACACACACACACACACACACACAGTGAAAATAAATCTTAATAATAATCCAGCACTTGTGGTTGAGGTGTGAGAGGTATAGGAATTAGGAATTTCAGACTAACATGGGCTACACAGCAAGACGGACCCCATCTCAAAAAAATAACACAAAACCATCTACCTTGTGTCCGGGTCTGGTCACAAAGAAGCCTGGAAAGTGCACTCTAGCAGTGCACAGCGAGAGAAGAGTGGGTCTCGGTGCGCAGTGGTCCCTGCTGCGGTCACCCAGGAAACAGGCACTCAGACTGCTTACCCTGATCCTGCCTTTCCCTTTTGTTCTCCTCCAGTCCACAAAACGAAACATCCCTATGCTCTTCGTCCGGGGAGATGGCGTCGTTCTAGTCGCCCCTCCATTGAGAGTTGGCTGAGACAAAAGATGGATCCTGTGTAGGAAAGTGGAGACTTTGCCTCTTGAGATGTACAGGACACTCCCAGAGAGAGACGCTCACACGAATCCTGATAGTCAGAAATGACCCCAGGATCACTCTACCCTCGAAGAAGTTCATTTGCAAGCAACTCACAAGCTCTCCAGCTAAATGACCTGTCCCTTTCTCCAGCCCTCCAGTCAGTGTGACCGTCTTGCTCTTTTCAGGAGTTGGTTTGCCCATTGTTCTTGCAGTTACTTTCAGGTTGTTTTTCTTTAAATTAAATTTGATGTTTCCTTTTTTATTACTTTTTTTTTTAATGTGTCTTGTGGATTCTCAAGTTTTTACCTGGTGTGTTCAGTGTGTCTCCCATGTCTAGGGCATCGTGTTGGGTGTGAGGAAGGAGAGTGGCCAGTCTGCCCTGCCCTTATCTGAGGGAGTGCTGTTCTAGCAATTCTGGGGTGGGAGGCCATTGCAAATATCCTTACCTGTCTTAGGGGCCCCAAAAGCTCAGGTAGCACCCAGTAAGAACTAGACAAGGGAGGCACGTGACCCCAGCTGTCAACCTACTGGGTAAATGCAAAACATGACTTGTGTGACTCTGAAGAAACTGTCTTCCAGTCCTGGCTCATAGGCCGCCAGTGACAAGGACATGGGGAGTCTGAGCAGGAAGCAGTGAAAGCAAAGCTACTTCCATTCCGGCTTCAGCCAGCCTACGCTTCACATAGAATCACAAGAACACAGGGCCAACACTTGGTGGTTACCCTGTTGTGAAATAGAGAAAATAGAGCAAGGGCTGTGGCCCTCAGCCTGGATGTGTTAGGGCCGTGGTCCCCAGCACCACAAAAAGAAAACTGTAGACAAGCCACACTGGGGGACATGTCTATAAATGTGCTGAGTTCGCTAATCCAGTCAAGTGCAGTTTGCTCATGTGCTCTGAGCCGACATTGTGTTGAAGAGTCTCTGTTTTCATTATTGTACCTGTTCCTACAAGTTAGAGAAGAGAAAAACAAGTGTGGCTGAGCTGATAGAAGTTTGGTCTTCAGTGAGTAGGTGGGGCAGAACCCTCCCTTGGCCCTGACCACCCTGACACTGTCCTTAGGCTTTAGCTGTGCTGGGTGATGTCCTGTTCACTGTGGGAAACATAGGACTGGGGATTTTGACTGTGTCAAGTAGTCATTCCTTGAGATCCCCTTCCTGAGTAGACAGCTTAGCCAAATTCTAGCAGCAATGGCCCTCACTAACTCACCGACTAGCATGCCTCTGGCAAAGCCTCTATCATAGTCCTCAGAAGTCCCACAGTCTTAAAAGGAGCAAACGGGTTTGTAAGGTTGGCAGCTTCTTCAGGTTTGGGACTCAAGCAGACCTCCTGCCGCTGACCCCCATACCAGGGCTACCACTATTGGTTTGAAGTGGTACTGTCTAGGCCTTACGGCAAAGGGTTCCTAGCAAGGATGTCTTAGACTTATGGTCAGAGAACACTCAGCTGGATATGCCATGCTTGCTGGAATTAGTAAGAGTGGTTTCTGTAGCACACCGTCTGTGATGGTTACAATATGGACTGTCCGCCAAAGCCTCGGGTGTTTCAGTGCTTGGCCCCCGGCTGGTGCTGCTGTTTGGGAAGCTATGAAACCTTTATGGGGTAATTGAGGGGTGACCTTAAGGTTTTATATTTATAGTCCAACCCTGCATCCTGTTCTGTCTGCTTCCTGACCCCCCAGATGTAAACAAGTGCACCATGCTCCTGCCATCACAGCTGAGCCCCCCCCCCCCACAGTGCCTTCCCTACTTGAGTAATGTACCCTCAAAGTGTAAGCCAAAGTAAACCCTTCTGTAAGTTGCTTCTTGTCAACTAGATGGGCATAGCAAATGCCACACCTTCATTCCTGGGTTGGTTATTTCATGAAAGAGATAATTCGGAATGGTGATTGCTTCTCACAAAGACCAAGCTATATTTGCAGTGTGCTTTATTTGAAATCCAAGTAACTTGACTAATGTTAATCTATAATCATTAGCTACAAGTGACAGTTTTAAGCAGTAAATTTCAAAGATCTGCCCCAATACGAGGTATCAGCCATATTTCCCATGACCTCTAATTTACTCTTCAGGGGTAATACTCGGCCATTGCTGTCCCATCCTGTGAGCAGCTACTAGCAGTGAGCAAAGCTTACCTGTGATGAACACACACACACCACTGGAAACGAAGAAGCCATCCTGGCTTGCCCCAAACGCAGAGAATTTCTGTTGTTTAAGGAAAGTAAGCACTGTGGGTAGCCCTGTCACTTGGCTCTTTATTGAGCTCAGGGCAAGCACTTCCCTATGGCAGATTCAAACATCTTGTGCTCAACCGTAGGCTGTTCATCCAGCTGTGAGAATGGAGGCTTCAGTGAGCCGGGCCTGAGCAGGATGCTCCCCACCTCTCTCATTGGCAGCCAAAATGAGACACTGCCAGAGGCAAAGAAGGCCTGTTCTATAGATAAGTCAGTTATAAGTTGCTGAAATTAGTAGTGACAGATTTCTTGGGACACACCTCAGGCTATTGCTGTGAAATCTCATCAGAAGCTCTGGAGCCTCTCAAGAAATCAAGGTGGGCAAAGCTTAGGCTTGTTCAGTAACAGACTGGGCAGCATGGTGGCAGCAGGACCCGGGGAGTGGGGGGTGGTGGGGAGGAGGGTACCTGTAGAGTCCTGCTGCAGCACTGGGTCGGGTTCCTAAGCCAGATATAGGTATTGGCTCCTCTGCTTCTGAGAACTTAGAGTTGAACACAGTCCCATCAGACAAGTGACTGCTTGTTTTCACAACCCCAGGCTGAGGCCTGGCCAACAGCTTGTCCTCCAGCAATGCTGAATGGGTGAAGATTAAATGATACCGGGCCTGCAGTGCTATGCTGTGCATTGCAGGCAGAAGGGGCCAGTGGTACTTTGGAGAGGCAAGCTGTGGACATCATTCTTCAATACTGGGGTCCCCACAACTCAGCAAGGCTTACCTCCTTTCACCCCTCAGCCATCTTCTGCCACCATGTGCCTGAGACTACCAGCAGGCGCCAGCTGCGGGCACCTAGCCAGGCATCAGTTTACATGGAAAACACCAAGAAATGAGGACTACAAGGCCCGATGTTTTCAACTCCTGCAGGCCTGTTGCTCCACTCAAACAGAGCATGTCGATTCTTATTTTCTTGGCTGAAGTTTAAGTTTCATGGGTGTGGATACAGCATGCCCCACTGTGGTTTCTGATATTGATTACCCCTGAGGGATTCTTTTCTTGGTATTCTTCCCATCCACTTCCTGTGCCATGGACATCCAGGGTGAGGTGTTGCCAGGAGCCCCCCAGTTGTCCTTTGTGGGTTGGGAAAGTTCCCACAGTTGCAAGGGGATCTTGCAGTATCATGGAGCCAGATAACCAAGCTACAAAGCACAGCTGTGCCATGTGCCAGCTAAGCAGATGAAGTGCCCTAAGGTCAGCTGTGAGGACTAACGAGTGTCTACATGAGCAGCCCAGGAATTGTCCCCAGGTTGGAAGCAGCACAGAGAGGTCATGAGCAGTGGACAGAAGTCACTCCTTTAAGCTGCCTTAGTCCAGCTGCTCTACGCCGTCTCCCTAAGTCGTTTTCAGGGCAACCTGGCTTTGAAATATTTTGATTTGTCCAGTTAAAATGTACTTTGCAAGGGCTGAGAAAATAGCTCAGTGTTTTTTTGCCAAGCGGACATGAGGATCTAAGGTCAGATCCTAGCACCCATGTGAAAAGCAAGGTATGTCGGAACGAACCTGCAAAGCCAGCCCTGGAAGGTCAGCAGAGCTTGCTGGCTAGCTAGTTTTGCTGAGACAGTAAGCCTCAGGTTCAGTGAGAGACCCTGTCTCAAAAAATAAGGTGGAGAATGATAAAACATAAACCTCTGACCTCTCCAAGCAAGCACACACACACACACACACACACACACACGTGAACACATACTCCACACCAGAGAGGAACAAAGATGTTTACCATGTGCCAGGATCTGCAACAGGACCAACTAAGGGCCTGAAGCAAGGAAGGGAGGGAGAAGGAGGCAGAGCATCTTAAGGGAGTCTGTCTCTCAGGATGATAGGCTCTGTGAGGATCTGTCAGAGCAGTGAGGATCCCTCACCACCACTACCACCCTGGCTGAAGGTCAGCAAAGAGGCCAGTGCTAGAGAATTCTGCGTCTAGTTGGGCATTCAACAAAGTGAGAAAGCCTGACTTCACTCAGTACTTTGATCTCACAGTGGGAATACAAAGACCTAGGGAGTGGAAGAGACCTGCCTAGGTCACAGCACCCAACAAATAGCACTCTGAAATGGAACCAGGGCACTGTGGGGCTCAGCTGCAGCAGGGCTGTTCACACAGCTCCGCAGCCCCTGAATAGAGTGTATAGTCTGAGGGCTGTGGTCCCTTCAGATCACATGCCAGCCACCTCCCCTCCTTTTCCCCTTTGGTAGGATTCTTCCTTCTGAGTGAGCAGCTGCTGTTGGGCTAAATGAGACCCAGTCTTCCGTCCGTGCTCGCTATGGAGTAAATGCCTCCTGGAGAAAGCAGAGGTGGGTAACAAACCTGCCAGTCTTGACTCTGTCACCAACACGCTTTGTGGCTTTTGGCAAGCTTCCCCCCATTCCTGGGTCTCACTTGCTCACACAAGGGGAAATGAAGAGTACTTCTAAGAGAATTCACCTAAACTTGTATGTCTTTTTTTTTTTCCTTCCTCAATTAAATGTATTTTTAGCTGGTACATAAAAGCTAAACACTGGAGCTTGGCATTGTGGTGGATAACTGTAATCTCAGCAGTCAAGGGGCTGAGGATTACAAGTTCTAGGCCAGCCAAGGGCTATGAATCAAGATCTTAATCTCAATAGACAAGCACATAAAATAGGCACACATAAGTAAACAGGTACACATTGGGTGGGATCTTAGTGAATATAAATGTTTATCTCCAAACATGTATTTTAGAATAATTAAATTTAGTTTATTTCTGGTGAAAACTTAAAATCTTTTCTTGTTGCTTGTGAAGCACACAGCCATCACCACAACCTACTATGTAGCATACCAGGTCTGTTGCTCTTATTCAAGTTTCCAGGATCAGTCAAGAGCTTGTTTTGACACTAGAGGGTGCTACACTCTTCACTATTCCCTTTCAGTTTGTCTCGGTTCATTGTCAACATATTAGATGGCAAACTGTGCCATTTAATTCCTTAAATGCAAACTATGTGAAAATCCAACCGTGCTTCCAGAAGCACAGGACAGACAACATCACATGCTCCACAGCCCCAGGAGACCGTTTTCAGGCAAAGTATCCTAACAGTGGCGGCTCCTGTGATGCTGAGCTGGAACCATCCACAAGAGCACACACAGTCTAGGCAAGATGGTTTCCCCAGCACTCTGGTCCTGGGTGTATCTCGCTGGTGGAGCTGAGCTTTGTGGGGCAGGGAGTTCAAGGCCAGACTTTGCCATCTTACTGAGCAGATTCTTGTTCCTGCTGTCAGCCTGAATGTCCTCATTTGTGCTGTCCTCCCAACCTAAGGGCACTTTGTTATTGATTCAACAGGTTTAGAGAGATTGAAAGATACCCGAGAGCCATCATTTGTATTACAAGGTAAGGATACAGATGAGGAGACAAGAAACCTTGCATTTACAACTAGCTGAACACTAGACTCAGTCCCTTCAATCCAGTTTCTTCCTTCATAAGATAGGAGCTAGCCAAGTGCTTTGTTACTGAACTGCGCCCAGCCCTCACTGATGTCTTCTTCTCTTTTTCCTTTACAGCTTTTCCAGGCCTAGAACCACTAGAAACTAGGTTGGATCCAAGGCAGTTGTGCTTAGGGTTTGGGGATTGGCAGAGTTCTCCCTTGCAGGGTCCTCCGTCTTTCCCTCTTTGGTTCCCAGCAATGCTTTTCTCATCTCAGTTGTCAGGTGTGAGAGAAACAAGCAGAACCAGCCTCATGACCAAGGTCACCTAACAACATCACAAGACGATGACATCACCATCAGCTCTGGCCCAGAGCTCAAATAACGGAGGGAAAGGGCAGGTCATCCTCACGGCAGGGTGACAGAGCTGGTGCCAGGCCTCTGCCAACTATCAGGGCCCAGGAGTGTTGCTGAAAGCTACCCAGGAGCAGCTCATCCCTGCCTCCGCTCAGCCAGCGCTCTCACATGCTCAGAACAGTAGAGTCTCACCAACAGGGGTCCCCACCCCCACCTTTTCCTAGAAGCAAGGTTAGCAACTGCCAGAGTCAAAATAGATGTGGAGAGAATTGTGTGGCAACACTCGGGTTTAGTTCAAGCACACTGGATTGCACGATATCCTTAGAGGGCAGAGCCATTGCAGGAGGGATCAAAGCAGCCGGCCTTGCTCTTCGGGCTGATGTTTCTGCCATGCTGCATGTCAAACAATCATGTCTTTGGAGCCCAGATGCCCTGCTTTGTAGGTAAGCCACGTGTAGAACTTCATGTAAGGAATCATTCTGTCAAAGTAAATAGTTGTCCCAAACTATTTATTTCATGTGCTCTGGTGGCCTGCACCTGTATTCTCACAATACACACAAACACACATACACACACACCATTTTACCAATGTGCACATACATATATACACACACAGCATAAGATAAAATGTACCATCTTAACAATGTATAAGTAGAAGCACTCACATTGTTGTGAATGACTGAAGATGTCCCCTACCTGCCAAGTCCCTGTTCCACAACACAGTACTTTATTACTTTGTCTAGACTTCTTTTTCAAAGGTTTCAAATCCATGGGCAGTATTCAAAATATGAGAAGAAAGCTGTGGCGTGTAAAAGGAACTTTTATTTACCTGTACTAATTGTTGTCTCCAAGGCCTACTGCCTCAATCTGCTAACCTAGGCCTAATCCTAGAAGCTTCTAGCAACCATACAATCTTAGCTAGGCCTAGAATGTCTCAGCTTCTGAAACTTACTGCTGAACAAATTCACTGTTTCTATTTCTTTTTGAGCTCTGGCTGACTGGTTCAACTCAGCTGTTCTGGCTCAAACTCCTCTCCAAGCTGACTGATTGAATCTGGCTTCTCTTGGTCTCTGACTGAATTGCCCTACTCGGCCTCAAACTAACTCTAGCAATCTGTTCTAATCTTCTGGCTCCTTCTCATTCTCTGGCTCATTCTGTCTTTACCTTCTCATTCTCACTTTCAAATATGGGTGCTTCCTTCTACAAACTAACTTTCTCTTCGTTGTTTAGAATTAAAGGTGTGTACTAAGATCGAGCCACACTACAACTAGAAACGGGTTTTTCCAGTGAACAAAACAATCTCAGGGTTCACACTGTGATCAAATATCCTGCAACAGTGGAGCACCTTCATCCTTCATCACAGCCGCACATCGCTAGGGAGAATCCAAGATTGGTAAAAAGATAGCTGGCCTCGGATTGACTGGAGTAAAGACTCTCCAGACAGAAGGCCCAGCTTGCTGCCGACCCCCAGGCTCCCCAGACCACTGGAGCAGCATTCAGATACATGGCCCATCTCACCCACCTCTTACCCCACCTGCCTTTCTCACCTTCCTCTCCTCCTTCAAACCAAACCCACTGGCTGCTTTGCTATTCCTCACACAGGTCAGGCTCAGTGCCTCCTAAGTCCCTTCCCACTGGACCCTCCCTCCCCTTAGAATCATCTCCAGTTGTGCTGAGCAACAGCCCCACTTGCCAAGTTCATAAAATTCTTGATGATCAAAATATCCTACACCAACTAAGTCACAGTTTCTAGAGCCTTCTGGGTTGATATTTAAACACAAACAAACAAAAGAGTAAAACATCTCCTCTAAGAAGTCTAGTGTGTAGCCGCTTTCAGAGCCAATGTCTGGATGAGTGTTTTTCAAAATGCAATCTCAGGTCAGTAGAAGCAGCAACAGTACCTGGAGATGTGTTAGAAACTCAATGTGCTTAGAACAATAGCAAAGCAAGACCTCCTTCCCAATTCCTAAGATACCAAATGAGCAATTTGGGGTATAGAGTCAGGAGCACACATTTAAACAAGCTCTGAGGTGACATGCCTACCAGGTTCTGAGAAGTACTGGCTTCCATCCTTCATGTTCAACCTGTCTTGTGGGTCGGGAGCACAAGAATTCCCCGAAGCTGTCAGAGTTCAGATTCCCAGTGCCATCCCCACTAGCAAACAAGACCTGTTGGATCAACTGTTCTTGGTGATTCATACATGTTAGGAATTGAGATGTCTCTCATCCCTGTCTTGAGGGACTCAGAAGCCATGAAACACTGGGAGAAGAGCCTGGCCTGCCTGGGTCTCACATCTTAATTATCTTTGCACACTGAAAGGCTCAGGCTTGGTAGAGAAAAGGCTCAGGCCAGGGCTGAGGCAAAGAAAGAACCAGAGAATCTTGAAACATCCTACTACGTCAGAGAGCAGGGGAAAACCTGCGGATGTAGCCCAGTCAGCAAAGTGCATGGCCCTGTAAGCACTAAGACTTAAATCTGATCCCTGTATTCACTCTAAAAGGCTGGACATGGTGGCGTGCGCTTGTAATCCTAGTGATGGGTAAACGGAGACAGCTGGATCCCTAGGGCTCCCTGGTGAACCAGCGTAACCAACTTGGGGAGTTCCTAGCCTGTGAGGGAATGTCTCAAAAATAGGTGAGCAGGCTGTGCCTGAGGATATCATTTGAGGTTATCCTCTGGCCTCTCCATACCCGCCTGCAAGTAAGTGTATCTGTACACATGCACACACGTGTGTGCACACCTACATACACACAAAGCAAGGAAACTTCAAAAATGAGGGTGATGCCAGCTCCAGAAGCCAGTTTAAAGAGTGGTCTGATTTTAGATGAATCTGATTGTAGTGATACAAACTATTAATGTGTGAATCTGTGATTTTGTAGTTATAAGATGATTATAGAAAGAAGTGTGAACACAAAAACTCCTTCTCACAGTAAAATACCAACTTCTAGAGTAGAGATTTGGTTCAGTGAGCCTTAGGGCACCCAAAACCCATGTGGGTAAGGGGCTTGGCCTTAGATTACGGTGCCATTGGGTGGCCGTGGGAACTCTAGGAAGCAAGACCCATTGGGAAGAACCTAGTAAAGTGAGGGCGTGACGTTGGGACCTGGCCCATCCCTCTGCTTTCTTTCTACCGTGGAGCAGGCAAACGGGTTGTCTGTGCCACATGCCTCCTCCATGAGATCATAGCTTACAATGGGCCCAAAGCAATAGGGGCCAAGTGATCATGGACTTTCACTTCTGAAGCCATGAGCTAAAATTATCCTTTCTTCTCAGATATTTTTTCAGGTGACAGAAAGCTGGCTAACCCACAACTACCAAGGAGAAGCAAAGATAAAGGCAATTGCCCATGAATGGTAAAAATGAATTAGGGCCCAAATAGATGGATGGTAAAAACGCCACCTCTTCTCCCAACAAGCGACATAGTCACTACTGAGAGGAGACCGATGGCAGAGTAGACCAGCGAGGTGGAGTCCTCCTTAACCCAGCTATCCCACAAATCAGCACCATGTGCCTCCTGCCACTGCACACTGCTGATTCCATATCACTCTGGTGGGTCTCCTTCCAAAACAGGTATAATCTCACCTGAATCCTTCAGAACTGTCAATCAAAACCCAAGTGGGAAGGCTTCCACAGAGAGGTCCTACCTGGCCACTCCTCCAGCCCGCCATACCACTCCACTCCCACCACTCCCAGGCCCCATCATCTATTTTTCTTTTCACATGTATTTAATTCTGTTTCTGTCTCTGTCTCTCTTTCTCTCTGTCTCTCTCTGTCTATCTCCCCCTCTGTCTTTCTATGTGTGTGTGTGTGGGGGGGGGGGGGGTTGAGGGGGACTACTCGTAGGAGTCAGACTTTTTCCAATATGTGTGTTCTAGGGATCGAGGCTAGGTCCTCAGGCTTATCAGCAGCCACCTTTACTGCTGAGCCGTGTTGCCGGCCCACATCACCTGTTTCGTCTTCTCCCAGCACTCTGTGTTGTAAACCATCTCTGTTTATATATATCTGTCTCCGTGTTTAGGGTCTCCTCCCGCCAGAATGTAAACTTCCTAAGCATGGAGAATGTCTCCATCTGATGCGTCCTTCAGACCGCAGGCGCCTCATGGATACATGTGGAACGATAAATGAAGAACCCGTTTCCCCATCTGCAGGACAAACAGCTCCGGGTCCAACAGCCAGGCTCTTTCCTGGTCTGACAATGAAATGAAGAATCTGAGGATGTGAGTGCTTCAGTGGAGTTCCGGGGACCTCTCTATGCTGCCTGGGCAGAGGTCAAGTTCAGTAGCTCACCCTGCCTTAGCCTCCAAGCACACATAGGCACATGCCACCATGCCTGGCTTGGGCCTCCGCTTTAACTCTTCCTTTCTCATATAACCCTCTCCCTGATCCTACAACCCCTCTGACAACGTTGAATTCAGTTCATTCTCGATGAGCTGATAGGCACTGAGCACCTACCTATTGAGCACTGGGAACCCAGGGTCTGGTCCCTAAGGAGCTTGGCACGTTAACAGGAGCTTGGCTGAGAAACACTAGGACTTAGTTGCTTAACTGGCTAGCATCACGTAGCAAATACACAGCTGGGCTGGGAAGCTGCTTGGCTCTCTACACTGCAGGTGAGATGCTACCCTAAAGACTAGAAGCAGTGGAGCAGAGTGTGCTCAAGTGCCAGGTGGCTCCCCTCAGAGCTTACAAGCCCACCAGTGTCCCACGACCTCAGCCTTTGTCCTCTACCGTACCCTTCTGGCAGAGAGGGAACGTGCGGGATCTCGGCTCTTTCTGGTTGTGTTTCTCATTACTCCACAGCCTTCAGGCCGGTTTTCTTTAGATAAACCCGAGACTGCTCTGCTTGAGCAACGGTCAAATTCAACCCAAGAAGTAATCTAAGTTGGAGATGCAATCAAATAACCTTGGCAGGGGGGAAAAAACCCAATAACAACAAAAAGGAAAAACAAAGTAACAAAACAAAAACCCACTTCAAAAAAAAAAAAAATGTCTCCAGAAGAAACTGAGCATGAAGAATTGAAACAATGTAAGAGAACAGGATATTTCTTAAAAAGATGTTTTATTTCTCTTCAGCTCATTGATCTTGTCCCTCCCTAGAAGTTTGAAAGCTTTCTCTGCCAATTAATCTCTACACTCATAACCAGCCCCTACCCCCTCTATAATCTTCAGCCTCCAAAGCAAGGACTACAGTTAGCAAGACAAATGTTTGTCTTGGAAGATCAATTACCGCACTGGGAGGTCTGAGATTCCTGGGGTTTAGTGCGTGCCTTGCCTTGGACTTGCTCGGTGACCTTCGGATCTCTGTGCAGGGGTGTCTGAGACTACACAAGGAGCCATGTCCTGAGATTGCCCTGAGTTCCCGAAGAGGGTACTTGGCCAAGGATATGATTTATCTATGCCCATAAATGCTGCTCTCCCTCCTTCAGGAAGCCAGCTAATTATGTTAAGAATTGAAAATGCATTTTCTGTGGGCATTTGAAGGACGGTCTTTACAGGAATGTGTGGCAGAGAGTGTGTGAATAAAAGAGACACATTAACAAAGTTTTGTTATTCTAGAGAAAAAAATGTCACAGCTCCATTATTTTTAATGGCCACAATGTTCAGAGCTGAGGAGGGGGAGAGAAGAACACAGCATTATTGTTGGAAGCACAGCTCACTGATGGCTCCCCAGAGGAGAGGCTGTTCTGATGACGTCACCTGCCAGTGAGCCAGGATAGTGGCTGACAGGAAGATCCCCCTTCCAGAATCTCCTGACCTCAGACTGCAAAGGAGCAAACTGGCAGGAGATGCTCTGTATGTAGTTCAAGTAGGTGAGATCCTCCAACTTAATCTCTTGATGCCACACACACAACTAAAGGTGCCTCCCCCCTGCTGCAGGGCATGAGGACAAAGGATTTGGGGCATGAGAAATTCACAGACTCTCTCTCTCTCTCTCTCTCTCTCTCTCTCACACACACACACACACACACACAGAGAGAGAGAGAGAGAGAGAGAGAGAGAGAGAGAGAGACTGGAATGAGAATCACAGAGATTCAGTCCAATTTCTGCTACTATTACAGAATGCCACAGACTCGGTAACTTATAAACCAAAAGTTTGTCTCCAGATTCCAAACTGGAAAATTCCAAACCACGGAGGCACCATCTGGCAAGTGCACAAGGTGGACTGACAGCGAGCATGCCCAGGATGGAAGAACAAGAGACTGCACCCCTGGCAGGTCCATCCTGTGAGAATTAACCTACTCACATTACTTCATCATCAATCCCTGGCACCTTTTAAAGGTCCCAGTTCTCAGTCTTCTTATGCTAGCTAGTAAATGAGTGAGTTTTTGATAGGCATTCCGACCATAGCAGAAGGGTAGATACCCTCTATGCATTTGAACAAATATCTCTCATCAGGCAGGGCTGTGTGTACCAATGACTCTGAAATCTGAAAGGAATTCCAGTGGCCTATGAGATCATTCTGGCTATAGATTTCAGCCACAGGAGGCCTCATCGATGTATGGTGGATGAACCCGTATATGAAACCCATATATGAGCACAGTGGTAGACTATGAGGATATTGATATGAGTGTGGTAACATCTGTAATCCCAGCATTCAGGAGGATGCTAAGCAGAAGGCTGCCATGAGTTTGAGGCTAGCCTAGGCTACAGAGTAAGACTCTGTAAGTCTCAAAAAAAAAAGTGTGAAAAAGAGAAAAGAAGGTGGATCTATTTGTTCTTTTTCCATGGGCATTTTTAATCTCTGCCAGATTAAGATAGTACAGAATGTGCCACACACAGGCGTCAATCACATTTTTTTTTATGATTGATCATAAGGGTTGCTAAGGAATTAATTAGTTTTCTCTCTGGCATGTGCAAGAAAATGACTGTTAGTTCATTCTGCTTCTTACCTTTCTCAGGGACAATGTGGGATTAGTTTTCTGCGTCTAGAGTCTCCACAGAACTTTATTAATAGGCTTTTTGCATTTTGGTGCTACCAGACGGGAAACCTAAAGAGTTTCAAAATAAAGAAAAGTATGTAAGTAAGTCTAGGACAGCCCAGGCACACTGCAGCAACTGCCCAGCACAACCAGACAAGGGCAGACCCATTTCAGCTCAGAACTGCCCAATCTGGCTCTGAGTCATTGACTGGCTGTTGACCAAAGCTCTGCTCTCTTGTCCACATGGGGACTCTCATTTCTACAAAGTGGCCTTCTGTAAATTGCAACTGAACTTCTTCTAAACTTTACTGACCATGAAACTCTGTTGTTCAGAATCCTGAATGCATTTTCTGAATCTCACAGTCTTAAGTCAAAGCAACACTCCCTTAGAGCCGGAGAGCTGGCTCAGTGGTTAAAGGCACCTGCTGTTCTTGCAGAAGGTCCAAGTTCAGTTCCCAGCACCTGCATGGAGGCTCACAACTGTCTGTAATTCCAAGCCCAAGGAGACTTCTTTTGTCCTTCTTGGCTATTGTATGCATGTGGCACACATACAGGTGTATACAAACATTTCAAACACATAAACTAAAAGACTATAAATATGAACAAACAAACAACAACAATAAAAACCCATACATTGTGAATGATAATTTCTTATGGGCTGGAGAGATGGCTCAGTGGTTAAGAACACTTATTACACTTGAGTCTAGAGGACTCAAGTTTAGTTCCCAAAGTCCATATCAGGTAGCTCATAATGACCTGTAATTCTAGCTCCAGTGAATTCAATGCCCTCTTTGGCCTCTGAGCACGTGTGCACACACACACACACCCACACAAACACACACACACACACACATACACACACAGAGCATGTATACATATACTCATAAAGGAAAAGAACACCTTCAAGTTGATAATTGTCTACAGATCCTGAACCTAATATTCCCCAAAGCCTGTTTTACAAAGACACTTTCCAAGACACAGTACTGGGCAAGCTTTCTCTGTTAGGGAAGCATGGGACCTGCACTGTGCTGTGACTTCCTATCTGATATTATCAGCAGAAACTAAGAACCCAAGGCCCATAATGAGGAACCATGTTTGCGTGACCGGTGGGTATGAAAGGGTGTCACTTTTGCCTTTTTTTTAATTTTAATTTCTAAAAAGTATATGCCTACTGGAAAATAATGAGAAATACCACTCTACTGAGACTCTACTGATATATCCAAGATGTGGTGAAAGGCACTCGGAGACAGGAGGTGGAGACCTGGAGTCGTCCATAGTTAATGGCCAACCTGGGCCTAGGACTCCGTGTTTCCAAGCTCTGGGTTCAGTGCTCTTATCGGCAGCCGCTCCCAGCTAAGGTTGGCAAAGAGTTATTGGAGAGATAGCCAAGCAATGGCAAAGCGCCTAATGACCCAGGATTTTACTGCACTAGACAAACTGATTCTAAAGTTTATTATACCGAAAAGATAACTGTGAACCAGGCAACTCCGGTTCCTCCCAGGAGAACTTCCCTCTCCGTGGGGGAAGAAAAGGCACAGCTGTGGCTTCTTTTCCACAAGGCATCTTCAAGGAGTAGAAGAGGGGAGCTGGGTGTGTGGGCCTTGAGTCTGAAGCCTCGGGCTGTGTGCTTTTGACATACAGGCCAAAAGACTTGATCTCAAAGGATGCCAATGTATGGAAGGGGATAATAAATGCAATATATATATATATATATATATATATATACATATATATATATATAATCTCCCTGGCATCGCACACTTCAAGGGTTTTTGTCATGATCCCTTCATGGGGAACATGGAGACTAAACAGCTTCTGGTTTAGGGTGAAGCTTTTCAGTGATGCTGTGAGGCTTGCTCTCACAACCCTGGGCAAGTTTGAGCAGGAAGCCCAGTGCAGATCGGAATACAGCAGACAGGACAGAGGAGGTATAACCTGTGTAAAGATAAGCCACAAGATGCTGGAGGCTTCATTGAGAAGGTGAAGGGCTGTGCGTGCGTGTGTGCATGTGTGTATGTGTTCCTCATACCTCAGCCTTGAGAGCACTGAGAAAAAAACATAACTTTAATGAGAGTCAAGGCCAATAGCAGGTATGGAGATGAGCAGATTACTTTAATCCAGACTTTATCTATCTATCTATCTATCTATCTATCTATCTATCTATCTATCTATGCGTTTCACTGCATAACCCAGGCTGTCCCTATGTAGACCAGGCTGTCCTGGAACTCACATAGCCCTGCCTCTAGAATTAAAGGCATCCACCACTACCCATTCCCAACCCCCCAATTAAAAAAAAAAAAAAAACAAAACAAAAAACAAACCAAAAAAAAAAAACCTTGAATAGACAAACTTAAGGTAAAAAAAAAAAAAAAATTCTGGTTCTTACTTCAGGTGTGGCTGTGCCCAAGTGCCCAAGTGCCCAGGTAACTAACTTGCTTTCCCTGGCTGTGCTCACAAGACTCCTAACTCCCCTGAGAGAGGTTCTCTAACCCCCTAGTGGCATAATAGTTTCAGCAGCAATGGCTGGACATCCTGTATCTTAGCCAGCTTTCCCAAAGGTCTTACTACAGTCCTAGGATTAACTGATCCCTGGCTGCCTGTAGATTGATTGGCCACTAGAGGCGAAGGTACAAGCAGTTGTGAGCCACCCACAAAGGGTGCTGAGAACTGAGCTCAGATCCTCTGTAAGAGCATTGAGCACTCAACCACTGAGCCGTCTCTCCAGCCCCACCCCACCTCACCCCTGCCTTTTATTTATTTATTTTTTTGGCAAAAGCCTTATGTAGGTCTGGTCTGAAACATGCTATGCAGCTGAGAATAAATTCTGATTCTCCTGCCTCCACCTCCAGAGCTGGGATTACAGGCATATACCACCACTCTGCTCTTTTGAGACAGTATTGCAAGTACTGAAGGCTGGCTCTGGACTCATTTGCAGGCTGAAAGGATCCTCTGCCTCCACCTCCCAAGTGCTGGGTCTGAAGGCACGCAGCACACCCAGCTTATTCTTAGCTCGTGTTTGGAGTTGGTTTGTTCTTCTGTTTTCGTTCTTTACATATTCCAGATATCAATCCCTTATATGGAATGAGAGTTGCCTGTGATTTCTCCTAGATATCGGTTACCTTTTTGTCCAGCTTGCCTGCATTTCTTTCACTGTCTGCCCTTGGTCATGGTATCAGAAACTATGGCCAAACCCAGGATGGCGCCTTTGTTTAACTGTGTGAGCATTTCAGTCAGCCCTTATGCTAAGGTATCTGGCGCATATTGAGTGCAGTCCCTAACACTGTGCAATGCATGGACCCAACTTCATTCTTCCACATGGGCTCTTCCCATTACCTGGAGCAGACTGTTCTTTTTCAATTAAAAAGTCATGACTAGGATTGGAGAGCTGGCTCCGTAGTAGAGAGCAGAGGACCTGGGTTCATTTCCCAGCACACACAGTGGCTCACAACCATCTATAACTCCAGTTCCAGGACATCTGATACCCTCTTCTGATACCCTCTGCAGGCTCCAGGCATACATGTGGTACACACAGGGAAACAGTCATACATATAAATGAAAATTAACATGATTTTAAAAGAAAACAAAAATCTCAACACCCTTGCTGAAAACCAGTTAAATGTAGATGCAGTCTGGATTTGTTGTTGCTCTCTAGGCTCTGTCCCCTTGCTTTACACACCCACCCTCACACCCATCACAGTCTATTGTGGACCGTTGCATTACTGGACCATTGCATTCAGTTTTGACATTTGGAAATGCAAGCCCTCCAACTTCATATATGCTTTTCAACATTACCCTTGCTACCCAGGGTCTCTTGCAATTAATTCTACAGGAATTTTAGGATCTGTTCACCTGCTTCTGCAAAAACAGGTCATTGGTAGGGACTACACTTGATCTGTTGATCACCTTGGGAAGTACTTTCTCATTTCCTTTTCTTGCCTAATGGCCCAGGGTGGAGTTTGTGATACAATGCTGAATAGGAGCAGTGAAGGAAAAACATCCTTGGGTCATGACCTCAAGGGATGGACGGGTCAGCTTTTCACCACTACACATCACTCAAACTCTGAATCATTCTATGCACCACTTAGGTGAAGAATTTCCTTTTTATTACTAGTCTGTCAAGTGATACACACACATACATACACACACACACACACACACACACGCACACACACGCACACACACGAAAAGGGAATAGTTTTATCAAGTTCTTTTTTTCCAGAAATTGAGATGATCACAGTTTTTGTGTTTTATTTTAAATTTAAATCTATCTTCAAATAGATTAAAATTAAAATTAAATGTGACCAGATAGTTCAGAGTGTAGGGAAAAGGAAATTGCCAGAGTCCGGGAGGGATACTGTGAATGAGTGATCGTGGGAAGGTGCTGTAACAGTAGTGCTGTAAAGTATCAGATAACCAGGGTAGTTCATCTATCTCGTTGACTAACGTTTGTGTATTGAACCATCCTTGCATTCATAAAGGAAATCCTACCTGGTTATGATCCCTGTGTGAGTAATTTGTGGAAGGTATTGTTACATTTTTTACCCATGAGGATGCTAGTCCGCAGTTTGTGATGTCTGAACCTGGCTTTGGTATCATGTCAATCCCTGTCTTAGAGAAGTACTGCCCTCGGCTTTTGCATATAAGCTACCTACATACAGTCTTGCTTACTAAACCCAGATTTTTTGCTTTCCTCACAACTTAAAAAAAAAAAAAAAAAGACTTATTTTAGCCAGGTAGTGGTGGCTCATGCCTTTGATCCCAGCACTCGTGAGGCAGAGGCAGGTGTGAGTTCAGGTCCAGCCTGGTCTACAGAGCAAGTTTCGGGACTGTTGGGGTTACAAGGAGAAACCCTATCTTCAGAAACAAAAAAACAAACAAAGCAAACAAACCAGACTTGTTTTATGTTTAATTGTGTACATGTGTGCGTTCTGTGGGTGGGTCTGTGCAGGAGTGAAGATGTCCACAGAGGCCAGAAGAGAACACTGGGTCTCTAGAGCTGGAGTTACAGGTGATTGTGAGCTGGGAAACAGACTCCAGTCCTCCACTGGGCCAGTGTATGTGTTAACTGAGCCATTTCTCCGGCTCTCCACATGCATTAAAAAAGAAAAAAAAAAGATGTATCATGCTGAGTAGACCAGCCTGGCCATTTTCAAATCTCAAACCCTTGATCCTCCAGTCTCAGCTCCCCAATTGCTAAGCTGAAAGGCCTGTACCACCACACCTGACTCCATGTGGACCGCTTCTAGTAATGTCTCTAGGGTGCAAACTGGCTTCCATGTGTAGCTCTTTCTGTGTAACTCTTATTGGCTTGGAATTCATTATGTAGACCAGGCTAGCCTGGAACTCACAGAGATACCCCTGCCTCTGCCTCCCAAATGCTGGGGCTAAAGGGCTATGCCACCATGCCTGGCTGAATTTTTTTTTAATATTCTAATATTACAACTCTGAAAATCATATCATTTGATGCTCACCAGTGCTGCTCAGTGCCACGTGCTGTGACCATTCTGTTGTTCTCCTTGGTCCCTTTTTCTGAATTAAACTTGTGCTCATCATGTTCTTTGATTCCCACAGCCTCCGAGGAGCTCATTCTGTTAGCCTGGCAGGCAGCCAGTGATTGGGTTTTTATTATTTTTTAAAAATGTAATTGGGGCAGGGGTTTGCCTCCATGTATGCCTGCACCATACGCATGCAGTATCCACAGAGGTCAGGAGGCTGGATCCCCTAGAACTGGAGTTACAGATGGTTGTGAGCTGCTAGCAAATCCACGTCTTCTGCAAGAGCAGCCAGTGCTCTTAACCACTGAGCCTTCCCTCCAGCCCACAGCCAGTGAGTTTAACCCACACTTATACACTTAGTCTGGAACAAAAAACAAAAAACAAAAAACAAAAAAAACAAAAAAAACAAAACAGTGTTTGCAAGTGAACCATATGCATGCTGGTACGTGTCTTTATTGTTTTATAATGTTACCTGTCTTCACTTCCTGTTTGTGGAGGACCACAAGGTCAGCCAGAAGAGAGAACGCCCATTGAGCCTTCTGAAGCTCTGAGAAATGCATAGCCGAAGAATAAGCCTTTATCTCTCAGCGGGTGCCAATCTGGTCTGTCTCTAGCTTGCTCCAGGCATTTTCTGCTGGACTTATAGAAGCAATACATTTGCCTTGCATTGTTTAAAATATGGCACCTGGGAAGCTGACTCAGCCTCTTCCTGGAGAAAGCTCAGTAGTGAGCCTGGCCCTCGAGGGAATGGGCAGCAGGCCAGAGCAGGATGATAGGGTTCTCTGACAGCCATGTTTCCTCCCCTGGGCACTGGGCTCCTGCACTAGGCATGGGAGTGGTTGATAGCTGGGGAGATGTTGGGGTTCAAATACCACAAAGTTCTAATGTTAAGATTTTACAGGGTTTATATTTTTCAGTTGTGCTTAATTAAGAATTCTCATGATTCTTGTGACCTTTTAGTTTTCCAGTTCTAGTAAAATTCTGGAAGCTTCTACCAGTTCACTGGCCCTGTCTGTAGACCACAGGCTTATGAAGTCCCCTTCTCTGTAGTCCCCTTCTCTGTAGTTCTTCCTCTGGGACTCTGTCCTTTAAGATGTGATCTGCACTTCACAGCTGGTGCTGGGACTATGAAGAACCAAGGAGAGAAAGGAGAGGTGGGGCTGTCATCACTCACTGCAGGCGTCCTGGAACATTAGGTTCTGAACTAGTAGTCTCCACGTCCTCGCGTGTATGTGTGTGTGTGTGTGTGTGTGTGTGTGTGTGTATGAGAAAGAGGGGTGTAGGAGGGAATGAGGGAGGGAGAGAGAGAGAGAGAGAGAGAGAGAGAGAGAGAGAGAGAGAGAGAGAGAGAGAGATGTAGATATAAGGAGAAGAAAGATGAGAATCAGGAATACATGAATTTAAGCCTAACCTTATCAGATTAGGCCCATTGTGCCAACATAGCAGTGGGGACAATGGAGTGTTGTCATCATGAGGAAATTGGCTGGTTATGGGATTACATGCTCAGAACTCAAGGGACCCAGTGGGGGGCTCTTCTGGATATTTCTCTGACCGGTGATGACAACTATGGACAACGAAATAACTGCCATCCAAGCAGAGAGTGGGATCAGGAGCTCAGGCCTGCACAGACTAAGACTCGCTATGCCCCTAGAGTAGGGGCCACTGTGTGCAGTCCAAGTAACAGGAGCTCAACAATGAACACCAGGAACTGCGGGAGCACTCAGAGCCTGTGTAGCAGTGGGTGGCAGCTGGGTCTCTGAACTCTCCTGTTTTGTCATTTTGAGGGCTGGGTCTCATGTAGACAAGGCTGGCCTTAATTAAATCCTCCTGCCTCTCCTTCCTGTGTCCTGAAATTGCAAGTGTGCACTAGCACATCACTGGCTCCAGTGTCCAGCCCATACCTCCTAGGTCTCTCCATTTCCATGCAAACCAGCCCACCCTGTCTGCCAGAGCCTCCTCTGGCTGCTGAGACCTGCTCTACGAACAGGTACGGCAGTCTAGAATTGCCAAGTGAACATCTACCATACTGGCAGCCCTCACTGCCTGCCTCAGGAGGAACACCAGGGTGTTCCACGCTGGCTCCCGTAGCACACTGAGGAAACGTGTGTGTTCACACAAGCTTTCTCCGCTCCTTCTCTTCTTTATCTCAGCCCCATTCTTCTACACGTTTGTCTTGGCATGAAATAAGCTATATAATGAAATCCCTGGCTGGTTGTCTGCCTCTTGGGGAGCCCAGACTAGAGCATACTGTGCCTCATCTCCCTCCCTCTAGAGTTCTCCATTCATCTCAACCCTAGGGAGTGGGCATTTGAAGGGCTGACACCTCCATTCTGTAGGGTCCAGTTCTCTGCAGTCACTGACCTCAGCCTCCTCCGTTCCCCCATCACACTCTGCGTGTGCGTTTTCTGGGGTGTATTCCTGGTGTGTGCACTGATTATCTTTCTGCCACTTGGGCTACACAGAAATGTTGAAACAGGTCCTGAAGGTGTCTGAGGCCAATGGGTGGAGGTGTTGAGGCAGGGAGTGTTGAAAGGCAGGAGGTGTGGACCCTGCCAAGCTCACGGCCTGCTCTTTAGAGTCTGATATGATGGGTGGGGAGGGGCATTTCCAGGGATAAGGAGACTGCCTTCTTTTTGTAATCCTAGCTTGTTCCTCATTTTTTTTTCCCCTTGTGATATCAAATGTCTTAAAAGAGCTGCTGTGAGTCCCCATCTCTGACTGTTTTCGCCCTGGTCTCACAGACATTCCCGCTACCATGCCACCAAAGTTAAATCCACGCCCATGTCATTCTTTGTTATCTCTCTCTTTCATTTTCCTCTCCTTTTAAGTTAAACTGCACTGTCGATTCATCTAGGGCCTTGTGTATGCTAAGCTGAGAGACACATATGTTCCTCGGGACACCAGCCTTTTTCTTGGTCGGTTAGCTTCCAGCTCCCTCCTTTCTGAAGCACTGTCAGCCCATCTAAAGATGACTTCCCTGGGCTTGACATCCTTCACTGAACATGCCTCGCCCTTTTGTGCCAGCATCCTCACTGCCTTGATCTCTGAATGTTGGGGGCCTCCAGGCTGAGTCCCAGTCACTCCTCTGACATCTGACACACTCATTGCCCCTCATGGGGCTCTGGTGTAGAAAGTTTAGATGTTTCCAGTTGGCTGACCACTCCCAGAACACATCCCTGAGCCTTTTGCCTTGAAGCATCATAGATCTGTCTGGCTCCTCCTGTCCCAAGGGCTACTGTGGCTGCACACCTGAGACAACTTATGAAAAAGGACAGCCTCCAAGGTTTGGAACTGTGCTCAGCTGGCAATGCTGCTCTGGGGCTTAAGACAAGTCAGAAAAGCTCAGTAAGAGACACATGAGCATGACGGGATGGGGCAAGGATGCTCACAGCATGGCTGCTGCTGGAAGCTAAAAGAGATTGGAAGGAGCCAGGATCCCAGGAGCTCCTTCAAGGGCACTTCCTGCATGACCAACCTTCCTTCTACCAGGCCCTGTATCCTAATGTTTCCCTGCCACACCCAGCGGCACCATGGGGTGGGGACCAAACCTTCTGTATATGGTCTAGAGGGGTCATTCCATATTCCAGCTATCACACAAATCAAAGTTCTGATTCCTTCTCCCACCCTGTGTTCTCCTCCTGCCATTTTCCCTGGCTCAGCAAATAAAAACTCTGTCTACAAGCTCAGGCTTGATGACCTTTTGATATCCTCCCCATATCTGGCCCATCGGCATGACAGGCAGTGGTCTGTTTCTGCCCACCCCTCCTCATCTCAACCTTGCAGCCCATGTGACCTTTTAAAAAGCCCATCGGTTCTCCACAGGTCATCTCACTTCTCTCCCCCCTGATCTATGGGCAAATAGTTGAATTCATTCAAAAGACACCACAGTTTGCCTCATTTCCTGACCCAGGAAACACTAGTGATTTCTTTCATGTATGCTGAGCAAATCAAAGGTTCCAGCAAGGATGCACACAACCTTGCATGACTGTCTGAGCTCCTTTCCCGCTCTCCTCCTCCCTCCTCAGCTACAGTTCCTCAGGCTTCTGAGAATGTCCCCCAATACATACCAAGTTCTCTCTATCCCAGGGCTTTTTCACGACTGCATTTCCTGCCCATAGTACTTCCTGCAGATAGCATCAGGAAGTAGCTGGTACACTACACCTTTCTCTCTCTCTCTCTCTATATATATATATACATATATATATAGAGAGAGAGATATATATTTCTCTCTCTATTTCTCTCTCTCTCAAAATTTATTTTATGTGAATACACTGTCACTGTCTTCCGACACACCAGAAGAGGGCATCAGATCCCATTACAGACAGTTGTGAACCACCATGGGGTTGCTGGGAATTGAACTCAGGACCTCTGGAAAAACAGTCAGTGTTCTTAACCATCTCTCCATCTCTCCAGCCCACAATGCCTCTGTTGAGTGCCTTTATCCTGGATCCTCAGAACACCCTGGAATCTATCCCCCATCTGATACTCTCTCTATTCATTTACTCATGCTCCACCTTCCCATTCAGAACAAGAGTTCTGTAAAAGTCAAACTAACTGTAGGTCCTCTCTGGTCCCTAAGGCTGAAGCAAGCCCACTGAAGGAATGAATGAGGGTTGCTCACTGAATACTGATGAAGTATATAATCATATCCAAATGGACTTCAGGGATATGGTCAAGACACCACCCAACAGTTGGAGGTTTGAACTGGGGTTCTGAAGCACAGCTCCCCACTATGTCCTTCCTGACTCTTCCATATGCCTTTGTACAAAGCAGTGAAGACCCTCATCCTGGATTCATCCTGTTGCTGTGATGAAATACTCTGAACAAAACTGACTTGGAGGAGAAAAGGGTTCATGTTTAGTTTATCCTTCCAGATCACAGTCCATCATTTTGGGATGTCAAGGCAGGAACTCAAAAAGAAACTTGAAGGAGAAACCACAGAGTGTGCCATTTATCAGCTTGCTCTCAGGCCCAGCTCAGCTAGCTTCCTTATACAACCCAGGACCACCTGCTTAGGAATGGTGCCACCCACAGTGGGCAGGCCCTTGTACATCAGTTAAAAATCAAGACAAGCCCTGGCAAACATGCTATATATAGGTCCATCTGATTTGAGTAATCCTTCAGTCATGACTCCCTTCTCGTGTGATGCTAGGCTTTGTCAAGTTAACAGGGCAAACCTCAAACACCCTTTCTTTCCACATAAAGTTCAGTACAGCTCACAAAGGGCACAGGGTCTTGATCTTGCTTTATGGAAGTCAGAGCTTCTGTCACAGTCTCCCTATATGACCTTGGTCCACTCTGACCCTATCGTGGGTCTCATTTTCTCCATTTGTAAGTCCTCCACCATCTTCCAGGCTAGGCATTTTGTAGTGTGTCTCTACCTGGGATGACCACGCATTGACGCTTGACAAACGTGTCAGATAAGCAGCTGGTGCTATCTCAGGAGACGTCATCTTCACCTCCATTCCTTCTCAGGAAACCCAGCACCAGTGTTCCTGGGCTCACATCCCTCATTGATAAAGTGTCCAGTAACTTCTCAATGAGCCCACGCACTGTAGCTGTGGTGATAATGGGCTATATCTGGCCACTCTGGAAACATGCCCACGTTCCAGCTGTGGCTATGGCTATCACTTATCTGTGGAGCATGAATGACCAGGGGCTGAACAAGCATAGGGAGCTGCTCTGGTGAAAAGTGGGAGTGATTAACTCCTGTCGCATGCCGAGTCGCCGCTCTCAGCAAGTGACAGGGAGAGGGTGTGGTGACAGCTGCCTTGGAGTTCATGCCACACATCAGCACTCTGCAGGAAATAGAATACTGCAGGGCTCTCAGGCTTGTTGACAACTTGGGCTTTCTGATAAAGTTGTCAGGAAAAAGGAAAAAAAAAAAAAACAGAAAGGACAGTCCTGCGAAGCTGGGAGTTTCCGGTCCATGGAAAGGCAGTGAGTACAGGGTGAGAGGGCAGGGAAGAGGCTGTGTATGCCCAGAGAATAGATCATGTTGTTCCTAATCTCTCCAGTGTTGTTGTAACCTTACACTAGTGTTTGCTCCCTACTCAAGGGTCAAGGGTCAAATATCAGAGTTGATCTCTGCTTGAAACATCAATTAGGTCACAGAAAATATGGAAAGACTGGAAGATGATCGAAGCAAGAGGACTAAATCCTCAGGGTAGTGATTCTGAGCTGTGAGTTGCAACCCCTCTGAGGATCAAACAACTCTTTTACCCTTAGGGTCTCAGGTGACCTGAGAACATAGGAAGACATAGATATTTACATTACAATTCATAGCAGGAGCAAAATTACAGTTATGAAGTAGAGGTGAACATAATTTTATGATTGGGTCACCACAACATGAGGAACTATATAAAAAGGTCACAGCATTAGAAAGGTTGAGAACCACTGCCTTAAAGGGGGAGCAGATGTGTGAATGTCAGGAAATACTCAAATCCAAAGATAATCAGAAAGATGGAGAAACTCAGCGCTTCAAGAGTTAGCAACAGGAAAAGGAGCTAAAGCAAAAACAAGACTAGCATTAGAGCACACTGGACCAAAATGTCCTCTTTTATAAGCCTAAAAGGGTGTGATACCTTGTTCCTTGACTTGACTTTAAACATGACCAAATTTCTGGGTCATGTTTCTCTAATCCCAGAACTTGGGAGATAGAGATAGGAGTTCCCTGCATTCAAGGCTAGCCTGGGCTATATAGCAAAACTCTGTCTCAAAGAAAAAAAAATGACCAGAAGTGGGGTGCATGAGCTGAGCTTGTTGTTAACACTGTACCTCAAGTCAGCAGTTAACTTGGTGCTTATGATAGTGGTGGTTTGGGTTTTTGCTTTACTTTGGTTTGCTTTGGTTTTTTTTTTTTTTTTTTTTTTTTTTTTTTTTTTTTTTTTTTTTTTTTTTGACTCACTATGTAGTCCTGTCTGTCCTGGAACTTACTATGTAGACCAGGCTGACCTCAAACTCAGAGGTTTGAGGCGTTTATGCCTCCCAAGTACTGGAATTAAAGGTGGATACCACCACACCCAGTTCAACAATTAGCATTTTATAAGCTAGTTCAAGAAAAAAAGAAATTCTAATGGACCGTGATCCTTCCTACTTAAAATTAAAATATTTTTGTTAATGTCCAAGAGGGAAGATGAATTCTCTTGCAATCTGAAACACATATTTTATGTCATGTCATTTAGAAGTGTGGTATTACATTTAGCTACTTGGATATCAATTCCTGGGCCTTCTTTGAGAGGAAGACAAAAGATAATCACTTATTAAATTTTCTCCTTTATATAACGCAACCAGTATGCATCTTAAGACTCATTAGAGTTGTCCATACTGCCTATGTTCTGTTGTGGGATGGTAAGTAGCTTTTCAGTTTTGGAGAAAGCAATACAAGATAAACGTATGCAAGGAGTCCATGACTCAAAGGACTGAAACTGCTGACAGACAGCTCTGCGTCATCTCTTCCCCTCCATTGTCTGTAGTAGTTTCAGTCAGGTCAGAAAACACAGTAGGTGCTCCCAGCCGGGTTAGTCTTTGACATCAATGTGCAACAAAGAAATTCTCCATTTCTATCCTGACTATGCCACAGGAGAGGTGAGGAGACATGAGGAAACTGGACACCTTCCCAGCCACTCATGTGTCAGGTATCTATGGCCTCATTCTTTTGTTTAAAGATAATCCCTGGAACATTACCCATTGTCTGTTATCAATACAAAATCACATCCACTGCCAAGTGGCATCCTTTGGAGTCACATCACTACACTTACAGGCAACCATCTCTTCAGGATGGGAGAAATGGTCTGGGGGCACAAGACAGAGGGTCCTCTTTGCAGCACCTCAGGGGCAATAGTGGGGGCCTGAATGTTATTCTAAGTGTACTCTGTAGAAATGGGCCATGATCAGGTCCTAATTTTTAAAAAGATACCTCTAATCAGCAACATGGCTGAGAGAATAGAGGGACTGAGAGACTGAGGGAGGCCAGCTGGTCACTCTTACATACTTCCTGTACTCCAACTCTATGGGCCAGAGGCACTGGAGATAGAGTCTGCTGCTCTCCTGGAACTGATGGTGGTGAATAATACACACCAAACCACAGAAGATCTTTTCCAACAGTGGTCAGTGCTGCGCAGAGAATAAAACTGGGTGGGTACCATGGCAACTCCTGACCAGAGAGAGAGGGCATGGTCATGTGGTCTCAGATGCCACAGGGATGGATGGTCTTTCTGAGGACATGGCATTTGTGCTGACCCCGAAGAGGAGGAATGTGTGAATGGTGTGAACGGAGAAGTAGGGATAAGGAGCCTGCTGCACTGAAGGAAGCAGCCTGAGCTCACGGCTGGGGGAAGGAATGACCTGGGCATGCCCTAAACAAGGGTAGAGGGGCAAGCAAGGTCAGGCCTGCAGGTCATCCTGTCCATACTCAGGACCTTCATTTCACACTGAGGGAGTGAGAAACCACATGGGGTTTGAGCGTAGAGGCCAGTGAAGAAGCCAGAAGCCAACCTATCCAGCCCCACAAGTTTCTGTAAATAGATACGTTCAGTCATTTACATGTTGTCTATGGCTGCTTCCACACCACACGAGCACTGCCGAGCACTTATTCAGAAACCCACCTTCTCTGTGGAGCCTCAACTATACTCTTTCTTCCTGATCCTTTATATGAAGGTCTTTTGGTTCCTCGTCTAAATGATGTCTTCTGAAGTTGAATGTGCCTGCTGTTTAGGGTCATGTCATGTCACAGCATCATGGAGTGTGACCAGGTCACTGCGGGACAAGACATTGGGATGAGCTTTTCAGAGCATCAATGTCTGCTGGGGACGTTCTCTCCGCATCAGAGGGAAGGGCAGGCCTGTCAGACTCATCTCTCTGGGTATGCACTCACAGCTTCTAATGCCAGAGGCTGCCCATCTGGGTAGCCTCTGCTTCACTCCATCAGCCTAGTGAGAAGGGTTTAACTGCTGTTCACAGAACCCCCGCCCAAACCATCACTGCCTGCCCTTTGTCTGCGGCACCTCATCACCAATTTGGGGCTTGGGAGAAGACATGGGCCAAGCAGCTGTTTCCCATTACCTGTCTGTCCCACATGCCCACACCACTCCCAGCAGGGAGCGGGAGGCTCCAAGAAAATCGGATCCTCTTTCCAAATCCCAGGGCAGACTGGTTTTGTTTTGCCTCTTAAGAAAAACATTAAATAAGTAAAATAGTTGAACGCTGTGTTAGAAAACTAACCCCAAACATCTGGGGGTTTTGTGCTATGGAAGCTTATTTTCATTCCATTGGTTCTAACTGATAAATACAGAATAATTGAATTAGTCTATTTTTGTAGGCAGGAAACCACTGGTGTTATGTAAAGAAATGGAGAGGGCAAAGGGTACAGAGAGTTGGAGTGAACAACTATTTGAGCAGCTAGACAGAGTGAGGAGGGCAGCACGTACTTCAAATTTACTTTCATAAGCATTAATGTAGTGATGACCACTGTGTGCAGTTAAACACGGGCCCTTCCTTCCAGGAGCTTGTGATCTGCTAATAGCAAACACAACCGTGACACAGGACAAGACAATAAAAGCAAGGGCTGCAGTGGTCCTTCATGCTCACACCATATCCTCTAACATGGAAACCGTCTTCCCAATTTTAAACTGGGACATGAAGAGAAAACACAGAGCTGAGGTTTAGAGCCGTATGCATCTGTCTTCATGTGGCAGAACTGTTGATCCAGTCTCTGCAAGCCCCAGGGAGGTAGGTTTCAGCCCCAGAACAAACCTGATCGCCCCTTGCTCTCTGGTTTTGTCTTACCATGAGAGCTCTCAGTTTTACAACAAAATGCCACCATATCCTGACACCAGAGGTATAACTGTTGGGTTTTGGGTTTTCAACCTCCAGAACTGTGAGCTTATAAAATATCCAGCATAAGGCATATTGTCACAGATAGAGAAAATGCACACACACACACACACACACACACACACACACACACACTTCTGTCTCCTGAGTTTCCCTCCTGCAACTCTTCTCAACAATACAAAGGAGTTGGGGACTGGAGAGATGGCTTAGTGGTTAAGAACACTTTGTGTTCTTGCAGAGGACCCAGGTGTGGTGGTTTGAATATGCTTGGCTCATGGGAAGTGGCACTATTAGGAGGTGTGACCTTGTTGGAGGAAGTGTATCACTATGGACATGGGGTTTAAGACCCTTGTCCTAGCTACCTGGAAGTCAGTCTTCTCCTAGTGGCCTTCAGATGAAGATATAGAACTCTCAGCTCCTCCTGCACCATGCCTGCCTGGATACTGCCATGTTTCCACCTTGAAAATTGACTGAACCTCTGAACCTGTAAGCCAGCCCCTATTAAATGTTGTACTTACAGAGTTGCCTTGGTCATGGTGTCTGTTCACAGGAGTAAAACCCAAAGACACTGATTAAGTTTTAATTCCCAACACCTGCTCACAGCTATCTGTAACTCCAGCCTCAGGGAATTGATTGCCCTCTTCTGGCCTTCCTGGTCACCAGGTATGCAGATGATGTACATACATACATACATACATGTAAACAAAACACTTTTACACATTAAAAAAAGGAAAGAAAGAAAGTCAGTAATGATGAACCAAGTCTGCAATCTTCATATCTGAGAGGATGAGGAAGATTGCTGTGGATTCAAGAAAGGCCAGCCTGAGTTACATTGTATTCCAGCACCTGGGAACTGCAGAGTGAGACCCTGACTAGTGGGAATTAAAAGAGGTATGTGGAGGGAGGGATGGAGACGGAAAGGCAAAAGAAGAGATGAGAAATCAGACCAAAACCAAAGGGACTGAGATCTTTGGGGTTCTCTGCAGGGGAGTCCATAAGATCCAGTGTGATGGAAGGAGGGGGATCCAGACCTCTACAGGTGTGGTCAGTCACTCGCTGTGTGACCTTTACCCTCCCTGTGTCCCATAGCATCTTCTTCACTGGCTGCAGGGAGATCGCCGTGAATACCGTAAGCTGCTGGTCCAAGCTGCTGGTTCAGGATATGTTGCTCAATATGTAGGATGGGACTTGAGTAAGGAGGGCTGTGAGATAGCTAGGGCTGATGCCAGAAGCAGGAATCAGTGGTGGGTAAGATGTTGTGGGTGGCCAGTGATTCAACCAGGATGACAGCCATGAGGCAGGCCAGGGCTGGCTGTGCATAGATGCTGAGGTTCTGAACCATGCTGCTGGGATGGAGCCCACTTGGACAAGGTGCTGTTTGGAGAGGCCTAGCCAGCACTGCTACCTTCTCCAGCTTCTTCTGCTCCAGCCAGCTCCCCAGCTCCCTGGCTCCCCTGCTCCTCAGAAGCAGTGTTTCCAGAACAAACTGCCTTCTGTCCTTACAGAAAGGGTGCCAGAAGAGAATAGTAAAAGACCAACCCTTGGCTTTCCAGAGATCTCTATTAGACAGAGCTGAGAGGGAGGAATTGCTTCCTTAGGGCCCAGATGGAAGAATGGTAGGGCCATGTGGAGACAAGCTTGAGCCCCAGCGGCTGGGCACTGGTGTTTGAATCTTAGCTCTTTGGATCAGCAGTGTGACTTGGGCTGGCTCTTGTTCTTCTCATCTGCAGAACACGATGGTGGCTGGCCACATCGATTGTGTCTATACCAGAAGTTTATTGAAAAGACTAGACAAGTCCAGTCTGGCCACATACTGCAATCTCAGCATTTAGGGGCTGGAGGCAGGAGGATCAGGGTTCAAAACGATGAAGATTCAGTATTGTGTCTAGCTACTGAGTGAATTCGAAGCCAGTGTGGGTTACGTGAGATCTTGCCTCAAAACAATAACAGACCCCGTTCCCTGTAGTTTGCTATGCCGTCCTTTGTACCAGAAAGAGGATGAACAGGCACGGATGTTGGAGCCAAGGCAAACAAGGAAGGGCACTACACTACAGGAAGCACCAGTGCCTGGCCTTCAGAGTCTTCCCTCTTCAGCTAGGGATTCGGGACACTTAAGCTTACAATTCTATAAAGTCCTGAGAGAAAAATATGAACACCCTTTTAGGGAAGTGCACCTATATCATGAACTCTGTAGGGTGTTTTTGCTTTTTATGTTTTAATTCCTTTATGTGTGTGTGAATGGGAGATTTTCATGAGTGCAGTGCCAGGGAGGCCAGAAGAGGATATCAGATGTCCTGGGACTGCAGTGTCAGCTTTCTGACCTTGGGTCCTCTGCAAGTACAATACACACTCCTAACGGCTAAGTTGTCTCTTTAGTCACAACACGAGGGAGGTCTTACTGTGTAGCCCCGACTGGCCTGGACCTTACTGGTTTCTTATAGAGATCTGCCTACCTCTGCTTCCCAAAAGCTGGGATCAAAGGTTCCCATCACCACACCCAGCTGAGAAAAGCTGTTTTGTAAAGCACTGCCAGATGACTTTGAGAGGCTGGAGAGATGGCCCAGTGGCTGAGAGGAGCTTGCCGCTCTACCATGAGGAGTAGCGTTTGAATCCTAGCACCCATGCTGCGTGGTTCACGGATATCTGTAACTTCAGTCCCAAAGGATCGAACAACTGGTTTCTGAGGATGTATATGAGCATGCACACACACAAATAAAGGTAGCTTTTTTTTTTTTTAACAAGATGACTTTGAAAGTCCAGCGTCAACATACACCAACAGCTAGCCTTGCCTGGTCCCAGTCTAAATATACTTTGAGAAAACTGGAGGACAGTTCTTTCTGCCTCAGGTCACGTTATATCAGTTGTGGCTAACTGCCCAGAAAGTGATAGTAAGGGATTGTGGTGACTGGAGAGAAAGGGTCCTGGATCTTGGAGACCCATGTGTTTTGGGGATGGAAATTCTGGCAGGAAAGCTTTGCATGGGAAGGAATCCACCTTGAGCAGTGTGTGTCTGCTGTTCACAACTTCATGGTGATCTCACTCCTGGGTTTATTATACGAGCAAGCACTGACAGGGATGACTGGCGACCACCCACACAGCGTGATTGTAAATCATCAGACAGGCTCTTGAGAAAAATGATGTATGTTTGATGATGGTATTTCTTAAAGATCTGTTTTATCACTATTGTTTTTAATTCTATGTCTCTGTGTGGATAGGTGCAGGTGAGAACAGGTGTCTGGTGAGGCCAGAAGAAGGGAATAGGAGCTCCTGGAGCTGAAGTTACAGGCAGTCATGAGCTACCTGATAAGGATGCTGAGAACTGGACTTGGGTCCTCTGCAAGAGCAGCCCTGAACGACTCTACAGCCCTCAGTGGTGACAATTAAGAGACATTTGCATTGCTGTACAGGGTCTTCTATGAGCCAAAGAGTTATAAGCAAACCAACCTCAGGTCACAAATCTTCTTTCTTGGATGGTGGCAACAGGATGGGGCTGTCTAGAAACTGCAAATCTTACGGTTGTGTCCATCATGGAAAACAGCCTTCCCAGAGAAGCACAGAAAGACATCTGAATGTTTTCAAAAATGGCTTATTAGTTAAAAAGCAGAATGCTACAATAGACAATTACTAGCTATCAGTTACTTGCTTTCTTTCCATCCCTGCCGGTCTTATGGTCACCATCAATTAAAGCCCTATAATATTGCAAAGCCATGGGGCAGCCTGGAAAAGCAGGAGCCGAGACAGGCAGTGTGTACCAGCCCAGAGCAGTTTATGTGGGCCATTGATACTCTGAGATAGACCAACCAAGTCAAAGAAATGATGCACAAGTATTTCTGGGGGGTGGCTTTAGCTGATAGTTGCTGGTAACTGTCAGCTTGACAGAATCTAGAATCACTTGGGTGGTGGGCCTCTGAGCTTGCCTATGGTGGATCATTTTGATTGTGCTAAGTGTGCTGGAAAGACCCATCCACTGAGGGTAACACCATTCCTTGGCTGGGATCCTGGACTGTGGGAATGAAGAAAGCGAGCTGGACTGCTTGCTACATCCATGGCTCTCTGCTTCCTGCTATAGATACAACATGATCAGCTGCTTCAAGCTCCAGACAACCTTGACTCCCCTGCCATGGTGGATGGTAAGCTGGAATAAACCTTCACTTAAGTTGGCTGTGTCCGCGTATTTTATCACAGCCACTGTTACTCTGTCACACCTAACCTATCACTGACAGTGTTTTCCTAGAAGCTTCAGACACTGACAAGTGACAGGAAGATGAAGGTGGGGCCCATGAGAGACTCTGCATGCTTGCTAATACTCAGCAAGTTTCCTTTAACACAGCTGCTACTGGATTTCCAGAATGCCCATCTGCTGAAATAAAGGCTTTCCCCTACCCAGAACCAAAGACAACACCAAATATCTTAAAGCAAGAACACAGGAGAAGCGAATGTACGTCCCAGCTGCCAGCTGTGCACACTGCCCAGACCACATTTAGTTAGACCTCCCAGAGGAGACAATAGAGGCTCACCCACCAGCACTCTCCATGCTTCAGAGCAAGCTTCTTCCTACTTCACCTGCTCTCTGTGTGTCAATGTGTATTCACATGTTCCTGTGTGTGGCCACATGTGTGTGAGGTGCATGTATGTATTTGTGTGTTCCTGCAAATGAAACAGAGGTCAACCCTTGGGTATCACTCTTCAGATGAACTCCACTTTTCTTCTAGATAGGGCCTCTCATTGGCCTGGAACAGGCTAAGTAAGCTATGCTGGCTGGACGGCCAGTGAGCCTGAGGGATTTTCCAGTGCCCACCTTTCCAGGGCTAGTACTACAAATGTACGTCACTGTGCCTAGCTATTGTAGATGGGACTGGATGTGGTGGTGGGAACTCAGGTCTTTAAAAGTGCTTTACTAGGCTATTTTCTCAGCTCCAGAGAACCCAATTTTAATATTAGTATTGTATGTTTTCATTTTTATTTACGTGTGTGTGTGTGTGTGTGTGTGTGTGTGTGTGTGTTTGTCTGAATATGCATCACATGCATGTCATGCCAGCAGAAGCCAGAAGAGGGTGTTGGATCCCTCAGAACTGGAGTTATAGGCAGCTGTGAGCAGCCTGGTGTGCTAGAAACCAAACCTGGGTCTTCTATAAGAGCAGCAAGTGTTCTTAACCATTGAACCATCTCTCCAGCCTAAAAAAAGGACTTTTTTTCTGTTTTCTTTTTCTTTTTTTCTTTCTTTTTTTTTTTTTTTTGTGGCAAAAAGAGATAATGTTCTTGGGTCTATGGTATTGTCTGTATTTTATTCTTATTTATTTATTTATTTTTGGTTTTTGGTTTTTCAAGACAGGGTTTCTCTGTATAGCCCTGGTTGTCCTGGAACTCACTTTGTAGACCAGGCTGGCCTCGAACTCAGAAATCCGCCTGCCTCTGCCTCCCAAGTGCTGGGACTAAAGGCGTGCGCCACCACGCCCGGCTTGTATTTTATTCTTCCTCATCGTTTGGTTTAATTCATTTTCCCCATGAATCTACACACTTGTTGGAGGCAGACAGAATGACTGGTGTCTTAAACATGACTTACATGTCACAGAGGGGCAGAGAGTCAGGTATTGAATGCATGGCTTATTGAAGTAGAAACTTTTGGTTCTTTTTTTGGAAAGTTAGTTATGTTAAATGATGTTTTTTTGAAGTAGACATAGGTGCAAGGATATTTTATTAAAGAAGACATGTAAAAGAATGTTTTATTTGAAGTAGACATAGGTGAAAGGATGTTTTGTTGTAGCAGACACGTGAAAGGATGTGTGATATAAATATGACCCCACCGACAGACAGAGACATTTGTTTGTTTTGTTCCACCTAGTTATTCTCCGCTAACAACACATGTATTGGTTTGCCTTACATTGTGTTGCATTGCTGAGCTCCACTTGTGGTGACTCCTTAGAGATAAACTCCCCAAAGAACTTCTTATGAGGTTCCTGCAGCTTCTTGCTGCTTCTGTGGACCCCAGTTAGTTGGTAAGCCTTGTGGCTTCTTCTGGATTGAACTGCCCTCGCTGGTTCATGCGTGGTGACAGCTGGAAGAACTTGACTGTAGCTGTTGATTCGTATTGGTGTTTGCTACTGGACTGAACTGCTGATGTCCTGACAACCAAAATTGGACTCACCCCTGTTTCTAAACAGGTCTACTTCTAATAACTTTGGTCTTCCACTACCTCTGATGGGTAGGAAAGTTGAATCTCTATTAAAGTAGGTTCAGAAAAATTTATGCCTATAGCTTACTGTTCACATATAGAAAAGGGAAACAACTCACAACAAATGAATCTAACAATCCAACAATTCTAGCTCTAAGTGGTGCTACTGTGTCTGGAGGCAGAATTTACTTTCAGACAGTGGGTTGAGGTGGCATAAGGTGCGCTGCAGTTCTGATTGTCCAGTATACAGTAAGTCACCACATTCACACCCACTGATGGGGAAAGGACAGAGTGAGTCTCATGTAGCCTAGGCTGGCTCAAACTTACTATATAGTAAGCAGATGCTCCCTGAAAATGATGGAGGCTAACTGATCATGCTCTCAAATGTGCTTAGCCAGGGTACCAGACATGCAATGCTCACTAAGGTCAGAGTTAGGTCAGAGGCAGGAGATCCTGGTGGGGATTGTGGTCACTGGAAGGGTTCCCTTGTTACTAGAGTAGGCAGCTCCTGTACACTGAGATGTATTGAGGTATGCTGGCCCTTCTGAGATGTACCTTGTCCTTGCAGACTTTTTTTTTTTTCACTTTTGTTTTTTGTTTTTTGAGACAGAGTTTCTCTGTGTAGCCCTGGCTGTCCTGGAACTCACTCTATAGACCAGGCTGGCTTTGAACTCAGAGATCTACCTTCCTTTGCTTCCTGAGTGCTGGGATTAAAGGCGTGCACCACCACCACCACCCGGCTTCCTTGTAGACATTTTGACCCCTGCTCCTAGGGCATTGCTGGTTACACACGGGTACTCATTTTTGCCTTCAGCATGTCCTGATGTTAGGATGTTGAGCAGGATGCCATCTTGTGAACCTCTCCATTTATGTCTGTTCTAAGTGTTTGCTACCAACTAGACTGTCAATTCCCTCCTATGCCCTACAGTCTTCCATCCAGATTCAGAGCCTGTGTGGCACCCAAGACAACTTAAAATGTGTCTGTGGGTGTCTGTGTAGCCTCTCTTGCCTTTTTTTTTTTTAAAACAGAGTCTCATGTAGCCTAGGCTGGCTCAAAGTTACTATATAGTCAAGAACACCCTTAAACTGATCTGTCTGCCTCCACCTTGCAATGTTGGAACACCAGGCACACACCCCCTCACCCTGCTTCATCTGTGTTAACCCAGGTGTGCCGGGGCTCTCCAGCCTGTTTGTTCTTTACAGTTACGAGCAGTTCTCATCTCTCACTGGTTTCTTATAGGGCTACAAAAATGGAAAGGTACGTCTGAGGATGTGAGTGCAGAATTTTGAAAGCCAAATTGTAACTAAATTCCTAAGAAACTAGCCAGGATCCAAAACTGTTTTTTATAGCTGCTTCATTTAACCTGAGTGGTCTGAAATTTCTTACAGTAGATAGATTTGGGGGTGGGAGGACATCTCCCTTAATTCTTTTATTTTGTAGAACGAGAGAGGTTTAGATATAGATCATGAAAAGCAATAGGAATATTTACTTAGACAAGATGGTCATTCTACAATACACAAAAGGTCCCTTGTATAATAGAAAGAATATGTAAATTTAAAAGGGGGACGGGCAGGAGTGGCATGGTGGTGCATACCTTTAATCTGAGCCTGGGCTACATAGAGAATTTCAGGCCAGTCAGGGTTACACAGTAAGAGCCTGTCTTAAACAATAATACAGTAATTTTTAAAAAGAAAGGAACTACCTTTCCCTCCCTTTTTCTTCATCTCATATGTATATGTGGTATGTAGTGTGTGTGTTCACATGTGTGTGGGAGCATGTATATGCACATGCATGTGGAGGTCCAAAGTTGATGTTGTACATCTTCCTCAACCACTCTTTACCTTACTCTTTGAGGTAGAACCTTTCAATTAAACTAGAGCTTGCTGATATGGCTAGTCTCACTAGCAGCTTGCTCCAGGGAGCCCATCTCCAGTGTTAGAATTTGTGGAGGGCCGTCTGGTATTTACATGGGTCCTCTTGCATACATAGCAAATATTTTAACTGCTGAGCCAAATATTTTAACTGCTGGGCCATCTCTCTGGCTCACTCCCTGCATCCCCCTCCCCCAGTGGGCTTAGGAATCTAACCCAGTGTGTCAAGTAGGTTAGGCAACTGCTCTACCAATGAACCTTTGTTATTTATTAAATTTTTAAGGCAGGGTCTTGCTATGAAGCCCAGGCTGGCCTTGAACTCAGTGATGTCAGTCTCTCTTTAATCACAGCCACAGAGCTCTTCAGGAACATCCATTGTAATGTATGAGGGGGAGACAGCTGCAGGTCAGCTACAGGCTGCGGACTTAGTAACAACCCTGAGTGTGGTGCACACAAAGCCTCTTGCTCACAAATGCAACAGTCCTGCCAGGCTTTTTGGTGCCCGAGTTATGCTGGCTTCATGTAAGGAATCTGGAAGCTTCTCTTCTTCTCTGTGCTGAGGTGTTTTAAACAGTGCTGAGCCTGCATTTCCCTACAGATTCACTTGGGCTCGGTCACCAGCCCAAGCATCTCCCCTTGGAGACATGTTTTATTAAGATCCTGCCACTCATGTTGACAGATGTGCCCATCACCCCTAGCAAACTCCTCATGCTCTATTGTGGTCTGTCCCTACCCACTCCATCCCCAGCTCCCCCAAGCACCATCCTTCATTAGTTTGCATGGTTTAGCATTTCATGTAAATAGAATCAAATAGTATGCAGTTTCTTCTTCTGGCATTTTCCACACAGCATACAGGATTTGAATGGAACCATTGTCATATACATGGTTAGTCATTGACCAAAATGTCATATTAGGCAAGTGTCTAACCACTGTGGGGTTTACTCATGCTGTGTGCATTGAGCTCATTCATTTCTCTTGCTGACGTGATCCGTGGCATCTGCACTGTGCACGCCGCCATCTGTCTTGCTTTCACCAGCTGAGAGACACTTGAGTTCTTTGGGGTTCTGTGCTTTTGAAGATAAAGTCACTATAAACCTAATGTGTTGAAGTCTTTATGTCAGCTCTTTTTTTTTTCTCCCTGTGACAGGGTCTTATGTAGCCCAGGCTGGCCTTGTATTTGTCACCTAGCTAAGAATAATATTGAACCTCCAATTTCTGCCTCCAACATCTGATGTACTGGGATGGTGGCGGGCATGTACCACCACTCACCGTTAGACTTTTTTCTCTTGATAAACACTAAAGAAGCAGAAAAGTCAGACCACATGAGGGGGACATTTAATCTCTTAAGAAACTGCCATGCTTTCCAAAGTAGCCAATCCATCTTACAACCCACCAGTGCTCTACAAGCCATCCTGGGTTTGCTTTATTTCTTTGAATGGCTGTAGTTTGACAATGTTCTCAATCTCTTCTTATCCTGAGCTAGGTTGTCAGGCCAAAAGACTCTCAGACAAAGCTTAGACACCTATGTGCCCTTGCAAGGATAGGTGTGGAAAATACATATGGAAGGTTCAGGGTTCTCCGGACACAGAGCCCAGACCATGGCACAGCCAGTGGAGCCAATGAGTTTAGCAGAGAAACATGTCCCAAGTTTCTAGTGAATCTTACCCTGATACAGGCTAGGGACATGGCTGGGGATTCACCGCCAAGCATTTCAGATGAAGAAAGCAGGGCCTCCCTTGGCTGACTTGGCCAGGATTATACATCAACCAAAGACAGCATACCTGGGCCCTTGGCTGCTGCCCAGGGTTCTTTCCACTGTGCTAGGTGATCACAAGGAACTCATAGTAGGTTGGGTGGTGGCACCTCAGGAAAGATGCGTGCCACCAATCATTCATTTATTTTTTTATCAGACTCCATAATGAGGTTGTCCCACTATGGGGAAGGAGCAGGCACCTGGGTCTAGTTCCACTTTGCGTGACTTTGGCCTCTGTCTGCTCAGTTACTTGAGAGATATTTGGAAAGAGAATGTGAACAGTACATCAGACATTATCCTAACTAAGGGGGAAACCAAAATGAGAACAACAGTGCCCACCATCATGGATTTTTTTCTTTTGATGTTCTCATAGTGCTAGGGATTAAGTCCGAGGCCTTGTGTGTGCCAGGCAAGCAGTTGACCACCAAAATTCACCCCCAGGTCCCTCAAGAGATTTCACATCCTCACTCACGCTATGGGGGAAACTGTTCATCTATACACCTAGCCTTCCCTCTTTACGCCTACAGAGTCAACCAAATGGAAATCAAACATGTGCCAGAGAGAAGTGCACCTGGCTGGGCAGACCTGGTTCTCACCTGCAATCCCAACATTCCTGAGGCTAAGACAGGAGGATGGCTATGCAGTCTTGAGGCCAGCCTGGGCTATATTATTGGTTTGAGACTGAGCTGGGTTACACCTAGAAAAAAAAATGTTGTTTAGTACTAAACAAGTATAGCCTTCCCCCATCCCCACATTGTCCCCTGGGGTTGGGTATATGGTCACAGCACTATAATAGCACTCACACTGTCTTAATGGCTCAAAGCACAGCCACTCTAATATCAGTGACACATTTGGGATGTGCTGGCAGAGTTCTGTTGTGTGATCATCGTGGTTTGTCCTCATGCAGATGGCCAGCTCACTAGGTGACATGACCTCATGGGACAACAGTCATATGTGGAGGGTGTTAATGGAAGTGCCATTACCGGGGACACTGACTCTATGGGAGGACATGCGTGGACTGCACCCTAACACCCTGAATTTTATACTTTATACAAGGGGCTTGCGCAGCAACAGATTTGCTACCTGTTGTAGTGGAGAGATGCTGAGATCAACCTCCGACAGGTGCCGAGTGCTAAGGACAACAGCACCTTCTAGGGTTTCTGGAAGAAAGAAACAAACATTCATAGAGAGTCCCTGTATATCACAGATACACAATAGCCATGATGATGAAGAGAGCCAGAGTCTTGAGAAACTTGCTCCCTTAGCTTAGACTAGTCTATGTGTGGACAGTGTGTCCTGAGGCTCCAGCACACGAGCTTACTGGAGAGTCATGACCTCAGGTTTGAGGCAGGCATGGCAGCACTCACCTCTGATTCCAATGCTCAAGCTGAGTCAGGAAGATTACGAGTTTGTCAGCCTGAGGGGCTACAGAGAATGTAAATAAACTCTGAGGTTTAAATTTCAGTTCTAATATTTATCAGCTTCTTGAGTAAGTCTCTTTTTCTTTATAGCTCAGCCTCCCCATTTGTCAAACTAGACCTGACTCTTGTCTCGTTGAGGATGACATCACTTCAATTTCCCGCCTCTCCCCTTCCATGCTCCTTAGTGATACCTCCTCATTAAGATGTGGGATCTCTTTCTCGCCTTGTCTATGGAGTCTGGCCTACACTGCCATCAGCAGAACTGTGAGCTGGCACTCTGGTTCTAAGTGACTGAACTTTAGGCTGTTGTGGTACATAACGATGGTGAGCCACTACATGTGGAAATTACTTGGCACTGTAACCCTAGCTTAATTAAGAGAATCAGTGATGGCTGGGCAGTGGTGGCACATGCCTTTAATCCCTTGAGAGGCAGGGACAAGGAATCTCTGAGTCTGACGCCAGCCTGGTCTACAGAGTGAGTTCCAGGACAGCTAGGGTTACACAGAGAAACCCTGACTCCAAAAAGGGGCTGTGGGGGTGGAGGGGGGAGAGATAGAGAGACAAAAAGGGACAGACAGAGACATATAGAGACAGAAAAAGAGACAGAGACAGAAAGAGATACAGACAGAGACAGAAAGAGATATAGACAGAGACAGAAAGAGACAGAGACAGAGATACAGACAGAGATAGAGACAGAATCGATGACGATGACAACCACCTTGTATTCCTTGTGCATCCTCTGACGAAAGTGTCTTAAAAGTTGTTTCACAGATTAGCTTATGCTCTGGCAATGAGAGACACAGAGTTAGAGTTCATTCACTCTCCCAATCACTTACTCATCCTTCAAAGTCTTGATCAATCTCCAACACTTCACACCCCGCGAGGGATTTTGGTTTTGTGTCTGAAATGACACAAAAGTGGGGTCTAGGACTGGAAATGAGTGATAAGAGGTGAGCCCTGCCATGGGCAGGGGCAGAGGAGATAAGCTGAGGGTAGACTAGTACAGGGACCCAGGGAAGCGGCAATGCCAGCCTCCTGCTCACTGTCCCCATAGCTCTCACGGCTCGTAGAATAAACCCAGATACCATGAACCACACAGATCCTAGCATACCTTGACCTTTCATCTGCTTCACCCACACCAGCTTCTCTTGGTTGCTCAAAGGTCCCCAACTCATGACCTTTGCATGTAATAGCCACTCCCACCCTGCCTTCCTTTCCCTCTGTGTTATTATGTCTACATCCTTTAAATTTCTCCAGCCCTGATGTCACTGTATCCTTTATCTCAGCCAGGCCACCCAGACATCCTCCTTAAACCCCACGCTTTGCTTTCATGGCAAACATAATGAATCACACCATAGATATGGTATGAATCTCTGCTCATGGGATGAACCAACCCTGAGCTCCATCAAAAATACAGCCGAGGCTGTCATGCTTGGAGCTGTGCCCCAGAGCCTGACCCAATCCCTGCCAAGCACCAGGTATGAGGACATCATCTCAGGGTGGCTGCCAAGTAAACCTTTGAGACAGAAAACCACGCCTACCTAGAACCTCTCACCCTGGGAGGGTTTAGGAGGGCATGGTCTTCAGAGCTCTTTCCACAGAGACAATTCTGTCTTACCAAAGATACTGGTACCAGTTTTATAGCCAAAGAACACATTTAATGTGGCCAATAAATAACGCGCCTCACTAGCTCCGGTGGCTGAGCGGAAAGTCCTTAAGGAGGGAATAACACTGGTATGGAACACCGAGTCCTTAACCTCAAGAACATGGAATTCTCCTACAGGATTTGAATGTCTATTTGAATAAGGAATGCTTTCTCAAGCCATGTTTCATAAACATGGCCCTGATTAGAAGCAAACAAACAGCCCTCATAGACATCGGCTGTCTGGAAGACTTCATCTGACTGAGAGAGACTGTGGAGGTACCCAGGAATGAAACCTGGGCGCCTACAGGACAGTCACAACATGGCTCCATCCACCCTCGCAGTATGCAAAACCCAGGTCTGCAGACAGTTATGTGTGGAGTCTGTGTCCATTTGTCCCTGGTTCCCTGTGGTACCGTGAATTTCAGAAGACCAGGAACCAATCTTAACCACTCATGGCTCCCTCCTCCAGAGCTCGGGGCTTGGTGGAGAGCTGTCTTTATGTTTGCTTACTAGAGAAGCAGAAAAGCTGAGCAACAGGGGGAGGTGGAGCCTGGGAATGAGCCCACATGAACAGCAAGATCAAGGTCACCAACAGTAGAAAAATGGTGTGGAGGGTGATAAGACTCAGTTCCTCCAGATCAAGCTATCCCTGAAGGCCACTGGAACTTTCTGTCAGTTCACTGGGGTATCCTCTGGGTGGGTTAAGCCAAATACAAGTTGGTGCATACAAGTTTGTGGTGTGTTTGTTCATGTGGGAAACAACCTATATGCCCATCAACACATCAGACAAGCACCAGGTAAGAACATCTATATACAAACCTGGAAAACTATTTACTCCTGTGGTGTTTTGAATAGAAATACCCTCTCATAGGGCCATAGGGAGTGACACTATTAGGAGGTGTGGCCTTGTTGAAGTAGGTGTGGCCTTGTTGGAGGAACTGTGTTGCTTGGGGGTAGGTTTTGAGACCTTAGATGCTCAAGCCAGGTCCAGGGTGATATTCTCTTCCTGCTGCCTGCTGATCCAGATGTAGAACTCTCTGCTCCTTCTCCAGCAGCATGTCTGCCTGTATGCTACCATGTTTCTTATTATGAACACAATGGACTAAACTTCTGAGTCTGTAAGTCAGTTAAAGGTTGTCCTTTATAAGAATTGCATTGGGCCGGGCGTGGTGGCGCATGCCTTTAGTCCCAGCACTTGGGAGGCAGAGGCAGGCGGATTTCTGAGTTCAAGGCCAGCCTGGCCTACAGGGTAAGTTCCAGGACAGCCAGGGCTATACAGAGAAACCCTGTCTCGAAATACCAAAAACCAAAAACCAAAAACTAAAACCAAACCAAACCAAAACAAAAACAGTTGCATTGGTCAAGGTGTCTCTTCACTGCAACAGAAACCCTTAGTAAGACACCCTGCAAAAAAAAGAGCAAACAACCTCTTCTGGGCTGAATGTTCGAATCCTTCCTAGAAGTCATGTGCTTAAGTTCTAACGCCACTGTAGGGAAAATTAGGACAGAGTCTGAGGTGAGAGAGAGGCACTCTGTAGCCAGGGTGTTGGCATGCTGACTCAAAGGGGCACGTATTCCTCATGAAACCTTGGGTCCCCTATACTTGTGCTCAGGCCTTGTCTCATCCTCCACTTATCCATGCTTGTCCTTGCAAGGCAAGTGTCTGATGGCCAAACTAAACCATGGCTTTACCTTCCTGATCAGGACACACTCAAGGACATAGCAAAATATTTGATGTACATTGGTTGTTGGGGACAATGGCTCCAGCCCCTGATCCTCTCTGCTAGGTCTGGGTCAAGGGGCTTGGGAGAACCCCAGAAGGCCCTGGTCACCCCTGCTGGGGAGATGTTCTGCTACACAGGACAAACCAGAATGGATGGGGGAGTTTGATATGGGATGCATACTTGGGAAAGTGGGGCAGGCCTTTAAACATGATCGGTGAAGATCATCAGTCGCACGAAGGCTCAGAACTATCTGCAGAGCTGCACTCCAGAAACCAAGAAGTATGAGGGTTAAGCCTACCAAGGTTAAGCCTACCGAGACATAGTTGCTGTGGAAGGACCCTTGGGCTGGTGGCTGACACAGTTTTTTTTACCAGTTTTGTCACTGGACTCGAGCTTAGTGGTCTGGTGACAGACCCTCCTTCTCCAGCTTGAGGCCCATGACCTAAATAAGGTCGTTAGCCACCAAACTTCACAGAGGCCTGATTTAAGACTGAACCATGGTGCCATGTTAATTTCTTCTGAAATAGGCCCAATCATATACTGACTTTGCCTGAGGTGTGGGCTGGAAGGCAGGGCATTCTGGACCCTGTAGGGTAGTCTGCCATGAAGAACCAGCAATGGTGGTCAGCCACGCAGAACCAGCATGACCTCTTCTGGGGACGGATATTTGTCTGAAAACCCAGCCTTGAGATCTGTGACTTTCCTACCTTTGTGTTCCCATGGGGACTGGTCTGGGCCCTAGACCTTTGAGAACTGTCTTGTTACCCTGTGTCCTGAAGGTTACACTAAGCAGGCCTGAGTCCCTCCAGCTGAGTTTCTGTTTCTCAAACAGCTGAAAGCCATTTTGAGTTGGTGCTGGCTTATATCTTTAGGAGGTCCCTAGGGCTAGGTCTCTGTCCCCATGAAAACTGCTTCCAGAGTTTCAGTCCACAGGGAGATTGATCTTATAAGCACTTGGAAAGAAGCCAGACAGTTCTGGACTTCTCCTCCCTCCCCAACCCCCTTCCCCATTGCTGTACCAACAGTGTGTGGAGATAAATGTCAAGTCTGAGCAGCTTTTAGTCCCATCACGGAATCACTTTGTGACCTGGGGCCACTCACTTGCCTTCTCTGTGCCACAGATTCTGCACTCAGCTTTTCCTCTTTCCAGCTGGATGATCCAAAGTTTCTTAGAGCTCAAAACCTGTCAATCTCCTGAAAGAGACCTCAATTTCCCTTGTTTTTCCAAAGGGGGAAAGCAGAGTTGGGCACTATCCTGGATGTTCAATAGTCTTCAACAGTGAAGCCTTGTTTCTTCCGTAGGTGGATTTAGTGTGTTTGGCCCCCTCCCCTTCCTGGCTGCAGAAGGGAATAAATGCCATCAATGGCTCGAAAGGAATTTGCAAACTGCAGTGAATGGTGTAAATATTTACACCGGCATCTGCCCTGTCCTCCCCCTGTCCCACGAGCTGGGTGGTGTCATTTGTTTGCCTGCTTCCTCCATGTCCCGGGTGCTCCCGTGTCTTCCAGCTGTTATAGCTGGTCGCTGAGTTCAGAGCATCTGGGTGCACCTGGCCCTGCGCTCATTGCCTTGTGTATCGATCACCTCTCTGTGAGGTGGGACAGTATCACTTTTTTTTTTTAAGTTCTTTTTTTTTTTAAGATTTATTTATTTATTATATGTAAGTACACTGTAGCTGTCTTCAGACACTCCAGAAGAGGGCGTCAGATCTTGTTACAGATGGTTGTGAGCCACCATGTGGTTGCTGGGATTTGAACTCCGGACCTTTGGAAGAGCAGTCGGGTGCTCTTACTCACTGAGCCATCTCACCAGCCCGACAGTATCACTCTTGTCTTAAATGATATTGTCATAGTTTGCGTCTCTCTATTGCTATGGTAAAACATCATGTCTTAAAGCAAACGTGACAAGGAAAGGGTTTCCCTCATCAGCTCCTTCCCTAGTCACAAAAGTCAAGAAGGAACCTGGAAGCCAGAGTGGTGACATACACGTTTAATCCCAGTACCCAGAAGGCAGAGGCAGTTGGAGATTCAGGCCTGTCTGCTCTACAGGGCAAGTTCTAGGACAGCCAGAGCTACACAGAAGAATCCTGTCTTTAAAAGAAGAAAGAGAAGGAGGAAGAAATAGAGGAGGACGAGGACGAGGACGAGGAGGAATCTGGAGGCAGAAACAGAAGCAGACCATGGAGAAACACTATCTACTGCTTGCTCTTAGGCTCATATTCAACTGGTTTTCTTATGCAGCTCAGTCACATCTGCCCAGGGCTGGCACCACACAGAGCAGCTTCTTCTTAAATCAATCAGCAATCAAGAAAACATGCCCACATGCCAGCCTGATAGAGGCCATACCTTAATAGAGATATGTCTAGGCTTGTGTCAAGTTCACATAAAGAATAACATTCTACCACATGACAACTCTGACACAGAAACACCTACACCTTTAATCCACACCCTTTTCATGTCTTGTCCTCATGATCTTATGTTTATATCACAATATAAAACACAGTTCAAAATGTATGTGGTAGCACATTCCTTTAATCCCAGTACTGGGGAGGCAGAAGCAGGTAGATCTTTGTGAGTAACAGGCCCATGATCTCCATTACAAGTTCCAGGACAGCCAGAGGTTCATGTAAGACCCTGTCTCAAACAAACAAACAAACAAACAAACAAACAAACCCAAAGTTCAACTTTTTAAAATTCCAGTCTTTAAAAATTCCAAGATCTCTTTTAAAACCCAAAGTCTCTTAACTGTGGGTTCCTGAAAAATAAAAACTAAGTTACATAGTTTCTTATTTCACAGAGGAAGTTACAATCAAGTCAAATCTTATAGCTAGCTCACTGTCCAGCATCTGAAACTCACTTGTGATCTTCTGGGCTCCAAGCCCAGAAGCTGGACCTGGGCAGCTCTTCTCCAGCTCTGCAGTCTACAGCACACACAACTTCTCTGATAGTCTCAGGCTGTCTACTCCATGCTTGCCAACTGTCTTTGATGCTCATTATTCCAGCATCTCTAATATCCTGGGGTCTCCACTACAACTGAGGTTGCTCCTTTACCAATGGCCTCCTGGCCTCTCTTTGGGGACTCTTGCCACACAGTGACACGTGTTAGCTGGTCACTATGGCCTTCAAAACCAGCACCATGTGGGAGATTCTTACACATTATTTACCAAATTCTGCTGCCATCCTGATGTACAGGCTGACTTCCTGGACCACAGTTTCTGTTTGCTGACCCAAGGAAATACTCTCAGAAGATCACCTCAGTGATGCCGGTCTCTCTTTCTAAAAGTTGTTTTCAGAGACTTGTGTGTCTGTGTTGAGTATATGCTGGGTATGTGTGTAGGCCAGAAGAAGGTTGGAGTTACAGGAAGTTGTGTGCTTTCTAATAAGGATGCTGGAAGCTCAACTGCAGTTCTCTGCAAGAGCAGCAAACGCTCTTAACTGCTGAGCTGTCTCTCCAGCCCCCTCAGCTACCTTTCCAGTGCAGTTCAATGGTGGTGACACCCACAGTGGGATGGGCCTTCCCACATTAGTCACTCAACAGACATGCCACAGTTAATATGACAATTCCTCAATTGAGTGTCCCTCTTTCTAGGTGTTTCTTGGTACACATCAAGTTGGCAAAAACCAACACCAGACAGCTGAGGACAGAGTTTAGGTAACAAGACTCAAGAGCTGTGCCTAAAAGAATTAGTCTTCCTGAGGCTCAGCTCTTGACTGTGTTTTGGAGAACATGAGCATGTGAGTGTAAACATGCATGCACGTGTGTGTGTGTGTGTGTGTGTGCATGCGTGCTGTATGTATCTGTGTTAGCTTGCATGTATTCATGTGTATCTGGGTGTGTATACCTGCATGGTCAAGTGTCTTTGTATTACTTTAATGTATGTTGTGTGGATGGGGGTGGCGGTGAATTGTGTGTGTGTTCCTGGGCAGGTGGAATGAATGAATGAACCAATTCATGCAAAGCAGTGACCCATATACACTCTGAGTCCTAATGAATAGGGGTCATTATGAAGGCAGGTGACATATAATTTCTTCAGTATTTCAAAATCAAGGAATAAGAGTCATCGAAGTACACAAATTGTCACAATGATTTTGTTGACTTCTGCAAGTGTGTAGACTCACAGCCATGGTCCAGACCAGTCGAGATACTGGATACTTCCAGCCCCTAAGCCTCATTTTCCCCATCCTGACTTCTGCTATCACTGGTCAGCAGTCTGGTTTTAAAGGGCAGGAACCTGTGCAGGTACAGCCTGTGCCTGGTGTCCTCTGTGCAGCCTGCTGTCCAGAAGATGAACCCATGGGGTGCTCAGTGACACTTCCTTTTCTCTTTAGTTTGCCATGTGGCACTGCTTGTCTTGCTTGAATTTGCCCTGGTATTTATGTCCTATCTATTGATAGGCATCTACTGGGGTTATTGGTTCGGGTTGCTGAAGAAAGTTTCCATAAAAAAAACACCACACACAACAACAACAACAAAACAGGAAACTCCTACAGATCTGTGCACATCTTATTTTCATTTATGCTGCTGTGTTAAAACATCATGGCAAAACCAACCTAGGGGACAAAAGGCTTATTATCTGAGTGCACAGTTCCTGGTTGCAGCCATCAGGGTAGTGATGTCAAGATCACAGGAATGTGTACAAGCTACTCACTGTTGTGGGGGTCTTCACCAGAGAACACAGCTCAAACATTGGTTTAAGCCAATAGAAAGTTTGGTTTTTTTTTAGCCAGCAAGTGCCCTCCGTGGGTGTTTGGGATCCCATTGTAGCCCTGAGCCTTTCTCAGGGTGAGCTATTAAGTGTAAAGACCATGCCGTGGGTTGACATACTTCAGTTAACAAGAACAGTTAGCCAGAAGCAGAACTACAGAAGCTAAAAAGCAAGGTTAGTACATTCCCAGATCTATGGACTTCGGTAGATTAGGCCTTTGTTTTAGTTCTGGCAGACAATGGTGTCTTTGTACTGAGTTTTACAGCCTGAATGGCACTTCCATCATGGAGTCAGTTGTGCTGAGGCCTGGGGCCCTGTTACACTCGTGTGCTGGAGAGGTCAAGGGCAGAGAAGATGCATACACATCTATGCTCAGCTCCTTTTCTCTACTCACACTCACTCGGGATTCCAAACCCATGTGTTGGCACCCACAGTGGGTGGGGCTTCCCACATCAGTTCATATAATCCAGATAATCTGAGAGGTTCTTCTCCTAGGTTGGTCTAGACTGTGTCAAGTTGACATCACCAGCCACCTGACTAGCCAGAGGGAACATGCTGACCTGAGCGAGCACGTGAGTTTTGTTTGAGGGCATGTTGTAAAACATGCTTCTACCATCTTAAGTGATAATGCACACAGCAACACCGTTTCTGTGCTCTAGATCCACCTCCTGGACAGACAGGCTAGTTTCCCCACAGCAGCTGTGGACATGGGGTTTAAGCCTTCAGGTGTTTATGGGAGATAAAAAAAATGCCAGAGAAGAGTGCAATAGGATAAAAATCGTGGGAAGTGGAGCTGAGATGCAGGCCAGAGCTTCAGCCAGCCCAGCTGAGCAAGACTCTGAGGTCTGGCTACAGAGCAGCCCTCTATGTGTGTTGACCTCTAAGTCACCACGTGGGCCTTGGCCTCAAAGCAGGCTGAAAGAGTGGCAGCCACAAGCCATGACTGATGGCAGTACACCTGCACAGTCACTATTTACAGCCACCCTTCAGTGGGAAGAGGGATGGTGGCGTACTGTGCCTGTAATCTGCATTTCTGTGATGGCAAATGATGCTCTATGTCGGCCATGTGTATGTATGCTTCGTAGTATAGTGCCTAAATTGTGGCCCTCTGATGGTTTTTAAAATTTAGAAGTATGCACTTGTTTTATTAATTTATGCAAATTCTTTATATATTTACGCAGTCTGTCTGTCTGTCTCATGTAGCCCACGTTGGCTTTGAACTCACTGTGTGCCTGAGGATAACCTTGAACGGTTGACCCTCCTGCCTCCAATTCCCAAGTGCTGGGATTCAAGGTGTATACCACTATGGCTGGGTTTTGTGATGCTGGTGACCAAACCTAGGGCATCCTACATGCTAAGCAAACCTTCTACCCACGGAGCCACATCCCAGGCCAGATCTGAGTTGTTTCTCACAGGTGTACTGTATCACTTTCACTCAACCTGTTTTAATAACTCTTCGTTGGGCCAGTGAGATGGCTCAGCACCTAACAGCTCTTGTCACTCAAGCCTGGTAACCTGAATTTGATTCTCAGGTCTCCTGTAAAAGTGGGAGGAGAGAATCAACTCCTGAAGCTCATCCTTTGACCTTCTTCACACATGTGCTCTGACATCCTTACACACACACACACACACACACACACACACACACACACACAACATTCAACTATAGCAATATTTTAATTAAAGAAATCCTTGTCTACACCAAGGTCAAGAAGATAGGTTTTTTTTTTTGTTTTTTTTTGTTTTTTTTTTTTTCTAGATGAGTTAGAATTTTACCTCAGGTCTACAACCTAACCTAAGTCAGCATTCATTTGTAGTCTGATGGTTTTCCCTCCATATGGATTAGCCATTCCAGTTGATACTATTTCAGAGAGCACCCTTCTTGCCTGAAGTGTAGAGTGCCCTCACTGTAAATCAGAGGGCTGACTATATATGGATTGGTTTTGGAGTTCCTGTCCTGGTCTGCAGGTCCATTTGACTCTGCCTGTACTGTTATTACCATAGACTTATAAAAAACAAAACAAAACAAAACAAAACAAAACAAAAAAAAACAAAACAAAACTCCTGGCATTGGGTAGGCAAAGTCCTCTGGGCTTTGTTTTCTTTTGGAATCATCCTGTATCTTGTAGGTTCTTCAAATAGCAATGTTAGACTTGGAGTCAGCAGACAAGCTTCCTTGTAAATGCTTGCGCGGTTGTGGCATGGGCCTATCTAGGCAACATGATGACTTAACAATGTCAAGTTTACTGATCAATGAACACAGAACTGGCCTTGGTTTATTTTGGTCTTTCTTTTTTTTTCTGGGGGCTCTGTAGTTTCCGCCATTGATGTCCTGTGCTGCCTTCATTAGGTTAATTCCTTGTATTTGATGATTTGGGGCACTGAAGATGGCATGCCAATATTTTCATTTTTCTCACTGTTGCTAGAACACAAAAATGTAATGGATTTTTATATGATTAGTTTCTCATAGACTGAAGATTACTGGGAATTTTTCCACATACAATATTATTATCTGAAGTAATGGCAAAATGTCTCCTTTCCAATCTTTTTCTTTTTATTTCTGGCCCCGTGAAAAGACCAGCTGCCATTGTGCAGTGCTCACTAGAAATGTTAATAAAATGTTAAATGTCAGCCATTTCCAGATCCCATCCTTAGGAGAAAAGCTGCCACCAATGATGACGCTAGCTGCAAGTGTGCATGTGTGTGCATGTGTGTACATGTGTGTGCATGTATGTGTATGTGTGTGCATGTGTGTGCATGTGTACAGCACATACCCATCAACAGGCTTAGAACATTCTCTCCTGGCTTCTCACAGTTTTGACCCTGGAGGATGGCGAGCATCAACATACATCTTTCTGATTCAGTTCCACCTGAGGCTGGTCTCAGGCCAGAGGATGCAGAGGGAGACACACCCAAGTGAGGTCATGGGAGAGGCTGCAGAAGGCTCCTGAAGGACACTGGTCAAGGATCCATGCTCACTTCCCTCAGGCCTCTGGACTCCTCTCTGCTCATTTCCAAGGACTCGGGATCTGCTTTCTAAATGGAAAGCAGGGCCTTTTCTAAAACCCTGAGCAGGTACCGAGTTAGGCATCAAGAGAGGACAGGCAACACAGGCACTATCCCTCTGGGCTCTTGCTTGTCCTATGTATCATCTGCTGGCCAGCTCTTAGGAGGGACCAGAGTGGGGCTGGAATCAGCCATCTGCCTCTTTGCTTCCTACACAGCATTCCTCTATGTGATGGCAATTCCTGGTTGTCAACTTGATTATATATCTGGAATGAACCACAACCCAGAAATGGGGGGCACACCTGTGATCCAGATCTTGAGGCATAGTGGCCATGAAAATCTTAGGCCCGGGCAAGTTAGTACACACCATTAATTCAGGAGACTGAGGCAAGAGTTCAAGGTCAGCCTGGGACAAAGCAAGTTTTAGATCCAGGTGGTACACACCTTTAACCTGAGCCTCGCCTTCTGCTGGAAGCCTACAAAAGGACATTGGAAAAAGGAAGATTCATGCTTTGACTGCTTGCACTTACTTTCCAGCACATCTGTTGGAGCCTACGTCTATAGAAGGCCTGCTTAAACAACTAGCTTCATGGGACTGAGCAACTACTAGATTCTTGGACTTCCCATCCACAGCTGCCCATTGTTGGGTTAGTTGGACTACAGACTGAAAGTCATTACAACAAATTCCCTTAATACAGAGAGACATTCCATAAATTGTGTGACTCTAGAGAACCCTGACTAAGACATTCTACCAGGGACCGGAGCGGTCAGCCAGAGCACAAGGAAGGCAATAGCCATGGAAAATAAATCAGATGACCGCCCCGCTCCAGCCACGATGCCCTACCACTGTGTCGGCCCTGGCTGGATTCTTGGCTTTCCCGATGTGGTCTGGGCAGTCTCTGACACTTTCCTTCCAAATCCCCAGGAGGTCAAAAGCAGAGCCGCTCAGGGCCATTTCTGTCCCTGGTTCTGCTTTCAGAGGACTTTTGGATTGATGGAGAGATTGTTGCTTGTGGGCAGTGAGATGAGAAGGGCTATCTTACTTTCAGATTTTTGGCTTGGCTCAAAGATTCAAACTTCTGAAATTCCCACACTGGATGCCTCAACTCGCTGGGATAAAAGTTTAGCCTTGAAAGGCTGGCAATAATAGCTGTTGTTTCTGTTGCTTTCTTTAACCTTCTTCATTGTCTTCTATAGCAAGTCTCTGTCCCAGCCAGACTAGGTAGGGACCTTTGGGTTACAAGTGACAGACACTGATGGCAAAGTAGCCCAACACCCCCAAAGGAGTGAATGTATTGGTTCACGGATCTAAACATTGTATGGAAAATCAGCTGCAGGTGTGGCTGGATCCAGGTGCTCAGATACTGTCATTGGGAAGGTGACTCCGTCTATCTTTGACCCTGTTTGAGTCTCACAAACACACCTTTTGAGAGAGTAGAGAAAGTGGGTTTGCTTCTTTTCTGCATGAAGAAGAACTCCCAGGAAACTCAGGGATTCTCAGTTCACACACCACTATGGAGAATCAGCTCCTCCGGCAGCACAGGGTCTGAGAATTCGGAAAGGAGAGACCCAACGGGGGAAACGGGGGGTGATTCTCAGAACTGCAGATGTAGGGCACGCATATCCTCCAGGTACCACCTCGCCGCGCTGCCCCTGGTCTAGCCTTTATGCATGTTTCATTTCTGGAATGTTCTCTCTCCCAGGCTTAATGCTTCCCTTCTCTTAGAGACGCTCCCTGGTACAGAGGTCATGTTCTCTATTGTGTGAAGATAAGGACTTGTGCCCACAGGTTACATAAACTTCCCAGGGTGTGGCTCTAATTAGCAACTTTTCCCCACTCAGAGGAACACCATTATGATCCATAACGCACAATCCCGGGCAACACAGCATCACACTCAACATGTGGCCTTCCACAGTTTCCCTACCAATCTCCCCCTCAGCCTTTCCTAGCTCTCCTCCTCCCAGGGCCATCCTTCCTTCCTTGATCTCACCACTGGCCAGTGGTCTACTCTGGCATGGATGTCTAACCTGCAGACCATGAGGCCATATGTATCTGCACAGCTATGAATTTGACTCATCATAAAATTGTAGACTTATTTAAAACATTATGAGGTGTGTGTGTGTGTGTTTATAAATCAACTGTGCTGTTCTTGAGTGTGACTGACAGAATAGTGTTCACTGTCAGGTCTAGAAACTCCCGGCATAGTCTCTACCTCCCATATCTGGTGCCCTATTTTGTTTTGGCATATCATTCTTGGTTATAGTTCATTGAGACAGGTTCCCAATGTAGCCCAGGCTGGCCTCCAATTTGCTATGTAGCCAAGATAGGCCTTGAACTCCTGCCTCTCCTGCCTCTTCCTCCTGAGTGCTGAACTATGTGTATGCGCTCTTATGCTTGATTCATTCATTTCATTTCCCAAGGACAAAGGCCTGATTGGCTCCTTTCAATCACATCAAAATAATGCTGATGCCCAAACAAACAGAGACCCCTCTGTGGAGGTGATGTGGCTCTAAGGTTGGAATAGAAACTAGATGGTATGGGTTGTTTTCCAGGAATGGAGAACCTCATGGGAAAGAGCCCAGTAGGTTTGTGTAACTCACAGAGCTCAGAGATTAGGGGCCAGGGGTGGCCATCAGTGCCCTCCTGGGGGCCACAAAGAAGAGGCTGGCTTATTCCAGTAAGGGAAGCCCTCATAGAATGTGACTAGTTGCAATTCCCACACTGATGTCTTAATCCAGTGGAAGCCTGGGTCACCCATGCCAGACGGAACACTGATTTGGCCAAAGGAGGGAGATAGAGAGATGGACAGGCCTGGGGAGTTTTGGTGACATGAGCAGCAATGTTCTTGAATAAAGTCAATATTGGGAACCCAGGTGGAATGATTTTGTGTTCCTGGTTTGCACGTGGACTGTGCTAACTGATGTGGGAACTGGTACAGAGGGTATATGCTCTACTGTATGCAGACAAGGACTTGAGCTCACAGGCTGCAGAAGCCTCCCAGGGTGTGGCTCTAATTAGCAACCCTCTCCCCACTCAGAGGAACACCATAGGGACCAATAGTGCACAATCCCAGGCCGCACAGCATCCCACTCCACATGGTGGCCTTCCACAATTTACCTACCAGTCTACCCCAAGAGGACACTAAAATACTTTCTGAGATGCCTATTTAGGATTTGGTTAGCTGCCAGTGTTACTTGGAGTCTTGTTTCCAAGTGTCCAAAGTTAAGAAACTATGGCATGTCCCCCTCAGTGCCTTGCTTATCTGCCACTAGATGGCGGTGTTGCCCAGTATCCCCTGGGAACTCTGTGAGACTCAGAAGCAGGGAGCCTACCTACTGCCAGCCTTCCTGGAAACCAGTGGGGGTCCCCACCTCAGTGCCTAGATAACTGTCCTAGGGTCCTACTTCTCACTGAAGATGAGTGGGCAGAAACAGGTGAGAGTGACTGGCTCTTTGGACAATAGCTTCTGGAACTGAGCAGTGGAGGGCCTGAGAGGGAGGCGTCAGGATCCACCAAACCGTTTCTGTAGGCTTATCGTTCAAAGCCACAAATCCATTAGAAGATTACGTTGAAAGGCATTTATTTTAAAATTTTAAATATGAAGAAGAATAAGAACACAGGAGACACCCCAGTGAGCCCCTGGTTTCACGGTGTATTGCTGGCTTTCCACATGGGATCATAATGTGAAAACAGCTATGCAGACCCTTCAGATAGCTACATCTGAGAACTTGGATGGAGCTTGGAGCATGTACACTAGTCTGCTAGGGTCTGAGAGCTATGTTCCTTTATATTTCCAAAATTATGCGAGTCAAAAACATTGGATGGGGCAACTCTATGCCTTGGAGAATGAACTTGGTATGGTGGGAGTCTTTGCCCCCCACCCCCACCCCCAGAACCTTGGTGCTGAGATCTGCATCTGAACCTGTTATGTTGTGCTTACAGCGGGGTTGGACCTGAATAGTCCTTGGATGGGAGGCAGATCTACCCCACATCCCTTTGTGGGCAGAAGAGTATTCATTTTGTAGCCTCAGGAGAGTGCCTCCCTCCTATCTCTTAACTGGCCCTCCCCCGAGACCTAAGAGCTCAAGGCCTCCGTCCAGCTCCAGGTTCCAGTCCAGATGACGCCAGATGGAGCCTGCTGGGGCTCCATCTGCAGGTTCCAGCCCAGCCTCCTTGACGCCAGCTCTCTCTGCCTTTTACCATCGCTTACTCATCCCCTTGCATCCCGGGAGCTCCTTCACCACGCCAGCTAACCTGACGTGTTAATTAATCCCTCTATTCACAGGCCAGTGAGTGATTTACACAACCACGTGTACGCCCTCGCACACCACACGTGCTCCCTCCAGGGTGTAGCAAGCTGCGGGTGCTGATAGTGAACTGTGAGTTGGAATGTCCCTCTGTCACCTCCGGGGAAAGTCTGTGCTGCTCCTCATCCAGATTGCGGTTGTGGAATGAGCTTCCAGGAGATTCTCCAGCCTCAGGTCATTTCTGACCCATGCTCAGACGTCCAACTGGAGGCCTGTATGGTCATAAACCATTCTCATCTTCCAGACTCAGGTGACATGTTACCTCCTCTTGGGAGGCTTCTGAGATTACTCTCCTTATGGAATATCACTGAGGGCTCCCCATCAGTGACTGTCTCCCTCACTCTGTCAACTCTGGGACAGTGGGGACTGCAGTAAAGGAGGGGAGATTTCCCAGGGTGACCACAGAGTAAAAGTGTCACCAAGAATGATTCTGATTTTTTCCAGACTTCTAGATTGATTTTACACACACACACACACACACACACACACACACACACCACCACCACCAACAACAACAACAAACCCAGTGTCTGGCTGGCCTGGAATTCCCTTTGCAGAACAGACTGACTTTGAGCTCACAGAGACCAACCAGCCTGCCTCTGCCCCGCAAGAGCTGAAACTAAAGGCATGTGCCACCACACCCTGCTAAAAAATATTTTTAAAAACGTAAAAGGTCCATGTGTGGAAGTCAGAGCACAACTTGTAGGAATCACTTCTCTCCTACCGCCTGGGGTCTGGGAATTGAACTCAGGTTGTAAAAGTTGGGAGCAAGCACCCAGTCATCTTAGTTAACCCCAGAAATCTTGACGTTTGGAGTTAAAATGTTGGTAAATAATTTTACATAAAAATATTTCATTGAACTAAATAATACACATTCACAGATTTGGCCAACCACTGATATTCTGGGCCGTTTCTCTCAGGGCACTACTGTTACGAGTATCCTGGGGTTTGTGCAGTTCCAGGTGACTAGGGTAACAGCTATGATAGCTGTCCTTGCTACTTACTGGCTGCCCTCGGGATATCTTGAACCCTGTGCTGTCGAAGGTTGTGGCTGAAGCAGGAGCGTTGCATGAAACACAAAGCCTAAAATCTTTGACACTCCTGCCATCAGGAAGTGACTTATGGTGTTTCCTTTTCTTGGCCCTGGAAACCCCGTGATTGCTTGACCAATGGAGTAGGGCAGAGGTACCCCAATGTAGTTTTGGGGGCTCTGGGAATCCATCTTTACCTTCAGAAAATCTAAGCAAGCTGTGAAGAGACCCTGTGAGGCTCCTCCTGCGTTGTCTCCTGCTATGATTTCCCCCACTGCCTCTACCAGGTATCAAATTGCAGTTAGTAAGCCATCTCAGGAACTGACATTTCAGGTACTCATCCAGCTGTCCCAGTCAATGCCACACAGCGTGGAGAAGAATCGAACCTTCTCCTTGAGTTCAACCCATGTTGCATATTACTGAACAAAAGAAATGAATGATTTTTGTTGTTGTTTCTTTTTTGTGGGTTAGTTGTTGTTGTTGTTGTTGTTGTTGTTGTTGTTGTTGTTGTTGAAACAGAATCTCATGTGGTCCAGACTAGCTTTGAACTCTCTACATAGCCAAGGATGACTTTAAACTCCTAATCTTCCTGCCTCCACCCTCCCAGATTCTGGAATATACCACCACACCCAATTTATGGAGTGCTGGGAATTGAACCCAAGACCTCAAGCATGCTAGGAGAGTATTCTCCTGTCTAACCCACAGCTCCAGCCCATAAATAACTGAACATCTGTATAGATATTACTGGGATATCTGGGCTGTGGAGGGACAGCTCTAGCCTGGCTCCTTGGTCACCAATGATGAGATCTTAGGTCTTTTTCCTCCCTAGTCTAGCCTTGCCATTGAGAAGTAAGAGTTCATCTTGGTCCCCAAGTATCAATGGGAATACAGAAGGATCTTGGGACCACAGAATCATGAGTTGGCGTCGTGATCTTGAAAACCAGTCAGGTCCTGAGGAGAGAAGCATCAGGCCTTGGACCAGCAACCCAGCCACTGTTCCCCTATCTCACTCAGGTCTGTGCTTGTGCGAGGAGACACATTTGAATATGCCCAGGACAGCTGGTTTTGAGGACAAACAACTGGGGACAGCCTAGCCACCCGTCAATGGGAGAAGGCCGTATGCACTGTTGTTTATTTTTAGGCTACAAGTGAGTGGATTCAAGCCATGTACAGATTGAGTCGGGGGTCGGGAGTGAGGGTGAGAATCAAAAACAGGCTTAGACTGACTCATGCCATAGAGTTCCATTCAGGTAAAGCCTGAGAGCAAACAAATCGACTATGTTATGGATATGCAAACAAATTTGGGAGGGCAAGCTGAGCGAGAGGAGCACAGGTCCCCAGGGTTGGGGTCAACAAGATCTCTATAACATGCCAAGAGGAGGAAGAGGAACATGACAGAATTTGAACTGTGTGCAGAACTCATGGGTGTTTATATCAGTTGTTATACTTCTCTCTATGCGTGAAACATTCAGTAATGTAAAAGAACAGTTTTCATCAAGCGAAGGATGAAGCTGAGGAAGGAAGCCTCTCCCAGGTGTGAGTCATGGGAAGGCCAGGCTAAGCTGGAGCCTCCATGCCTGCCGGTCAGACTGGCAGACGTTGGAAGGACTCCCGTTCCCATCGTGTCACTCTGTGGGAGAGCAAGTAACTGTGAGCTCACCCGGGGAGTCTCCTAGCCTACCACATCCCAGGGATGACCTTGTTCTTTTGCACAGTTCCTCCTGGTGGCCATGAGCCTGGTGACCTGGGCATCTGGGTCTCAGGGTGCCTGGTATCTGGCACCACAGACTAGTCACTGTGAGACACCGGTCTCGGGATTCCTCGTTCACTTCACAGACGTGTTTGTCTGTATCACAGGCTTTCCTAACATCAGATGTGATCCTGAGAGGTAGCCAGAAAAACTGCCAGGGCTAGACAGGGAGTGCCTGGTACCACATGAGAAGCCATTGGAAAGGATAGGATGGTGCCGCTCATAGGACCTCAAGAGGCCCTGCAGGCTCCCTGGCCCAACTGGCCTGGGGGACAAGGGCATCAGCAGGATCCACTGTAAGCACAGGCTTCCCAGACCAACACAGCAACTCCCATACCAGGTCTGAGAGGCTCCAGATGCCTCTATCCATCCCTGGGGTGACCTCTCATGGAGTTACCTCCACACCCATGCCGTCCTCTGACCTTCAAGATACTCTCACGGGGCAAGACTGATGCTTGCACTTACTTACAAACTAGGGAAACTGAGGCCCAGTCTCAGGTAGCCATTTCCTTTCCAGTCCAGTTGTCATGCCCATGTGGGCATGGTCCCCCAGGGCCTCAGCTCCTCTCCACAGAGGTCACCTTGACCTTCACATTTCACACCCCAGATGCAGCCCTCCTAAAACAGTACAGACTACAGATCCCCACCCCCAGGTTTCCTTTGTTCTGTGCTCACAGAGCTTCACCTTCACCGAGGCCACAGCTGCGATTGGCTCCTGTTGGTTGCTGTGTAATATTCCACACGTGAGTCTGCCTGTGACCCTTTCACCTGGCCTCCTACCAGGTTTTAATACTAATGTTGATGGGTGTTGCCGCCTAAGCTGGATGGAGGCTGGCAGCAGGCCTGGAGAGGCAGGCACCGACTTGCTCCCCATATATGAGAAGGAAGCAGAGTCCTCAGACAGGGCATGGGGGATGTTGATTAAAGCACCCAGCTCAACTGGCTCCTAGTTGCCTGCTTTCAGCCAAGAACTGAGTTTAAGGGTGGTGCACTTAAGGGGTCTGCTTACTAGCCTTCCTCTGCTGTAGAGCTTACTCTCTGTGCAGCGATCTGAGGGGTGGCCCTTTGATGTCATCAAGTCCCAGACTTCACCTTGGCTCACACTCATGCCACCGCCTTCTGAATGTGAGTCTTGGAAGAGTTTCTGAGTTGAGTTGTCACCTTACCACATGCAATTACCTGCTTCATTACTCCACAAATGCCTTAAGCCCATCTACAGGGAGACAGGCAGGCGATCTGCTCTCCTGTGTCACAGGTGTGGCAGCCCTGGGGAATAAAGTTTTCTACACCTTGCAAGCTTCTATGCCAGCATGCTGTGCAGCAGGCAATGGGCTTGAATCCGTAAGAAGATGAGCCATCTATGTAGACAGACTGCTATTCTGCCCATGAGCACCCAACCCTGGTCCCATTCCTGTCCTTGCAGGCTTCCCGCACCCCCTCTTTCTTTCACTGCCTTTTCTTTCCGGTAAACACCACAAAGCAGTTCAGTGCCTGCGCCATCTCAAGACTCCCATTTATCACTGCTGGACAACCCAACCCCATTCTCTTTTATAGACCCCTGCAGCCTGGAATCCCTCCAGGGCTTTGGGTCTTCTTGAGCAGCTCTGCTCCGGAGGCCTGAGAAGCAACTAGACACTTCTGTCTGTGCCTCAGCTTCCTCCCTTGTGTAGCGCCATTCTATTGAGGAAGATGGAAGTTGGTCCCTGAGACGCACTTGGCTGCCTGCAACACTCAGGCAGTTCTAGCGGGAGCAAAGGAGGGCTCACCGAGCCACAACCATGACTCCTCAGTCCCCCTACTCCCTCAGCTTTTCAAAAATTAGGACTTTAAAGGGTGACTGGGGGGAGGGGTCAGGCGTGGTGGCACAAACCTTTGATCCTTGCACTCTAGAGACAGACAGGTGGAGCTCTGTGAGTTCAAGGCCAGCCAGAGCTTTATAGTGAGACTCTGTCTCAAAGAAAAAAGCATGCAGCTTAGCGGGACAGCACTTGCTTAACGTGTACAGAGCCTGGGATTTAAAGTATAAAAGAACATCTAACCAAACAAGTTTAGGTATGGTGGCACACGACCACTTCCTCATCGCTCAGGAGGTAGAGGCAAGAGGGCCGAGAATTCAATCAAGGCCATCCTCTGCTGTATAGCCCTGGGCTACATGAGGGTTTTGGGGGTTGTTTTGTTTTGTTTTGTTTTGAAGTGATAGATTATGAAATCTAACCTGTCTTCTCTCAGCTCTTTGCCCTGGATTTTCTTGCTTTCCCAAAGACCCCTGTTTCTCCAGCTATTTCTTGATCTTTCCAGAAAGATGTCTGGCACCAACAGAATAATTTTTGCACTAATGGCACTTGCTCTATACACATTCTCATTTTGCTATTATTTTTTTTACAAGAAAAAAACCTGAACAAAGCAACTCCAAACTATTGCTTCTTTTTTTTTTTTTTTTTTAATTTTGAAATAGTTTAAGACCCACAAGAAGTTGCAAAAATAGTCCCAAGCTCTCCCAGGCACCTTTCACCCCACTTCTCCTAGGAACAACATCTTACGTAACCATGGCACACTGTCAGAGCTGAGAAACTGACGGGTGCAGCGTGACTGACTGGGAGGCAGACCTTATTTGGACTCCGCCAATTTTCACATGTGTGGGGTTGTTTCAATGGCTTGTGTTTTCTTCTGTGGTCCTTTATAACATTTTTTCTCACACAGGGAGAGTTTGTGGATTGGGATAGAGAACATGCCAGTCACTGCAGAGAAAGTCCTTTATTTTAACACTTTAGGATCTCGCCTTCAGAGCTGGAGAGATGGCTCAGCAGTCCAGAGTGCTCACTGCTCTACCAGAGAATCCAAGGTCAGTTCCCAGAATTCACATGGAGGTTCATATCTGTCACTCCTGCTTCAGGAGATCCAATACCCTCTTCTGGTCTCTGAGGGCACTACACTCACACATGCACATAGCCCCACATATAACACACACACACACACACACACACACACACACCTCTAATTTAAAATAAAACAAAGCTTTAGAGTCCTCCCTTCCCCTCCCCATCCCTAGCCCCTAGCAGGCCCTGATCTCTTCATTTATGTCCTTTGTATATAGTCATTCATGTATATAATGTTCTTCGTATATAATCCCCCATGGCTTTAGTTATGTACATTGACAGTGCTGTATAAAGACAATGATGTCATATGTCTAAACTTTTTTTTTAAAGATTTATTTATTATTATACATAAGTACACTGTAGCTGTCTTCAGATGTGCCAGAAGAGGGCATCAGATCTCATTATGGGTGATTTTATGGGTAGTTGTAAGCCACCATGTGGTTGCTGGGATTTGAACTCAGGACCTTTGGAAGAGCAATCAGTGCTCCTACCCGATGAACCATCTCGCCAGCCCAGGTCTAACCTTTTAAGATTAGAATTTTTTTTCCTCAGTGTAATACTCTTGAAGTCAATTCAAGCTATTTTTTTTTTTATCAATGGTTTCCTCCTTTTTATTGCTGGGTAATACTCTCTATTATGGAGGTAACCTGAGTTTGTTTAGTCATTCACCTGTTGAAGGACTTTGGGACTGTTTCCAGTTTGGAACCTTTACAAATAAAGCAAGTACCCATTGCTAGGTGTTCCCACTTGTCTGCTTTCATTTTTTCGAGACCAAATATCCAAAAGTCTAACAGCCAGGTCATGTGCTAAGCACACGTTTAATAATTCGATAAGTGTGTGTTCAGTCTGTTTCCCGAAGGAAAATTCCAGTTGCTCTATGTTCGTGTTGGCTTTTGCTGTCAGTAGCTCTAACACTGAGACAAAGCACCTGGGACAACCCACTTCAACAGAAGAAAGGTGTCTTACATTTCTCAGCTTTCGGAGTTCAGGGCATGGATGATTGGCCCCATTACTTTGGGGACTGTGGGAGTGGACAGTGGAGAAAGCTAGGAAGGGACATGGGAGAGAATCAGAAGAGGAGGGCCTGGGGTCCCTATTTTCCCTTCAAGTACATACCACCCCTTAATAGCCTACACTCTTTCTGAAGGCTCCACATTCCCTTGTAGAGCTGGGTACCACAGACAAAGCATTCAATGTGTGGGCTCTGGGAACAGCTGAGGCCAAAGCCACAGCCATAGCATTGACTTAAGTCAGCCATTTCATTAGGACTACCATGTTTGTTGGTTTTGGTGTTTTGAGACAGGTTTAAACATAGCCCATGCCAGTCCCCAACTTCTATGTAGTTGAGGTTGCTCTTGAACCTCTGATCCTCCTACCTCTACCTCCCAGGTTTGGATATTACAGACATGTCCCACCATGCCTGGCTGTTTTGTTACTTGGAAACAGAATCTTGATACATAACTTAGGGTGACCTCAAACTCCTGATCCTCCTGCCTCAGCTTCTCAAGTACTGGACTGACAAATGAATGCTAGCTCTGACCTCACAGCACTGGTATACAGTTCCCTCTGACTAGGGAAGCTAGGCATGTTTTCCTGTGCTTTTTTTTTTTTTTTTTTTTTTTTTTTTTGCCTGTCTCTCTGCACAAAACTCTGGACTAACCTGTAAGGAGAACACTTGGTTCTTTCTACCAGTGTTACCAAATTTGAAAGAACCCTAGCTACAATCCCTTGGCTTTGAACCAAACATAAACCTTTCTCCCTGACAGCTTTCTGTCTGCCTAAAACAGGGATTCTGTGGGGAAAGTGCTTCCTTTTGATGACATCAGTTTCATCCATCAGTTCCTTGCTTTTTCCAGTAATGCATCCTATTAGCAGGTAGACAGCTTCCTGGCCATTGTACAGACAGACAATGCACTTGGCCAGTTCCCTGTCTAGGGTCTCACTATCCAAACTGGTGCCTCTCTGACACAGCTCTGAGTGTCCATCCTTCTCGTGCTGGGAGAAGCCCCTAGAAACAGGGCTGCAGGTCAGAGGTCAGCATGTGTGCCTCCCACCTTGCCCCTTCAACGTCTGTAATGCCTCTCAACAACACATAGCTTTATCAGATTTGTTTAGTCTTGGCCAATTTTAGGAGTGAACAATGGTTTCTCCTTATGGTATTGGCTTTGATTTCTAGAAGGGCTTGCTGCTTAAGGTATTGGCTACTGTCCCATTTGTGTGTCTCCTGGCTGGGGCTTCTATAGGAACCCACGGAATGAAGGTCTGGGCTATGGCAATGCAAGGGCTCCCTCTTGGATCAGTCCTTACCACTGATGGCTTTACCACGAGGCTGAAACTGGGGTTCACACCGTATATCTCACCTGCAGCCATGAGACTCTCCCCATGCTGGCTCAGTGTCCCCATCAACAAAAGAACAGTACCAACTCTTAGGGATGCACAGAATGAAGCCTGGGACTCTCCATTGGCAGAATACTTTTCTAGACTGCAAGGCCCTGAGTTCAATGTCTCATGCACTGGCATGGTGATGCTTGCTTGTAATCCCAGCACATGGGAAATATAGGCAGGGGAATCAAGGCCAATCGCAGCCCCATAGGGAGATAGAGGCCAGCCTAATATATGAGACCTTCTCTTATGAATGAATGAATGAATGAATGAATGAATGAAGCACATATGAGTGCTGTCCAAGGCCCAGCTTTTTATTCCCCCCATCCTTAGGAGGTCTCACAGCATTCCTCTCCATGGCCCCAGCTCCCACTGGACTCTCGCCTGGCTAGACTTCCTCTTGACCTTCAAGAGTCTGTCGCAACTCCAAGATGTTCAGATATTCACCAGAGAGCTTCACATTGTCATGGGATCTCTGGCTGCCATGTCTGCTGCCCCAGTGTTCTGACCCTGAGGGCAAGCCCACCAACCACTTCCTGCCTGGGTGTCTGCTTCCATGTCACAAGCAGGGCCTGTCTGAGGGAAGCCAAGGATGGGTGGAGACAGGATATGGTACAGTCAGAAACCGACAGCCATGGGCTGCATATGTACTTGAAGTCCTGGAGAATTCCTGGCAGGTGGTAGCCTAGGCTTTGGCATCACTAGGTGACATCTCAATGAGACAGAAGGGGTTTTCCTGCAGTTCCTGAACCTGCCTAGAGATGGGACCCAGCACAGAGGAGGACACCCACCTCAGCTACTGCCTGGAGACAGTATGGACTACACAGTAGCTCAGCCACCTTGTTTTCAAGGCAATGTCACTAGATGTCATCAGCAAGATGAGACTCCTGTCAGAAGATCACAAAGGAAGAGCCTTAAAACAAAGCACCAAGCTTCCAGCCCAGGGGCTATCTGTCCAGCCACTGATCTGCAGGCTTAGCTCCTAGCCTGACTCTCTCCCTGCACAGGTACCTGCAGCCGTGGGAGGAGGCTCCTTCTCTGCTTTTCAGACTGTGTTTGGCTCCTGTGTGTATTTCCTGGTAACTGATGTACATGCCTCTTCTCCTGTTACTCGGTCTGTTGTTTGTTTTAACAGGCTTAAAGACTGAAAACTCAAGTTCCCTTCCCCCATAGCTGCTGACACCCTGCCAGACAGTGCCCATCTCCTGTCCTGTTTCTCGGGCTCCTCTCCCCTCAATCTCTCTCTTTTCCCTGTGAGTGTTGTCTCTCCTACATCACTCATTCCTTTCGCTTGGAAAGTAGGAGGTTGTAGAAATGCTTTTCCAGTTCTTCACCCCATTCGTGTTCCCAGGTACAGCTCTAAGAGATGGCTCTGCAGGAGAGTCCAGTTGGTCCCTTAAGGATTCGCATGAACTGCCCAGTTCTTTAGGCTGAATCAGGGTCAGCCCTCACAACTTCCTGGTGAAGTTTATTTAGTTGGGACTTGATTTGCTTTTTAGCTGTTCATCATGAATGAGGTTGTCTAGGTGATAGATATGTAGAACCTTTTTTTTAAAAGCAATATTTACTGAGTACCTATTGTGAATTAGTTGTAATTCTGGGCCTTTAAAGAACAATGGTGGAGACGACAGAAATGTTTGATTTTCAAATGTACCCTCTTCTAAGATCTCTACCTCCTGGCAAAAGGTGCAGTGCTCTCTGAAACCTTGAAGTATCTGCCCTAGTCATCCTGGGTCATGCTCAGCCTTTTTAGATTTGTCACAGCTGTCAGGCTGTGGTGACACACACCTTTAGTCCCAGCACTCCACAGGTAGTGGCAGGCAAATCTCTGTGAGTTTGAGGCCAACCACATAGCGAGTTCTAGGTCAGCTAGGGCTACACAGTGAAACCTTGTCTGAAGCAAAGCAAAACAAAACAAAACAAAACAAAACAAAACACCCAAAAAAAACCCCAAACAATGAAGAAGAAAAAGAAAAAGAGGAGGAGGAAGAGGAAGAAGAGGAGAAGAAAGAAAGAAAGAAAGAAAGAAAGAAAGAAAGAAAGAAAGAAAGAAAGAGAGGGAGGGAGGGAGGGAGGGAGGGAGAAAGAAAGGAAGGAAGGAAGGGAGAAAGAAAGAAAGGAAGGAAGGGAGAAAGAAAGAAAGGAAGGAAGGAAGGGAGAAAGAAAGAAAGAAAGAAAGAAAGAAAGAAAGAAAGAAAGAAAGAAAGAAAGAAAGAAAGGAAGGAAGAAAGCCCTACCCTGTCTCAAAAAAGAGAAATAAGGGGCTGAAGAGATGGGTCAGTTGTTAAGAGCATTGACTGCTCTTCCAGAGGTCCTGAGTTCAATTCCCAGCAACCATATGGTGGCTCACAACCATCTGCAATGGGATCTGATGCTCTCTTCTGGTGTGTCTGAAGACAGCTATGACATACTATGTGCAATTAATTAATTAATTAATTACTCTGTCACAGCTATCAGACCCTGTTTACAAGAGCCAGGAGCAATGGCTACCTGTGATCCTAGCACTGGGAATGGAAGAAGGAGTACTCAGAGCTATTCAGGGTAAACATAAGTTAGAGCAAGAGTTCAAGGCCAGCCTGAGCTGCGGGAGACAGCTTTAAAAATGGTTCCCACTGAGGTCTCAGAAGTCAAGACTTGAGCATGAGAGTCAGAGACATGCCTCAGCCCAGAACAAGAAAGCTTCTCTGGGGGAGATTGAGGATGGGAATCCCATGGATGCTTCCAGAATGAATGTTACAGAGAATAGCAAAGCCGGAAACTACAAAGCCATTCTGGAGGGAGTGAAAAGATAAAAGGAGCCAAGATCTCCAGGGACCCAGAGGGACGCTTATGCCGGACCTTGAGTCATAGGACTAAGATCTGCTCGTTGACCAGTACTCAATCAACAAGTATCTGTAAGTTCTTACCTTCTTAGATCCAGCGAGTGCCTTCACTGGCCTGCTTCTGCCTTTACCAGCCCTGTGTCAGGAACATGAGAGACCCAAGAAACAGACTTCCACAGTTCCTAGCCTAGCCTAAATGCCGGTAAGCTTGGGGTGGCTTGTTACATAGTATGACTGTAACAGAGCTATCGGATACAATTCTCTCTGGAAAGGCTGCTGGTAAGCTTCGGGGTGGCTTGTTACATAGTATGACTGTAACAGAGCTATCCGATACAATTCTCTCTGGAAAGGCTGATGTTCAGAGGTTATAGAAACCCCGTTAGCTGTCTATTCTGCTCCCCTCTCCCCTTCTTGCTGAACCGTGACTCGTGAAGTGTTAAGTATGTCATGACAGATGCAGAAGTACTGGGCCAGGGGGACAATAGACACCGCTGTGACAGAAGCTTCATAGTCCAGCAATGGCAAAAAGCCAGTCTCAGTTAACACTCCCAGCTCATGCTTGGATCTTGAACCTTCCATAAGGACCCCAGGAGACTCTTGAAGATCTAGAACATTCCTTTTTATCTCGTGCTAGATAAGCTCAGCTCCATCACTTACAGCTGTGAATCCTATCTAGGTCACACGGGACATTTATCATGCCCTGCCTGTGTTTCCTCGGTGACAGGTGAGGCTTCTCACAACAGCATCTAACTCCTGAGACTAAACAGAGTGGCCTGCGGAAGCAGGGTCTAGGATCAGTATACAGCAGGCACTCAATCCATGCTAGCCATCTCTACTGCATATCTCAGTCCTGGTTCTGAGATCTGAACCCTCATCTGCCACCCAGATGACCTCTGTGGGTGGGACCAAAGGTGCTTGTGACATCTGCTAGGCACACTTAGCCAAAAGACACTTTTTGACTTAGTGTCCTTAATTAGAAAGAAAGAAAAAAAGAAAAGGAGGAAGGGAAAACTTTTTAAATTGCTGGCATTTACAGAGTGTTAGTGTTAAGAGCCAGGCCCTCACACATATGATATCATTCCCTCAAAGGGCCCGTCCATTCTTGCCCCTGTTTACAGAAACTACAGCAAAAATAGGCAAGAAGGTACAGCAGGCCCTGTCTGCATTCCGTTCCTACCCGGCAGCCTTCACTCCTTTTTTGAAAAAAGACATTCCAAATTTTCTTTGGGGGAGCACTGACGCTCTTTGATGAGTCTAGGGTCAAAGCTGTCAATCAAGTTACCCTGCTTTCTTCTGGCTCACATGACCCAGGCCTGGGTGATCCTGGGACTTTGCCTCTTGAGTCACAGGTTGGGAAAGCCTGCTTCACCATGGCAACATTGTCTGTGGGTCCTTGAGCGTCTACACCCTAAGCACATGAGATTTCCACTCCAAGAACTACCTGTCCCCCTTCCAATGAGGCCCCAGCTATCAAGCTGAAGTCAGGCAGCCACTCTGGGACCTAGCCCACAATACCACAAGGTATTGGAATACCACAAGGCCATGTGGGGTTGGAGGCTACTAACACACACACAGGCTTGAATGCTGGAGGGAAGGGTCTTGTCTGGCAAGAGCATTGCAGGCGTTAGTGGGAAACATGCCCACTGTGACACTAGAAAGCCAAGTGCTCTGTGGAATCCCTCAGAAGTGGCTTCTCATCTACCCTCGACCTTCCAGACTAAGTTACAGTTCCACAGAACAGTTCCCAGCAACCCAACAGGCCCTTAAACCCCTGCCTACGATGCTCGTCTGATGGCAAGCAGTTCTGAATCATCATGAGCCTCCATGGGACCCTCTCCAAGGCTGGGGCTAAGGAGCCCCACCATGTCAGCAATCGGCCAGCCATCTTCCCTAGCTTCACACATTTGAGACCCATACTCCACGCATGGCATACTTGTGTTAAATTGTGTGTGTGGGGGGGGGGGGTTGGGGGGGTGCTTTAACTCTGTTAGTTCAGATGACCTGACTGATATCACCAGGGGGAAGGGCACAGAAATTGCTCTGCAGAAATAAAACATGATTGTGCATTAGAAACCAACATACTTTACAGACGTTCTATTAAAGCATCAAAGTGACGTCTCAGGGTTTGTCACAGCAGGATACCTGGCACTGCCCTGTGCTCCCCACCCCCAGCCAGTCCCCCCAGCCTGGTAAGTGGCCAGAAGAAAAAGTCCAAGGGAGGCAGACTAGAAACAGTTTCCCTAGGAGGTGATACAGTCTAAGGCCATGGTGTGTACAACACACTTGGTGATTAGGGAAACAGTGGTCCTCATGATGAAAACAGAGAGGGTAAGACTTGACTGAAGCCACACAGCACAAAGGAAGAGTGCCTGGAACAGGTCTGCCCACTCCTAGCATTCTTCAGCACCTTGGTTTGTGTCTTTAAGGCACTTCAGATGCTTCCGGCCAGTGCTGATGGTCTGGGATCACACCATCCTAATCCCCGAAGCCACTCCCTTCCATCTGTCTGGTTTGAAGCCCTCCGTACTCAGTACCCCACAGCACCCACAGACAGCACCAGTTGGTGTGGGATCCACAAATGCAAACTCATTTAAATGTCAGCTGTGGCGACACGGGGCTCAGGGAGGCAAACAGGTGACAGAAATAGATGTGACAATCACAGTATCCTAGGCTGTCGGCAGGCACTTCCAGCCCCTCTTAACCCTTGCTTGGGCTGGTGGCTCTCAGAGAATCAAGATACCAGGAACCCCCATCCTGAGGGAAACTCAGGAATCCTCTGTCACTCCTCTAGCATCTTAGATGGGTCCCAGGCTCATCCCACCTGGACACCTTGTGAGCTTTTCTGTTTCAATGAACCGAGTTTTCAAGAAAGATTTTGTTTGCGCAATGAGATCTGATGCCAAGAATTTGGAGATGACTGGCCTCTGTGATTTTCCAGGCAGCTTCAGTTAATGGGCTGCGAAGAAAGGCTCAAGTCCACTCCGGAAGTAGTGGCTGTTCAGGGTCCACCTTTTGCAGCCAGAAGTTTGCCTCCTTACTTATCTCTGTGAGAGGGTGAGCTGTGGGGGTTAATTTTAAAGGAGGAGGCACTTCTGTGGCGTCAGGAAGCCTCTTTGTCTGCTTTGAGGCCCATCCAAGTTTAACTTTCGGTGGGCAGGAGACACCCAACCTCCTTTCCCAGCCTCAGCAGCCCTGGCCCCTCCCCCCAGCCTTGCACAACAAGGTACCAACTGGCACCATACAAAAGCAGCCTTGCCTTTGGATCCCCCAGCTCCAGGGTCTGGGCCAAGCTCCGAGTGGCCTCAATGAGCCCAACTTGCTTTGTTACCCTACTGTCCCTGTGCTTACAAAAAGGAAGAGGGAGGGTGGGACAGCCCCAAGCCACATTTGATTGGAGAACTTTTGTGTTTGGATTTAAGCGTGGCCTTTGTGAAATCTCTCTCTTCTGGCAACTGTGTTCCTCAGCTGAGAGAAGGAGTGAGATCTCCCCTGGGGGAAATTGGAGACAGGGAGGCTGAGCAATAGGGCTAAAGGGAGCAGGCTCTGTGAGGGAAGGACGAATGACTTATAAGAGGGCATGAGAAGCCATTGAATAGGGACCAGCAGACGACAGCGGTGAAACTAGGATGACAGTTGACCACAGATGTGCTACTCAAGAATGGGGTGTTCGTGTAAGGTATCATGCCGCTGTCTGTAGCTGATGGCCATGTGCTGTAGAGTGGGCTCTCTGGCAGGGTTCTGGTACACCTCCATGCCCAGGAAGGGAGGAAGAGGGGAGCCCATGTTTGGTTTCATTAGATTCTGCTTTTGTGTTATAGGAAGGATCACTCACATTATCTTCTCAGGACCGGAGTCAGAGATGGGAGATGGATTATTGGAGGTTCTGAACAAAGTCTGGTTCCTCACACTGGAGCAGCCTGCACAGCTTTAAAGCCAAAACTAAGAGACGACAAACCTCCATAGCATTAGAAGAGGAGGGATCCTGCTTCCTGCCTGGTGGTTACATATTGAGCCTCAAGGCCTTTCTTGACATCATGGAGTAGTGGCCACAACAGACTTTGAAGCCAAACAGCCTGTGTCCGTATTTGGTTCTGTCACCTACCAACTGGAAACCTGTTGTGAATGCCGGCTTCCTTGCTTACAAGGGATAAATGACAAGATAGAGCACTAATAACATCTCTTCTACTGTTTTCTGCGACCATGGCAGACATTACTAGTCAATCAAGATAACTCTCGCTGAGCCTCAGAGCCCCTTCTGTGTGTCCAGAACTCCTCATTGGACATTTGAGGGGCAACCCTTTTTCCTTCTCCATCAGCAGCCACAGAACACAGTTCTTAGCACATACCATGGATAAACACCACTACTCAATCTCTGCTCAGTGCACAAAGTCTTAGTTTCCTCACCCCCAGCAATGGGGAGCTCTCTCTCACTGCCCATTTCATCACTGAGCAGTGCTAAGAAACTTTTCCTCTTAAGTCTCCCTCCTTGCCCCTCCCTATTCACTTCCATCAGTGGGTCTATGGCAGAAAGTTCCCTTCCTCCCAGGGTGTGCTGTCGCTACCGATTTAGGGGTTTTATTTTTAGGTGATACATTTGAACCTTCTGATGAGTACAGCCTTCTCTCAGCTTGCCTGTGCTCAAGCCCAGGCTAGCTAAGCAGCTTTAGCATTCTGATAGACATGTGAGAGGCGGGGTGTGTGTGTGTGTGTGTGTGTGTGTGTGTGTGTGTGTGTGTGTGTGTGTGTATGGATCAGGACAAACAGAGAGGGGGACGATAGGATGACAGATGATGTGTTGTAAAGCTTCCTAGCACACCAGGCCAATGTCACTCCTTACATAAGCTTAATAGCTTCTCAGGGGGATTGGGGCTACATCCAGGGCCTCATTGTTAGCTGATTAAGGCTGATTATTCCAAGGGGAGGGGGCCATGAAGAGGGATGTGAAGTTATGTAACTAACCACTTATTTGGATTTAATCTATGGTTCTAAATTTAGGAGGTGGAAGGCTTCAAAAATGAGCTCTTGTCATTTAAAGGTGGCACTGGCCCTAGGGGTAAGGGGTATGGGTCCAGCAGGTCGCTGAAGCCAAAGGCTACAGGGGCACTTTTCATTTAGAGGGGACCTCAAGGTTTTTGTCCTACAGTATTGCAAAGACTTGCAAGAGAGCAGTGCACCTGACGAGTAGAGGAAGACAGTGTGGTGATAACGGGTGAATCAGAAACCAATGTCCTTCAGGCTGGAGAGCTCTATAAGAATCTGGAAGGTAGTGTTTACCCAAGAGAAGGACATGTGTTCATGTGTGTGGTCATCTCCAACTGTACTGTTCCTGTGTCGGGATGCGTAGCTTTGATGTTCTAAACATTTTGCTCAGAGCTGTGGAAAACCACCAGAAGTCAGTGTGTGTGCTCCAAAAGGAGTCCACAGGCACCTCTCATAGCACAATTGTGTGTAGGGATGGAGAGGTAGCTCAGCTGGTGTTCGCTTAGCATGCAGAAGGTCCTATGTCCCAGTCCCTTGGTCCCCACACCACTTCTCAAAAATATTGTGTAGAGCATGGTTATATACACTCTAGTCCCAATACTGAGAAGCCTGGAGCAGGAGGAGCAGGAGGAGCACGAGTTTGAGGCCTGTCTAGACCATGTATCAAGAACCTGTCTTTTTGTTTTGTTCTGTTTTTCTGAGACAGGGTTTCTCTGTGTAGCCCTGGCTATCGTGGAACTCAATCTGTAGACCAGGCTGGCCTCAAATTCACAGAGAGCCACCTGCCTTGCATCCCGAGTGCTGGGAATAAAGGCGTGCGCCTGGTACAAGAACCTGTCTTGACTGAACAAAAATAGCGGATTTCCACGGGTATCACGACATGTCTGCAGAAGGCTGCACACAGCTCTCTGGCAGTCATTACCATAGCACTGTCCTGATGCTAGAAGTCAAGGCTCTGAGTGACTACAAGCTTCTGCTAATAACTATAGATGCCACAGGGAGCAGTGACCTGCCTCTCATGTCCACGGCCATCTGAGTATATGTCAACAGCCACCCCGTTAAGAAAGAAGCTGCTGGAAGCTGAGGAGAAAGAGCAGCTGCTGAGGGACTAGAGGTGGCCCAGCGTACTGAGGTTACGAGCACTGGCTGTTCTTTCAGAAGAACTGGGTTCACTTCCCAGCACCTACATGGCAGCTCATATCCAGCTGTAACTCCAGAGAATCTGGCCTCTGTGGGTACTGCTCACATGTGGTACACATGTAGGCACAGCACCCATACACATAAAAATAAAAATAAAATAAAATTTCAAAGAGGAGCTTTTGGGCTTCAATACCTCATCACACACCCCTTGGCCACTGCAAGGAAGCGGTCCCAGGATAACCCTGAATTGTGCATAAGATAAAACATAGAAAAGCACAGCTTTTTAAAAAGTGAGAACTCGGGCTTAATCCCGGGGCACCTAAGTAGCTCATGCTTGTAATCCCAACACCAGAGAGTCACAAAGGCAACCCCAGGGCCAGTCAGTCTAGCCAGTGAGAGATGTAGCTCCAAAAACCAAGCTGAATTGTGCCTAGCACCAGAGAGGCAGGAACACGTAGATCTCTAGGAGTTCTAGGCCATCCTGGTCTACATAGGGAGTTCCAGGACAGCTGAGGCTACAGAGTAGGACCCTGTCTTAAAAATAAACAAAAAACAACCTGGGTTGGGGAAGGGCATGGCTTTTTCTTGCCTTTTGTTTCCAGACCACCATGCCATTCAGATTGAGAAGGATCCAGAAACCTCAGGCTCAAGTGAGCCATGATCTTGGTCACACAGAGGCTGAGGGAATGCCAGAAGCAGGCATCGCCATAGGCTTAGCGTCAGCAAATATCATCCAGGTGGCTGGGGGAAAGCTGGGTATTGAGGCATTACTCCTTAAAGAGGAAGCAGCTTCAGGCCCACTGTCAACCTGGATAACCTATGGGTACCTGTCAATGAGTAGACACTTGGAAGTGCTGACAAAGCAAGGTGGAGCTGTCCTATCACTGATGTGGTGGGACTGGGAAAGGGAAAGTCTCCTATACAGTCTGTCATCCTGAAGACCCAATGCTTCAGCAGGAAGGCTGAGGGTACCTGTGTCCGCACAAGAACATTCACCAAGTGCTAACAAATTATTGGGGCCTAGAAAGAAGGCTCAGCAGTTGTGTAAACTTGTTGCTCTTGCAGAGGACCTGGATTCAGTTTCCAGCTCCCACATGGTGGCTCACAACCATCTCTAGTTCCAGTTCTAGGATGCTGGATGCCATTTCCAAGGGCACCAGGTACTCACATGGTGCACATACATACATGCAGGCAAACAGACATAGACATAAACTAAAATAAATAGGGCTGGAGAGGTGGCTCAGCAGCAAAGAGTATTGGCTGCTCTCCCAGAGGTCCTGAGTTCAATTCCCAGCAACCACATGGTGGCTTACGACCATCTGTAATGGGATCCGATGCCTCTTCTGGCATGCAGGTGTACGTGTAGATAGAGCACCCATATACACAAAATAAAATAAATCTTAAAAAAAATAATCTAAAAAATTGTAAAGACAAAACAAGGAACAAGGTGCAGGTGACAGGAGCACCAAGCTGATGACCTGAATTGGAACCCATGACCCCAGCAAGTTATCTTCTTACCTTCACACACACACTGAGTCACATCCTCTCCTACTAAATAAACAAATATAAAAATAAAACAATGTGACAGTTCCTGAGGAAGAGGTTGACACCTGCCTCCCTCTGCACACACGTGCAATCTGCACACACATGCACTCTGCACACACATGTACTGGCACGTGCACTCCCACTCACAAGAAAAGTGAAAAAGAATGAAATAAAAGAAAAAGAAGGTCCTCCTTAGAATAGGGAACAAAATACCCATGAAAGGAGTTACAGAGACAAAGTTTGGAGCTGAGATGAAAGGATGGACCATCCAGAGTCTACCCCACCCGGGGACCCATCCCATAATCAGCCACCAAACCCAGACACTATTGCATATGCCAGAAAGATTTTGCTGAAGGGATCCTGTTATAGCTGTCTTGTATGAGGCTATGCCAGTGCCTGGCAAATACAGAAGTGGATGCTCACAGTCATCTATAAAATGGAACACAGGGCCCCCAATGAAGAAGCTAGAGAAAGTACCCAAGGAGCTGAAGGGGTCTGCAACCCTATAGGTGGAACAACAATATGAACTAACCAGTACCCCTGGAGCTCATGTCTCTAGCTGCATCTGTAGCAGAAGTTGGACTAGTCGGCCATCATTGGGAAGAGAGGCTCCTAGGTCTTGCAAACTTTATATGCCCCAGTACAGCGGAATGCCAGGGCCAAGAAGCGGGAGTGGGTGGGTAGGGGAGCAGGGTGGAGGGAGGGTATAGGGAACTTTCGGGATAACATTTGAAATGTATATTAAAAAAAAATCTAATAAATAAATAAATAAATAAGAAAAATAAGCTGTGGTAAGGTCATACTATAGAACACTTTACGGAATGTCCTAAACAGTCAAATCCATGGAGACATAAATTTGATTAGTGGTTTCCAGAGCCTGGGGGAAGAGAAGAATGGGAAGTTGCTGGAGTGGGTACAAGATTTCCTTTGGGAATTTTGAAAATGTTCTGTAACTATGTAATGTAATCATTTCATAATCATGTGAGTATAACAGCTATAGGGTCAAATATTTTATAAGGATAAATTAAAGGTGTATTGATTGCAAAATATATATTTTTTCCAGCACAGTAAAAAAGAAAAAAGAAAAGAAAAGAAAAAAAGAAAAAGAAGGGAAGTTTTGTCTTGGTTCATAATTTCGGGGTTCAGTATGTGAGCACCTGACCCTATTGTTTGGACCTGAAGCATCACAGTATGTCACGGCAGATGACCCAAAATAGAGGGGGTTTACTCACTTTATGACAGGCAGAAGGTAAAAGAGGGACAGGAGGGTCCCTATCCATTTCAAGAGCATGCCCCCCGCTGAGCCTCCCCTCCCAAGAGTCTGTCATGACCAGTGCACTACCGACCATGGACCAAGCAATCATGGGCCCCGGGATGACATGTAAGATCAAAACCCCAACAACAGGTATCTAATATGGCACGAATGGGGTCTGTGAGGGCACTGGGGAGACCGGCCCCTACCAGCTTCCACCCTGCCTCTGTCCTCACCAACCCAAGTCATGGTGACTTTTAACTTCCAATTTTCTCATCCTCCTGACTGTCCATCAGCTTTGGCCCCAAGGTGAACCACAGAGCCAACCTGAGAATCTTTGTTAGATTTCTGATGACTAAGGAGTTGCTGGCTTCAGAGGCAAGAGACCCTCGCCCTGAGGCTGAATGACGGGTACCAAAATTCATGAGGAGCAAGTCCGGATGCTCCACAGCAAGGAGGCTGGCCATAGTGGATGGCAAGTTATTTTTGCAACAGAGAGGCACAATGAACTCTTACAAAGATGGATGTGCTCGTGAGCATGATGTGACTGTGAATCTCATTGCCACCCTGGACCCCACAGACATGGGCAACTGCATGCCCATTTTAAACTGATATCCCCAGGCACAGTGGAGCAGGCCTGTAATCTCACAATGGGAAGGCAGAGACAGGTGGATCTCTGTGGGTCTGAGGCCAGCCTGGTCTACAAAGAGTTCTTGAACAGCCAGGGCTGTTTCAGAAAGAAAAAAAAAAAACAGTAAAAATGCTGTTAGGAGTTGGGAAGTTAGCTTACTTGGTAAGAGTGTTTGCTGGGCAGATGTGAGGATCTGAGTTCAAATCCCCAACAGCCATATAAAAGGCTTTGTGATGCCGTGTATGTCTGTAACATAAGCATAAGGGTGTGGTAGGAGGCAGGAGGATTGTGGGGTTTGTTGGGTGTCAACCTGGTTCAGGACTCCATGAGAGATTCTGTCTCAAGGGAGTAAAGCAGAGAGGAATAGAGCCAGAAACCTACCTCCTGTCTGCACACTCACATATACCCACCAGACACACACACACACACTTCACAACAGTTTACATCTATAACCTCAGCACTTGGAAGGCTGAGATGGGGGGTTGTCATGAGTTCCAGGCCAGTGTAAGCTACAGAGTGAGACTCTATCTCAAAAGCTAATAGTAGTAGCAGCCGTTATTTATTTATTTATTTATTTATTATTTATTTATTATTTATTTATTATTTATTTGGAACCGGCTGCGGTCACCTGCACACTGAAGGAGCTGAAGCAGAAGAGTCACTACAAGTATAAGGCTAGCCTGACCTACACAGAGAAACCCCGTTTCAGAAGGGAAACACCCCTAAATCAAAATAACAAAATAATAACAAATAAAAACATTCTTAGATGAAGCACACGTGAATTGTCTCTAAACCTGAGTGGGAACAGGGCCACAGTTTTAAGCAAAGCTACATGTATTAACACGGCAGGGGGACAACTGCATTCTCAATAAACAACTAGAAATCACTTTCCCTTAAGGGTGACCAGTGAGGCACAGGGGTCATCAGTGAGGCTGCGAGGTGCCAGAGCAGGGTCTTTCATGGCATTTGTCTGTTTTGTAACATTTTTTAGTTTTAGGATTTCTTTCTTCACCATTATTATCTTTTAAACTTTTTTTTTTTTTTTTACTGTTATTGTGTGAAAAGGACACATGTGCCTTGCAGTGTGCACATGGTGGGCAGCGTCAGTTCTAGACCTTTACCCACTGAGCCATCTTGCCAACCCCCACCGCTGTGCCTAATTTCCATACTTCCTCCGGAGAGTCCCCACACTAACACTGCAGGCTTGCAGCCCTTTCTCTATCCCCTGCATCATGTACCCACCTAGAGAGAGCTATTCCTTAGGCGAATCCATTCTCCTGGTTTTCTACCTTTAGCTCAGACACCTTGGCAGCTGGCACAGGTGTCAGCTGTGAGGTAGGACCAGAGTGGGGGGAGGGGGGAGGCTGCTTCAGAAGGACGGAGGGACACCCCAGGGACTGCTCTTGACCAGACAAGCATCTGGACTTGGTTTTTAAAGTCTCAAGGATTGGGAAAGAACCGGAGTGATTGCATGCAGTCATTGGGCAGCAAGGCCCTGCCTACCAGGAGGGAGGAAGGACCACACCCTGTAAAAACTGGCCAGCTCCACCGCAAGGCCGGAGGCCCCTCATGGGTGGACATGTGAGCGGGCCCTCCCAGCAGCACGTGCAGCCCCACGTGTGGCCCTGCTGCTGGCTTTCCAGCTTGGCTGGGGCCGATGCCAACTCCAGAGGAGCCAACAGTGCCTGCAGATGAACAGGAGAGGTCTGGGCCGCCAGGGTGGAGGAGGGAGCATCCCACTGTGTGACCCTGCTACTGGCTGCGGTCCTTGCCCCGCTCTTGCTCATCATTTCCTGGACGAAGACTACAACGATGATAGAAACATCCACTGTGAATGACAGGTGACTGTGTGTGATCGCTGTGTATCAGGCTCTGCCCCACTCTCCTGCAGTAGCTGAGTTAGCCTTCCTAGCTAGCCCATGAGGTTAACCCTTTCCTTGTCCCCACATGATGAGAGGTAGTTATTATATCAGTTTTCTGACCATAGACCAGTGGCTACTGATCAGTTGACAATGGTGGTAACAGGCCTTGGGAGGCAGGGGCAGGTGAATCTCTGAGTTTGAGGCCAGACTAATCTATATAGCAAGTTCCATGCCAGCCAGGGATACATAGACCCTGTTTCAAAAAAAACCAAAACAAACCAACAAACCAACAAACCAACCTTGTATTCTTCTGGTCTTTAAAAAACTTGTTTTTGCAGAGGAAGACTGAGCTCCAGGGAGGTGAGGTTACTCACCACAATGTCATAGTAGGTTAAGTGGCACAGCTGGACTGAAACCCATGGCCACTGCTGGTCCTTCCTGAGATGGTGTCTGGCTTGCATTCTAATATGACAGTCTGGCCTGTGACCATAGGATGCTAATTCTTGATTCCTTCACCCCAGGGTTTTCAACTGAGCCAGGCAGGAGGAACTAGGTTGAGGTCTTAGGATCTCAGGACCCATCTACTACATCCTGGCCTTATCCTGCTTCCTGCCCTAAGGTTTAGATTTAGATAAGCCTTTTCCTATCAATCGTCCTGAAGACTCAGCTAGCCACTTGCCTGGCTTTCCAGCCAGTGTTTAATGGGCAACCTGTCCTCTTACTAGGCTGCTAGCCCAGGTCCCCCTGAGCTCTGGATGCCCAGAGCAGCCCCGAGGAGCGGGCACCTTCCCACTTACCCAGAAGTCTCCCAGTCTAGGTCTCAGCCTACCCTTCATGCCCGGATTTCTTGCCAGGTGATGTAGACCCTGGCCCAAGGCCCAGCCTAGAAAGCTCCTGGGGCTAGGAAGATGCCTGGATCCTCACATCTGATGAGCTAGGGAAGTCAGGAGCCAGCCCTACACACAGCAACCAGAAAGCAAGAACTGATGTCAGGATCCTTGCCTGCCCAATCCTGCAGCAGGCTTCAGGGCCTTGGAGAGTAGCCCAGTCTATGTGTTGTGTGGCTCCATCTGACCCACCTTGATGGGCTTCTGGGACATAAATAAGTCAGACTGGGGATCCCAGACTGCCTGCCTGCAGTCCTCCGCACACTGGTGCTTCTTGTACCATAATCTTGACCTGGAGATCCCTGTCCCTGCTGGGCAAGAAAGTACCATGCTTGTCAGCTTTCTGCTGCTGTAACGAAACACCTGAGATAGCACCTTCATAAAAAGAAAACGTGCTGTTTTGGACCATGGTGTTGAGGTTTCAGTTCAAGGCCATTGGCCCTGGGGTTTGGGGATCTATGGCAAGGACATAGTAGCAAGGTTTACCTTAAGAGAGAGAAATGAGCAAAGTCCCATAGTCTCTCTTAAGAACACACTCCCAAGGACCTGAAGACCATTCCTAGGCCCCATTACCTACACCCCAACAGTACCATGCCAGAGACCAACCCTTAAACATCTAGGCCTTTACCACACAGGCCTTTGAGGGTCATTTAAGATGCGAACTAAAGGCTGAATGTGGGGGTATCCACCTGTAATATGTCAGCATTCAGGCAGCTGAGGCAGGAGGATAATGAGGTTAAGGCTAAGTTAACTACAAGCTACACTGCAAGATTTGTCTCAAAAACAAAGATACACATGAGCCGATGTCTGGGGACCTGACACCCTCTTCGGGCTCCAGTCACTCATATGGTGCACATATGTGCAGGCAAACAGTTATACACATAAAATAAAAGTAAATAAATTTAAAAAAATGTAAGCCTTACATCAATGTCTTACTGCCACACCCTTCAGGAGGACAAAGCATTTGAGAACTGAGATGTTGGCAGAGTTTCTACCATCTACCGAGAATGGGGAGGACAGGTGTGAGTTGCCATGGAAGATCAAAACAAAGTATGTGTATGCACATACACACATGTGCACACACACATGCACACATAGATGCACATACATATATATACCTATAACTTTTATTTCTATCACTTACATGCTCTTCTGCCTGTCTTTTTTAGCATTTTAGACAATCTTATCCTTATTTGGAGCTGGAAGAGTCCTTTGACATTGACTTGAGCTAAGCCCTTATTGGTATCTTACAGTCAGTTAAATGCTAGCCCAATTCTCTTGCAGGTCTGAAGGCAGACATTGTCCTCCACATTTATCTGCCACACTGATTTAGTACCTTCTATAAAAAGTCCCTCTCCTGTACCCTGAGCCTCAGTCTCCTTGTCTGAGGAGGGTATAGGATAATCTCCAGCTCTCAAATTCTCAGGTGCATTTGGCCGGGGTATAACTCAGCACTAGAGCACTTGCCTAGCACACAGGAGGACCTGGGTTCAAACCTCAAAGGCAAACAATCACACCTGGGAGAACATTAGTGAGAGAACACATTATAGGCTTCTAGTGCCCAAAGGCCTGGGTGTTAAAGGCTTAGATGTTAAAGGGCTGGCCTCTGGCTTGGTGCTGTTGGGGTGTGGGCACCTAGACACTCCACAGGAACCAGCCTGGACCCCACAACTACATCCCTGCACCATGCTCACCTCCAACACAGCCCTCCACCAAGGCTTGCTCACACCAGAAACCAAGAGCAAAGGGACCTCTGAGCAATACCAAGATAAGAACTCCGGCCTAAAGACTTAAAGCTTGCAATCTGATTCATCTATGTGCCAATGAGGAGGTTTTCTTGTAGAGGTAACCTTTATTTCCATTGTATTAAGGTGTGGCTCTGAATATTCCATTGTTAATTGCTGAATTGGCAGTGAGCTAAATGCTAACAGTTTCTGGTATTGTCATTACTGTGACCCATTACTGGCCTCCTGTTTTATAAATTCTAAAGGAAAGGTCACATTGTTCTCTCCCTGGACTGTTTAAGAGGTGCATCCAACGTATCTCACTGCCGATTGGTCATTAGAAAAGCTCGTGGTCAATAGAAGGGCAGGAAGAAGAAGGCAGGACTCCTGGGCAGAGCAAAGGACTCTAGGAGGAAGAAAGAGGAGGGTCTTTTCTTAAGGAGACATGGGAGGAGAGAGACATGACTGTGGGCCTGAACAGTATAGCTAGGTATAGACATGGCAGGATGGAGCTTGGAGGTTGGGTTGACTTAAATGAGCTAGTTGAGAGTGCCCAGCTAAGACCTAAGCTTTGAAAGGTCTCAGTGTCTTATTTTTGGCTAGTGGGTCACCAGGGTCCTACAATATTTTCTTAATATGGGAGAAGGATGGTCCCCAGTGGCTACCCATGTCACTTCCCTCCTACTCTGTTAGGCTACTTCCTGTGTTTGATTTGAGTAAGAATGACACCCCCACCCCACCCCCCAGCTTGGGACTTTGGACTAGAAAGGCAGTCAAACACATTAAGTGGGACTTAACAAGCCATTCTAGTAGGAGCTTGGAAGACATCAGTGCTGAGAGCAATATGGACTATGGGGCTGAGTTCAAGAGGTTTCAGAGGGAACAGTATTAGCAATTGAGCTCATGTTCTTGTGCTATCTCGGCAAAGAATGTGGCTATTTTCTGCCCTTGTCCTGAGAATTTGTTGGAGGCTACAATGAAAAGTAATGGGCTAATTTCTTCATCTGAAATTTCAAGATAGCCTAACATTGATTCTGCAGCATGGTTATTAGTAATCAGTGTTAGGCAGGTCCACAATGAAAAAGAGCAAGTGGGACAAAGAGAGAAACAAAATGCACAGTTTAGAGAGAAAAAGAAGAACAGAACATGTAATACTGGAGCCAAAGCTTGTGCTTAAAGAGATAAAGAAAGGTCTACTCTGCCCTGGGATCATGGTGGGCGAGGGCGGTGGGCTCAGGTCACCCTCTACCCTTCTAAGCTTCCGACTTGTGAAAAGCAAAAGGTCTAAGGAATTTTCTGTTAAGAGATCCTGAGTTCAATTCCCAGCAACCACATGGTGGCTCACAAACATCCATAATGGGATCCAGTGCCCTCTTCTGCTGTGTCTGAAGACAGCTACAGTGTACTCATATAAATAAAATCAATAAATCTTTTTTTTTAAGCAACAACAAATGAAAGCAGCTGCAAGTGTGATTGAAGGGGGCTCAAATCCAACCCAAGCAGGCAGCTGAACCATCCACGCGGTCCTGGCTTCAGTCATGCAGGCTGAACAAGTGAAGGGGTGTGGACCCTCCCTCTGAGATTCAGGACAGCCATGGAGGCCAGGCCTGTGGCAGGGGAGACCCTGCATGGAAGCCCTGAAAAGCCATTGCATGAAGCTGTGGACGTGAACCTAGGATTACAATGGAGACCCCAGGATGCTAAAGATCCCAGAGCCAAGGGACGTCTACCAGGGAGGGCTGCAGAGTGTGTGGAACGGAGCCAGATCAACAGAGGAATGTATGTTGCAGTCAGAAAGCTGGAAGGCCAGAACCGTCAAGACATTTTGTCATCAGACACGGAGCTGCAGGGTTTGGCGTTTGCCCTGCTGGCTTTCAATCTTGCTTTGGTCCAGTGTCTCCTTACTCTATACCCTACCCACCCATTCCTCATGAGAAACGGTAATGTATACTCTTTTCTTTTTCATTTTATAGGGGATTACAGTGAAGACATTGCCTTGAGTCTCAGAAGGACTGTGGACTTCTAAACAGTGTTGAGATTGAAAGACTATGGAGACTTTCGAAGTTGGACTAAATGTATTTCGCCAGACCAGGAAGCTGAATGTGTTGGTTTGAATGAGAGTACTCCCTCAGTCCCTTCTCATAGTTTTGAATACTTGGTCCCCAGTTGCTAGGACTGTTGGGGAGGGGTTAGGAGATGTGGTCCTGTTGGAGGAAGTGTGACACTAGAGACAGGCTTGAGGTTTCAAAAGACTCATACTATTCCCAGCATGCTCTCTGCCTCCTGCTTGCAGATCAAGACGTGAGCTCTTGGTTGCTGCTCCAGCCACCTGCCCCTCTGGAATCATAAGCCCAATTAAACTTTCTTTTATAAGTTTCATTGATCATGGTGTGTTAGCAATAGAAGAATAACTAAGACGCTCCTTCAAGCAACACACTTTCCCAAATACCCACCGCACAACTGCTGCTACTCAGGGTACCACAAAGCCAGGTAATTCTGTGCAGGTCACAGAAACAGATTCTTAGGGGACATGCAAATCCGAAGAAAAGGCAGGAGTAAGGGAAGGAGGGACCATCAGAGAGAGCAGCACAGAGCAGTGATGACAAGATGACAAGACCGCAGGAGAAGGTAATCTAGGCCAGAGGAATAGCTTATACAAAGGTCCTGAGGCAGGACTAAGCAGCAACACTGAAGAATGGCCAATAAGAGTATGGTTGGAACACCGTGAGCAAGGAGTTCAGGGAGTGTGGGAGCAAAAGCAAAGACACCCCCATTTCCTCCCTTCCCCTCAGCACCCCCACCTGCCCTGTATCCTCTTCTTTCTCATTTCCAGCTCCTACCCTGAGGAAGACAAGACAAATATTCCCCTGGCTGGAGGCTAGACCCCTTCACAGTGGACGCTGTCCTGACCTCTCCTGCTCCTGAAAGCACTGTCCCACGCTGTTCCCTGCTCTCCCCTACCCGGCTGTCTGCTCCAGTCTGCTCTTTCAGATCCAGATGAGACCCTGTCTCTCCCAGAAACCTGCTCTGGTGGCCCAGGGTACCTCAGCAGCTGCACCTCCCCCACCTCCAAGATCGTACGCTCCAGGAGTCACAGAAGTAGCCAGCTCCTCTCTGTGCCCCTGTCTAATCGTGGTCCAAGAATGGAGCTGTGTGAGGAGAATTCTGAGGGTTTATGAGAAAACTCCAAGAAAACAAAAAGAGTTTTGTGTCCGCCGTTTCTTCAAAACACAGAATTGTTCTTGGAATGTGTGTTTCTCTGTCCTTCCCAGGTAGGAGCAAGCTTAGTTGAGGTCATTCTTTATAATTGGCCACTATTATTTGTTCATATGCCTCTATGGAAAATGTGGTTTTGCTACATGAGGCTTGTCCTTGTGATTACACACCTTATTCATATGATTTTTCTTAATCCTCGGAGTAAAAAAAAAAATCTGATATTCCGAATAAAGTTGTCTATTATTGCATGAGACTTCAGTCCTCATTAATCGGCTCCATTCTCCCAGGTGACACAGCCTCTATAGCAGTAAGCATGTCCCCAGCCCAGAGCTCAGAGTTTGGCCGGATATGTAGGTAACACTTCTGTGGCTTCAGGCTAAGACTTCCAGCACCCTATCTCCTCCACCTGCCCTCCACTGTACGAATGACTTGGTTTCAGCCACTCGGGCCTGTTTGCTGACCACTAAGGAGATCTGGTCCTTCCTGTCACCCCAGCTATCCAGTGCCACCTCCTCCCCCATCTTCTTTAAAATTAAAAATGATGATGTGTGTGAGAGAGAGAGAAAGGGAGGAAAGAAAAGGAGGGAGGGGGTCCTGGCGTGACACACATATGGAATGAAAGACAACTATATGGCATCAGTTCTTTCCGTCTTTACATAGGTCTGAGGGATCAGACAGGAAGTTTCCAGACTCTCGGCAAGCACCTTTACCTATTGCACCATCTTGTCGTCCCTCCCCCATGCCTGATCCATGTTCTTAACCCAAATTCCATCAAAACAGAAGGAGTCATGCCAGACTTAGGATCAGTTGGCTAATTCACTGAATGACTTCAGGCAAGTTCTTCCATCTCAGTTTCAGAGTGTGTCCTTTGGCCTCCAAAGCCACAGTCTGAGGATGGAGAGGGGCCAGATATGTGATAGTACACAGCTGAACTTTGGGGTCTCCAAGGGCACTGTGGTCACCTCAGGATCCCTCTCGGTATCTGAAACTCAGCCGCTTCCCAGTAAGCAGGTGAAAGGGAAGCAAGATGGCACATGCCAGTGGCAGGTCTGACAGCCACTCACTATGACAGGCATGCTAATAGAGGCTGTTGAATGAGGAAGAGTATATCATCATTACCTCTGCAAAGACTCAGATGAGACATCACAGAGGGGATGGGACCCACCTAAGGCCATACAACCAATAAAAGGCAGTCGGCCCTTGCACCTGCGTCTACACATCCCAGTCCTGTGAGCCTGAGTTCAGCCCTCACTGTAACACCGAAAGTTGAGCAAGGCATCCAGGGAAGGCATCCAGTGGTCAGTCAGTCAAGCAAACTGAAGCAACCAGTGAGCAAGAGAGGCAGGATGTAGAGCCGAGCCCAGGGACTCCCACCCGAGTTCTTTATTGGGCTGCAGGTTCACAGATGGCTGGGGAGTGCAGAGCTTTTATCTTCCCCCTGCTTCTCCCTTAGCCTGGCTTCTGTGTCCAAGGGCTTTGGAAGCCAGTTTAGAAGAGTAGCTATGCTGAGAACAGGACACAGAGTGCCCATGGAAATTCCAGGCGCCAAATCAAAGGTGGGAGCTGAGGCTTGGCAGCACCTCCGTGCCCTGAGTGCCCGTGTGGTGGTGTTGCTTAGAGACCCGACCAGGCAGGAGCCAACTGCTCCTCTGTGATGGCCACACATTGACTGTGGGGCTCAGTGTAACTCTGGGCACTGTCTGTAGATGGAAAACAGCCTGAGTCCCAGGATGGAAAAACAACCCCTGTTTTGGTGTCCTGATTCGTCTTTGCTGTCTTCGGCCTTGAGAAGGGGGAAGGGAGCTTAGGAACATGGGTTTGGCTCCTTCTTAGCCAAAGGGCACAGCACCTCGCTGTTCACAGCCAAGGCTGAGGTCACTGTCTTCCTCCTCCCTAGGAACACACACTAGTTGCTCAGATGCCTCAACGAACCTCCGGAATCAAAAACATTCTTAATGCTATACCAGGCCCATACAAGCCAAAATACTGGCTGAAAGGTCTACCACAGGGCTTTACATATTGTTCTGTTCTGAGTTACTGTAACAAGACACTTGAGATGGGCGTCTTAGGGTTTCTATCACTGATGAAACACCATGACCAAAGCAACCTGGGAAGAAAAGGGTTTATTTGGCTTACACTTCCACATCATTGAAGGTAGTCAGGGCAGGAACTCAAACAGGGCAGGAATCTGAAGGCAGGAGCTGATGCAGAAGCCCCAGAAGCATGCTGCTTACTGCCTTGCTCCCTCATGGCTTGCTCAGCCTGTCTTCTTACAGAACCCATGACCACCAGTCCAGGGATGGCACCACCCACAATGGGCTGAGACCTCCCACATTAAGTACTATTTAAGAAAATGCCCTACAGGCTTGCTTACAGCTAGATCTCTTTTGAACATTTTCCCCGATTGAAGTCCCTCCTCTCTGATGACTCTAGCTTGTGTAGAGTCGACATAAAAACCAGCCAGCACAGTGGGTGAGTCGTATAAAGAGACAGGTTCACTGAGTTCACAACTTTGGAGGCTGAAAGTCCAAGATCTGACAGTCCTACCCATGTACCCTTTGGAAGGGCCTGACGGGCAGATGTGTGAGAACTGCAAAACCACTCGTGGGAGGAAGTGGGAAGCCACAGGGTGGCTTGGGAAATGGACTTGTCCTTGTGAGGACCTGCTCTCCTGAATATTTCCCTGACTGTTTCTGAGCACAGCTTCCCCAGATACTGCCTTCCCAGAGGACCAATCTCACACATCATTACACTGAGAACCATAATGCCAGGGTATGAGACCTTGGGAGCCAAATGCAAACCGCAGAGCGCTGACAAGTCCCTTCCCACCGCTCAGTCACCGTGGCCTTGATTGCAGTATGAATCGGCCTTGAAATCCCGTGTGCAACCCAGGCCCCAGAATTCTGTGCAAGTTAAGTCACTGGAGCCTTCTAAGTCTGCGGAGATTTTTATTGATTTTATGAATAGAATTAGGATCATAGTCTGAATAAATCACACAGGGAAAAAAGGGGGGAAGAAGGAAAGAAGGAGGAGAAAGAGAAGAAGAAGGAAAAGGAGAAGGAGAAGTACAAGAAGGGAAAGAGGAAAAGAGGAGGGGATGAGAAAGAGGAAGAAGAGGATGGGATGAGGAAGAGGAGGAAAGACAGGGTAGGATGAAGAGGAGGAAGAGGATGAGATGAAGAAGAGGAGGGACAGGGTGAAATGAAGAAGAGGAGGAAGAGGCAGGGGCAGCTAAAATCAGTGTTAAATGGTCAAGGTAATTTAAAGTAAAGACTGGACAGCGGTCAGATATGTTAAGTATGTTCCCACCTGGCTTTGGGCTCATCCCCGGAGTTTTCAGGGGGAAGTAACTTCAAGACTTTTATGTGTGCAGCTGAAAGAAGGACTGGCTGGGCAAGGGGCACCCCTAGAGACTCAAGGTTTTGGAAAGGCCCCTTAGGTATTCACAAGGTAAGTCCAAGAGGTATGGAGACCCAAGCTTAAAATCCGGCATGGAGTCCAGATGGACATCTCACGGGAGACTCCAAGGCACATATGCAGACAGGGAAAGACCATTGAACTGCAGGGCACCCCCAACATGCCTGTGTTAGGAGCAGAGCAAATAGCAGAGACAGCTGAGAGGAGTCATGAGAGGGGCAGAGAAAGGGCCTCATGCCCATGGAGAGAGGTGCTGCTCAATAGACTGGAGCAGAGTGGGCAGCCCCCGTGCCAGCATGGCCCAAACCACATTCTCCTTCCAGCACACACACACACACACACACCTCAGCATCTCACTGTAAATGCCCACCCCCTCCTTTTGTTTATATATGTGTATATGCACTCATGTATATATGTATGTATGTATATATGTATGTATGTATGTATGTATGTATACATATGTATGTATGTGTTGCAATTATCTATCTGTGTGTATGTGTGTGGTTGCATGGGTATCACTGTGCCCAGGGGAAGGTCAGATGACAAGAACAGGAGTCATTTCTCTCCTTCCATGATATATGTCCCTGGAGGTCAAACTAAAGCCTTCAGTCTTGGTAGCAATTGCCCTCACCCACTGAGCCAAGTTGCAGCCACTCAATTTTTTATTGGTTTTTGCTTTGTTTTGTTTCTATTAAAAAGAAAGATAGAAAGGAAGGAAGGAAGGAAGGAAGGAAGGAAGGAAGAACGTATGAACGAAAAAGAAAAGAAAGAAAGAAAGAAAGAGAGAGAGAGAGAGAGAGGGAGGGAGGGAGGGAGGGAGGGAGGGAGAGAGAGAGAGAGAGAGAGAGAGAAAGAAAGAAAGAAAGAAAGAAAGAAAGAAAGAAAGAAAGATGAAAGAAAGAAAGATGAAAGAAAGAAAGAGAGAGAAAAGAAAAGAGGGAAAGGAAGGGAAAGAGAGAGAAAGAGAGAGAAAAGAAAAGGAAAGAAAAGAAAAGAAAGAAAAGAAGAGAAGAGAAAAGAAAAGAAGAGAAAAGAAATTGACAGCTTCTCAGAGGATTAAGTGACTAAAACCCCACCTTGGCCTGCATTCAAAGGTCCTCTTTCCAACATGTCCCTTTCCAAAAGCGACAAAGACAATCACAGAGACAGCACAGGGTTTGCTGGCACCAAGGTGGGAAAGGATCCAAAAACAATGAAAAAATATTTGTTGAAGGTTTTAACAACTGAAAGACACCCCCCCACACCAATTACCCCTACCTCCCTGCTGCCACCTTGGCTCCCAGACTCTAACCTGAGCTGGGCTCTGAAGCAAAGAAAGGCCTGTTGTGTCCAGGCTGTGGGCCCCTGGTGGGGGATTAATCTGCGGGGAACCTGGTCCTGCCCAGGCCTCCTGAGGCCTTTGTGCTTCTGGGCAGCCAGGCCTGGAGACTCTGCTCTTGTTTCTTCCTTGGGCCTCTGAGGCCTTGTGCCTGGACCTGCAGTGGCTCCCTGACCTCAGGACTTCAGAGCAAGGCAAGCAGCCCTCTGCTCCACAGTGCCGGTGCCACCCTCACAAGTTTAACACAAAAGGCAGAGCTCACTGGAATCTGTTAGGAACTACTGACTCTAAGCATTTCCTAGGCACCTAAGACCTTCCAAAGCCTGCACCCACGCTTCTTACTCCTCCGAGCCTCTATGATTGCTAATCCGTGGTATGTTCCTCCTCTCTCTTCTCCCCAGTCTCTGCATGTTCAAATTCTCTCCATCTCACAAGACCAAGACAATCATGGAGTTTCATTTTGTCATGCTTGCTGTGCAGGTATGCTCACTGCAGAGCACCCATCTCTATTTGACAGCAGATTCCACAGTTATCTCAAACAAGAGCCATCTCTCTCGTGCTCCCTCAGGTCACACTGTATAGCCCAATCCCTTTCCACCCTGGCCACACTCTCTAGCAGTCCCCCTTTGTATGGAGCCTCTCTCCTGCCAGGCAGACACAGTCCCTTACTTAGAATGATTAGCATGGAAGGGCTGAGAGTAGTAGTTCACACCCATAATCCTAGCACTTGGGAGACTGAGGCAGGAGGATTGCCACAAATTCTAGGTCAACCTGGGCTACAGAGGAGACCATGTTTCTACACCTGACATACACAGATACACTGAAGTCTCACCCCCATATTATAAACATGTATGTATGGGAATGTGTATGTATGTGTGTGGGGGAACAGGGTTTTGTAGGTGTCTTAGTTAGGGTTTTACTGCTGTGAACAGACACCATGACCAGTGCAAGTCTTATGAAGGACAACATTTAATTGGGGTTAGGTTACAGGTTCAGAGGTTCAGTCTATTATCATCAAGGTGGGAGCATAGCAGTGTCCAGGTAGGCATGGTGCAGGCAGAGAGCTTAGAGTTCGACATCTTCATCTGAAGGCTGCTAGCAGAATATTTGCTTCCAGGAAGCTAGGACTAGGGTATTAAAGCCCAAGCCCACAGTGACACACCTACTCCAACAAGGCCACACCCACTCCAACAAGGACACACCTCCAAATAGTGCCGCTCCCTGGTCAACAAACCATCACAGTAGGTTTTCTTAGGTTCAGATGAAGTTGTCAAGGTGGGCACTAGTCCATAATGAGGACTGTTCTTATGAAAAGACTCCATGGAGACAGTGATTGACCCATACAAGAAGATTCTGAGATGACTCTCCAGGCCAATGGGTGTAGCTTCTGACATTTCTGGGAGACACAATGTCCCTGCAAAGTCTATTCCTCTGGCTCCTACAATCCTTTCCACACTTGATGTTTTAAGCCACCTGGATTTGGGGACTTGATTGCAGCAGTCAGAAATGTCAAAAGATCACCTACAGGAGACAAGGAAGGAGTTGCCCCTGGGCTTGCAGGAGAGTGCTATCCTGCTTGCTTTGGTTTTGTTTGTTGTTTATTTTTCTTATTAGATTATCATATAATCACACCATTTCATTTTTCCCTTTCCTCCCTCTAAACCTCCTAAATCTCCTTCTTGCTTTTTCAAATTCATGGCCTCTTTTAAAAATTGTTGTTGTGTGTGTGCCTAAATACATCAATATAACCTGCTCAGTCGGTACTATATTAATTGTGTGCACATTTTCAGGGCTGGTCATTTGGTATTGGATAACCAACTAAGGAAGACTTTCTCCCACTGAGCAGACCTTAGTTAACTCTTTGTCTAGGACTGAGCCTGGTGAGATTCACCTGGTCCATGGTAACATGCCTATTGGTATTGTCCTTGTTCAGCCCATGTTTAGGAAGTTGTCTTGGTGAGACCCCATGGGTATAGCTTCTGATATTTCTAGGAGACACAAAGTCCCAGCAAAGTCTGTTTCTCTGGCTCCTACGATCCTTCCATGTGATGTCTTGAGCCACCTAGATTTGAGGACTTGGTTGCAGCAGTCAGAAACCTGATACATATAGTAACAACTTTTTAAAATAACTGCTTTAGCATGGAGAGATGGTTCAGAGGTTAAGAGCACTGGCTGTTCTTCCAGAGGACGTGGGTCCAGTTCCCAGAACCTACATGGTTCTCACAACTGCCTGTAACTCCAGTTCCAGAGGATCCAATGTCCTCTTCTGGCCTCTGAAGTCAACTGCACATTAATACATAAACTTACACAGAGACACACATAAATAAAACAAAAAAACTTTTTAGAATAAAAGACCTGACCTAATAGGATATGAGTCACACACCGTGAATCTGACCTCTCAAAAAGGTATACAACTCTTAAGACTTTCAGTAGATTCATTGGCGTTTAGCCTATCTTCAAAGTCACATACGGCTACCTGATTTTAGAATATGTTTACCCTTAAAAATAAACTCAATATTGCCTAGTGGTCACTCCCATCACCCCTGGATACCAGTCACTAATTGGCTTTTTGCCTGCAGATTGACTTATACTTGATATCCCTAGGTATGTGGGCCTATGTGTCCACCCTGTGATGGAGGAGTACCAATGCATACTAGGGGGGACCATGCTTTGTGACTCCTTCATTGGGTGATAAGTATGCGAACTTGCTCCCTGGTTGGGGACTGTTTCGAACAATGCTGCCGTGAACATTCCTGCTTAAGCTCCTGTGTGGACATACACTATGCATTTTCTCAGATAAGTAATGGTTTGGATTGCTTTTTTTACTTTTTAAAAATTTTACTTTGTATGAGTGTTTGACCTGCATAGATGCATGTGCATTATGTGAGTGCAGTGCTTGCAGATGCCAGAAGAGGGCATCAGATTGTCTGAAACTGGAGTGACAGATGGTTGAGAAGTGCCATGTGGGTGCTTGGAATCAAACTTAGATCCTCTGGAAGAGCAGCCAGTGCTCTTAACCACTGAGCCATTTCTCCAGTCCCAACTGACTGTTTAAATGGAAAACTAATTCCTGTGTGCTGTTAGCCAAACTACCAGAGATAGAGAAGGGTTCTAGTGAAATCAGACTCCTTCTCTCTGCTGTAGTCCAAGTCCTGTTCACTACCCATTGCTGCTCTCTATGTTCTTTGGGCAACTTTTTCTGAGTGTATAAGCCATAGTGAGTTACTCTTCCCTCTACTTTACAGAAACAACATCACATCACTGTTAAGATGTTGAACAACACTAGACCTTTCTATGTTGTTATGGGTATTTTGTCTGCATGTATGTCTATGTACCACATACATGCCTGGTGCCCAGTGAAGGCAAAGGGCTCCCTGGAACTAGAATTATAGTTGGTTGTGAGCCTAGATAGAGTGTTGAGACTTGAATCCACATGCTCTTAACTTCTGAGCAATTCTCAGCCCCATACCTGGCTTGTGAATGAGCTCTTACTTAGGTGATCCGTCTGAATAATACTGAAGTAGTTCCTAATCTTTTCACCACTCACGGGACACCCTGAATGTCCCTCAAACCTGAGGAAGGTTTCTGGGGCACAGCTCACTGGAAGATGTTTTTAGGTACAAACAGTGGGCTTTATGGCTTGAAAAAGATGGGCCCTGGGGTCCTTTTATTTTATTTTATTTTATTTTTAACTTTTGTAATTTCTTCTTTCTTTTCTTTTCTTTTTTTTTTTTTTAAGACAGGATTTAGTAGCTCAAGCTGACCTCCAACTTGTGGTGATCCTCCTGCCTCAGGATTGCCCTGAGTCACCTCATACCCCAAAGACCCTAGCACAGCATGGAGAGGTGCCCAGGGATTGGATAGAGGGCTGTACCTACCTAATGTACATGGTAACTGCTGTCCTGGCCAGCAGGCTAACTGCAGTTGTCACAGCCCAGGTACAGAAACACCAGGTCCTTTGCAAACAGCCTCCAGAAATGTTAGGAGCCAAGATCAATTATCCTCTTAAAAGAATAATAACTTTTAAGATGTTGGAAGCCTGCAACTCTAAAGCCATACAGATTAAGAAAAAAATAGTCTTTCTAAATTACCAACTTCGGATCATGTTTTAGAAACTTGATTTTGTTTGGTTTTGTTTTTTTTCAAGACAGGGTTTCTCTGTGTACCACTGGCTGTCTTGCAACTCGCTCTATAGAGCAGGCTGGCCTCGAACTCACAGAGATCCACCTGACTCTGCCTCCCAAATGCTGGGATTAAGAACAGGTGCCACCATTGACTGGCTAGAAATTTGATTTTTAAAAACAAAACCAACCAACCAACCAACCAAACTTAAACTTTTGTGATGAGGGGGTACACGGGTGAAGACAGTTCTTTCTTCTTCCTCTATGTGGATTCTGAGGATTGAATTCAGGTCCCCAGCTTGTGTGGGGCAAGCACCTTTACCTGCTTGTCATCCTTCTGACCCAAATAGTTGTTCTCATTCTGTTGATTCTAGAAAATCCCCCATAGATGCCACATCTGTTTCCTACCTCCACAAAAATTTGGGGGTTCTGTTGTGGTGGTGTTGGTTATTGGTGGTGATGGTGGTGATGGTGATGGTGGTGATGGTGGTGATGGTGGTGGTGGTGATGGTGGTGATGGTGGTGGTGGTGATGGTGGTGGTGGTGATGATGGTGGTGGTGGTGATGGTGGTGGTGGTGATGATGGTGGTGGTGGTGGTGGTGGTGGTGGTGATGGTGGTGATAGTGATGGTGGTGATGGTGGTGATGATGGTGGTGGTGATAGTGGTGGTGGTGGATGTTTTGGCAAATCAAGTTTACTGTGTGCAGCACTTTAAAACTTGACTTCAGGCACTAGGGGTGTGGCACTTGCCTAGCCTGGGCCAGGGCTCTAGGTTTCATTCTCTGCAGGAGAAAAGAAAAACAAAGGGAGAAAATATGGGCACTCAGGTGAGGAGGCCTATACTTCCCTGAACTGGTCATCTGGCTTCCCCTGGGGGAACAAGCATTATCCTCACCCATTGCATAAGGACAATGGGTGGAGCTGGAGAGGATTGGCTCAGCAAGGAAAAAGTCCTCACCAAGAGTGTGGACAGACAGACTTCTCTTTTAAGGTTGGCTCTCGGCCATGGAGGAAAGTCAATTTCAGAATTACCCTTAAACCTTTGAATCTGAACATTTGGATTTGACAATGCCTGTGTCAGGTTTGAATACCTAAGGCAACAGAGAGGCCTGGACTTTGCTCCCCTCGGTAAGCCTGCCAGGACTATGAGTCTGTGCTGGTCCAAGGCTGGGGTAAATGAACATTTTCCCCTAGCTAAAAAACAGGGGATAAAGGTGCCTCCTGTAACTCCTAGCAGGTTGGGAGCAGGAAGTAGGGTGGTTTAGACAGCAGGAATCCTGCTCCACAAAGGCCAGGGAGAAGCTATTGTTTCAGGGTTTAACTGGGGGCCCCCTTCTGTTGGCAGCCTCCTCCCTGTGTCTCAAATGGAGCCAAGGCCTTAATCCAGATAAACAAGGTAAAACCAGAACCAGCCCTGAGACACTCCCTTCCAGCCAGGCATTCCCCTGCTCCTGTACCATCATCCGTGCGTGACTCCCCAGTGCCCACTCTGCCTCTGCTTGAAGCTCCAGACTAACCACTATCTGATGGGCTTTCCAGGGTGCTGCCTGAGACTTCCCAATATGCTGATTTACCCAACACAAGCTGGAATGTACTAACCAAGGCGCTGGGTGCTGTGTAAAAGGTATCCTGCTTCAAGGGAGAGTGCATCAACACAACATAAAATGGGGATATGGGCAGCTGAACAGGCTTGCCCAGTGCCACACAGCCAGAGCATATTCAAGGCTGGCACCCTGCTGAGCACCAGTATGGGCAGTGCTGGTCTTGGAAGAGGACAAAGAAGGGACATGAGGGAGCGTTGTAACACAAGTGAGATGTGATGAGGTGTGGCCCCTCCTTGTAGAGCTTCATAAGACAGTTAACCAAAGCACAATCCAAGTTCTTCCTGGGGAAAGTAATGAATGTATTGGACTTTCTTATAGAATGTGGGTGAGGGGTGACTTACAAGGATATGGGAGACCCCAAATAGTCACACTGAAAAACCTCACCCAGCATGGATGATGACTTCTTTATAGATGGAGTCTACTTCAGCTAACCGCCCACAGCCTTTCTGCTCCAGCACCTCTGGATACCCAGAGGCCACAGTCGTGGCAACACTACACACCAACGGCTGTGGGGGGAGCAGCTGGAATCTAATGTGAAGTTTGATGACCCACAAACCCCTTCTCTGAGGGAACACTGACAGTCCATAGACCCATCATGAAGGAGTTCTGCACTCGGATGCCGCTGGTCAGATGAAGATGGCAGCCGTTCTGCCCAGGCTCTATAACAAGGACATGAAGCATGGGAAGGGCATTGCAGGCCATATACTTCTGCCTCTGGACCTCAGTTTTCCCCGGGTCATGCACATAGGGGCTTAGTGTACACTAAAGAGGGGGTGCTTTGTAGTTCTCAGAGATTGCTCCAGACAGACGTGGAGTGTGAACAATGGGTGCCTCTGAATTTGTGCCCAGCTGATCTTCCCACTGCACACCCCACACAGGCTGCTGGCTGTGATGCCCCTGCTTCAGATCCGGGACCACTAAGCTGAGGATCAGGAGCGCTGGGCAAGCTCTTCTACAGCCGGCTGCCTGGGCAGCAGCCAGGCGGTTACTCAGGCCACCGAGTCCCCATTGCTGCTGCCTCACTGGTTCCAGCTGTATCCCATGCTTCATCCTGGCATTGAGATTCACAATGACAGTTTCTGGGCATTACTAGAATGTACGTAGGAAGGCAAGGCAGGAAAACCCCTGCAAGCTTGAAGACAGCCTGGAGACCCTGTTTCGAAATGAAAACAAGCAAAGAAATGGGACACTAACCTGAATTTGAGTCTCTTTAAAAAAACCCCAAATTCGACCCTGTGCCTCAGTCACATCCTTCTTTCAAAGGGCACCCAGGGCCAGATTACTTTAAATTGGGTGCTGACTAAGCTGAAAAGCAGGGAGACTTCTCAGGAAGCGAGCATGTCTCCAGCGGGAGGTGAGTAGCTGCCAGCACACACAGGATTGGTCTGGCTGGAAAGGGCACTGTCCGACAAGCTGATGACCCCAGGGAATCCTTGAGGTAAGGGTCATCGGACTAAAGCCGAGGAGGGATGCTACAATGAGATCTGGATCTTGGATATCGTCTCTCCAGCTGCTCCCTGAAGAGCCTCGGCAGGACCAGGCTATCAGCCGGAAAACAAAAGCAAGCCGCATGTGGGTCTGCGATTGTGAGAGACAAAGCCTTGTGTGAACCTAGTTCCCGTGCCTGCTGGCTGTGGAACTACATTTCCCAGACTCCTCTGCAGTGGGGCAGGGCTATGCGATTTAGTCTGACCTATAGAATGTGAACAGAAGTGATGAAAGGCACTTCCTGACCAGGCCATTAAAAGCCTGCCCTACAATGCACAAGTTTATTTCAGTGCCCGAGAGGCCTCCTGGTTGAGCTGAGAGGAGCCAGGGTTGCTGGCTGACTGTGTGAAACAGTGGCTGCCAGCATTCATTGGGTCTGTGTTAAGCCCTGAGATCTGGGGTTTCAGTATAGCAGTCAACCTGCCTGCCTGGCTGACACAAGTGGATGTTTCTGAGATAGGTGTCCGGGATAGAGGTCCCGGATGATGAGAGCCAGGTGTAGATGAAGACATTGCCCACGTTTCTGGCCGGCAGAGGCGACTTTACTGACAGGGTGACCATCGTGGGCTCTTGAGCTTGAATTGGGTGTTTGTGACACTAGAGAGGGCGTCAGGAGGCCCTTAGCTAGGCTTGGGCAATCTCGGGCGGCCCTGCGGCATTTCTGGGAACTATCAGTTGCAGTGGTGAGGGCCACCTGTCTCTGTGGGGAGAAAACAAAGACCATCTGTCTGTGGTGCTGTCTATCACCCTACCCTTGCCCAGTTCTGCTCCAGAGGCCTGGGATGTCTGGCCTGAGACATGGAAGAAGCGGGCCAGTGTTGGGCCTGAGGGATTCTGGGATTTTGATGTTGTTTCTGTTTTTGTTTATCTTCCCCCCCCCCCAACATTTCCTGAGATGACAATAACATTAAATGACTATCTTAATGGAAATGGCCTGGTATGCTCTTGGCCATCCAAACACTCCTGCAATGTAGATTTGGAGCTGGTGAGCAGTCACTGTGTGGGCAAGCCCAGTCGGATGGCTCCGTGGAACCATATACAGTGACTGGCGTCTAGAAGATAACATGGAGCTGAGCTGCCTGTGGGGCCAGATCATTTTGGGTTTTGCTTCCCTGGTTTTGTTTCCTCAATGCACATGTTTTTAAAATGAACAAAAACAAAAGGATGGGGGCCCAGTGCATGGCTTAGATGGTAAAGGGCTTGCCACTAAACCTTACAACCTGAGTTTAAGCCCCAAGGTCCACAGTGGAAGGAGAGAACTGACATGGCATACATGTGCGCATTCATACACACCCACAAAATGCTTTGTATAACATTTAAAATAAAACTAGCCCAGCCTTAATAGGAAAAGAGGTGCCCAGGCTTACTGCAGCCTGATATGCTCTGAATGGTTGCTATCCAGGGATGCTGGGTCTGTTCTGAAGAGAAATCAAGGAGGGGTGCATGGGGGATAAGTAGGGGAGGGGCTGGGAGGAAAGGAGGGAGGAGAAACTGCAATCTGGAAATAAAACAAACAAACAAACAAAACTCTATTGATTGTACATTTCTCCTGTTCCAGAAACAGTTCAAACACATTACAATGTGACTTCACACAATCTTGCTGTGAATATACTGTTTTGTTCTCATGACAGAGAGAGAGAGAGAGAGAGAGAGAGAGAGAGAGACGGCTCATTGGTCAAGAATGCTTGTTGCTCTTGCAGAAGATCTGAGTTTACACAGTGAGCCATGACCATCCATAACTCCAGTTCCAGGGGGCCCATTGACTTCTGACTTCCAAGGGCACCAGGCACACATTGGGGGGGGGGCACACATGTGTGCAAAACACTCACACACAAAATAAAATAAGTAAACCTTGGGAAAAAAATTACATTAAAAACAAAGACAAACACAGTTGGTCTAGGCCTCCTCTCTTTCGTCCTCCCTTGAATGTAGATACGATGGCTGGAGCCCAGGCAGCTGTCTTAGAGCCTTGTGAGGAAGGAAGAAATCACAAGACCCACCCCGTGACATCATTGAGCGCGGCAATGCCTGTGGTTATGTTGTTTTCACCTCTGACCATATGAGAAAAGTGTGAGTTCACTTACTAAGCCATCAGTGATCAGATTTACTGGGACTTACAAAGGAATGTTACTTTCTCTTTCTCTGAGGCAGGGTCTCCCTGCATAGCCTAGGCTGGCCTGGAACTCGCCATCACCCTGGTGTCAGCCTCTCAATCATTAGGATTCCAGATGCTCTGCAAGCAACCTTAATGGAGGTATTTTCTCATTGCATTTTCTAACATGGAGACATTTTTACCTTTGGCCCGAGTTTCCCGTTTATGGTCTCAGAACTTGGCCTTCAAGTCCTAGGTTTTGTTTTTTTTTTTTTTTTTTTTTAAATCCAGTGTTGGGACCAGTGAGCCTAATTTAGATTATGCAGATTCCTGTGGCCAGGGAGATGGGGCTGTGATTGGCCAGTTAGTACAGTCAACAATGAGCAGAAGGGATGGCTGTGCCCATTTGGACTTGCTTGAAAGTAGCCCCTGGGCAGCCTGGCCAACAACATCTCTGATAACCAGGTCGGGACACCCACAAGGTTCCATCCCTTGCCAAGGTTTGCCTGGGCCTAAGGACAGCTGCGCTGATTTTCTACATAGTCGGGAGACTCAGTTTACAGGAGTGGGTCAAACCTGGGCTCTGCCTCTTATTGGCTGGTGACTGTCTTTCCACCCAGCTGTCTTCTCCTCTGCCAGACAGGGACCTGGCAGGTTTGAGCCCTTCCTGACTTCAGGGCGCTTAAGCGCCAAGGGACAGATTCCATTCCTAACCCACCCCTTGCAGCCCTGCGGCCTCAGGCAGCCACATTGAATGTCTATCTCCCTCTCTATGATCCCAAGAGATATCAACCACCCAGGTTGCCTGGAGAGGAGGACACTTGAGACGACCCTGGACCACATGGAAGTGCTCAATAAATCCTAAAAATAAAGATGCAGTGGCCTACGGGAATGTGTGACGAATCTCAGGCAGCACTTCCGGAGCCTGGTGACAGAGGCAGATGCCAGGCATGTGGAGTCAGTGTCCCCATCCCCCAAAGGCGAGCATCCAGTAGGACAACAGAGGGTCTCTGGGAGCATGGATTCCAGTCTGCCAGCTCATGAGACAGCCTGGCAGTGTGGGGCAGTGGTGAGGGCCACTCCTTAGGAGGAAGGTACAGAGAGCCAGTCTGTCCATCACAGAGCTGGCAGCCTGCAGGGCCACACCCACGTGGGAGAGAGAGAGAGAGAGCACCAGGCCAGCACTTGGGCCCTGTCACCAACAGCTGCTCCTCTCAATGGAACGACCTTCTCTTTGTCCCCTAGGAAGCTGGACAGGGCAGGATGGTTTGTTCCATCTTGGCACCCAAGCCACCCTGCCCTTGCCACCTCCCAGTTTACAAATCAGGGGCTGTACTGAAGCCTCCTGGCCCAACAGGTGCATTGCCACATCAGGCCAGTCTCTGGGTGGAGATGCTGGAGTGGGGCCTGTGCTCATAGATGACTCAGGACAGGCTGCAGGCCCTGTGGGACTCACTCTCTTAGTAAGGGAACTGCTTGGCCTGAGGTCCTGCAGCCAACTTCTCACGTAGGTATCCCAATTTTCTTCTCATTGCCACCCCAGCAAGTTCTAATAATCACCTCTCTACAGAAGAAAGAAATGAAGGATCAGAGAGGTGGTCTAGCTTGCCAGCATCACACATCAAGAGGAGTCAAACCTGTCCAGTTTGCCCAAATCTGTCCAGCACAAATCTGTCCCATCCCCAAATATGGCCTCTTACTTCTGAGTAACTTAGTCTCCAAGAACTAAGCAAAATGTCAAAATGGCACCACTGTAGCCAGGGAAGCAGCTCTACTGGACATCAGAGAATGTCTCTTCTTTTCCCAGACTACCTTAGGCCTGCCCTGGAGGTCACACCCTCCTCCCTCTTACAAACTGGGTTCCCCAACTTTCCTCTTAAGCCTTTAGCAGGCACCTCCTGCTCCAGGAAGATCCCCTGCTTCCACTTGTCATCTCCCACACAGCCTTTCTCTCAACCCAGGTATCTCCCCCAGAGGGGTCTAAACTCCAGAGAATGAGACTGTTGCAGGTAATTGGTCCTCTGTGTTCCAAGGGACCAGATTCCTGATGTATAGTAGATGCTAGGTAAATATTTGTGGAGTAAGTGACCAAGCAAAAATCATCCCACCCCAAGATCTTTCAGCAGGAGACTGCTTCTCTGGGCACCGGGGAACAGAAAAGGACATCCCACAAGCCCCAGTAGTTCAGGACTGCCTCTCCAGACCTTGCCTGCTGACCCGGGTTCGATAGGTCTTCAGAGCCCCATAGCCTATGCCATTCTTTCCTGTCAGCTCACCATAATTCATGCCTAACCTCTGGCATGCCTGGGCTACCCAGAGGCCACAGGTCCTGGTGCTAAGTTTAGTGACTTCTGAATGTCACTGTGAAATTCCAGACAGAGCTGAGGGTTAGTGGCACATTCCTGGGGCCTTTCTCCAGCTCTCCACCCATGAGCTTGAAGAGGTCCAAGGTGGGGTCCCCTTCAGGACCTCAGACCACTGGCCATAGAAGCCAAGACAGAGGTGCCCTACAGAGTCTGAGGACTGCAGGTGGAGGGATGGCAGCCATGGTTTTATATCACAGTGCAAAGCCTCTTTGGAGAAGTCTGAGGCAATCTGCCCCCACCCCCAAGCAAATCCATGAACATGGCCAACGAGCTACAGTCAGGATCAAACGTTCGTGTTTGGTATGGAGGTCTAGAGATTGGAGGGTCCCAGCTCTACCAGGGACTCAAGCACACCCACCCATCCTCTACTTTACATACAGCACAAGACGGCCGGCTCTCTCTGCTCCTACCCCAACCCCCATTTCCCCTGTCTGCTCTGTCCCTCACCAACAGATGAACCAAACACTCCTAACTGAGCACAGCAGAGAACCTCAGATAGAGATGTGGGAACCCCTTCTCTCTATTCTAAGTGGAGAATAAACTACATATAAACTGCAGAGGCCCCAAAGGGAGGTGGTCTTAAGGTAACTGGTTATTTTTGGGGTGGGGATTGGTTGGTTGGTTGGTTGGTTGGTTGGTTGGTTGGTTGGTTTTTCAAGATAGGATTTCTCTGTGTAGCCCTGGTTGTCCTGGAACTAGCTCTGTAGCCCAGGTTGGTCTTGGACTCAAAGATCCTCCTGCCTTTGCCTCTTGAGGGTTAGGATTAAAGGCATGCTCCCCCACCACCCAGCTAAAGATACTCAACTGTTGATACTGGTTGAGCTTGTGGTCTAGTAAGGTCTCTGGATCTTATTCTCTCTTGGGAAGGCCTCATTCATCCTGTGTTTTGGCAACTGGCTCTAATCAATCTTTCTTCCACCTCTGAAAAACCATCCTTATCTCGTCGCCACAGCCAGCTGGCCAGCTCACACTGGGCTGTAACCTCCAAGGAGCTACTGCATTTCCTCCTTGGCACTGAACACGGGACTTGCAATGAGTGGCAGCCTTTTGTTAACTATGAAGCAGACATTCAAAAGAATGGAGAAATGTAACCCTTTATTCAGCATGCTGAGGCAGGAGGATTGACACAAGTTCAGAGTCAGTCTAGATGACATTGTAAGTTCTAGGCCAGTCTAGGCTACAGACTACTGGGGGGGTCTAGGGGTAGAGAGAGAGAAAGAGAGTAAACTGAAAGAGAAAAGAAAGCACTCTTTTAAAAAGATTTACAACTTTTGTTTTACATACTTTTTTTAATTTTTTAAACATGGGCATGAGTGTTTTATCTGTGTGTATGGCTATGTATGTATGTGCCTGGAGTCAGCAGAGGTCAGAAGAAGGTGTTAGATACCCTGAGACTGTACTTACAAATGGTTGTGAGCCAACATGTGGGTTCTGGGAACTGAACCTAGTCCTCTTCTGGATCAGTCAGAGCTCTTAACCATCTCTCCAGACCCAGGGAAGAACTTGTAACAAATGAAGAAACAATAAAACACACACAGGCACATACACTCCAGTGCACTCCTGAAAACACAGCACTTAGGAGTTCAAGGCCAGTCTAGGCTACAAAAAAATTGTGATGTTCAGCTGTCAGGAACACTGAAGGTTCTTCCAGAGGATCTAAGTTTGATTCCCAGCACCCACATACCTTCTTGCAACTACTTCTAACACCAGCTCCAGGAGTTTTGATGCCCTCTTCTGGCCTCTGAGGACAACCCAGCACACACACGTGTGTTCGCACATACAAGGAGTTAATGATTTCTTGATCAGAACACAAAAACTACTATCCCAAAGGGACAATTGCAGCCAGGTGCCACATGTCTTTAATCCCAGCATTTGTGAGGCAGAGGCAGACAGATCTCTGAGTTCAAGTCTAGCCTGGTCTACAGAGAGAGTTCCAGGGCATCCAGAGCTATACAGAGAAACCCTGTCTGGAAAAACCAAACAAACAAACAAACAAACAAACAAAAAGGCAAGTTGCACTCATTCAAATCCAAATTTACGGTCAGGGACAAATGCCATCATAACACGACTAACACTCCTAGTTCAGATGGCTGTGCATGTTTATGTATGACAGAGATTTTTTTTTTTTTGAGACAGGGTGTTTAGACTTTGTCCTGTGGTTCACTCTTAAGAGGAACATTTTGATCAAGCGTAGCAAGTTTAGAAAGGAAAAATACAAAGTGAATGGTTCAAGTATTAAAGAAAGTACAATGGATCTAAACCCTGTGTTCAAGGATATTAAATGGAATTAAAGGAGTGGTGACCTCATTGCAAGATCCCACCTAGCTAAACCTATTGATTATTCGTTTGCAGTTGAACAAGGGATAGTTGTATCATATTAGGTGTTATTGTGACCTTACTATTGTTTTCAGTTAGACATAAGGACATATGCCTATTTGTCAAATTTACAAAGGATAGATTGTGATGGTTATTCTCCATTGTCAACTTGACTACATGTCTTTAATCCCAGCACTTAGGAGACAGAGGAATGCAGATCTCTGATTTCAAAGTCAGTCTACAGAGCAAGTTCCAAGGCAGCCAAGCTTAGGGAGTGAAGAAATTGGAAAACAGAAAGTTGGTAATATGTAATCGAAGAAGTAGGACATGTTCCAGGTTCAGCAATCTTGGGATATCCAAGGTAACTTCAATTTTACAGTCTGGGATCTTCCGCTGAAATTATACTTTACCAATGGCCTCTCATAGTCTCTCTTCATGGTGCCAAACCTTAACTTCTTTGCATGATCCCTTCAGTCCTGAGCCAGCAGAACTCAGCAGCTGTGGCCATATGGCTCTGACTTTAGAGTCAAGAGTAGAAGTGGTTACTGGGATAATTGATGCCAGTTAGCTGAAGCTAAGAAATTAGCGATGATTAAGAAAAGGCCAGCATCACTGAGGTGAAATCTTCTGGGAAGTGTTTTCTGAGAGGACAAAGAAACTATGTTCCAGAGATAGCCAAGGTTGTACCTCGTGCTACAGCTGGACTTGGTAATGTGTAAGAATCACCTAAGTGACACTGGTTTTGAAGGTATGAAGGGGTCACAGAAAGCAGCTGAGGCTTGGTATTGTGAGAGGCATGAAGGGTCATTGGTGAAGGTACAGTCTCAGTTGCCGTTGACAGCTTAGGACTGAAGGGATCATGCAAAGAAGTTGAGGTTTGGCACTATGAAGAAAGCCTATGAGAGGCCATTGGTGAAGCATAATTTCAGCAGAAGACCCCAGCATATTGGAGATGCTAGTACCATGGGATGACCATCAAGAACAGTAGCAGCAACAGTGGAATGGAGTGGATCAGAGCCTAGAGTGCTACAGAGGGCAGAGCTAGAGACATGACCCAAGCCCTTTGGAGGAACCCAGAAGATCATGTGTGGATCCCAGGCATTGGAACAAGAAGCTGTAAAACTGAAGTTGCCCTGGATATCCCAAGATGTTAGAGATGCCAGAGCCATGGGATACCTACTGAGGAAATCTGCTAACAAGGATTGGAACCAGTCCAAGAGACAGAAATGTGTTGTAGTCAACAAAGGATTTGGAGAGCTGAAGAGTGACATCAGGCATAGAGATGCAGAGTTTGGAGTTTGCCCAGCTAGTTTCGGTCTTGCTTTAGAAATACTGATTTTTTCACTATGGTGTTGGAAGTATGTTATCTGCTTTTTGATTTTGATTTTATAGACTACAGTTAAGTGATTGCATGAGTCTCAGAAGAGACTTTGAACTTTGGACTTTTGACATTGTTGAGACTGCTATAGACTATGAGGATTTTTGAAATTGGACTAAGTGTATTTTGCATTATACCATGGCTCGATATGGCCCTCATAAACTTATATGTTTGAACAAGACTATGGGGGCCAGGGAGTTAAACGTGATGGTTTGAATATGCTTGGCCTATGGGAAGTGGCACTATTAGGAGGTTTGGCCTTGTTGGAGTGGGTGTGGTTTAATGGAGAAAGTTCTTCACTATGGGGGTGGGCTTTAACGGTCTATACTCAAGCTCCAACCAGTACAGAAGAGAGCCTCCTATTGGCTGTCTGCAGAAGATCGTCTCCTCCTGGCTTTATTCAGATCAAGATGTAAAGCTCTTGGCTCCTCCAGCTCCAAGTCTACCTGCACAATGTCATGCTTCTCACCATAATGATAATGGACTGAACCTCTGAAACTGTAAGCCAGCTCCAATTAAATACTGTCCTTTATAAGAGTTGCCTTGCTCATGGTGTCTCTTTACAATAATAAAAACCAAACTATGACACAAGGTCATACTGTAGCCCACACTAGCCTCCAGCTCACACAGGCATGTGCCATCACAGCCCACTTGGGTTATTACCAGAACACCTTAATGACTATAGATAGGGACAGAATGAAACCACCTGACAAGGTGACTCTCAGGGATGTGATGGAGGCATACCAGGGACTGGCTATAGGCAGATGTGTGCTGATGAAGTGGTTGTTGGGGTGGCTTTTCTTCACATTGCATTAAGGTAAGTCTCTGTACTTTCAAGTGTTAATTCTGTGCAACAAACACAACAAAGTGCTGTCTGGATTTTGGTGTTGTCATTTCTATGGACCATCACTGGGCTTCCTATTTGTAAATGCTTGTCCTTCCACACCTGCCCAAAAGTTGAAGGTCAGGCAGTCCCCAAGGCCCTAGGCAGCCAAAGAGATGGACCAGGCAATGTCTTACTGCTTGTTGAATATAATAAAGAGCCGAGAACCGAGAGCCAATAGCTGGGCCAGGAAAAAACGGGGGCAGGACTTCCGGGCAGGCAGAGAGACAGGAGGGATGTGGGAGAATAGAAAAAAACATGGAAGAAGCAAAAGGGAGACCAGAGCAGTGAGGTAAAGAGCTAGCCACGTGAGGGGGGAGGAGGGAACACAGTCCTGGGAAGCCAGGTTAGAAGCTAGCTGAGAGTTTGCCCCAGTGAAAGGCCTAAAGCTTTAAACTATAATAGATACCTCAGTATCTTAATTAAACCGGAAGCAGATCTGCAGTTAATGGAAGTACGTTAATGATCTGATAATGGAGACAACAGTGACTCTAAACCACATCACAATAATGCCTAGCACCAACCACAAACTGAATTTTGGTTTAGCTTGTACCCTTTAGGACTGAGCGGGACTCCTTAGTTCTCCATGGCCTCTGACCTACTTTGCATCCTAGGCATCTCCTTCCAGGAACAAGTTGGATGTTCTTTGGGCGTTGTTATTCCCGTGACTCCTGGGGACTCCAGAGTAAGGGAGATAAAGTGCTACTCTGACTCACAGTGAGGTCAAGCCTCCTCATCCCTGGAAACACCATGAGACTCTCCTGGGGATCTGTCTGAAGAATTCAGTTCCTTCCACTGAGACATGGTGAGTATTCTAGATCAAGGGCCCATTGCTGCATCTCTGCCACACCTTCCTATCTCCTGGAGGCCTGCCCAAACCTCTACACTCAATGTTTCTACACTGATTATTATGGCTGCCCATCATCCAGTGGCTCACTGACCACCTTCTCCCTGATCTCCCCAGTGCCATCTTGACTCTGAGTCTAGCATTCATGCCAAGAACCTAGCAAGGCCTCCTTTAGGTCTTGGCTTAAATAGCTAATCGTTCTCCTGTTGTCCCTTCCCACAAAGACAATGTGGGCCTGATTTTGAACCCCCACACCCAGTACAGAGTTTTGCCCATGATATCTTTTTAAATGGCCACCAGTAGGTGAGGTTCCTGTTATGTGTGGAGCCCATACAGGGACCACAGTGACTTGAGCAACCACAGCCCGGGGCCCACAACCTAGACAAAGAGGCAGAGTTGTCTCAGATCGACAATTGTCTACAGCAAGAAATGCTGACCTCTTTCCACTGGTGATCATGCTTCCCACTCCCCACACACACGCTTGGCTGGGTCTGTCTGCCCTATCTAATTCCACTGTTTGTTTGTTTGTTTGTTTGTTTGTTTGTTTGTTTTATCCCTTGCTGGAGACAGAACCCAGGGCCAACTACATGCTAACCAGGTGCTCTACCATTGAACACTGGGTCCCCAGCTAAGACTTACATACCCTCTCTCAGATACCAGAGGGCTTCCACTGTGGAGTTGAGATGTTGCCAAATGCCCACAGGCTTGTTTGGGGAGACTGGGGTGCTTGTACCGCAGGAAGCCTCTGACACACAGGGTGTCTGTGCAATCCCTTTCCTCCAGGAAGCCTTCCTGGTCTCCTCTTTACAACCAGCCTCTCTATCCTGATCTGGCATTGCTTCATACTCTCAACATGGGATGAGCTCAGTGCCTCATCACTTCTGTTACTTGGGGCCTAAGTCTGTAGTGACAGGAGACAGCTCGGCAGGGTCCCTGACTTCTTCATTACTCTGCCATTGAGGGGATGTGGGAAGACACTCCTGAGAAAGTATGGAAAAGACCCAGTTACAGAGTCCCTGTTATGTCCACATGGCAAGCAGTCAGAATCTAGATGTCCAGAGTCACACATCCTTAGAGGGACACTGGACCCTTCCCTTCTGACCCAGGCCCCAGTGTAAGGACAACGAGCATAGGTTCTATGCGGGGTGCTGTGAAATCATTATTGTGTACAAAGAGTCCTGAGCCTCAGAACCCTGTCAGGCAGGCACAGTGAGTCACCCACTGTCTTAAGGAAGATTCTGAGAGTCCAGGAGGCTGAGACACAGGAGGAAAGTTGATTGATAATGCTCACAGCAAGAACCATAACAACTAACACAGCGCTTGCTCTGGGGCTGGCGCTATCTGAAGAGGTTTACATAGACGGCCACACTTCCAGATAAACCTCCTCCCTCACCCCACTGGACAACTCAGGAACTGAAGAAGAGAGGGTAGACCTCGTCCTAGTTAGGGTTGCTATTGCTGTGATGAAACACCATGACCAAAAGCAACTTGGGGAGGAAAGGGTTTATTTCACTCACAATTCCAAATTGTTCATCATTAAAAGCAGTACTTAGACACCATTAGAAGAATTCAGATAGGGCAGGAACCTGGAGGCAGGAGCTGATGCAGAGACCATGGAGGGATGCTACTTACTGGCTTGTTCCCTCTGGCATACTTAGCCTGCTTTCTTGTAGATCCCAGGAATACCAGTCCAGGGGCGGCACCACTCGAAACACCCTCCCCCACCAATCACTAATTGAGGAAATGCACTACAGGCCTGCCAAAGCTGGGTCTTATGGATGCAGTTTCTCAATTGAGCGTCCCTCCTCTCCGACGACTCCAGTGAAAAACGTATCTTTTATTTGCCTGAAGTAATCGTGGTCCCAGAGGCTTAGTACCTCTGTCGGCTAACCTCAGCCTGGTCCTGGAAGCTTCTAGCCTCCATACAATCTAATATAGGCCTAGAATGTTTTCAGCCTCTGAGACTTGCTGCAGAATTAAGTCCACCATTCCTAGTTCTTTCTGATCTCTCATCGGCTGGTTCAACTCAGCTGTTCTGGCTCAAACTCCTCTTCAAACTGACTCTGATTCAATCTGTCTTCTCTCAGTTTCTCCTCAATTGCTCTGTTTGGTCTCATTCTAACTTTAGCAATCTCTTCAAATCTTCTGGCCCCTTCTCATTCTCTGGCTCGTTCTGTCTTCACCTGTGCCTGCCTTGTTCTCTCTCTGCAACCTGTCTCTGTAACACTGTCCCAGTGAAACTGCCTCCTCCTTTCTTTCTGCACTGCTCTCTTGTGAATGGCCTCCCTTTACTCTCTATTCTCGCGAGAGTTGGGCATACCCTATTCTGTCAAATCTTTCTCTGATTCGTCACTTTGTCTGCCACTCAATCACACAGCAAACATGGGTTCTTCTTTCTACAAATTTTACCTTCATTGTTTGGGATTAAAGGTATGTACTAAGAGTATATTTGTATTCCAGCCAGATGAATTAAAGGTGGTTGCTAAGGGTTGAACCACAGTACAACTAGAAACAGATTTTATTTTTTCCCATAAATAACACAATCATGGGGTTCAGAGTGTGATCAAATATCTTGTAACACTCTAGCTCTTATCAAGTAGACGTAAAACTATCCAGCACAGCCCTTGGCTCAGTTGTGTCTAATTCCTAACCCTGGGTAATGACAGCTGTGCAGTACTCTGGGGAAGTTCTACTATAGAATCCTGGAAAGCAACATTAAGGCCAGAAATGAGAGGTAGTGAGCCTGTCTTGGGGGGTATGCAAACTCAGAGGTGAGGGGTTCTATAGGGTTGGAGGCCAGAGTGGTCTCCCTGTTGTGTGAGCAGGAACTGTGTTACATAACTGCCTGGCCCCAGGAGGCTAGAACCATGAGTACCAGCTGGGCTCCACAGGAATAGCTGGTTTAGAATGTCTTGGCTGCTGCTAGGGGTCAGGTGGGGTAGGTTCTGAATTGTAGGGTCCCCACAGAGTTCCAGTCCAGCACTGCCCTCAACTTGGAAAGTCAATGGCTTCCCTCTGAGCCAGAACTGGGTGTGTACCGAGGAGCTGCCTGGAGCCACCCAGGCAGAAAATATCACTATGATTAGTCTAGAAAGTCTATTCCCTGTTCTTACAGGGGACCTGCAGGTCTGGCCAGTTGGTGGTAGCTGAGGGGTGGGAAGCCTGTTGCCTCATAGGCTGGAGTCTGCCATGAGCTGCACACGCACTGCCTTGTGCAGACTGCTGGTGCTCATACATGCTCATGGTTGTTCATTCTACAGCTTCTAGACTGGGGGCCACAGCCTCTCTTCAAATCCACTATGTTGGAAATTCAGGCTCTGGCAGCCTTGGGTTCAAACCCTGACACTGCCTTGCTCACTATGTGGCTTCTGGCAAAGCTGCTTCTCACTCTGCTAAATGACCTCTGACACTCAGCACACAAAGGGTGTCTGTGCAGCCCTTCCCCAATGTAAGTGTAACCGCACCTCCTCTAGGAAGTCCTCCTGGTCTCCCTGTCAGTCAGTTCCTCTAGACCAGTGGTTCTCAACCTTCCTAATGCTGTAACCCTTTAATACATTTCTTCACGTTGTGGTATCCCGCAATCATAAAATCATCTTTTTAAAAGATCTATTTATTTTTATTTATATGAGTATACTGTAGCTGTCTTCAGACACACCAGAAGAGTGCATCAGACCCCATTACAGATGGCTGTGAGCCATCATATGGTTTCTGGGAATTGAACTCAGGACCTCTGCAAGAGCAGTCAGTGCTCTTAACCACTGAGCCATCGCTCCAGCCCAATTTTACTACTGTTATGAATCAAAATGTAAATGTCTGTGTTTTCTGATGGTCTTAAGCAACCCCAAAGGGGTTGAGCCCCACAGGTTGAGAACCTCTGCTCTAGGACCTCTTGGTTGAGGTCTGAATTAGCCTTCTACTCACTCTCTCATACAAACACACACACCCAATTCCCATCAGGGCTAAGCACAGGATCTTCCTTGCCTGGCAAGCTACGCCTCCAGGCCTGCCACACCCCAGGCCCATCTCCCCACTGCTCTTCTTTGCTTATTTTGCCTTGGATTCTTTTTTGTTTGTTTTATTTTTTGAGATAGAGTTTCTCTGTGTAGCCCTGGCTATCCTGGGTTTTTAATCTTTGTAGACCAGGTTGGCCTTGAACTCGGAGAGATATGCCTGCCTCTACTTCCTCAGTGCTGAGATTAAAGGTGTGCACCACCACTCTAGATTTTTTTTTTATTTTTACTTTTGCCTTGCATTCTTGCAAAAAGCACATACTTCTGTTTTTCAGCCAACTTTTCAGACTAGATCAGCCCACATTCAGGGTGCTATGGCGAGAGTACAGACAACTCAGCCAACTTTTTAAAAGGATCTCGTGTGGAGAGCCTTGTGCATTTTCACAGCCTCCCCTCCCCTCCCCTCTCCGCATCCAGAGCAAAGTGTGCATGGGCACACGGACACATTTCTGTAGCCCTGCAGCAGAAACCTGGGCTCCAGTCTCATTACTGAAGGAGTTCGGGGCCCCGGCTCTGGCCTCCACATCAGGAGCCTGGACATGGCTGTTCTCAAGCTAGTTAGAGCAGGGAGCTGGGACTTGTACTGCTGTGCTGTGAGTTCCAGCCCTAGACCTGACCCGGCTTCCTACCACTCACTCCCACAGCCTCCTGCTATCCCCTGTGGTCACCTCACACCTCTGTTTACTCATTTCTCTGCTTTTTATTTAGATTTGCTTACTTGATTTCATGTGTGTTTCAGGTATGCTCATATTTGATTGAGCAGGTCCTTACATGTGAGTGTTGACCTACATATGGTCTGTGAACCATATGCATGCAGAGCCTTCAGAGGCCAGAAGGGGGCATTGGATCCCCTAGGAACTGGAGTTCCAGATAGTTGTGAACAATCATGTGGGTGCTGGGAATTGAACCTTGGACCTTGGGAAGAGCAGCCAGTGCTCTCACCTGCTGAACCATCTCTCTAGCTCCTATTTACTTATTGTTCCTGCCGCTGGGTTCACTCTTTCTTCCAGCTTTGAACTTGGAGCCGTCCACGCTGCACCACACTTTCCTGAACAGGTCTTTGGGTGCCAGTAAGTATACATTGCTTCTGGGTAAACAAGAGTGTGGAGGCCAGGCTGCTAGTGTGTGCGTGCCCAGCTTCCACCCTGCCAGTGTTTACCAACCAGGCGGCTCTGTTCTACATTCTCTCAAGCCAGGTGGGCACCCTGATCCCACTTGCTCTGAGTTCTCGGCAACTTGGAACCATCTTGAATCACAGCGGATATGCCTGGATTTCTTAAAAAACAGTATTCTTTTACATTGCAGTGCTCCTTGTCCTTAATGCATGCCTTCAAATAGCCAGAGGAAACAACTCTATCAGCTGAACATGGGGCCAGCCAGGCTCAGCGGCCTGCTTCTGCTGTGTGTGTCACAGAAGCCTCCTCTCAGCCACACTATGTATGCTTCGGTCTTTCTGCTTTAAAAGATCATATCCAGTACAGGACACAAGCATGAGTTCGCTGCACTGACCTGAGCCCTTGCCAACACAACAGGGCCAGGTCCTTACATATCTCATTTAATCATAACAGATTCCTTGCAACTTTCATGTTAAAAACTCTCCCTGTGATAGCTGAGAATGATGACATTTAGAGAGGCAGAGATACCTAGGTAAAAATCACACAGCAAGTGACAAAGGTGGGACTTGAACTCACGGATGTGTGCTAGTTCTCTTAAGGACTCTCTGATTGGCACTCCGCCTGAGCTTTGTAGAAGCTTGGGGTTGGGGTGTAGTTTTTAATTATTTGAAAAAGTGTATATGCATCTGAGTAGCATTCTGACTTTCCAGGTAGAGACAGAATCTGATTTACCGGGTGTTGTCCTGGCTGTGAGACCAATATGGTCCCGTCCTGACCTGGAGTGAGTAGCTGCTTCCCTAGGAAAGCAGCCAGAGACAGCCATGGGCGGGGCTGGGGAGACCCTGTCAGCACAGTGCAGGAGCATCCTCAAAAATGCCAGGGAGTGCATACCCGCGATGCCAGCACTTAGGAGGCAGAGACAGGAGGCTCACGGGGCTTGCTTGTCAGTTAGCCTAGCCTAATCCATGAGCTCTAGGTTCTATGAGAGAGAGACCTTGTCTCAGAAAATAAGGAGAATGATTGGAAAAGACATCCAGCGCCAACCTCTGGTCCCCACACTCACAGTTGTGTGCACATACAGACGCATACTCACACACATGAAGACATACATACATGCATACATATACAGCACATAGAACAAAGGTGATGGCTCTTTCCCAAGCATCTACCATGTTGCTGTGCTGGTGCTCAGGGCTGAGAAGCAGCAGAGCAGGGCTGGGGCTTGGGATCCAGATAGCAGCAGCTGTCCTGCATGGTTCCAGGTCACAGATTCGCCACTGACTGTATGGACCTCGGTGACGCTTTCCCTCGCTCTGCTCTGGGGTTCTAAGTGGAGTCTGCATTGCAGGGCAGCAATCCAGTGACATGATCCCATCTGTGTGGATTGTTTAAAGGAGCATGGTCCCCACTTAGGGCTACTAGAGCCCAGTTACCATCAATGACTGTCATTTACACTAGATATGAGCCATTTCGGGGAGGCCAGGGACGTGAAGAGCCTCTGGCCTGAAGGAGATGCCCAGCTCCCAGGCACTGGGCATAGCCACTCCAATGAATGAAATGAGAGATTTGTTGGTTTCTACAGCTCCATGGGGCTCTGGGTTCTCAGATCCCAGCCTACACCTACCTGCTTTGAGCAATGGCAGCATGGTCTCTTACTCCACAGCCTCTTTATAGCCTGAGCATCCAGATAGGCCTCTTTCGTCAACATAGGTGGCAGGATCAGTGGGAATGGCAAAAGTCAGGGATGGCTGCTGAGAAACCAGATGAGTACTAGCCATCACTGACAGGTCTTCCCTTCTTACTACTACCCTGAGATGGACTTATGGCTAGCCCATCTCACAGATTAGGAAACTAAGGCTCAAAAACCATACCTGGTTGGATACCAAGCCAGAGAGAATTCCTGAGGGTCACAGCACAGCCACTTTCCTGAACACCACATCCCTAGTCAGGTGTGGGTAGCTGTGGCTGGTGAGGCAGGTGCTTTGGGTTAGGGACAGTCAAGGCTTGTATTAGTCAGAGTCACACTTTCTGAGCACCCCAGGGATTCTTTCCCTTCCCTTCCTCCCTCCCTCCCTCCCTCCCTCCCTCCCTCCCTCCCTCCCAGGGCTTCAGCTGGCCTCTCTGAAAAGTTGGACCAACGATACCAGGCTACTCAGTCCCAGCCCAAGGAGCAGTGGACTGACTGCACTGGGCACCTGGCTGCATGACACACCACAAAACCTTCTGCTCTCTGGACCTCTTGATGTCTTGGATGAGGGGATGTGATTTCCTCTCATTCTTATCTGAAGCTTTTCAGGGCTGGGCTGGAACCCGGGAGTTCATGCATGCTGAGCAAAAGATCTACCACTGAGCCACAGCCCCATCTGGCATTTGGGGCTTTTTGAAGATGTATACCTGGACTTCAAATGTAGGGATTCCTAAAATAGTTTGGGGATTTCTCTCTGGGGGTGGTGTAAAACTCATAGGATGGGTAGATATAGCTCTCAGATTAACCAATGAAAATAGAGTTCTAATACCCCTGGATTTTTCTGATACCCAATAGAAACTTTCCTAACAAAGGTAACACTTGGGGCCGACTTTGGCTGAAGAGGTCTTCCTTATTTGCATGGGGCCTCTGTACGGCCAGCTAGCTCTGGAAGGGGCAGAGACAATGTCTGCTGTAAGACATTGTGTGCACATTCAGCAGAGAAGCACGTGAAGAGCCAGGATCTTTGGGGTAGACTTTGGAGAGGTCAGTAGGAGTTGGGATCCCTCCAGCCTCCTCCTGTTTCTGATGTTTTGAAGTTGGTTAAGATCCAGTCCTAACAACGCTAGATGCCAGGAGAAGTGTGATGTAAGATCTCCCTTTATCTCATGGGCAGTTTCCAAGGGCTGCTCAAGCTCCAAGTTCAAGGCTGGGCACTGGTGAGTGAGGCCAACACCCAGGGCCATGACAGGCTCCAGACCTCAAACTTTCTGTGCCATCCCCTCCCATTTGCCACTGCCCCAACTGCACTAACTATAAGGAGCATTCCCCAACCCCATGCCCATCCATCCACCCAGGATAGGCCCAGCCAACCTGCAGCTCCAGTGGGGTACCAGGTCCGGCCCTGAGGAAAAAGGCCCTGTGCTCGGTGAGGCCCATTTCTCTCCTGCCTTCAAATGGGGAACAGGTTTTCCTGTTTATTCCAGCCTGGGGAAGGTGTTTGTATCTCCAGAGTGGGTGACAGCATTCCCCTCCCCCATTCTCCTCTGCCCAGTTGTACTGCCTGCTACAGACTCTTCCCTGTACCCATTCCCATCCCAGGACATTTTTATAATCCTCGGGGCCCAGTGCAGAGGGAAAGCAGGGCTTTGTAGAAGGTAGGATAGATACTGCTCAGAAAGTAATGTAGCTCAGTGGGCAGCGCTCGCCTAGCATACTCAGGGAGCCCCTTGGTTTGATCCTCAGCACCACCACAAAAGCCAGGTGTGGCAGCCCACACCAGCACTTGGGAGTTGGAGGCAGGAGGGTCAGAAGTTCAAAGCAATCCTTGAGTATGCAGTAAGTTTGAGGCCAGTCTGAAATACACGATCCCATGTCTGAAAAGAAATAAAGGGGTTTGGAGCAAAGACAACAAAATTCCCACTCCGTTTAGCCTATCGTGCAACTTGAAATCAAAGGTCTCTCAGCCTTGTACACAAAGACATCCGTGGGGAATCCTCACAGGGGCCTGGGGACCTACCAAGCTATTCAGAGGCTTGTATCCACTAGTTACCAGGTCCTCTGTCCCAACAGCTACCCGGCAAAAATCACGCTCTACATAGGGCAAGAAGGTTCCATTTGGCTTCTTGCTAACCTACTATGGCTAGATGACCCAAGAAAAGGTGGTAGCCTTGTTGTCCAGGCAAGACACTCAAGCTAAGAACCTTGGGCCTGCCAGGGCAGTCCTCCCAGAGTGTTTCCAATGCTGCCAGCCTGGGGCAGGGACAATCCCCATCTCCTGTTTCCCAGGCCCCTGGGAGAAGGCAGCAATGTCACTTGGTGGGGAGCTGGGGTGTCAGGGCATAGGAAAGACCCCAAGTACGCAGACACACTCTGTTGGCCCACGCACGGTACATCACTTGCAAATGAAAAGTCAAAAATAAAACTATTTCTGGGTGCCAGAGAGATTAAGGACACAGACTCAGATTGCAAAAGGAAGAGCCAGGTGTGGTGGTACACACCTTTGATCCCAGCACTCAGGAGGCAGAGGCAAGTGGATCTCTGAGAGTTCTAGTCTGGTCTATACAGTAAGTTCCAGGTCAGCCGGGGCTGTCCAGTGAGATTCTGCCAAAAGAGACAGAAACTATCATGAATTTCAATTTGGCTTTGCCCTGCTGCCTCCCACTGGGTGGCCTCCACCATGCTGCTCCCTCAGTTTGGAACACCATTCAATCTTACTCAGTGGCCACCTCCTCCAGGAAGCCTCCGAGACTGTAAAGCCTAGGTCACTCCTTCCAGCTCATGACTCCCAGAGCTGAGATTTTCATCTTGGTTTGTGAATGTCTTTGTTTTCTTTCAAGTCACTTCTGTCGTCCCCTAAACACCAGATCTGAAGCATCATGAGAGCGTTATGGGATAGAATTGGTGTGGAAGGAGTTACTAAGACAACAGCCAGTCCAGGAAAGTAAGGGTGACCATCTCATCACCCCGCCCGCCCTAGGGAAAAATGGAGGGCCGGATGTGTCTGAGATAGGATCACAATCATTTGAGGGGCTGAAGAAAAATGGAGGAAGGGATATTGAGTTCAAGTGAGATTGCCAAGAGCCTTGAGTATCAAGCTAAGTGTCCTGTGTCCCGGACAGCGCTGGGCTCTAGGAAGTGGCTGTTAGCATTGGGATGGCTATGTCTGTTCTGGGGCTGGGTGGGTGCTGGGAGAAGCAGAGATGCTACAGTTGGCTGGTTGGAGCAACAGGAAAGGGGAGGGTGAGGAGGGAGACAGGGCTTAGTACTTTCCCTAGCACTGGCCCATCAAGTTTAATCCCTTGCTCTGGCTTGGGTTAGAATGAGGCGCTTAAACACCACTTGGCAGCTGAGCCTTGCCTGTGAAATTAGTGGGGCCCGTGGACGTTGTAGGTCGGCACTCTATCCATATCAATGGCTGAAGCCACCTAGACTTCCCTTGCCTGGTCTAGACTTAGCTCTGGGCTGGAGACAGCTCTCCTGTCTCCATGAAGCCCTACAGGGATCTGGGGGGTACAGCACAAGACTCTGACCACCTAGTTGGCATGTTTCCTCATATGGTTCATTCAATAGTCTCAGACCACGCCAGCTCTGGGTTAGCCCAGGCTCTCATCTGGGCTATTTACTTGCTTGTTTCTCTTTCTTTCTTTCTTTCTTTCTTTCTTTCTTTCTTTCTTTCTTTCTTTCTTTCTTTCCTTTCTTTTCTTTTCTTTTTTTTTTGAGTCAGGGTCTCATGTCTCCCAGGTTGGCCTCTAATTTACTATGTATCTAAGAATGAGCTTCAACTTGTAATCCTCCTGCCTCCACCTTCCTACTGCTGGAATCGGATTCATATTTCACCGAATCTGATTTTCAAAATGGTTAAGATAATCATTTGCTGTATGAGCTTCCTGGACCTTGTTAGAAAAAAAAAATAGGCTTCTGAGAAGAATAACAAAAGTGTGCTGGCCTGAGTATCCCCCAGTTAGGACTTTTCCTACACCCCTAAGGTTGCTGAGTGGGTTTCCTCTCAGAGCCAAAAATACAGCTAGAGTCTGCCTTCAAAGCCCCCAAACCACAGGCATGCCCGAAGGGAGTACCTCCAGGCTAATCTGCCCCCATATCGCTTGGCTGGGTTTGGGACTGGGGTGCAGCTCAGTGTGGGGTCTATTTGCCCATCATGCTCCAGGGTTCTATCCAGGTACTTCCAAAGACAAAGAACAACAAAAAAACGGAGCCTGGGCTGCTGGGGTTCTCAGCTCCTTCTAGCCCAAATGGCCCCTTGCAAAGCCCCTCCGGCAGGGCTAAGTCTGAGTGTGTGTGGGAGGTGGGGGTGGAGGGAGACCCGTTGGTGTTTTCTTACTGAATTCTTTCTAAGACACTAAGAAAGAACCCAGTGTGTCAGAAGTCTGGGGCTGTGTGAGCCTAAGAATTCGCCCCATCTCCTCTCTCCAGCTTGAGGGTGGAGGAGCCTGTAGCCAGCTCAAATATCAAACGGAGACTTGGAAGCGGATCCCACTGAGAGACATGCAGTGGAGAGTAGCGAATGAAGAAAGACCCCCCACACCCACACCCTGGCCAAGGATGGAAAAGACAGAGTTACACTCACAAATCAGCATCCCTGTCTAGGGGCTGGAGGGCTGGCTTATCTCTGTAGGAAGAAAGTATGAGAGAGAAAGGCTGGGAATCCAGAAAGAATACTTAATACACTTTTCTGGGAACAGGCCTGGGTCTTCTCAGAACTTCAGTATCATCCTGTTCTCTCCTGCTGTGGTCTGGGGTTTCCCACAATGCACGGCTGATAGGCATCATTATTAAGCCTCGAAGGAGACAGGGACCAGGCAAGGCTGAGTCATATGGATACAGCTTTTAAGTTTTATACTAGATATCCTCCATGCCTATAGGCAAAACTGACTTGGAGCTGACCCAAAAGGGCCAGACACAAATCAAGAGAGCAGCAACAAGTCACATCGCCCCACTGCAGTTTCTCAGGATGTCTGTAGGCCCGGGGTCTAGGTAACTGTTACCATAAACTCCACAGCAGAAAAGCCACTGGGAGAACTGATGTCCCATCCATCTGGGGTTGATGGGCTTTTCAGGTCAGAGATTGGTTGCTTGATTAATTTTTATTTTAATATGTATTTACTTAATTGTTGTTTTTTTTAAAAAAAAGAGATGTATATTACTTTTAGTTATGTGTGTATGTGTATATCTGTATGTGGGTATGTGCAAGTGTGAATGCAATTGTCCATGAAGTCCAGTAGAAGATGCTAGATCTCCTAGAGCTGGAAGTACAGAAGGTTGTGCGCCTCCTGATAGGGCTGCTGGCAATGGAACTCTGGAAGAACAATGCTGAGCCTTCTCTCCCATACCTCCCCCTTTAAAAAAGTGTGTGTGTGTGTGTGTGTGTGTGTGTGTGTGTGTGTGTGTGTGTGTGTGTGTGTTTCTCTGTGTGTGTTTATGTTTGCATATGTGTGGTGGTGTATGTGTAGTGTTTGTGGTGTGTGTGTCTGTGTGTATGTGGTATATGGTATATGTGTAGTGCATGTATCTGGTATATGTGGTATGTGTGTCTATGTGTGTGTGTGTGTGTGTGTGTGTGTGTTGGTGTATGGTGTAGGTGTAGTGTGTGTATCTGGTCTATGTGGTGTGTCTATCTGTCTTTCTGTCTATCTGTCTTCATGCTTATGTGCCTGTGTGTGTGCATGTATGTGGTATTTGTCTATGTACCTGTCTGTGTGTACCTGTCTGTGTGTGCCTTTCTGTGTGTGCCTGTGTTGTGTGTATGTGTGTGTGTGTGTGTGTGTGTAGTGATGGCATATGTGTAGTGTGTGTGTGTCTGTCTGTGTGTTTGTCTAAGTCTGTGTGTATGTGTGTGTATGTATCTGTGTGTGTTTGTCTGTCTGTGTGTCTGTGTCTGAATCTGTGTATGTATCTGTGTGTCTGTGTGTCTGTCTGAGTCTGTGTGTGTGTGTCTGTGTGTGTTTGTTTGTGTGTCTGTGTCTGAGTCTGTGTATGTATCTATGTGTGTGTATCTGTGTGTGTGTTTGTCTGTGTGTTTGTGTCTGTGTGTCTCTCCATGTGTGTATATCTGTATTAGTTAGGGTTCTCTAGAGTCACAGAACTTATGGATAGTCTCTAGATAGTAAAGGAATTTATTGATGACTTACAGTCGGCAGCCCAATTCCCAACAATTGTTCAGTCGCAGCTGTGAATGGAAGTCCAAGGATCTAGCAGTTACTCAGTCTCACACAGCAAGCAGGTGAAGGAGCAAGAGCAAGAGCTAGACTCCCTTCTTCCAATGTCCTTATATTGTCTCCAGCAGAAGATGTCGCCCAGATTAAAGGTGTGTTCCACCACACCTTTAATCCCAGATGAAAGGTGTAGCCCAGATTAAAGGTGTGTTCCTTAAACTCGGAGATTCAATCTTCTGGAATCCATAGCCACTATGGCTCAAGATCTCCAAACCAAGATCCAGATAAGGATCTCCAAGCCTCCAGATAAGGGTCACTGGTGAGCCTTCCAATTCCGGATTGTAGTTCATTCCAAATATAGTCAAGTTGACAACCAGGAATAGCCACTACAATATCTGTGTGTGTATCACATGTGAACAGGAGACCACAGAGGTCACTGAGTGCATTGGATTCCCTGGAACGGGAGTTACAAACACTTGTATGCCACCGTATGAGTGCTGGGAAACCAAACCTGGATCCTCTGCCAGGACAGGAAATAGTCTTAACCACTGAGCCATCTCTCCAGCTACCCTCTCGTTTTCTTAAACCAAGTTCTCATGTAGCCCAGGCTGGCCTTAAACTTGCTTTATCTAGGATGAATTTGAACTTCCGATCTTCTGTCTTCCATTGTCCCCGTGTTAGAGTGGCAGGAGGGTACTACCACACTTTTTGTTTTCGTTTGTTTTGAGACAAAAATCTCATTCCATCACCCAGTTGGCAATCCACCTCAGCATCCTGAGCATGGCATTCTGAGTGTGGGCCACCACGTGTAGCTCAGATTGGTGATTTCTAAGCCAAGCAAGGACAAGTGAAACTGGAGGGTACACTGAGGTGTTTCTGGGGAATACACTCAGGCTACTTTCTTCCCCTTCAAGGTCTCCTTCTGCCAGAGGTGACCCCAGTAAGTCTCACGGGTTCCTGACTCTTTAGTTTTGTTCCTGGCATTCAAGGCCCCTGGGATCTAGCCCTTCCTCTCCCAGGCCTAGTCTTTAAGCCCTGGTACCTGTCTACCACTCACTACCCCATCCCCGCCTTCACCTCATCTTCCCTTCACTGGAGCAACCCAAACTGCCCAGAGCAGAGGACACCCCAGGGAACAGACCTTTCAGTGCTCAGATCAAGACCATCAAGGACAAACAGGGCCATCTGGTCAACCTGCTTTCATCTCCCTGTTCCTGAAGCTTGAGCAGGACTCACTCACTCACCCCAGGGTCCACAGCCCTGGAGCCTCCCTCCTTGGCACAGACACTCTCCTCTGGATCTGTTGCCTGGCTTTGTGAATCAGAGCCAGTCTTAAGGGTAGAAGGGCAAACCTTAGAAGACCCATGAGGGGCTGGTGAGATGGCTCAGTGGGTTAGAGCACCCGACTGCTCTTCCGAAGGTCCAGAGTTCAAATCCCAGCAACCACATGGTGGCTCACAACCATCCGTAACGAGATCTGACTCCCTCTTCTGGAGTGTCTGAAGACAACTACAATGTACTTACATATAATAAATAAATAAATCTTAAAAAAAAAAAAAAAAAAGAAGACCCATGAGGACAGGGATGGAGCAGGAAGGAAGCAGAGGGGGATACAGCTGGGATTTGCAGTCTCTGTCTTTTTTGTTGTTGTTTAGGGTGGCCTTGGAACAGTGCTGAGCCCCAGATTCTCCTACTGCTAAATCAGGCTTGAGGTGCCATCTCTTCATAGGCACCAGTCAATAGCAGGTTGCATGATGGTGAGGACCAGCAGCTAGCAGATAGTGGGTCCAAAACCCACAGCCCAAAGCCTGGCCTTCTCCCACACAATCAGAATGTGGTACCTTGAGCCAGACCACAGGCTGATGTCCCCTTCCCGGGCCTCCTTGGGTAGTGAAGGTGATACTGAATTTGGAGATTACAGCCTGCAGCTCAAGCTGAGTCCAGCCACGCATCCTTAATAAGCCAATCAAAAGAGTTGAATTAACTGTAGAAAGCAGAAAAGGAGATTTATTCAGTGTGGCCACCTTGGGAAGAGGGACAGAGAGATCCAGAGAACCTCCTTAAGTCTGTCTTCGGGGTCCTGAAGTATCAACAAAGTTTAAATAGAGGCCAAGGATGTGTGCATCTAAGCAGCCCTGTTCAAGGTGTGGCCCCACCCCATCACTGACCCATCACTGTTTGGGTTTCAGTCTCCCCTTGTATGGCGGTCTGACAAGCTGTTAGAACTGTGAGAAATCTCTTTCTAGGAAACAAGTTCTTCTCTGGCTTCACCTTTTTCTTTTCCCAGTATGAGATTCCTGGGGACATTCCCATCTTGGGGGAGTCTATTGTTTCAATAGTCTGGAATTCAGATGGAGAGACACAAGTGTCTCTTTAGAACATCTTCATTTCTGCCAGGGCAGTTACAAAGGAACAGCCACCTAGACTTGTCCCCCACATTTAAGGTGGTCAAGAAAGGTCTGTAGGAGGTATGTCCAAAGAAGGGAAGAAGCCAAAACCCCAGGATAGCATGACTCTGAGAGGGAAGAAGAGGGACGAGCCTGTGCAAAGACCCTGAAGTAGAAGAGAGCTAGTGTGTCCTAGGCTGACAACAATGGCAGAGGCTGGGGGGGGGGGTCAGTCCCTCACGAATCTGTTTACATAGTTTTGTAAAGGAAGCTCACAGGAGCCTCATGACTCCTACTGGGGTGATACAGCAAATTCAGGGGTACGAGGCTTAGAATAAAAGTGTGTGTGCGGCTGGGGGCTTGGTGCTTGGAATTACCCTCTGATCCTGGTGGTACATGCCTTTGTGTCCCCACATCAGAGGTCACAGATGTGGCCTCCAGCCAGGATGCCCCCTCATGTAGGGCAGAGAGCTCCTGGGGATGGTGAGCACCTGGTCCTCTGTAGCCCTGGAGCAAGAGGCTGCATCCTTGCACCGGGAGCAGAAGTTGGGAAGCTACAGGGACTTCTTCCATCCCAGGGCAGGGCATCCAGGTGTCAGCAGAGATGTGGCAGCAAGGGACTGGCCTCCTGAGCTGAACAAGGTTTCTGACCCAACCTTGCCCTGCCCTCTCCCCCAGCCTTCCCCCACATACTTGCTCTCTCATTCATTTACACATGGAGACCCAGGCTGGGCTCCGGCTCCGGCTCCGGCTCCAGCTTCAGCTTCAAAATGAGTCACGTCCTATTTGTGGCCACAGAACTCAGATACTATCAAGAATCTTTAAGAACATTCTCAAAAGGGACTTGGCCTTTCAATGAAAACAAAGGCTGAAGAAGGTCTGCTGGGGGAAAGGGTGGGCCTTTCATTTCATCCTGGCACAGGGTCCGACTGTTGCAAAGACTGGTAGCAATAAGCCTAAGTGGTTTCCATTGTTGGGGGACAGGGCCAGTCACTGGGCTGCTTCCAGAAGTACAGAGATCCATGGAGGAGGAGATCCCTGAGTCCAGGGGAGCCACAGAAAGGAGTGTGTCATAGGTTTCCTGACTGTAGACAGGTGTAGCTGGCTCCTGGGCCCTGGGCCTGGAGCTCCTTGGTTGGTGCAAGCAAGCAGCTGCTCTGTCTTGTCCTCTGACCTTCCCATGAACCCCAGCTGGACACAGTGCTGTCTTTTCTCATCCCCAGCCAGTTGGTGACCGTGGGAAGGGGAACCTTCACACACTTGGCTTAGAGTGTCCCATGTGCCAGAAGTGAGAACGCTCCTCCACTCTGTGCCCTTTGGATGTCTGTCTTCTCAGGCCTCATCAGGATGCCTGCTTCCTGTCCCCTGCCCAGTTGCATCTGGCCTGGATATGGTAACATGGAGTAACCAAGGCATCCACAACCACCCAAGCCAGGAAAATAATCTGTGGTATTTCTTAACTGGGGGTGAGGGTGGGAAGAGGGCTCTGCTGCTTTGCAGATGACTGGGGTTCAGTTTTCAGCACCCAGATCAGGTGGCTCACAACCACCAGAGCCTCCAGCTCCAGAGGATCAAACACCCTCTTCTGGTATTCATGAGTATCTGCAGGTGTGTGTATACATATACACACAAACAGGTGCACATGAAATACATAAATGAACTTTTTTTTTAAATGAAGATGTTACTTGAGAATAAAAACTTCAGCCAGAGAATGGCATATGGGTACAGGCCTATAATCCCAGCAATAATAGGCTGAGGCAGGAGGATCAGAAATTCAATTCCAGCCTGGACTATGTGAGACTGTCTGAAAAACCCTTCAATCTCAGCACTCTGGAGGCAGAAGCAGGTAGAACTCTGAGTTCAAAGCCTGGTCTACCAAAGTGAGTTCCAGGACAGCCAAAGCTACATAGTAAAACCTATCTAAAACAAAAACAAAAAACCAAAAACAAATATTAACAAGCTATTTAACTTAAAACCAGACAAAAGAAATGTTGTAAGAAACACAGAGGATGTTCAACATAGACTGGGTACCCAGCTCAGTGGGTACGCACGAAGCTTAAAATTGAGTGTGGTGGCACGTGCCTGGGATCCTGGTAGGCAGGAAGTAGAGGCAGGAGGACCAGGTGGGAAGCGGGTCCTGTGGTGCTGATCCACAGGCCCTGGTTAGTGAGGCTGCACACCTCCCCGCAGGCCAGCCCTTCCTTTGCAGCCTCCTATTCTCCTCCTTCCTCCTCTCCTTTTCTTTTGATGACCTTGTCTCATTAGGCAGCCCTGGCTGGCCTCAAACACATTCTATAGACCAGGCTGGCCTCAAACTCTCAGAGATCTGCCAACTGCCTTCCCACAATAATTAAAGGCGTGTATCACCTAGCACCTGGCTTTTCTTTTGGCAGTGTGTGTGTGTGTGTGTGTGTGTGTGTGTGTGTGTGTGTGCGACGCGCACACATGCTTCCAGGCCATGCTGTTGGTTTTCTTGAGACTTGGTCTTCTGTAGCGCAGGCTGAACTGAACTCTGTAGGATGACATTGAACTCCTGAGCCTCCCGCTGCTGCCTTCCAAGCCTTGAGTTTGCAGGCGTACTCCAGGACTGAGGATGTGGCTTCTCGAGTATGCACAAATCGTTGTGTTCATTCCCAACACCACATAAACCAAGTATGGTGGTGAACGCTAACACTCCCAGTACTTGGGGAGTGGAGACAGGAGAATTTGACGTTCAAGGTTATCCCAGCCACACAGCCGGTTTGAGGCCAGCTTTGGTTCCATGGGACCCTACCTACACTGAGAGGGTAGAGGGGGAGGAGAGGGAAGAATAGAAAGGCCACACTAGAAGATTACATTCCTCTTCTCTGCTCAGTTTCCGCATCTGTGAGGTGGAATGAGAGGTAACAGTCCTCTAGTGTTCATCTTGTTTGTTGTCTTGTCCAATGTTCTGAGGAAGGCAGATTTCCTGGCTCAGCGTGAGGCACATAGTAGGTTTTTTTTTTAAGATTTACATAGCCATTAAGAGTCCTGCAGCCATCAGTTCTAACTCTAGTGCTACCATCCCTGGGCTGTTACTTTGGGTAAGTGACTGCGGTTTCTTGAGCCTCTGTTTACCGACCAGAAGATCCTGTGAGGATGGAACAGCTGCAGAACCCTTGCCCTGTGCTCCAGGGGTAAGCTTTCACCCCTCCCTGCCCCTTGCCTCCCCAGGACTGCACGGGTACTCGGGTACTGGCACGGGACCCTTTCTTTTCCTGCTGTGTCCTGTTCAGCCAGTGTTCATCATGTAGGTGTCTCTGCCGGGTATGTAAGTTCCCTTTCTGGCACAGACGGTCCTCACTGGGTGGTGGGTAGGTACCGTCCCTCTTCCCATAGCTTGAGGTGGGACTGGAACATGGAGCCTGAAGCTTGTTATGTCTCACACAAGTAGTCTTCGCTTATTGACCCTCAGTTTGCCTTCTCGACAAGATGGGGACAAGAACCAAGTTCTCCATCTATGTTCATTCCCACCCTGTCACCTGAGGAAGTGACCACGGATCACAGGCGCAGCCTCATAGTGCAAGTGATTTCTAGAAGAGAATGAGAGCAACTTGGCCTAACCCTCAAGGCTCACTTAGCGGACTTATGTAAGTTCCGAAACTTATTTTGCCCTGTAATTATGGCAGACTCCTGCGGTGACTGGGCCCCGGCCCGGGCTCGCGCCTTTGTGCCTGTTGGGACATACACCAGCATTTAATTTAATCCCCAAACCGGGCTTCCTTCCAGGTGGCCCTGGGAGAGCACCTCCCTCTGGGTCTCATTAAGCCTCCTGTCAACATGCCCACTCCAAGGGGGCTGCAGGGCCTTGGGGTTTGGGGGTGGGGGAGGACTGAGTGCTCACCCCATCCCGCCTCCTCTTCCCACAGATTCTTCCCTTAACCATCCTGGAGCCGGAGGAGCTTGCAGGGGGCTGATGATGCCCTGGATGGCTGTGTGGGCATCCCTGGAGGTGGCTCCCTAGGGACAGAGGGAAATGTCAGTTTACTGCAGGGGTCCACAGTTTGGGAGGGAGTCAAGTGGCTCTGACTCCCAGTTTGCACTGTTGTGTGCTTCTAGCAGAACTTGTAAACAGATGTAGGCTGAGCCTTCATCCCTCCAATACTTGGGTCTGACAGTGGTTTCAGGTTGCCCTCATAGTTAGAGCCTACGACTGAGTTAGACCCCAGACTCAGCCCTTCTGCTCACAGACTTCCAATCTGGTTGTAAGTTCAGCACAGACCCTCATTCCAGCTGAGAGCCCTGATCCTGGTCAGAATGGGATCACCACTCTGGTCTTGGGCAGGACTGGAGATATACTAATCCATGCTCCTGGTTCATCTAGTGAACAAAGTCCTGATCCTGATTGTATGCAGACCTCAGCTTTGTCTCTAACTGAACCCAAACATTAACCCTGGTGAGCCCTGTCTGTTACAGACTTAACTGGGCCCTAACTTGACGCCTGTATGACTCGTGACCCTGAATCCTAAATGAGCCTTCCCTGGGCGTTCTTTCACAGGTGCAAACCTGCACTGTTAGCTACTGAGTGTCCCCTTCTCAGTCCAGAGAGAGGCCAGGGCAAGCTAGCAAAACACAGCTACCAATGTCCTTGAGGACAGGTGGCAATGAAGGACGTTGTCACCAGAAAGCAGAACAGTGACAGGCAGAGAGCCTACAGCTGGTCCCCTGGCCTCTGCAGGCCTATTTCTGGGTAGGATAAGAAAGCCTTAGACCCTGAGGACAGCAGAGGCTGGTGTCAGGAAATCAACTCCATCCAGGCATGCATGGTCAGAGCTATAGGCTAGCAAGTACATGGGAGGAACAGACAACCTCAGGAGGTATGCTCTAAGGGCAGACAGGGAGGCAGGGCAGAGCACCCTGGGCTCTGGATATCTGAGTTGACAGGAGCCACTCTCTCCTAGGTGAAAGCAACGGATGATTGGCACAGAGAGGTTAATGAGGTGTCACACAGTGTGGTGCCGGTGGGCCTCTGGAGGTGAGCGTGACCAGGCTCGGTGCTCAGGGTTCTTCCATGTGGGTCAGAGGGCCCTCCATGTCACCCTACACCAGGGATGAGAGTGCTTATTTTCAGCTGAATATTTCCCTAACCACAGACGAGACAGGACGGGACCGCACATTCCAGAGTCCTGGCAGCTTGGGAAACTGTGCTGAGAGTCCTGCCTGGCCATCTCGCCTCCTCGTGGTGGCCTGGTGCCCACCCCTGAGGCTCTGGGGTCTGACTGCCAGCTTGGATGAGAACCATGTTTGTGGCAAACTGTGCTGGCCATGTACCAACTTTCCTCCTTCCCCTCTCCCCTCCTCTCATGACTCAGCCCCATAGATACTAGCCTGGGCTATAGAGATTCGACACACACACAAGGATGAGCACCTTAGGTAAGGGGACCAGCATGGGTTATGGCCTAGAGGCATGACATGTCTTCCTTGGAGAAGGTGTATTTGTTCTGCAGCCAGAGCATGAGAGTCCTGCTAGGTGGAGAATGGAACACGTGAGTCAGGACAGGCATATCTGGCTACCTGAAGGCCCCGAGCATCAAGGGCTTATTCGAGGAGTTGAGCAGTGGAGTTATCCAGTGGAGTGGACAGGTAAAGCATGGGGGCTAAGAGATCGGGGTAGGTTGGAATGAAGGTTCAGGTGAGGTCCGTGGCCCTCCAGAGGACAAACCAACTGACAGGGTCAGGTCCCCAACTGGCCACAGGTTGGCTGACACAATCTAGTCTGTAGAAGAGGATGCTAGTAGTTACCAAAGCTATCTTCCTGATGGGCGATGGGGGTGGTAGAGTCAAAATCCAGCTCTATTTCTCCCTACTATGTCCACCTGGGTCCAGTCCCACCCTAGGCTCCTGCAGGCTGGGTTTCCCAGGGATTCAAACTCTTCAGCCTGGCACTGGGTAGAGGTGGCTCATATCCCCACCCCATTTCTCCCACCAGACTCCCAGCGGGACCCCACCCTAATGCTCTCCTCCACTCAGCTGGGTGCTCTTGAGGGACACTTAGAATCAACCCTCCATCCCCACCTTCACACAATCTGCCTCTCCCCGTCCCTTGCAGCACCCACCCGTGCCCTAGCTCAGGCTCTGTCTAGCTTATCCAGACACCTGAGCAGCCCACTCTGCAAGTGACCCAGCACACTGAGCCCCTACTCTGTGCTAGTATCTTAGCGATACTAAGCCTTTTAACATCTCCAAATAGAGCCCAAGCTTTCTCGTGACCATGTCTTTAGAGCTGTCTTTATATCTGTTTGGCTGCTGCTGCTTCCTCCTCCTCCTCCTCCTCCTCCTCCTCCTCCTCCTCCTCCTCTTCTTTGTTGTCATCGTTTTCTTTTCCTCCTCCTCTCTTCTTCCCCTCCTCTTTCTCTTCTTCCTCACATATTATATCCTGATTCGTTTCTCTTCCTCTACTCCCAGCTCCTCCATACCTCCCTCCCATTCTGATCTACCCCCTTTTATTTTATAAAATAAAATAAAAATAAAGAGATAAAAATCAGAAAGAAAGAGAGATAGGGGAGGAAGGGAGGGAGGGAGAGGGAAGGTGAGGGAGAGGGAGAGGGAGACGGAGACGGAGACGGAGAGCCTTTGCAGGACATTGTAAGACAAGGAGCCTCCAAAGATGCTGCAGAGTTCCTTTCTATTGGCCATCCACTGCTGGGCACGCAGCCTGCCCTTCAGAGTATTTGTTTCCCGCAGTGAGACTCCCTTGGACAAAACTAAATTTTCCTTTGCAAGTTGCTACCAATTGGAGATAGCTTCTGGGTTAGGAATGGGGGCATGTGTCCACTTCTCCTTTCAGATGCTTCTGGTGCAGACCCATACAGGCCCTGTGCATGCTGCCTCAGTCTCTGTGAGCTCTCATTTGCATCAGTCCTGTTGGTTTAGAGGGGAGTTTTCCATCCTCTCTGACTCTTTTACTCTTTCTGTCCCCTCTCCTACAAGGTTCCTCTCACTTTCTGTATACTGCCTCGATCTGGATCTCTGTATCTGTTCTCATCTGCTGCAGGAGGAAACGTCTCTGATGATAGCTGAACAAGGCACTAATTTGCTTCCCTTGGCCAGATTGGTTTGTTCTTCTTGGCGAATTCCTATTCATCCCTCAATACCCACTCCTCGTGGTTGCCCTTCCGCAGGACTACATATTCAATCATTCTCTTCTCTAGACCCTAAGAAGGCTCAGAACAGGGCCTGGTATCTACTCAGTATTCAATTATTGCTTATCAGAGAGATAAGAAAGGTTTCACAATGAATGACTTGATTCTCAGACCCCAAAAGCACAATGGCTCAAAGAAAGATGGAGCTAGCCAGCCCCCAGCTGTACCTCTTGCTGTGGAAGCATTATTTTCTGCAGACTGCTGACAGCCACCTGTCGTGAAGTGTGAAGTGTGGAACTGTTAGCACATGTGGCACAGCAGAGCGCTTGACAGCAAGAGAGACAGAGCATGGTCTACAAAGACAACTGACCTGGGTTCAAATCCTGCCTTTGCCAATTCACAGCTGTGAAGCCTTGGAGACGCTGCTTGCCCACACTGTGCCTCCAGTCTCCCCTACCTCTCTCCCCAATAAAATGAAGAAAACATCCTTCTTGCTGTTTGAGGCTGTGGTAAGACAATGAACACACTAATTAGCAGATACTTATCAAAAGAATAAGCTCGTATCTCTTCATCCTTATCCTGTGGCCCAGGGAAGTTGCTTCTGGGCCTTGGTGGGCTAGCCTCAAACTCAACTTATAGCTGAGGATGGCCTTGAACTTCTGATCCTTCTCTGCCTTCACCTCTCGAGTGCTGGGACTACGATCATGTGCCCTCTCTGGAGGCGTAAAGTGGGCCAAAAGCTGCAGAACCAACCCACTGCGTTCCTGAGTAGAAGCTCTGTGCAGACCTGGGATTAACCTCCCACGCCAACGCTAATGACTTTCATTTTGGAGCTTCTGCAGAGGAGGGAATATGAAGGTCGTGCTGAGAGAGGATTTCCGCTTAATGGCTTTTAGCCCCTGAGCCATGCTCCAGTACCTGTAAACAGTTCCTATTCCAAACAAAGTGTTCCTTCCGCTTGGCAAGGCTGATAGTGTAAGCACGATTATGTCAGTTGCTGTTTTTCCATACTGAGTAATTTGCCCAAATTATGTAATTTAATCCTTGTAGCCTTGGTAGAAGATGGTTTTTCTGGTTGAAGGATAACACTGGGGCTCAGAGAGGTTGTTGAACAAGAAGAGGTCACCCAGCAACATGAACCTGCTCAAGCCTGGCTCCTAAGGTGGTGTTATTAAGCCTTGCCCCTCCACACTGGCATCCCCCTGAAATGTCCTGAGACTGGAGGCTGCCACTGAGATGCTACCTGGGGGAGTGGCTAAAAGACTTAAGAGACATTTCTGTGAGCTCAGGTCTTGCCCATAAGATTGGTGTTGTTCTTCCTCTAAAACTCCTCTCAAATGTGGAGATGTCATCCAGTCCTGTCGCTTATCCATAACACTCCCGGCCACCAAGTCACAATCCAGCTGCCGAGAGCCATCCTATGACTCAGCTCCCCGTGTGTCTGTCCTGTCCTCTCCACCCAGGTCATAACACACAGTGGCCTGGTGCTAGGGAAGCCACTGGGTGTCCTCACCTTAAATCCATGCCAAAGCTTTCACACTCTAGTGTCATGGCATCACAGTGTCCACACTGGCCCACACCCCCAGGTGTCTACTGCTTCACTCCCTTGTTTCGATTTAAGCCCCAGGCATGTCCTCTGCCCACTGGAAGCCATGAAGCTATTTGAAGGTGTGAAAGCCATCTGCTTGCAGCACCCCCACCCTCACCCCCATCCCCACCCCTACCCCATTCCCCCTCCTGGTCCCTAATTCCCACCTCCCGCTAATAAGCCTGCCCTGTCTCTGAAGATGATCAAGAGAAAGGACATCTGTCTGATGTCCTTTGTTTTCACCCCAGGAAGCTCTGGAAACTGTGAGGAATGGAGAGCCATTCTGTTTCTCTGTCTCTAACTGGAATGGAAAACTGTGGTGGGGCCAGGCAGACCTGACACAGGCTATCTCTCTCACTGCTATCACCCCAGTGACTTATCTCCTTTTCAATTCCTGCTAACCAGAGAAAAATCATTCCGTTTTCTAACTGTGGGATGGGGTCTGTAACTTGCCTAGCATACCTGAGGCCCCGGCTTCCATCTTCAGCATAGCATAAGCCAAGCGTGATGGGACCTGCTTCTAATCCCAGCACTTGGTGGGCAGGAGAATCAGAACTTGAAGGTCATAACTGGTTACCTGTGACCTTGTCTTAAAAAGATAAACCTATACCAGGCAGTGGTGGCCCATGCACTTGGGGGGCAGAGGTAGGCAGATTTCTGAGTTCGAGGTCAGCCTGATCTACAGAGTGAGTTCCAGGACAGCCAGGGCTATATAGAGAAACCCTGTCTCAAGAAAAAAAAAATGAATAAATAAAATAAACTTAGAATTCATGAAGTATCCTTCAGTGGTTATGGTTTAGAATCTCAGCCCACCCCACCCCCTGCACACAAGAATTCAAACACGAACATACACACACACACACACACACACACACACACACACACACACACATACACACACACACACAGCCTCTGATTCCTTCTCATCTGGCATAGCTGTGGGGACACCAGCTCTGAACTGCTCCATCAGCCCAGGGTCTGCATTATATACTGGCTAGAAAGGCAAAGCTCTATGATCTGGATAAAGCACCTTCAGCTCTCTGGGCCACTCCTAACAGTAGCTTCAGATCTGTGATACTTAGGATCATTAAGAAATGGCTGAATCTTTAAACCCTCATTTCACAGACAAGGCCCCCAAGATCCCAAGGTGTTCTGAAATGCCTAGGAAATCTCCACGCTGGGAAGCTTAGAGCCTAGATGCAAACACTGCTTGCTTATTTCAAGGATACCCTACTCCCAAGGGACACTCCATCTTCCCTCTCTCCCTCATCACCTTTCAGCTGAGCTCCTGGCTGCCAGAGCTCCACATTCCAACAGGCAGGTGTGGGCAGGTATGGGCAGAGCATGCCTGGAGCTTAAGGATGTTGCCTGCCAGTCCCCGTGCCATGACAAGGCAGGATGATGCAGAAAATGCATGTGCAAGTGTCGGGAGCCAGCTCTGGCTGGAGGCTGGCCCTACCCAGTCCTCAGGCTGCTCCTTCTGCTCCACTAAGTTCACATTAGTATCTTTTCTCTGAGACACCCAGTTCAGGGCCAAGAGTTACTGATGAAAACACCACCCAAGGCACACCACCACCCACACCTGAAAGTGACCCCATTTGGGTAGAGCATCCAGCGTCACCGGGATGCTTTCCCCATCACTGGCTGTTCTGAGCACAGGTACCAACCCTGCACAGTATCTGTCAGCTATGAAGCTGGTGGCTAGTTACCTGTCTTCTCTGGTGGCATTTATAGTATGGTCCTTTTCCAGCTTGGGGGTAAACCATGAGGAACTTAGAACTCAGGGAGGTAAGGTGTCACCATTATGGTTGTCCCCGTGGCCTGGTGACACACAATTGTACTCCCAGTATTTATGTGGCAGAGGCAGAGGCAGAAGCTCCAAGCCATCTGTAGCTACCTAATGAGTTTGAGGCTGGGCTGGGCTAATTTGACCCTGTCTCAGCAATAATGACAACATCTACTGTTGTCATAGATGTACATTCCCAAGCCCTTGTGCTGTGTGTGGACCTGAGCTGGGGCCCAGTGATTCTACTGGAGGACCAGTGATGGCCACTTTCCTCAGGATAGAACTGTGGGGGATAATGAGAATGTAAGGACGAGAAGGGAAAGGAACTAAGGAATGTGCCATCCACTTAAAGCCCCCATCGGCTACATGAACTTTGGCAAGTTCAGTGCCCATTCTGGACCACCATGGCCTTCTTCCGTCTTTATGAAGGCACTCTCCATTCTGTACATCTATGACAAGACTACGGCAGGAAGGGAAAACCAACCTTGGGCCGGGTGCCTGATGAGAGCGTGGTATCAGATTTGGAGGGGCATCGGACCCCTTATTCAGTTCCTCAGAGGTAATGCTTGCTTTCCAAGGAAGGGTAACTGAGCATTGCTATACATTCAGGTGTGTCTGACAGTATTCAAGACTAAATGTGTCCTGTGGGGGTCAGGTTTCCCCCTCCAGGAAGTCCCCAGGAAGGCTCCCTTGACTCAGATGAGACAGTTCTCTTTGCAGCCTCCTCAGTGTCTGCTCCCCTCTGTCACGGTCTGATTATCATCCTCTGTCTCCCTTCACACTGCTTTCTGTGATGACAGAGCCTGGAGTGGCTTCAAGGAGCCTGTGGCCTTGACTGATGGAGGGTGAGTGGAATGAAGGAGGGGGAGAATCTGGGGTCCCAGCCTTGGGGAGGAAGGGGTCCAGACAGTCTGCTGGAAAGGAAGGACTAGGAAGAGAAAGGATAGGAAAGAAGGCAGAGCCTGAAGGATTTTGACCTGAATCCAAGAGGGGCTTAGAGCTCTGAAACAATGTAATCCAGAGAGACAGAAGCTTAAGGGCTCTGATTCCATGCTCTCTACTGAAACATCACCACACTGTATTTTACAAGCAACGCAACTGTCACTTTGGAGCAAAAACAAAACAAAACAAAAACTATTTAAAGACATTTAAGGAGAACCACAATGGCTGCACACTGTTGCAAACCCAGTGCTGGTGAAGCTGAGACAGGAGGATTGGCCCAACATCAAGGCTAGACTGGACTAGATAAAAGGTTAAAGGGAAAAGGAAAAGGAGGGAGGGAGGGAGGGCAGGAGGGAGAGAGGGAAGAAAGGATGGAGGAAGTGTTAAGAAAGGCTGGGAGTACCTTGTTTGGCAGAGCAATTGTCTAACATGAAGCCCTGGGTTCAAGTCAAACAAGGAAATAAAACTAGGAATGGAAACCAGATGTGGTGGCGCAGGCCTTTAATCCCACCACTTGGGAGGCAGAGGTAGGCAGATCTCAGAGTTTGAGGCCAGCTCTGTCTACAGTGTGAGCTCCAGGATAGCCAGGCCTATACAGTGAGAGCCTATATTGGAAAAAACAAAACAAAACAAAACAAACAAGAATGGGAATAAAATCCCAGCACTTGGAAAGTAGAGGCAGGAGGATGATGAATTCAAGATCATTCTCTGATATATATGGAGTTCAAACACAGCCTGTCTATACAGATCTCTGTCTCAAAACGAATACGTTTTTAAAGATTAATTTACATATTTGTAGTTATTTATTTTAATATGTATATTGTGTCTGCATGATTTTATGTGTACCATGTGCACACAGGTGCCTGAGGAAGCCAGAAGAAGGCACTGGATCCCCTGGGGCTGAAGTGACAAGAGATTGTGAACTGCCTAAACTGCAAGAGCCGTGGGTGCTTTAGCCATTGAACCACCTTCAGTCGCAAGTATTCTTTTCTTTCTTTTTGAGACAATCTTATATGAGTCAGGCTGACCTTGAATTCTCTCTAAAAGCAAAGATCCTCTTGTCTCTGCCTCACAAATGCTAGGATTATAGGCATGTACGTCCATGAAGATGTTAACTACCTACCCTCGTTTGAACATTACACCCACATACATATGCATCTGTCTATCATGCTATACCCCATAACCCTGCATGATCAAAGTCACTAAAAACAAATTCTGGATTTACCTTACTGTGGCTGGGCCAATCACCACTGCTTTAAGCCAACCCACCTCGAAGTAAGGATACCAAAGGGGTGGCTTTCTGAACATACCCCTGCCTCACTGGTCTAGCCTGGGGACCAGCCCTTTGGAGCCATCCAGAATTGTGACAACCAGTCTTGGCTCTGCAGTGAGAGAGGGCTTGTTATCTTGTGGGTGGCTTCAGAGTAGATAATCCTGAAGTGGCTCTGGGAGTCTGCAGGCTGCTCAGCCGAGCTCAGCTGTGCCTGGCCAGGAGCCTCTGACAGTGAGCAATAGCACTGAGCCCTAGGCTGGTCACAGGTCAAAGGAGCTATCCATGAGGAGTCCCCCTACTATCTGCTGCTGTTAGCTCAATAAACAGAAAGCAGGTCTCTGACCCTGAACAGACAAAGAGAACCCAGGGAAAATGTCAAAACCAAATCTGCCTTCACATTTGCTTCTAGGGCGCCCCCTGTTTGGAGAGCCTTTCCTTGGGTTCATCATGAATAACGCATTTTAAAAACAAACAAGCAAACTTGGCAGTAGTGACAAGAAGCTGAGGAGCCTGCCAGAGGGGCTCCGAAGCCAAGGGTCTGGCTTTGAGTCCTCACTCTGCCTCTTTGTAGCTGCGTGACCTTAGGCAGGCTTCATGCCTCTGTTTCTCCACCTGTGCAGTAGAAGGATAGCTCAGGACACTCCTCTAGTCTGAGAAATATACAAGGTCCCTCTTGGCTACATATGATGGGACAATCTATTTTTTTAAAAAGTCTGACCTATGGGCAACCCGGTGGCATGCAGACACCCAACCTGGGCGAGGCTGGCCTGGTCCACCCACTAGGCCTGCTGCTACCTGCCTGTCTCTCTGGCAACCCCCACCCTTACCCCCACCCCCAACACACATGCTCTGCCTTAATCCCCAGGTGTAAACAAGCTTAGGTTTCTAGGCTTTGTCCTCTCTCAGGCCGCCTCCCACACGCACATCCTGACCCCAGCATTGATGCCTAAAGCCCCCAGTGCCAGGCTCAGTACTGCCCATGACTGGCGCCTTGGTCTCCTCTTGAAATGGGCAATGACACCTCACTTGGTTGGGACATAGAACACAGCTGTCACTTGTCACCGCCTCAGCAGGAGGTGGAGACAGGCCTGGGACAGGGAGGGCTGTTCTGGAAACTCATTATCATCAGGGCTCTGTTATTCTCAATGTGTGACTCAAATACCTGACTTGCAGCCTGTCTTGCTCTGGAAGGTTCCACTGTGACCTTCTCCTGCTCACCCATTCCTAGCCCTGGGCCTCCTCTACTGGGACCCTAAGCCAGAGAATTCTGCTTCCTTGCCTCTCTGAACATCCCAGCGTGCTGGGCCCAGGGTAAGGGATAGCAGGACCAACAAGACAGCTCAGTGTGTAAAGGGGCTTGCTACCAAGTCTGATGACCTGAGTTTGATCTAGAACTGATCCCTAAAAACTGTTCTCTAGCTTCCACATGAGCCTCACAGTACACCCACACTTACATGAACATGAACCTACACAAATAAATGTAAAAAAAAAAGTGATTGTGTGTGCATGCGTGTGTAACAGTTGCTCCCTTGTGAGGTTATTGTAATGACTCCATAAGCCATGTGCCTGGTTCAATGTCAGACTCATATTATATACAGATTGTATGAGGCCAGAATCCTGACTCTATGGGATGGTTTCCAGCACCAAATTTGATCTTTGTGTATATGATAAAAATCCACTTTCACTCACTCACTCACTCACTCACTCACTCACTCACTCATTCATTCCTTGGTAGGCCCCTAGCTTGCCTCACAGCCAGCCCCCATGTTCTTACCTCCACAACAGTCAGGCCAAAACATGCCCAGCTCCTCTCTTCTGAAGCCTTTGAAGGCCCCTCCCAGCTATTCTCCTGCTGCCTCTGCTGGTGTCCCAGGGCCACCTCCTGACACAAGATTCCCAAAGGTACCTGGTGGTTTTCAGCTCAGCCACTACCCAGAGGACCCTGGAGCAGCCCCACTCACCTTTGCCTCCATCACACACACTCTCTGGGCCTCAGGCTGTCTCAGGACAGGACCAAACCTTTGAGTCATGCCTGCCACCACCTACTTAACCTGTGTGCTGCCCAATCTTCGCTGAGTTGTCCCCCTAGGGCCTCAGTTTCCCTACCTGGAAGTCTGAGTAGTGTCAGAGACTACAGTGTCAATACTGGTACACAATATTAGGCCATTCTCACCCAGGTCCCCAGACTCCTGTGTACCCAGTTAAGGTTCATTTTCTGCCCATCTGAGTGAGCACAGGGTAGGGCTGAGGTCTGACTGTGCCCAGTGCTGCATTAACACCCATCACTTAGCCCTCAGGCAAACTGAGGCATAGAGTGGCCACACCATAACAAGTGACTAGGATTCATACCATGGGACACACACACACACATACTCAAACACATATGCATATATACAACACATATATACACATACAGAACACACATATAACCATTGGAATAAGTCATTTTTTTTTTAAATTTATTTATTTATTATATGTAAGTACACTGTAGCTGTCTTCAGACACTCCAGAAGAGGGCGTCAGATCTCCTTACGGATGGTTGTGAGCCACCATGTGGTTGCTGGGATTTGAACTCCGGACCTTCGGAAGAGCAGTCGGGTGCTCTTACCCACTGAGCCATCTCACCAGCCCGGAATAAGTCATTTTATTGCCATTTTCCTTTTAACTTTACTATTAGTTTGTGTGTGACATCAGCACTCATGCCTTTGAGGTCGCATGTCAACTCCGAGGAGTTGGTGTGGTTTTTTGTTTGTTTGTTTGTTTGTTTTTGGTTTTTGGTTTTTTGAGACAGGGTTTCTCTGTATAGCCCTGGCTGTCCTGGAACTCACTTTGTAGACCAGGCTGGCCTTGAACTCAGGAATTTGCCTGCCTCTGCCCTCCGAGTGCTGGGATTAAAGATGTGTGCCACCACGCCCTGCAGGAGTTAGTTTTTTTTTCTCCTTCCACTTTATGGAATTCTAGGGAGCAAACTCCAGTCATCAGGTTTGCATGGCAAATACAGCTGAGGTATCTCGATGTCTTTTATTTTCTGAGACAATGTCTTACTACGTAGTTCAGCTGGCCTGGAACTCATGGCAATCCTCCTGCCTCAATATCTTGAGTGTCAGGATTACAAGCATATATGACCACTCTTGCTAGATAGACCCATTTCAGTGAGGGGCCTGAGATCCTAGGATCTGAACTGATGAGTGCAGACCCATATGGCTGGGAGGAGGTGGAACTGACTGGCCTCTGCCAGCTGCAGGACACCTGTTAAGGGACTGTCACATCAGGCAAGTTTCAGATGAGGTAGCCCACAGCCAGCTGGTTCTATTCCTCCATTCCTCTTCTCACCCTAGGGGTCTGCTATTCCCCAACTGGATGTGGTAAGCAGTGGGGGGAGGGGGGGGCGCTGCCTAACCAGGGCCACCACCTCAGCTGCTGCATCCAGCTGTCCCTGGTTAGAGGCTCCATGTCTCTCTTGATTTTATGCCCTGTCTGCCTAAAGTTTCATTGGTCTCTCTCTGCCTCTCCTCTCCTTTTCCCTCTCCCTCTTCCTCTGTCTCTCCTTCTCCCCCCCTCTCTCCTCTCTCCCTGTCTGGCGTCATTTCTGAGATAAACAATACCATTTCAGTGCCTCTTCAGCACCCAGACACTGGAGCATCAGATGTGACATGTACTTCCTGATAAGTGTCTTTGGACTGCAAGGGATGAAGCCACATAGCACTGGGGCCCAAAGACCCTCTTCCTTCTACTTCACACACACACACACACACACACACACACACACACACACACACACACACACACAGAGCCCCAATTGCTAGGTCCAAACATAGCAGCCATGCCCAGAGCTTGCAAGAGACACCGTCATCAAGGACCAAAGGACTCAAACTGAAGTATTAACTTCTGGAAAGGGCTCCTTGAGAACCCAGGAGGCTGATGTGCCTCAGTTTCTCTACTTGTCTCTTCTGCTTCTGTGGTCCGAGAAGCCTTGGATGGGGTGTGGTTGGAGCCTAGTCCCTCCCTGGCATGCATTCAGCCAGTCAGCCCTCAGTGCTTTTCTATACCTGCTAGTTTGAGGTCTGAGAACTCAGGTACCCTTTGGTCCTCTGTTAAAGGGAGGCTTGACAACCAGGTGCAATGTGCCTGGCATTCAACTCTTGGCTCTGCTTTTCTGAGCTATAAAAATGGGGGCAAGCCAGGCCTGGTGGTCCGTACCTAGAATCCTGGCTACTAGGGCTGTGAAACAGGAATACCCCAAATTCAAGATCTGCTTGAGCTACTGAGTGAGTTCAAGGTCAGTCTCAGCAATTAGAAAGAGTTTCAAATTTTTAATTTTAATTGAAAAAAAGAAGGGGACGGGCTGGGGTGGTGACTTCAGCCCCACTGTCACTCTCTAGCTACTTTCCTTTGCAGCCCACTGGCACTTACCAGAACTGACTCTCACACATACACTCAACCAACCCTGTCAGTGTCCCCTGCTGTCTGTGTCCCCTGTCACTGTCCCCTGCTGTCATGACACTTCCCATCCTGATCCTAAACTTTAACCTAGTCCCTCTGGGTAGTACTGCCTTCCTGACCATCCCCCAACCACCACCAAATCAGGGGCAGATTAGAATACTGGGCTAAGCTCAGGCCACATGCACAGTATCACACAGGGGCACCAGGAGCAATGAACAGATAGACTGTTCTGAGTCCTAAAGTAGGGGATGAGCCTAGGGCCACAGACCTTCCCTGTGCTACACCCAAGCTCCTGAATGCACCTATGATCTCTGTGTTCTGCCCTGATTTGCATGTTGGACATCGAACCCCAAATCACACTCTGTGCTGGAGCTACAGCCAAGCTCCTGCACACACCTGCCACCTCTCAGTCTAGGGTGGAGCTGCTGTTTGGCCTCAGCTATCTCCCCCTTGAGGGTGGTTCTGAATAGAAAAACCAGCAAAGGTTAGAAGAAGCCAACCCTTAGCATCCAGGGACACCCATATGTGGCTTTGCTTGGCCCTGCCACTATCCAAGCTAGGACACTTTCTGAGGGGGCCCTAGGTTGGCTCTGTCTGCAGACTCCTGTTTATGCTTAACCAGTGCCTGGTGCCGGAGTAGTGTGTGGGTAGGCAGCTCTCCCAGCAGCAGCTGCCCCTAGCAGGAAGGGCAGGGCCTGTGCCAGGCACAGAGGGTTATTGCCCTGAGGGGTGGGGAAGCTGTGGAAACTCTGAGAGAAACAACTGTTGCTCCCCAGAGATGGGGAGGGAAAGGGGTGGAGAAAGCTGGAGGAGGGGTTTCTTCCTGTGCTGGGTGACATGATATATTTTAGGGCATGAGCTGACAGCTGAATTGTGTAGCCTTGATAATGTGGGCAAAAGCTGCTAGCCTTGAGTCTAAGCTGCAAGGAGGTCTTCAGAGGCCTCTCACGGCTAGGGTTTGGGTTAAACCTTAACCTACATAATGGAAGGAAGATAGTCCCTCCTCCTGAAGCCAAATGTGGGATCAAGGCATACCTACAAAGACCATCCCACCAGCAGGGGGTGTTCTGGGGTGGGGTGGGGGAGGGGAGGAAGGGAGGGAGGGAGAGAGAGAGAGAGAGAGAGAGAGAGAGAGAGAGATTGATTTTCTAGCTGGCTTCCTGCCTATGGTGAGCCTGGCCCTGGATCTTTTAATTCGATTTAGTTAGTTAGTTTAGTTAGTTAGTCAGTTTCATGTAGCCCAGGCTAGCCTCAAGTTCACTATCAAGCTGAGTTTGATCTTGAAGTTCTCATCTTCCTGTCTTCGCCTCTCCAGTGCAAATGTCCCAGGCATGCATCAGCACGTTGGGTTTGCGTGGTGCTGAGGATGGACCCAGGGCTTGGTGCACGCTAGGTAAGAATTCTGCCACCCAAGCCGCATCTCCAGCCCCTCCATGAGTTTTAACTCTCAGATGTTCTGGGTAGGAATGATTAGTCCCACGTTACAAACTGAAGCTTAGAGTTCAGCAGCTCAGGCTGTTCCAATTCATTGTCCAGGGGAGAGCATGGCTTTTTTTTTTTTTTTTTTTTTTAAGAAAAAAGGGTTGTGTGTGCGTGGAGGCGGCCATCTTTTAGTAAGACAGGGCCTCATACTGTACTTCAGGCTGGCTTAGAACTCACTATATAGGCCAGGCTGGCCCACTCATGGCAATCTTCTTGCCCTAGGTGCTGGGATTATAGGCCACCATGCCCAGCTGAAGAAGTGTTCTACATGCCCACTGTGGTCTATATGCTGTGTCCTCATCTGGGATTATCTGGGATTGAGGATGGTTGCTTTTTTTTTTTTTTTAAGATTTACTTTTCTTATTTATGTGTCTGTGGGGGTATATATATATATATATATATATATTCGAGTGTGCATGTGCGTGAGTGTACAGAGGAGGGCTGGGGGAGGGGTCAGATCCCCTGGAGCTGGAGCCACCGACAATTGTGTGTCCCTCAGTACGGGTGCTGGGATCCGAACTCTGGTGTTCTACAACAGTGACAGGTACTCTTAACTGGTGAGCCATGTCTCTAGAACTGAGGGTGTTCTCTGATCTTGAACAATCTCCTGGTCAAGTCAGGTCCCATTCCTGACCATCCCCTAGGGATGAGATGGCTCCCAGGGTCTCTCCTTGTTTATTTTTCATATCATTTAATATAAAGGATGGTGGGATCCATATCACTGGGGACCCGCTTGTGATTTTCTGTTCCTTAGAAGCTGGCTGACTCCCCTCAGGCTTTTAACCTCTCTGAGTCCCATTTTTCTCATCTGTAACAGGAAAACAAAAATCACACCACCTGCGTATAAACTCTATAGAGTAACAAAAATGAGTGAACCGGACCAACACAGATGAATCTTGGGGATGTGCAAAAAGACAGGTTGCAAACGATCATCCATCATGCCCTTCTTCTAGTAAACATGAAGGTTGTAACTCAGTGGTACCACCATGGTTAGCACACGGGTGGCCCTGACCAGTATGAAGTCACACCCAGCAACTGGGAAGCTGAGGCAAGGGGACTGTTATTAGTAAATCTCGTCTGGGCTATATAGCAAGTACGAGGCTAGCCAAGGGCTTATAGCAAGTTCTTATCTCAAACAAAACACTCAGCACAAGAAAACAAAGGAAAAATACTCAAAATACATAAACATGAAAAATACTGACATTTGTCTATATTCTTTGTAGGTAGATATGTATATAAAAATAAATTTAAAAATGAATAGGGTTAGAGTTGAGACACGCCAAACACAGGAGTGGCTCCCTTCGGTGAGGTCATGGAGGGGAAGCTGTCTACAGTCAAGGTCTGCCATGATTTGACCTTCAGTCTCGGTCAGTCCATCCCTACTTGTCCAGCTGCGCTGGCCAATTATGATGGCTGGGGCCAGCACGGTGACCATGAAAAAGTCAACCACAGCTGATCCCAGCAGAGGGCTTTGTGTAGTTGTTTTGTTTGGATTCAGGGTCTCATGTAACCCAGCTGGCCATGACCTAGCTATGTGTCAGAAGATGAGCATGAAATTCTTGCTCCTCCTGCCTCTATCTTCTGAGTGCTGAATTACACGTGTGGGCCACCATACACAGTTCAAGAGGCTGAACACATGGGATCCATGCCTCTGAGCCAATCACTCAGCAGCTGGGTCACATCTCCAGACCTTCAAATAGAGTTCTGTGGGGAAGGGGCGATTGGTCCTTTGTGCCTGGGGAGAGTCATAGGAAGACATCAAGTGTCCTGCCAAAACACTCTCCACCTTATTCCCTTGAGACAAGTCTCACTGAACCTGGAGCTCATCTATTTTTGTGCATTTATTTTTCTGGGTTTTTTTTTCTTGTTTTTTGTTTGTTTGTTTGGTTGGTTTTGGTTTGTCACTGGTTGTGTATCTTGTCTCCCATCCCCACTAGGTTGGTGGCCAGAAAGTGCCAGCAATCCTCTGGCACCACCACCACCCCCATTCCCCACCCTCCCACCCCAGTGCAGGTTACGAGCTTTCTGCACCGGTGCTGAGGATTCAAATTCAACGCCTCATGCATGCACAGCAGTGCTCTACAGCTGTATCCCTGAGGCCCTGTCGTTTTGAAGGAACACTGATATGCCTGCCTCTGGGGTTGCACATATATCTGGGCAACCGCCTTCATGTTGCTATTTTGTTTCCTTGTTTTTAAAAGAATTATATATATATACTGTAGCTGTCTTCAGACACACCAGAAGAGGGTATTATAGATGGTTGTGAGCCACCATGTGGTTGCTGGGAATTGAACTCAGGACCTCTGAAAGAGTAGTCAGTGTTCTTAACCGCTGAGCCATCTCTCCAGCCCACCTATTTTGTTTCCTTACCTGGGAAATGCACATACACATATACACCAACATACGTGGACTATCTCACAGATTCTGGGCAGGGATGCTCTGTGCCTGGCACTCCGAGGGCTCTTCCAGTGACTGACTACAATCGTTCCAAACTTGGGGTGTAGATCAGGTGACTGACTATGTAGGGAGACTGAGACTTGGGGTACGAGAACCCTCATCAGCCATTGCATCTCTTCTTGCCTCTGAAGGAGGGAGGGAGGAGGAGAGAGGGAGGTCAGGCTTGGAGACACTCCACTCCTCAGCAATCCCTGAAAATCCCTCCCGTGGGACTCACAGGCCCCACTAATCGGTCACATGGCTGACCTTGAGCACAGACGCTGATCCACACATGAGTCCAGGCTGCCTCCTCCCAACTTGGGCCGGGGAGGCCTTTGGTCAGTGCTGAAGAGGCTTTTCGTGTTCTGAGAGGCAGGCAGAGGCTACCATGCCTACATCTGTCTGGGCTGGTCATCTGTGGATGTCCACAGCAAAACCTGGGCTAGTCCTGTCTGTGATCTCAACCAGTGCTGTGAGCCCCAAGCCTCAGCTTTCTCATCTGTCTGTCACACGGAGACATGGTGGTATCCTCTGCAGGTGTCCCGTGCATGTTGCTTGGCTAAAACAGAACCACCCTTTATTTTGGTGGTGATTTCTAGGCTCTGTCCTTGACCCAGCACCACAGTGTTTTTGTGGTCAAAAGCTTGTCCCTGGGGCTGGTGAGATGGCTCAGTGGGTAAGAGCACCCGAATGCTCTTCCGAAGGTCCGGAGTTCAAATCCCAGCAACCACATGGTGGCTCACAACCATCTGTAACAAGATCTGACTCCCTCTTCTGTAGTGTCTGAAGACAGCTACAGTGTACTTACATATAATGAATAAATAAATCTTAAAAAAAAAAAAAAAAAAAAAAAAAAAAAAAAAAAAAAGCTTGTCCCTGTTACCCAGTGCTGGGTAGCATCCAGAACAGAGCACAGCACATGACCGATAGCTTTATGTCAATCAGGGGCTAAGGAGAAGGGTGTCTCTGAGGGCTGTGCCATGGGTCTGATTCCTTCATCTGTTATGACTATGTGTGGTGTGATTTGTCCCCACTCCTAGGCCTAAGCTGTTCTGGATATCCAAGCCACCTGTTGCTGAGACCTCTCTGATTTCTCCAGGACTGGGAAACCTTGCCCACCCCCACCCCCACCCCAGGTCCTGCCACCCACCAGCCCTGCAGTCCTGGTTGTGGTGGCTTCTGCTGCTATGATATAAGGAGCCCTCTGACAGCTAGAGTGCTTTTTAGGACCCTTGCAAATGAAGCCACAGGCCTAGTATACCACTTGGCACCCAGGAAGACCAGAGAATGGCCCAGGCTCCTCCCCTGTCCTTGTAATCTGTTGGCCAGGTGATGAAGAGTCTCACACGCCCCGTGTCACTTCCCAGCAAACAGCATGACCCCAGTGACCCAAAGGACATTGCAGAGGATGGTGAGTGACTTTTGAGGATGGATCACAGAGACATCGGAGCCTGTCCTGCTCTCTGGGATGACTTCACTAGGGATGCCAGACACAGTGGGACAGACACTCACAAAGGGGAACTGAGACACCCCACCAAAAGCTAGTGTCCTAGTCCCTAGAGAAAGTATGTCAAGCCTTCAGATGATAGCAGCCTGGACCACGCCCTGATGGTGACCCTATGACAGACTCTTTGACCACCTTTATCCAAATTCCTGACCAGAGCAGAGAGCACATGCTTATGGTTTGACCCACTTTTTCAGGGTGATATGATAGATAGGTAAGCAACGCAGACAATGTGAGCTCACCTACTGCCCAGGGATGGCAGGATTTCAGGTCCACACTGACCCCAGATTGCCAGGGAATGGCCTCTCGTTATACATCCAGGACATGTAGAGGCCTTGCATCCCCTGGATCAAGATGAGGGGGTGTGGCACCTAAGCCCCAGGATGGGGACTTTGTGTTCCCAGGAAGTCAACATAAATGTTCTCAAGGTTTGTTTACCACTCAAAGGCAATGTGAACTGTGCTCCCCGAAGGCAGAGGAGAGAACTGAGCCTCCCTGGTGATTCATAGGTTTTCCAGAACAACGCGCAGTCCTGCCTGGTGTGAGGACCCACCCCAAGGCCCTAGGAAACCAAGAAAGGCAGACAGACCTGGGACTGAATGTTACAGCTTCTTAGAAATTCGCTGACAGATGGGCCCGTCAGCATCTTAACCAACCCATTGCCTTGTCAGAAGTCTGAGTGGATTTAAGGGACTTCTGTTGGCTAGAACGTATCTCCTTATCTTAGAATCTGGGAGTTACTGATGAAGACCCACGAGACTAGAAGGGCTTTATCTGTTTGTGGTTTGCTGGGTGGCTATGCAGAAAACGGGAGCCAGGTACCTCTCATGTCTCAAGATGGCTGCAGCCATGTCAAGCTGCTTCCATACAATACAGTGGTGTTTCAGAAGGCATTGAGAATGTTCTTAGGATTCTTTTTCTTTCTTTGCAGTGATGGGAACACCACCACCCCTGCCCCCGGCACCCCAGGACACTCTACCATTGAGCTATACACCCAGTCTTGGCACACTCTTCATCAGAGGTTGGTGCAAGACTTGCTGGGAAACAGGTTAGAATGTTCTTTTTATCAAAGCATCCAACCAGGAAGCTGTCCCCTTTCCCAGAATTCAGGCACACCCTAGCAGACTAGCCCCTCAGACACACTCTAGCAGGCAAGCCCTCTGGCACACCCTAGCAGGTTAGTCCCTCCCCTCTGTGATCCAGAGCCAGGCACCAGGAAGTGAACCAACTGTGCATCCTGCCCCTGGAAGTACAATTCCAGCTGCTAACATGGACTAAGCTCTTTAGGGCTAGTGCCCCTGTACGCAAGAGCTCAGCACACTTCTGCCACATTGTGTTTTAGCAAGTAACACAGTTTCTCACGGGGCTCCTATATTTGCCCTTGGCCCATGGTGACATTACAGTTCCCCAGTAAGCTCCACATGGTCTTTCTAAGCATGTGTGCGTGGCTGTACACATGAGTGAAGTAGGGCCAGAAGAGACCAGAAGAGGGCATTGGATCCTCTGGAATTGTAGTTACAGGCAGTTCTTAGCTGCTTGTTTTGGGTGCTGGAAACTGAGCCCTTTGCAAGAGCAGTGTACACTTTTAACAGCTGAGACATCTCTCCAACTGTTTGCTTTAAAGCAGAATCTCACTTGGTTATCTAGGCAGGTCTACTACTCACTGTGTAGTCCAGACTAGCCTCAAACTTAAAGCAGCCCTCCTGCCTCAGACTAGGGACTGATGGGAATACAATTTCAAGCCACACCTAGCTTCAAATCTTGGGGTCTGTGTGAGAGTCGGTGTAAGGTTTTGATCAGCAAAGCAACAAGATGCAGTTGATTGATTGGTTGACTGACCATAAAATAAAAATAAGTTATTAAAAATAAAAGCTTAGAGCCGGGCGTGGTGGCGCACGCCTTTAATCCCAGCACTCGGGCGGCAGAGGCAGGAGGATTTCTGAGTTCAAGGCCAACCTGGTCTACAGAGTGAGTTCCAGGACAGCCAGGGCTATACAGAGAAACCCTGTCTAGAAAAACCTAAATAAATAAATAAATAAATAAATAAATAAATAAATAAATAAATAAATAAATATAAAAGCTTAGGTATATAATCATGACTTCTGGAATTCTCAATGTACACTAGGCTAGCCCTGGACTTTTGGTGATCCTTTTATTTCCTGAGGGCTGCTGGGATTCTTATTAACTTGGTTTACATAAAATTGGGAGGGGACCTGCGTAGACTGCAGTCCTAGCACTGGGGAAGCCGAGGATGAAAATGTTCCAAGCCAAAACCAAGTCTTCACTATTATCTGCACCCTGACCTTGGAGCTAATGAGCAGACCACACCCCAGGTGTCTCTCAAAACAGCAGAACCAGCTGGGTGTGGTGGTGCATGCCTTTAATTCCAACACTCAGGAGGCAGATTTCTGAGTTCGAGGCCAGCCTGGTCTACAAAGTGAGTTCCAGGACAGCCAGGGCTACACAGAGAAACCCTGTCTCGAAAAACAAAAAACAACAAACAAAAACCAAAACACCCCAGCAGAACCAGAAACTTGCTTATCCATGGAGTAGACTTGTTACACAGAAACTAACAATTAGACTGCTACAGAACACACACACATACACAAGCATACACATATGCATTCATAAATATACATATACACAATCACACATATGCATCCACTCATGCACACACACATCCATATGCATAAGCACTCATACACATACATATACACAATCATAGACATGCTTCCACATATGCACACATGCATACACACACACAAGCATACACATATACATTCACACACACTGGTATACACAATAACACACATGCACCCACACATACTCGCTCACACACTCACTCTCATGTACACACATACTCCTACCTAAACTAGTCTCTCTATCTTGCGCCCTTCTGCTTAGGAAAAAAAAATCAAACACATTATATAACCCATTCACATGAAGTTCAAAAACAGCCTGGCCAGACTGTGGGAGCAGAAACATATCTGTGACTGCCTCAGTGGAGCCAGGGTTCTCCCAGAAAAAAGTAAGGCACACTTCCACAAGAGAGATGAGAGCCTCAGTCAGAACTCTCCCTGCAAAGAGACACCCAAGAGAGTCGACTAATAAAAAGAGTTGCTTTGGATTATGGTTTCACAGATCTTGACCCATGGCTGTCTGGTGGTACAATCCATCTAGGATGGTATTGGGGCTGGTTCTGGCCAAGGACAAATTTTCCTCCTGGAAAAATAAAAGGGCTGGGGAGAGGCTCAGGGGCTGAGAGTGCTTACCTGGCGCTTAGGGCCAAGAGTTCAGTTTTTAAAGCACCGGAGATGGCTTAGCTGGTAAAAGTGCCAGTCAGGAAGCCTGATGACCCGAGCTCTAGCCCTAGAATTTACGGTGGAAGAAGAGAACTGACTCTGCAATGTTGTCCTTGACGGCATGCAAGAGTAAGCAGCAGGAGTGAGTCAGACAATGGGCTGTGAGCATCCAGGAGAGGCAGCACTGTGTGGTGGCATGCAGGATGCTGGGCAGTGCTTAGGCAGTAGAGGGGATTTGAGTGAGGCTAAAGAAAGAATCCAGTGAGGATTAGGTGGGGTACAAGGACAAGGTTGGATAAGGAGAGAGGCAGAGAGCTGGAAAGGAGGATGCTGTGAGTTTCTAGGTCTACCACCATGTCGGAGCAAGTGATGGGAAGCCACTGAACGGTCTAGGGAGGCAGAGGCTTAGAAGAATGAGATGAAAAAGAACAAGGTGAGGTGGAGCCCACTCAAGGTGGAGACCAAAGCTGATTCATGGTGGTACATGAATCCCAGCATTTGGGAGGTGACGGCATGAGCTACGTAGTGAATCTGAGTCAGCCAGGGTTACAGGAGACCCTGTCTCCAAAAAAAAAAAAAAAGTTAAAATGGAAAAGAAACAGCTATGGCATGGACAGAGACCTGGTTGGTGGCTTAGGGGACTTTTCACAATCATTTTACTAAGAGCAGAAGCACCTTCCATCCCCCTAGCCCCGTGGTCCCTTCAGCATTTCAGGGTACTTCTCAATCCTCAAGCAAAAATCAAATGGACATCAATAAGTAACAGAAAGCACCAAAAAGAAGAAATTGAACTAGGGTTCCTGAGCCATACACAATACCCTCAGGCCTTGCCCAGGCTTAACAGTGTCTGTGACTTCATGTTGGAGGAAACTGTTAATTTGATAGAATCCAGAGTCACCTACTGAGACAAGCCTCCAGGCTTGCCTGTGAGGGGTGCTCTAGATTAGGTTAACTGAGGTAGAAAAACCCACTTGGCCATGGGTGGCACCATTCCTTGGGCTGGTGTCCCAGACCGAATGAAAAGGAGACAGAGCAAGGAGCTGAGCACAGACATTCACCTCTCTCTGCTCCCTGACTGTGGACACAATGTGACCAGCGGCCTCAGGCTCCTGTTGCCATGGTTCCCTCCCATAATGCTTGAGCTGTGAGCCAACCTAAACCCTTTCTTCCTTAAATTGATACGATAAGGATATTTTATCATAGCAACAGGAAAAGTAACAACACAGCCTTTGAAGCCCTTTCCCTGTCTGAGAAGTTGGTACACTGTAGCAATAATGCATCTCCCAGGCCGTGGGACCAGAAAGCTACAGTGTTTCACTTTTTCCTTTTTAGAACTTTAAACTTTCTTTTTTGTTCTGGTGTGTGTGTGTGTGTGTGTGTGTGTGTTAGATTTTTTGCTTTTTGTAGTATAAAAAGAGGTTTATTTGGGACCTAGGAAAAGGGTCTGGAGAGGGAACAGAGGCAGAGAAAGAAAGGAGACAGAGAAAGACAGAAAGAGAAGAGAGAAAGAGAGGAAGCCAGCCTGGGACACAGGGAGAGAGAGAGAGGGAGGAAGGGAAGTAGGGAGGGAGGGGGAGGGGATGGAAAGAGAGGGAGGGAAGGGGGAGAGAAAGAGGGAGTGAGGAAGATGAAGCACATATATATAATTTTTTTGTATTTTTGTATATAAGTTTTTACCTGTTTTACCTGCCTGGGTGGCAATACACCACTGAGGCCCGGAGAAATCCCCTAAACTAGTGTTACACATGGTTATGAGCCCCAAAAGTTGGGTGCTTGGAATCAAAGTCAGAACCTCTGGAAGAATAGTCAGTGCTCTTAACTACTGAGTTGCCTGTCCAGCTGTCAATAGTTGCCTTTATACATGAACCTGTGAGACACGAGATTCCTGAATCCTAACCAGGAGAGATTAACGATGGTAAGTACTGAGCAAACTAAGCAATTCCAATCCACATAATGGGCTATGATATTGGACTATCACCCCACACCCACCCCCACCCTCACCCCCTGCCGCCCTCTCTGCATGGACATGCAGCTGCTCCTGAGGTTGTCCTGGAGATGAACTGTGTCAAAGGCAAACGTGTGGCCAGAGGCAGTGCTAGACCTCAGCTACGGCAAAAACTCACAGGGTCTGAAGAGTGAGCCCTGGACATCTTTAGGGAAGGCTCTAGGGCAGGGCGTGGGCAGCACAGTGGGGCAGCTACAACTCAGAGCTGCACTTTGTGTGGAGAGGCCCTAGCTCTTTCCTACCTCACTGGGGCCTCTGTCCCTAAAGGATCCTCCCTCTGAAGTCAGCTCCGCTCTGACTGAGGCAATGCCTCCAGGTTGTAAGAATCCTCCACAATCTTCTGTGGGCACCGTGCAGATTTAAAGATTTAAAGCAAGACTTAAAACTTCATCTTCAGCCGGGTGTGGTGGCGCACGCCTTTAATCTCAGCACTCGGGAGGCAGAGGCAGGCGGATTTCTGAGTTCGAGGCCAGCCTGGTTTACAAAGTGAGTTCCAGGACAGCCAGGGCTATACAGAGAAACCCTGTCTCGAAAAGCCACACACAACACACACACACACACACACACACACACACACACACACACACACACACACACACACTTCATCTTCCTTAAAAAACAAAAACGAATTTAGGAGCTGGAATGTGGAGCTGTCAGCAGAAGGCTTGCCTAGCATCCAGGAGGTCCTGGGTTCAATCCCCAGCACAGTATAAACCAGGTGTGGTGGTGCACACCTGGAACAGCAGCACTGGGAGGTGGAGGTCGGCCCAGCTGTCACATGAGTTTCAGGTTAGTATTGTTTCAAAAAGCAAACACAAGCCGGGCAGTGGTGGCGCACGCCTTTAATTCTAGCACTTGGGAGGCAGAGACAGGCGGATTTCTGAGTTCGAGGCCAGCCTGGTCTACAAAGTGAGTTCCAGGACAGCCAGGGTTACACAGAGAAACCCTGTCTCGAAAAACCAAAAAAAAAAAAAAAAAAGCAAACACAAAACGCAAAAACAGCATACCTTAGTAGGGTCTCTCTGGGGCTATTTGGAAGGCAAACCTGGATCATTATATGATCATTTAAAAATTGTTTGTTTGTTTGTTTGTTTGTTTGTTCAAGACAAGGTTTCTCTCTGTAGTCCTGGACGTCCTGAAACTCACTATGTAGACCAGGTTGGCCTCGAATTCAGAGACCCACTGGCCTCTACCTCCCGAGTGTTGGCATTAAGAGTGTGGGTCACCACTCTGGGCAAAATATTCTTACTTTAAATCTTCATGGCACTTTCAGAAAATTCTGATAATCTCCAGTCACTGCCTCAAGCTGGTTTACTTCTGTTGGCAGGCAGGTGCTTCTTAAGAAGTCCAGAACAGTAGAGTAGTAGCTAGGCTGAGATTGGGTGTTCTCCCAGCATGCTCTGGGCCTGAAGGACGCGAGTTAGCTTTCATGACGAGGGGACGTTTAAGCCTTACTGAGGAGCTGGAAGAAGGCAAGAAGGAGCAGGCCCTGTGCAACCTCTAGAATGCCAGGCTCTACCCTGTCCAGCATGCACAGACCAGGTGACAAAGCCTGAAGGAACCTATGACAGGTCTGAAACAGCCCTGGACCCCAAACATCAGCTACAAGTTCTTGATCCCAGTCAGAGCCTCTCTACCTGAGTGACCTGGGGTCAGGTGGCCAGGAGTTCACACCTGCCTATGCAGGCCTCTTCCAGTCTTCACAGGCTTCTCTCCCATTTGGTGAGCCTGCAGGCTTACAGCATCTGCCTAACTTAGGCCATTGTGAGGATCTGACTGGGAAGCAGAGGAAAGAGGGTGCTGAGGATGCTCATGCTGGAGTATGAGAGTGGGGCCGTTCCTGCAACCTCAGGCCCTGCCTTCTTGCCCATCTGATTATCTAAACAGCCCCAGAGTACAGAAGTATACCTGTTCTAGGCAAGCACTCTACCAATTGATCTACATTCCCAGCCCCTAAATTGTTTTTGTTTTTAAAGGGTTTTTTTGTTTGTTTGTTTGGTTGGTTGGTTGGTTTTGGTTTTTGGATTTTTTGTTGTTGTTGTTGTTGTTGTTGTTTCTTTGTTTCTTTGTTTGGTTTTTTGAGACAGGATCTCTCAATGGCAGCCCTGATTATCCTGGTACTCACAAAGATCTACCTGCCTCTGCTTCCCTCTGCTGAAATTAAAGGTGTGCACCACGACACCCAGTCTTAAAGATTTATTTTTATTTTTTTACTTGTGTGTATGAGAGTGCCTACGGGGGAGGGGGTGTTCAGATCTTCTGAAGCTAGCTGCCCAAAGTGGGTGTTGGGAACCGAACCAAACTGGGGTCTTTAAGAGTCTCTTCTCTCTCTGTTTCTCTCTGTGTTTCTCTCTCTCTCTGTTTCTCTCTCTCTGTTTCTCTCTCTCTCCCCGCCTCTCTTAAATATTTATTTATATGAGTACACTGTAGCTGTCTTCAGACACACCAGAAGAGAGCATCAGATCCCATTACAGATGGTTGTGAGCCACCGTGTGGTTTCTGGGAATTGAACTCAGGACTTCTGGAAGAGCAGTCAGTGCTCTCAATCGCTGAGCCATTTCCCTCAGCCCCTCCTTAGATTAGTTATTTTTACATTTTAGTTTTTCAGAGCATTTTGAGGGACAGGAAAATGGGCTAGGGATGTAGGGAATTCTTGGTTGGATCCCTGTCACTGCCTGAACTGGGGCATGGCAGTGGTGCATACCTGTAACCCCACCCCCATTCAGGAGGTGGAGGCAAGAGGCTCAGAAATTCAAAGTCATCCTTGGCTACATAAGTAGCTGGAGGCTAGCCTGGGCTATAGGGAGAATTCCCCCCAAAACAAGAAGGGAATGCGCTCACAGGGACTGACACAGAAGATGACCAGATGATGACACAGATAGACAGGGAGATGCCACACAGAGGTAGAGGCAGAAGAGAGGACAGAGGCACAGGCCAGGAAGGCCAAGGGACGGTGGCAGCCAGTTTAAACTTAGACACACAGGCATTGCTGAGAGTCCCGCAGAAGTGGTCTACAACTGGGATTGTAGCCTCCAGAGGGGCAGAACAAATTCCTGAGGTTACAGCCGCCTGGGGGACTGCAGGGCCTCACAGATTATCTCCACTGATCTTCTTTTCCAAAGACACGTTCACACCTCTTGCACACATCTTGTTTAAAAGTAAGATCCCCATAAAAATGAAGACCATGGAAAGCAACCCACCTAGCTGGATGCAGTCACCGGATGGCTCCTCTCTGGGGGTGGCATTATTGGAAATGGAGATGGGAGCTGGAGATATTTGCTTAGCAGGTGAGGAGAGACCCTGGGTGCAAATAAATAAAAGTAAATAAAGGCACAGAATGGAATAGGTAGCAAAGGGTGTCGACATGAGGTACCTAGCTCCAGTAGCTTCTAATTGAAAAGAGAAAAACTTCCTTATTAGCTGGAATTAATTCTAGTGATTAGAGTACCCATGGACCCCCCACCCAACTTTGTCATTACATCTCAAGAAATTCAGACCCAGGAAGGTTGGGTGATCTGTCCTCATGTTACAGCACAATTAGAACAGCTCTTCCGTGCTTTCCTTGTGCATTGGTGGCTGGACACACAGAATATGGGTCATAAATTCCAAAGGCCAAACTAACAGATTGCTCTGAGTGTTCTAACCAGTGGTGGTGGAGGCTGGGTGGGTTGCAAAATGGGGACATTTCTGCCAGGCGTGGTGCTTGGGCAGAAGACCTTAGCCTAAGGGATACCTTCAGATTTTCATCTTTGTCTGGCTGGACCACTTGCGAGAAAACCAATGTCTGTGCAGGGAGCCATCCATGCATTGATCACATATCCAGTGATCAGTCCAGAGCTTACCCAGTTACCCTGCATCCCTGTCTGGTCTGTACAGTGTTGGGGTGGTATATGTCATGTGTCACTCCCATTTCTGCACCACTGATACATGAAGGCCCCTCTATGTGTGGGATAAAAGCAGAACTCGCAGCCTTTCTACACACAGGCAGAAAATAATAGGCTTAAAGGCTCTCAGTAGGTGCGGACGGAGGTTGGTGGCAGAGTCCTTGCTGCCTAGCTCACCAAAGGCCCAGGCTCCATTCCCGGGATGGGGTGGTGGAGGAGGACAGACCCCAACTGGTTATAAATAGCATTAAAACTTGACTAAGGCAGGAGAAAGAGCAGATATAAGTCACTCCTGGGGACTACTGCCACCAGGAATGCATTAGCTCCGTCCTAGGTGACCTTTTATTCTTGCCTCTTCTTCTCCCCAACTTTTCTCCTTACACCATCTTCCTTTTCTTATTAACTGGGTCTCATGTATCCCAGGCATGTTTCGAACTTACTATGTAGCTGATGCTGACTTAGAACATCTGAGTCCTTGGTCTCTCCCACCATTGGGATTAAACACATACACACTAAGCATCAAACCTCCCATCCCCCACCCCTCATCTCACTGTCGTCCCCTGGGGTCTTTGTTCATTACTACTAGTTTTGCCCTCATGACAAAAATATCCAAGAGTGACAGCAATAATTCTGAGCATTGATCTTATGCAGACCCGGGCCTTCACAGTGATCTCATCTGAGGTTCTGCAGCCAACTTCATTTGCAAACGAGTGCTCAGAGGCTTAGCCTGAGGCTGGTCTCTTGTCTAAGGTAACAGCTGACAAGGGACAGGATCCAAGACTTACAGCTGTCTGTGAGTTCAGAGCCCACATCTGCCTCAAGCCAGAGGGTCCTTATCAGTCTTGCTATGCGTCTTAGCATAAATAACTCACCCTTGCAGAGTCTGTTTCCTTTGGGAAGTAGTGTTGGGGGTGTGCCTGGGGTCACTTAAGAGTTGAGGGGCTCTGGGATTGTAGCAGTGAAAGTTGGCCCACTTCACCCAGGCTCAGATGACAGTCCCAATGGCCTGAGTACCCAATCAGGGAGGCCTTGGATCAGGCCATAAGTGGGCACAAGGAGGAAAGCAGCCTCCCTCGCTTTGTTTATTGTCTGGAGGCTAGGAATATTTTGAATTGTTGTGTTTAGGAAGGGAGGGGAAATACCCAAATATAAGAAGGCAGCCTCAGAGAGGCTCCAGCAAGAATGTGGAGGAATTAGGCAGAGGAAGTGGGCCTGCCTGGGTATGTCTGGGCAGCTATGATGTTACAGGGTGCCCAGCGTCCGTGGGCTAAGACTTCTGAGTCCTGATGAGCCATTCACATCATTTGGAAAGCTTATTTAACAATGAAGCAAACCAAACATGGTGGTTCGTACCTGTAATCCCAGCACCTGGGGCGGGGGCAGTGGGGGAGGATTGCTCTGGGTTTGAGGTTAGCCTGGGTTGTATGAGATCTTGTCTAAAATGTTTCACCTTCATTAAACTGGAATTTCTGGTGAGGAGCAAGCATCAGCATTTCTTTTTCTCTATTTTTATTTGTTTATTTGTATATGTCTTGCTTTTTTTGCTGTTGTTGTTTTTTGGTTTTTTTGAGAAAGGGTTTCTCTGTGTAGTCCTGGCTCTCTTGGAACTCACTCCTTTGACCAGGCTGGCTTTGAACTCAGAAATCCGCCTGCCTCTGCCTCCTAAGTGCTGGGATTAAAGGTGTGCACTACCATGCCTGGTGTATATCTTCCTTTTTTGAAACACACTTTCTTTTTGTAGTCCTAACTATCCTGGAACTCTCAATTTTTTTCTTTTTGTTTGTCTTTGTTTTTTTGGTTTTTTTTTTGTTTTTGTTTTTGTTTTTGTTTTTGTTTTTCTGAGACAGGGTTTCTCTGTATAGCCCTGGCTGTCCTGGAACTCACTCTGTAGACCAGGCTGGCCTCAAACTCAGAAATCCACCTGCCTCTGCCTCCCAAGTGCTGGGATTAAAGGCATACGCCACCACTGTCCAGCATCCTGAAACTCTCTATGTAGACCAGGCTGGCCTTGAACTTGTTGAGATCCTCCTGACTCTGCCTCTCAAGTGCTGGGATTAAAGATGTGTGCCACCACGTCTAGTTAGCACCAGGCTTTCTTCTGTGGTTCTGAGGATGGTATCCAAGCACCCTGCCATTGCACTCGATCCTAACCCTGTGTCAGGGTTTCTTAAACTATCCAAGTGGTACTGCTGTGAGCCGATGTGGCTAAGAGCACCTGCCCAGGGCCTGGAGAGATTGGGGGCGGGTGGGGGGGAATTAAGAGTACTTGTTGCTCTTACAGAGGACCTGGATTTGATTTCTAGCACCCACACTGTGCCTCACAACCTCCTATAAGTCCAGTTTCAGGGGACCTCGTGCCCTCTTTAGCACCAAGTACATACATGGTGCAAATATATGTATATAGACAAAATACTCATAAATTAAGACAGACAGACAGATAAGCAGGCAGGCAGAATCAGTCTAACTCCCAGAGCAGTGGCTCTCAAACTTGAGCAGTGAGGAACCCCTGAAGAGTTTCAGTAGTGGGATCAGCCCCTCCACATCCACCCTAGTTTCAGGCTCAGGATGTTTGGGTGGAGCCTGATACTCTCTACTTTGCATCCCAGTGGCTTGGGGCCTCTGAGTATCCCTTTCTGCACCCCTGAATCCAAGTGGCCTGAGAAGCCACTTGGAATGGGTCTGTGTTCCTGTTCCCCAAGATAGAGAGGAAATAAGAAATCTTTCCCTACCCCAAACTGATTTGATCCAATCTCCACAGTAATAATCCTAGAGAGTAATTGACACCTTTTCAATTTCAGCTCATGAGAAGGGTGTGAGACTAGGCCACCTTGGGTAATGGAGCTTGCCACATATAGAGAAAGTGAGGCCTCTGAAGATCTGCTCAGGACATGAATTCAGCGGCCTGCAAGGAAGATAAGGGGGATGGGGAGAGGTGTTCTGTGGACAGACTTGTATGTATAGTGCTGAAGACTGGCCCCTTCCTTGCAGAACACAAATGGGGCAGTTTGTGTGGCACAGCTGCAGGCACGGTATCTCCATCCAAAGAGCAGTGTGGGCCGGTCCTGCTGCAGGCTCCGGGATACTGCGCTGCATCCACAGACTAGCCCTGTCCACACGGAATAGGCAGTAGAATGGTGGGAACATATAAAAACAGGCCAGTGGGCAAAGGATAGGAAATCATCACCTGGGTATTCAAGGTAGACTGAAAAGAAGACAGGGCACAGGCTGGGACCTGGGAGACTCAAGACTATGGGCAGGGGGCTATCTGAAAAGCCAGGTAGGAGACCAAAGAGCTGAGACCTAAGGGTGTTAGTTAGCCAGGGCCAAAGGAGTCATCTGAGAAGGGTTGAGGGGAAATACCCTGCATAGAGAGCCATGATAGAAAGGCTCTGAAGCAGAGGAGTTCCAGGAGTCCTGAGCGCCCGGGAAGAGGAAGGAAGGAGTGTGTGTGTGTGTGTGTGTGTGTGTGTGTGTGTGTGTGTGTGTGTGTGTGTGTGTGAAAAAGTTAAAATCTTTTCTATCCTTCTACTTTTATGTGGGCGTCAGGGATCGAACCCAGGCCTTTAGGCTTCATGGCACCCCTTCCCTCTATAAATGTTTGAATATAGTGGTGATGAGGTGGTGATTTTTGTAACCTCACCATCTTCTCTTAAACACCGTAAGCCAGCTCTAGATGAGCCGATGAGCCGTGGGAGGTCTCCCTGCAGGGCACTTGCCTAGCCTGTGCCAGACCTTGGTTCTAGGAGGCATTGCCAGCAAATAATAACTGTAATAACATGATACACTATAAATGCTGCATTAACAGTTATTCTACCAGTTTTAGAGAATAATAACAAGGACATTTTCTGTATATGTTCAATAGCATTTTTCCTTGCTACTAAGTCTAGTTTATATAGTGTTGGGGACTGAGCCCAGGGTTTTTTGAGTTTTGGGCAAGCACTCTATCTACTAAACTACATTCCCAGGCCAAGGTAGTCCTTTTTTCTTTGCTTAACATTTGTTTTTAAGGATTTAAAAGAAATGTATGCATATATATGTGTGTCTGTGAGTGGGTATGTGCTTGGTGCTAGGGAGGCCAGAAGAGGGTACCAGGATACCTGGAGGTAGTTACAGATCCACGTGAGTCCCTAGATGTGGGCATGGGAGCTGAACTCTGGTTCTCTGCAAGAGCAATATTCTCTCTTAACCATGGAAACATCTCTCCAGCCCCTTGGCTAAATATTGTGATCCATAGCTGGCTGAGAGAAAGAATAGGGTGGGAGTAGGGACTACAGAATCAAAGACCTGGGTACTGACCCCTGCAAAAAGTATTCAGATGTCCATACATAGACTCTTGTGTGTCCTTGTCGGGTCAGGCTGTAGAACCCATCCTTCCCAGGGTTCTCCAGGGGCTTTGCCTCTCCCTTCCCCTCAGGTAGCCCTGGCTCTCCAATTCTGTCTTGATTTTTCCATATAAATGAAACCACAGGGAGTCTGGCTTCTTTCACCCAGAGTGTTCAGAGCTCCCTCGTGGTTCTGCGCATCCCAGGAGTCCTTTTGCTAGAGCTGCAATCACTCAGTTTCTATTTTCCTGTTGATACAACCAGGCTGTTTCCATTTTTAGCTGCCATGAATTGTGCAGCCATTCATTCTTGCACAAGGGGGTAGAATTCCACACGGCAATACCTGGGCGTGGGGTTGTTAGTTCAGAGGCCAAATGTTCAGCCTGACTAGAAATTTCTAACCTTATCTAGAACTGCCAAGCTGTTTTCTACGGCGGTGGTGCCCTCCTATGTTCTTCGCGGGGAGTGGCGATGGGCTAGGGTAGGAGAAGACCAGAAAGAAGGAGGCTCCTGCAGTCACCCCCAGGGAGCTGGCTTGGCCACGCAGCAGTGTGCGCTTGCTTGCTGGTTTCCCTACAGTTTTGCCTCTATCCTCGATGCATTCCCTCCCTGACTCTGGAGCAGTCTGCTCCCTCGGAGAGAGGAGGAAGTGGGGCTCGGGGACTTACCTCCCCAAGACCACATCCGGCAATGGGTTCCCATGATCCTCTGCGCTGGCCGCATGCTGGGCATTGCTAGGGAGCCAGCCTCTTGGGTGCTTCCTGCTTGGGGCTCCAGCTTTGGCTGAGTCTCAGGCTGCAGCTGGCTAGTGGGCAACATGCATTGGGTGGGGGAAGAAACTGTGAGAGAAGGCTCAGAAGTAGAAAGGCCCCAGGCACCCGGGGCATATGGGTAGGAGGAGCACTTCCACATGCCCAGTGGTGGACTGTGCCAGAGACCCTATTCATCGCTTCCCATGAATCATCTCCACTGGATCCACACGGCGGGGGTGGGGTGGGTGCACACTGGTGTTTTGTTTAGTCTGCCTGTATAGATTAGGACAATGAAGTACAAAGTTGTTGTGTTCTTCATTGTAGGTCACACAGCCCAAGGATAGATGAATCTAGGATTTGCAAGCAGGCAAGAGGAAGATTCCTGAGAGCCAGGGTATTCTGATCAGGTTTTATGATGTGACCACTGGTACATTGCTGGGCATATGAACATACTGAAGAAGTATCTCTAGGACACAGTGATGTGACTGAGAAGAGGACCACCCACACACGGCCTAATAGCCCTGTTTGTCTCTTCAGGGTTATACTGGGGCATGGTACTCTGAATTCTATGAGGCTGGCCAAGAAGATCCTCGATCCTTTGCAGAGTTGGTGCCAAGTGGACTTCCAAAGCTAGCCAGATGGCCCAGCATGTGCTGTGCCTCCCTCGGCATTGTGGCTACTCTTGGTGACCTGACAGATAGGGCAGGAGATTCTCTGGCAGGGTCGGGAGGTTTTGTTCAAAGCCCTGATCGATTTGATGTCACTACTGAGAGCTGCTGAATAATGTAGTCTCAGTGGCATTTTACAAATCCCATTCACTGCACGCAGTAATAGCCACGGACCAAAAGCCTGGAACCTGGGCATTACCCTGCACACGTTCCCCAGGAGCTCTGCCTGGACATTGATTTCTCATTTCTGAAATGAGAAATTAGTCCCATTGGAATGTCAGCCAATATTGGCTCGTGGAAGGAACTTCTGCCTGCCTTTCCTTGAAGGACCTTCTAAGTGCCAATGGTTTTGGTGCCCTGTGTGCCCAACAGTTCTCTCTGAATCTTCCAGCTCCCATCTCTGGCCTGGGTCTCAGCTAAGCCTCCTTCAGGACCAGCTAGTGACATGGAGACATTTACAAACCAAGGAGTGCTATGATATCTCTCTGGAGGGGTCTCGTTCCACCGTGGGAGCGTACTCTTCAGTGCTAGATATTTGTGGCTGAGCAAGGGGCTCATTCTGACAATTTTCAAGAGAACCCAAAATTTCCTCTTTTAAACTTTTTTTTACATTCATTCATTCATTCGTTCGTTCACTAATGTGCACGTGGGTACCACAATGTATGTAGAGGTCAGAGTTGGCTCTCTCCTTCTATCATACAGGTTCTGCAGCTCAGGTTGGATCTCCTTTGCAGAAATTACCTTTGCCTGCTGAGCCATCCTTGCTGGCCCTCCTTGGTTTGTTTTTGAGACAGGATGTTATTAAACTTCAGCCAACCCTCCTGCCCCAGCCTTTAAATACTCTCTCTGTGTGTCTGTCTCTTTGTCTGTCTATCTTGACTGTCTGCCTGCCTGCCTGCCTGCCTGCCTCTCTGTCTCTGTGTTTGTCTCTCTGTTTCTCTGTCTCTGTCTGTCTGTCTGCTGCCCCCCCCCCCCCTGTGTGTGTGTGTGTGTGTGTGTGTGTGCGCGTGTGCGTTTGTGTGTGTGTATGTAGGTATGTACATTCAGGTGTTCTCAGAGTCCAGAAGAAAGCATCAGATCCCTTGAGGCTGGAATTAAAAGGTGACTGTGAGCTGCTTGCTGTGGGTCCTGGGAACTAAACTCTGGCCTTCTGCATGAGCAATTGGAGCTCTGTTGTTCTATCTCACTGGCCCCCTACTTATTTTATTTTATTTTATTTTTAAATTGTTTGACACAGAGTCTTGTGTAGCCAAGACTGGTCTCATACTCTCTGTCTCCAAGGCTGGACTTGAACTCCACATCCTCTATCTCCTAGATGCTTGGATTACAGGTATGTGCCATTGTGTTTGAGCAAATTATTTGAGACAGGCTCTTACTATGTAGTCCTGGCTACTCCGAAATTCACTGTCACCAGGATGACCTTAAGTTCACAGAGATTCACCTTCCTCTGCCCTCTAGGTTTAAAGGTGAATACTACCATGCCCAGATCAAAATAACAGTAATAAGAATATCATTATTATATAGTATTATTTTATAATTATATTATAACATATAATTATAACAATTATTATATAACACTATTAATAATGATTATTATCTATTTTTGTTTTTTGAAACAAGGTTTCTCTGTGTAGTCCTGGAATTGCTCTCTAGACCAGGCTAGCCTGGAACTCAAGAGATCTACCTGCCTCTACCTCCCAAGTGGATTAAAGGAATGCACTACCACCCAACAGCCTGAAATTATTTTTTTTTAAAGAGACTCAGTGTCTCTATGTTGTCAGGCCACCTCTAGACTCCTAGGCTAGGCAATCTTGCCTAAGCAGCTGAGCAGGTGAGGGTACATGCATTCATATATCAATTTTGATTCCTGGCAATGAACTCAAATCACGATGGATGGAGCCCACCACAGGCCAAGCAGCAGAACATCTGGGGCTGGATTCAGTTCAGGCTGCCCTGCTTGAGACTTCTGACCGCTCTGACAGTCCATGGCCTCTCACATGTTAAGTTCATACTCCATGCCTGACTGATCTGCTGCACCCACAGCCTGGGGCTGGGTTCTTCCAAAGCTCCCCTGGAAACAAACAGATGGTCTAGGTTTAGATTCCAGCCCTGTGACTCACTGGCCAAGCGTCCCCCAGGCCAGCTATTTTCTCTGTGGCTCAGTTTTCCCTTCTGTAAAGTGGGAGAACTAGCAGTGCTGAGCTCCCAGGGATGCTCTGGGGAGGGGCGGGTTGGCCTTGTTTACATGAAGTGAATTCTACCAGCCGGGAAAATGCTGAAGAAAGGAAACTAACTAAATAAATATAGTAGTTGCAGTGACCCAGATGTCACTCAGCTATGACCCCAGCTACCCAAGGGCTCTGCAGTAGGAAGGTGACTTGGAACCCAACAATTTGGGACCAGGCCAGGCAATGTAGTGCCATCCCTATCTCAAAATATAATACATACACACTTACATACACATACATAAATAAATGCAAGTGTAGCTGAGCACTTTCTGTGCACCAGGCCTGTGATGCTTTGTGTACTTGATGGGAGTTCGAGGACCAGATCTCACCGAGTTGACATTACAGAAGGGGAGACTGATGAAGGCCTGAGCCACCTCCTCCCATTCTTCCCAGTCATCCCTTGTGTGATACTGTGTCGATCATTCTTAGGCTCAGGCCTGCCCAGGCTTTCCGAATTGAATCCCTGGGCCTGCCAGGCCTCTGTGGCCTCCCCTGCCCTGACTCTTTGTAGAGTCCTGTGACACCATGCCTGCAGGCTTTTGCAGCCTTACAGCCCTTGCTTCCTCTGTTCCCCACCCCCACCCTTCTGTCTGCCCAAAGGCTCTGGGCTTCCTGAAGTCTGCTCTGGGTTCAAAACAGCCACTTTCCTACTCTCTGACCTACCCCCTGGTCTCAGCCCTTTGTGCTGTGGGTAATGAAATGTGAGTCTGGATTTTTTTTTTTTAAGACGGGTTTTCTCTGTGCAGCCTTAGTGGAACTCACTCTGTAAACCAGATTGGCCTTGAACTCAGAGATCTGCCTGTCTCTGCCTCCCAGCGCTGGGATTAAAGGCTTGAGTCACACCACCACCTTATTTTGCTTCTTGGTGTCTTATGCCAGCCTAGGACAATGGATTCAGGCTGGTCAGGTCTGGGGCTACCATTCCCAGTTTAAGAGACAGGATAGCCATGCTACATAATTGACACTTATGTGCAGAGAGAGTGGAGAAGAAAGAAAAGGAAGTGGGCAAGCAGAGAGGGGGAAGGCCTTACTGAAGGTCACACAGCGCCACCTCAGGCTCAGCCAGGCTGTGGGTGTGTACAATCAGATGGAGGACATGCTCATTCAAATAAGGACAAGAATAATGGCACACTCCCCATCTCCATTTAAAAATAGTCACATTTGCTGACACTCGTTTGGCACTTCCTAGGTGCCTGGTGTCCTGTTCAGACTCTTTACACTGTTAACCTTGGACCCTCCCAGCAGCCAGAAGTGATGAGTTCCACTATTTTTATTTCCGTTTTACAGATGAGGAAACTAAGACACAGAAGGTCTGGGGAACTTGCCTGATGTCACACAGCCACGACGAAGTCGGGGCGCTTCGAAAACACAGCCTCATGTGGGCCAGGGGTGGGGGTGGGGGTGGGGGTGGGGGACTTGGCCTCCATTATCACTTCCACGGCAGCTCAGCCAGGCTTGCAGAGCTGCACACTGGCCCTGAGAGGACTCGGGGCAATGGGGGAGGAGCAGATTCTGGTAGGGATCTAGCTGCTGCGGCAGCCACAGGCCTCGTCCACAGACCTAGGTGGGTGTGTTAGAGAGCGTTGTGGTGTGGTAATATCAGGACAGGAGATGAGCCAGGGGTCTGGGTCTCTAACTCCTCATCGCCTGCATGAGAGGCCTGAGCAGTGCCATTAGCCACCAGCGTTTGGATGGAGCATGAGGATGGGTGCGCGCGCTCGACGAGGCGAGCTCCGGCTCTTTGTGTGTCCGAGCTCGTGCGCGCGTGCGTGCGTGTGTGTGTGTGTGTGTGTGTGTGTGTGTGTGTGTGCGCGCGCGCGCGCGCGCCCCGTGTGTGGGCGTGGCCGACAGACCAGGCCCCTCCCTAGGCCCCGCCCAGGCCCGGCCAAGCTGGTATTTTTCCACCCAGCAGGATGGGTGATGCGGAGAGCTGCCTGTTCAGACAACAGACACGCGAGGTCAGGGAGAAGCCGCTTATAAATTACCGCTTCCTCCGCGCCGCCGCCAGCGTCGTGCTCCGGGACCTGGTTGCTGCCGAGCTCCCGTGCCCAGCCGCCAACGCCGCGATCGCCGCCAGTCCCGCCAGCCTCGCCAGCCCCGGGCCATCCGCTGTGGGCTTAGCCACCCAGGTACCCAGGGCGTGTGGGCCGCGACTGCAGCCCCCTCCCCGGGCCGCGCTCCGCCACCTCACCGGGTCCCTGCGGGTCTGGCCTCCCCGCGCTCTTTCATCCCCTTCACCCCTGAGGGAGGGACTGAGGGTCTCCTGTTCAGCTCTGCTGGAGAGGGAGTTATTGTTTCCCTGGCGAAGGGGCTGGGGCTGCTGGTGCGGCGGCAGGTGTGTGTGTGTGTGTGTGTGTGTGTGTGTGTGTGTGTGTGTCCCACGGGGTGCCTCCTTGTCCCTGGATGTCTCTGTTTCTGAGAGTGGCTGTTTCTCCACCCTAGGCAGCCGTGTACATGTGCGCCCCGGGGTGTGTGATATGACCAGGGCTATGTCCGGGGCTGCCTTACCTGAGTGTAGTGTGGCCGTGTGGCTCTGTCTTCTGATACACACACACACACACACACACACACACACACACACATCTTGCCTATGTGAACCTGTACGTGTGGCTGTGTCTCCGGAACCCTGGCCGTGTGCACGTGTGTGTGCCCGAATGTGCCTGGATCCCTGGATCTGTGGTTGGGGGCAAGTCTAGTGTCTTCTAGCTGTACCCGAGAGGCCATCCCTTGTGCCCAGTGGGCCCAATGGACATCTTTGGTTCTTCGTAGTATTTAGGAGAGGTAAAAGGGCGGTATGGCTCCAGGTGCTGCCTGGGTGTGGCACGCAGGTGTGACAGTCGCTCCCAGGCTTGAGTAGCAGGGCTGAGGCCCGAAACGACAGCCAGGGGCAATGGGTAGCACCAGCTGAACACATCTTCCTCTAGACTGCTCCCCTTCACTTTATGGGTTCCTCTTTTGGGTGGGAGGTTCTGGTCTGCTCCCACTGGGGAAGCCACACAAGGAACCAGTCTCAGGAACAGATCCTACAGTCCCAAAGCCTCAACCTAGGCTGTAGCCTGGCGGCAAGGGAGGCGTGTGCTCAGCAGGGCCACCGACCTGGCTATTTTGGTCACTGCCTGGCCTCTGCCAGATCCCTGCCTTCCCTAGGACCAGCCCCAAAGGCTTGGGAGACAGCCTGGGCCCCCATTTCCTGCCTGGGGAAATAAATCATCTCAAAGACTGGCCAGGCGCTTGACCCGGAGGGTCCTCGGACTGCGGATTGGTAGCACGTGGCTCCAATTGGATGTCAGTAAATTGGCCTCCGATTTGGCACAGCTAGCTTTCAAATAAATGTCATAGAGATCTTTTTTAAATTAAAAGAAAAAAAAAATTTTTTTTTTGTTGCTGGTAGGGAGGGGATCTCACTCAGAGTCTCTAAGCCAGAAGGAGTTTATTTTTATGAGAGAGCTGGTGAGTGCTTAGCAACGGCCTGCCTGCCTCCCTCTCTACCAGGGAGTCATCGGGGAGTGGGGGGTGAGAGGGAGGTGTTTTAGCAAGATGATGGTGGGTGGCTGGAGGGGGACCTAGGCACCAGCTGAGAACCCACAATAGGATGGTATTGGCAGATGGTTGGAGGTTGTCTTAGGCCTTGGTTCAGCCACTCAGTTAACCTTGGGCAGTATTTCTTGTCCTCAGTCTCTTCATCTGTAAAATGGGTGGGGCATACTACCCATTGGATATGTCAACTGGGGATCCAAGAGTCTTCTTGTCCCCAGAAAGACTGTGTTCCTCTTAATGGTGACCTTGGGTAGTTCTCTTAGCTTGGGCTTGGCTGTCCAGGCGACAAGGACGCTAAGGCCAGCCTCGCCTTGTCCTTGAAGGGATTGAGGGAGATGAGGCTGAATAAGCTTGTGGTAAGCTGTAAAGCCGGGCTCGGCTCTAGAGCTGCTGATTAGAGGGTGTCACGAGGTCTCAGGTCACTGTGGTATGTGGCAAGGGCCATGGTGCTGTCCGGAGAGAGCTTTTGTCCTTTGGGGATACCCTGGTACTGCCTGTAGCTCTGTTGTGGTCAGCCTTCCTGACTTTCTAACCCCCTCTGTATCCACATCTGCTTGGTAGAATCTGGAGGCTCAGGGCTGGGGGAACAGCCCATTCTATAGATGGGTCAATGAGAACTGCCTAGGAGCCTGCCTTGCTTGCACTATACAGAATTGGGATTCCAAAAAGCTTTGCCATGGCCAGCTGTACATTTAGGCTTCACGGCACTTGGGCCACTGATTTGTTGGGGACATTAAGATGGGGACATTAAGGTGGAGAAGGTTCTGGAGAAAAGGAGAGACAAAGGTATTCTGGTCCTTAGGGCTGGAGGGTGTATGGGTGGGGGTGGTCCTTAGTACCTTATATTCCTTCTTGCTTCTCTGCACCTTCCAGTGGAGCCCAGCTACCATCCATCCACCTGCAGCAGGTGTTGTGCCACCCCACCCCCACCCAACCCAAAGGCAGGCTGGGCACTGGGGGTGAGGGGGGCTCCCTGCTTCTAACCTCAACTTGTCAAAGGTTTAGTTCTCCGAAAGTTTCCAAAGGTCTCAGTGATAAGGTGCCATGAGTCACTGAGCACATTCCTGGAGACAGGAAAGAGCTGTCAATCACAAGGACTCCCTGGAATGTTGCCCAGCTACTGCCATTGCTGCGATCTGGGTGGGAATAGAGGGTTGGCCTGGGGTTCCAGCTGTGCCGACTGACTTTGGCAGTGGTTGTAGGCAAGAATCAGACTCTTTGAGGAGGCTGCAGCTTGCTTCGTGGTGTTTGTCAAGTTAGCCTAGCCAAAGAAGTTTGAATCTATGTGTTGTGTGGAGTAGCTATGGTTCTGGGGCATCCATGCCCTGGTGGAGAACTAGGGCTCTTTTTTTTTTTTTTTTCTAGACAGGGTTTCTCTGTGTAGCCTTGGCTGTCCTGGAACTTACTCTGTAGACCAGGCTGACCTCGAACTCAGAAATCCACCTGCCTCTGCCTCCCAAGTGCTGGGATTAAAGGTGTGTGCCACCACTGCCTGGCCTAGGGCTCTTTCTTAATGTGTCTCATTTAGGTGGTTAAGAAACTTTGGCTGAGGGGCTGGTGAGATGGCTCAGTGGGTAAGAGCACCCGATTGCTCTTCCGAAGGTCCTGAGTTCAAATCCCAGCAACCACATGGTGGCTCACAACCATCCGTAATGAGATCTGACTCCCTCTTCTGGAGTGTCTGAAGACAGCTACAGTGTACTTACATATAATAAATAAATAAATCTTTAAAAAAAAAAAAAAAAAAAAAAGAAACCTTGGCTGAGGTCAGCTCTGGGCAGGCATTGGATTTGGGGTAGAATGTTGGCTTTGAGGCACTAATAACCTAGAGGGAGTAGCTGCTGCAAGGACCACAGCCATCCATGACTGCCTTGAGGGAGACTTAAGAGCCCGTGAGCCAGTGTGTGCTTGGTGAGGCAGAGGTAATATTGGAGTCAATGCTTCTTATGGGCAGAGAGGCAGGGTGAGCTGGCCTGGTAGGCAGGGACACAGAGGGTTTAAATGTACCGTGACATGAAATAGCTAATAGAACGTGTCCATAGGGTCTCAGTTAGAGAGAGGCCATGAATAGATGTGGCCAGAGCCAGATGATGGAGGGCTATGGGTTTCAGGCTTATAGTTATCAGGAGGGCAGCAGGGAGACAAATAGGTTTGAACAGCATGTAGGGACGGTAGCAGGAGTCAATCAAGGTTGGAGCCTGGGGAGAGACCCCTAATGGTAAGCAAGGAACTGGATTGGGCTCCAAAGATCAAGGGTGGCTGCCTACTGGCCTACCATTAGACAGGGTACAAGGTATTTTCTGGACCAAAGAATCTGGCCCCAAGTTCTTTCTGTAAACACCAGGTGAAGCCTGGACACCCTGTTTAACAGGTACCAGGCAGGCCATTAACTTGCTGGTTTCCACCTCCCTGGAGCGTGCAGATCTGGCATCTTTAGGGAAAGTTATGGGCAGGCCTGAGAGCGGCAGGATTTTCCCTTCTGACCACTTTGGGTTAAAGGATTCTTTTGGAAACACGCGCTGAGGCTGGGCTTAGGGGGGTGGGGTCGGAGAAGCAGGAAGATAGAAATGTTTGTCTTTGTGTGTGTGTGTGTGTGTGTGTGTGTGTGTGTGTGTGTGTGTCAGGGGTGGTGGGGGAGTTGGGGAAGTTGGCCTGGAACTTATTATGTAGCCCAGGCTGGCGTGGAATTTTGCTACACTCCTGCTTTGGGCTTCCAAGTTCTGGGATTACAGGTGTGAGGTACTGTGCCTAACATTTCCCTGAGATATGGCTCATCAGGTAAAATCACTTGCCAGGATCACCAGGTCCCCATGTCGGAAGGAGAGAATTCCACAGTGATCTCTTTTGACCTCCACATGAGATCCTAGCATGTCACATAAGATACACATAATAATTATATTTTTTCAAGGAAAAAGATATTTTAAGGGTTTGGGACTGTACAATGTATGCTTAACCCGAGTTTGATCTCTGGCACACACACTCCTCTCCACCAATTAAATTAAATTAAATTAAATTAAAGTTGAAGTATAATGCAGAGATGCTTTGAAGTTCAGTAAATTCAGACATCAGTGTAACTATCAGCCAGATAAAAACATCCCTATGTTTTGCACACATGTTTGTGTATAAACATATGTGTGTATGTGCAAATATATGTGTGTGTACTCGTGGAAGTCAGAGGTCAACATTAGGTATCTTTTCAGTTGCTTTCTACCTGTCCTGTGTGTGTGTGTGTGTGTGTCTGTGTGGTGTGCATGTGTGTGAATATGTTCATGTTTGTACAGATGTGTGTGGAGGGTAGAGTTCCACATCAGCCTGCCTTTCTCCTTTACCCTTTTACTCTTTTTTTTTTTTTTTGAGACAGTCTCTCACTGAACCTGGAGCTAGGATGCCAGCCAGCTCACTCTTATCTTCTCATTTTTGTCCCCACTGTCCCCAGTGCTGAGCTGCATGAGTTTAGGGCCACATCTGCCTTTTTATTTTCTTGCTGGGGCCCTGCCCTTGCTTTTCCTGCTCACACAACCAGCTGTCTGACCTGCAAAGGCCTCTCTCTAGCTCCTCTGCTCCTTGCTTTTTTGCTTGAGGAGGGGATGGGGACTCTACCCTTGCTAGGCAGACACTGTACCACTGAGCCACATCCCCAGCTCTCTCCACACCTTAAGAGAGCTACTTTTAGATGTCTGTCACTGTGAATGAATTTTGCCAAGTCACCTCCCCATATCAGTGGATTTGTGCCAGGCAGTGTGAATCACCCTTGTAATCCCAGGACTGTATGTGTGTATTATATATGGCTAACTGTAGCACTGACTATTAAATGAAAAATTCTGGAAATGAGCAGTTCATGTGTTGTTGAAGACATTTTATGACAGTATTGGGTTATATATAATTCTAGTTTATTATGAGCTATTGCTCTCAGAATGACTAATTTATAAATGAAACTTTATCTTAATTATGTGTAAAGGGATCGGATAGAAGGCAGTATAGACTGGAGGTCATTGCTTTCTGTATTTGAATACTATAGTGTGCCCTCTGGGCAAGAGGCATGATAACCATACAACAGCTTGTCCATCTGTCCAGCTTGTCCATCTGTCCTGCAGATGCTTTATCTGTAGGCGTAGGATTGTGAGAGAATCTCCTGTGGGCATTGTGTGCTAGCTTTTTTAATGGACATACCATTTCATTTGTGTAGGAATGACAAACTGCCAAATGACTCACTTTTCAGTTACAAAAATTATATACCTCAAGCAATACAGAACTCACAGAAGCTAAAATATATTCCCTTCAGATCATTACAAAATATCCATATAAAAGGTTGGGTTGAGGGTATAAGCTGGGGATTGCATGCTTGCCAAGTGTGAGGCGCTGGGTTCCTCCCCCAATGCTAATAAATGACTAAATAAAGATCTTAAGACTATCTGTTGCTCTCACATGCAGCTCTAGCTGTGTGGTACCTGCAGTGTCTGTCGGAATGCAGACTGCTTTTATCACTTTCTGGGTCCATTTTCATTTCCTTGTGGGAGTAAGGATTTGCTCAGCAGGCCAGCCAGCCAACCAGCTAGCCTGCTAGCCAGTTGTGGTTTGGTTTTGTTTTTAACAAAAACAGCGTCATACTGTTCCAGGTTCTGTCACTTGGTCTGTACAAACAATGGCCCATTGTGACCTGCCACCCCGCAGAATGCCCTGCAGAACACACTGCAGAACGTACAAGCCCACCAGCCCACTGTGCACATCCTTGGCTTGTGACCCTCTGGCCTCTTCTGTCCTAGCTGACCAACCAGACTACAGCTCAGTGAGGGCGTCGCCTCACTCAGTGGCTTCCAACTTGCCCCGAAGGTGAACAAACCGCTGACAGGAGTGTCTTTCTAAATACAGGAGCTCACCCATTCAATTCTCCTGCCTCAGCTTCCCAGGTGGCTGAAACTGCAGGTGTGTACCACCGGTTGCACCGCAAATGCTTATTGAGCACCTACTGAATGTCAGGCACCGTCCCAAGGGTAGGAAGGGCAACAATGAATAAACCAGTCTCTGGTGCTGGGCGGCTTGCAGTCCCTCAGGAGAGTGAGGCCAACATAGGGAGGGGGAGAAGATGAGTATCTGGAGGTTAATGTACAATCTCAGGCCTTTTATGCTGAGGGCAGGCACTTGGGAACAAGTCGCAGGTGTGCGGAAGAGTGGTCCATTGACTGGAGTTCAGGGATTGTGGACTTTGGGATCACCCAGCTAACCTGCCCCACCCACCCACCTACCTCAGTGACTAGGAGCTCTGGTGAGGTCTGGGCGAGGTGTTTATCAGTGGAAGAGATCCAACCTTCCAATTACCTATTGTTCAGTTTCCCTGCCTCTGCTGTGCCCACCATTCTGGTTATGTAAAACTCCCCTTCTGGGAGGTAGGTTAAGGACACTGGCAAGATCTTGTGCAACTGACTTTTCTGGGGATGGATCCCAGGGAGGTTTCAACAGTTGGGCAGGTGCTAGCCACACCCCAGCCCCTCACCTCAGTGTTTCCATGCTGCTGTTCTTAGTCTCAGTTAATGGGAAAGGGATGGGAAGGAAGCACTGCCCTCCCCCTCTCCAAGGGCAGGCTGCTTGAGAGATAATCACAGTCCAGGACCCAACTTCCAGAAAGCTTGGGGAAGAACCTGGAGCCTGGTACTGATGACCTGATCTGCTCAGCCCAAGACTGAGCTGCGTGGGGGAAGGGTGGGAAGGACATTCTGCCCAAACTTGTTGGGCATCCATTGGACAGGAGACATCTATAACTGAGCCTACCTATCTCCTGGTCTGGTTAGTCTGTTTACCTTGTCCCATCCCCATTCCCCACCCTCTGCCCCCAGCCTTGGTATCTCTGTTGAGTAGATGGCGCTTTTAGGCTAGGTCTCCTAGCTGGGACATTCTGAGTGTCCTGTTTCCATGGTGCTTGTAACAGGGTAGAAGTGGAATATGACTGGTTGCCATATTCTATCAACCCCCTTCCTACGGAAAGCCCAAAGGCTGAGATTGCTAGATGCTTGGCAGGGGGTAGAGAAGTGTGGCTGGCCGGTGGATCTGTGCAGTCATGCCTAGTGGGTGAAGGGCACTGGAACAGGGCCGTTCTGAGGACTCTGCCCCTGCTCCAGGGCTAATCAGCCCCAATGGAAGGCTGGTCATGATTTCAAGGACCATCATTCTATCACCAGATGGCAACTGGCATCCACAGCCTCCTGACCAGCCACCGTGTCTCCTGAGCACCTCTCTGTACCATCTAGGAGGTGATGCTGAGCCAATCTCCTGCTCAAGAGGCTTCCTGTGGCTCCAGAGCACCCTGTGAACTCTGTGACCAACTCTAAAGAAGAATTTGATGTTAGACTCTTCCCCAGATCGGGCTCACCTCTCCTTGTAGTCTGGGGTTCTCCGCCGAACCTAGTCCTTTGTTCCCCATCTTCTTCCCACTCCTCAAGTACAGCTTGAAGCTTCCTGGTCCAAGAAGCATTCCTTGACCCCGGGTGGTGCTTAACATACAGGAAACCAAAGATCACAAGAATCAAAGAGGACTTGAACTTCCCTACCTGAGCTCCTAGAGCTCTGTCCCCGCGGCCTGATCTTGGACCTCTGTGAGCCTGCCATATATCCACCTGACCACCAGCTGGGGACACACTGAGAGAAGGGGAGATACTCCAGCATCTAGCAGAGGGGTCTGGCTCTCAGAAGTGCACCCCCATCCTGAAATGAGAGCCTATTCTTTGAACATCTATTGGTCCAGGCTTGGACCCACCCATCCACCCACCTAGCAGGTACTTATTCCTTCCGGGCTGTGCGGATATCGCCAGTGGATAGGGCAGTCTGAAGTCTTCCCTCCTGGGGCTGTCTGCTTGGCAAGGGTGATGGATATCCAGCAAAAAGTTATGCAGGTGAACGTATAAAATCAAAGCCGGGCATTGCGAACCAGGGCTGGTGTCCTTGGCCTCTGGTTTTCTTACTGTGTGACCTAGGTGAATCCTTATCCCTCTCTGGTCCTTGGGTGTGAGGAGATCACTTGTGGATCATGAGGAGAAGAGTCCTAAGTCTGTGTGGTCCCAGTGTGAGGCGCACACCTATACTTGTCCTCTTGCTGATTTTCCAGGGTGGCCCGACCCTTGCTTTGAAAGGAGGCATCCCAGTTTGGAGACTAGAATTCCAGAGTGGTGCTGAGCAGAGCTGTGGCAAGCCAGCTTTTCGTATGGAATAATCTCCTTGGGAACAATGTGGGTTTGCCTAAACTATTAGTGGGAGAATATAGATTAGAACAAACCTTTAAAAAGAGAGAAGGAAAAAAAAACCAAAACCCACGCCTGCCAGCCCCTTCCCTTGGTGCTGTGGAGTCTATTTCTGTCTTTCGTTTCTCGCAGTAGAAGGTGGGCTTCTTTTAAAGGTATCCTGTTGTGAGCCTAAAAAAAAAAAAGTGTCAACTCTTGTGGAATATCTCTTCCGCACCCCACCCCCACCCCCTGTCAACTTTTAGCCATGCCAAGTGTTTTGTGTATTTTTTGGGGGGTGTGGGTTTTGTATTTTTTTGGAGGGGGGGTGCTTCTGAGGATGAGACCCAGTAAGGTAAGGGCTTTGCTCCAGTCCTGGGAAGAAGCAATATGAAACACTGATATTATTTCTTTCTCTGTACCCGGTTCGGGCACAGTGGGGAAGGTGTGGCACGGGGGACTGTGGCAGTGGCAGAAGTTGGATGTGGTGTGGAGGGTGCTAAGCAGCAGCTGTGAGCCTCCTTGTGTCCCTGAACCCCACTGGCTCGGAACCTGCCACCTCTCGTGGCCGTGAGGGAGAAGTCACCCTGCCTCAATGATTCAAGGGCACCGAGTCAGTGTGGTTTGGATGAGGGATTGCTGGGAGCTTGACGTTCCCTGAGATTATGCCCAGTTCTCTGGCTAGGGTGAGTTCCAGGGTCCATGTGTGTGGGTCTGCTTTGTAAGAAGGCGGGGGCAGTGATAGCTGGAAAGGGGAACTGGGTAGGGGATGAGTCGGTCGGTCGGTCGTTAAGAGGAGCGGAACTCAATTCCCAGCAACCGTGCGATGTCTCACAGCTGTCTGTAACTCCAGTTCCAGGGCATCCAACACCCTCAAACAGGCAATGCACATGAAATACAAATAAATCATTTTTTTTAAAAGGGCTGGAACTGGGAAATCACTTGGAACCCGTCACAGTGGTCTCCTCCCTAGGCAAGAGCCACCCCTTCTTAGCGTTAGCTTCTATTTTGAGTTCTGGGGTACAGGCTCCAGCCAAAGGATAATTTGCTTCCTTTGAATGTGAAGAGTCCAGCCTCTGCCAGCATCCTTGGAAAGCCCCAAACCTGCCACCAGGAAAATCTTGTGTATTGTTGTCTCTCTACTCATTGGGGATCGCTAACACCAGTTTTCCCTGAGGCCCCAGCCTGAGCCCCTCAGCCCATTAGTAATATTTCTTAACTTCCTAACATTACCCTGACTTGAGATTGCTGTTACCAGGTCCTGGAGCTACTAGGTGTTGTTCATTGTGGTGTTGTGGAGTTGTAAATCATATAGACCAGCTCTGATCAGATTTTGGTTTTAGATGTGATTTTTTTTTTTTTTTTTTAATTTTTCTACAGCCCAGGATGGCCACAAACTCATGATCCTCTTGCTTCAGCCTCCTGAATGCTGGGATTACAGGTGTGCACCACCATTCTAGGCTTTCTCCCTGTCATGATACAGGTCAAGTTGGAGTCTCCAAGTTGGGACCTAGCATTCGGTATTCCTTAAAAGCCTAGCTGAGATAGCTACCTGTACAGTGGGTACACCTGTGGTCCAGTTATGTGGGAGGTTGACGAGGAAGCGTGGCCAGAGCCCAGGAGTTAGGGCAGTATAGTCTCCGAGCCACATAGGGAGTTAGACCCAGGCTGTAGACCCTTCTTCTCAAAAGATGAATAATATGATAAATTCGGTTTCCCTAGTGTTCATATTTTGCATAGGAAAGCCCCAAAGCCTTCCTGGGGGCAGGTGACTGGCTCAAGGTCATAGGGCTGAGAGCTGGCTTAGCCGGCCTTGGGCCAGTGCCACCTTGGAAAGGATGCTTATGGGGAAGCCGCTTGCTACTCTGCAGTGTTGGCGGTCCAAAAAAGCCGCAGGAGGCTTTTGCAGGCAGCCAAGTCGGATGTAAGTCAGGGAGAGCCCAGGGCCAGCCAGGCCCTGCAGACAGGCCTAGTGGCTCCAGGCAGTGTGTCAGGACAAGGCCCCCAGCATGGGATCTGGCTTGTTGCCTGCTGGGGTGGCGATGGTGGAGGGGAGTCTTTGAGAGGCTTTTCAGCTCCTGGAAGACAACACAGGGCCTGCTGCAACACCCCTCACATGGCCTCTGGTTATCTAGAGACATTCTAGCATGGGGGCTAGCAGAAGTGCTTGACCCAGGACCAGTGCTGCCCTTGTGGAAAGCTGCATCCCTCTGAAATTGTCTCCAGTTGAGCTCTGCATTGAGGATGCAGGGGGGCCCTGAGGTCTAGTTTCCTACCTGCCTGGGCCGCATGTTTACATGGGTCACTGGGCTTCAGTAAGTGGAAGAAAAAGATAGATTGAGTCTGAGTTCTTAGAACATGGTGGTCACTGGACCAGAAGTGACAGTTATCACAGGACAGTGGAGAAGAATAGGCGGCTCCATCCATATCTGGCATTCGGAGCTGGGGATGGGGTTCGCAGTCTGTGGTGAAGAGTCCTCCAGATGTTTCACAGGCCTACCAGTGAGGACTGATTTAAACATGTATGTCTTCCTGTGTGCCCTGGAGTGAGGGCTGGGGATGAGGGGGAGGGTCAGGCCTAAGTTTTGCAACAGACACATGATAGAATGTCAGGCTGTGGGGAACCTCAGATGTCAAGTCATTCTGTCACCTGTATCCTCCATGTTGGTACTAATGGGCTGAATGTCAGATAGAAAGGAGCATAAAATGACACAGCAGGTTCAAGCCAGGGCACAGGTCAGTTGGTCAGTTGATCTGTCTGTCTGTCTCTGTTTCTCTCTCTCTCTCTTTCTCATACACACACACACACACACACACACACACACTGCTGAGGATGGACACAGGACCTTGCTCATACCAGGCAACACCCTACCCATGAGCCATATCCCTAGATATTCAATTAATTATATTGGTATATGTATATGTTTTTGTATGTATGTATGTGTGTATGTGTGTATGTACAAGTGTGAATCCTAGAGGCCAGAAGAGGGCTTCAGATCTCCTGAAGCCAGAGTCACAGTTGGTAATGAGTCTCCTAATGTGGGTGTTGGGAGATAAACTCCAGCCCTCTGCGAGCACAGCAGGCACTCTTAGCCACTAAGCCATCTCGCTAGCCTTGTATTTATTTAGTTTTTGAGATGAGGTTTTTCTATGTAGCTCAGGTCAGTCTCCAACTCACATTCTTTCTGCCTCATTCTCTCCAGTGCTGGGATTACATGTGTGATTCTCTATGCCCTAAGAAGACTGGGTTCAGCAAAAATCAGTTTAAATTAACTTTAGAGGTAAATAGAACATTGACTGCTACATTTACCTGAAGAGCGCAGCTTAAGAATCCTCCAGGTGTGGCTATATTCGGGTGCTGAGATATTGTTAGTTTGCTCCATTTCTGGCTCCGTGTTCCTCAGTGCTTACTCCATTCTCCCTGAAGGACCTTAGCTGCCCCAGTGAAACCCCATCTCCACAAGCCATCTCAACTTAGAAGAAGCCTCTTCTAACTCCTCCTCCTGCTCCTCCTCCTCCTCTAAATAATTTTAGGATTATGTATGTGTGCATGGTGTATGTATACGTGTGTGTTGGGGGCAGTGCACATGACTTGACATGCATGTGGATGTCATAGGAAAACTGAAGTCTGTTTTCACCTGTCACCTTTGTATGGGTTCTGGGGATGGTATTCAGGCTTCCAGGCTTATATGGCAAGTGTCTTTAACCCACTGAGCCTGCCGACTCCCCAACTCCCAGTGCTTTTAACAAGAGTTCTGGCTGTCATTCGAATTGTCCAGGCATAGTCAAGTCCACGAGTGAGCAACTCTGATTGGCCAGGTCTAGTTCACATGTTCCTCCAGAAGTAGGAGGTGAGATCCGTTTCCTGATAGGATGAGATTGATAGATGTGCCTCACCAGGTTAAATCAGTTCAGACTGTTCCTACATTGGGTATGAGTGCCAGCAAGCCACACAGACCCACTGATACAGAGGGCCGCTCTTATCTGTCTGAGGCAAGCTGGCCTCTTACTGGTCAGGATTTATCCAGACAGAATGCCATTGCTCAAGGTTCCTTGAACAATGTGCTGAGAATTTGTGCTTTAAACGCAGTGTCTCCATCTTCCTCGTTATCTTCCTTCCTTTGGCATGGCCCAGGAGAGTCAGGTACTTGTTACCATTTCCCATCTCTGTGCCTCACCCGTTGCAGATATTACTGACTCACCTCGGCTTCGGTGGGGCCATGTCCACCAAGGAAGTGGAGGAAGGCCCAGTGACTTCCCACTCATGTTTCAGTCTCACCTTAGGTAGGGTTCAGGATTCCTTGAGAACAGGGGACCTCGGCTTCTTGAGGTGCGGTCTTTCCTCAAACACTGCCTGGTACATGGTAGGTGCTTAAGAAATTGTTGACAGTTCCTACCATATGGTACCGTGGACTCAGTGCCTGAGCTCAGTGTGCTTAGTGTGTAGCAGTGAGTGCTCTGAGGAGGGAGGCTGGCAGTGAACTGATAGAGCAGCCAGAACTCTGCTCAGGTTGTGGAAGAAGCTAGAGTTGCTGCCAGAGAGGAGAGGTGGAGCTTAAGGAGGGGTCAGGTGCCTCTGCCTACCTACCCCCCTTATCCTTATCCCTGTACATCACCATTAATTCCAGTTTAAGTGTCCTTGAAATCTTAGCTCTTCATTGATAAGAATGCTTTTCTTGATTCTACACATTTTTATAATCCAGGAAGGCTGAAAGGCCTTCCTGTGTCTGGGCCAGCAACTCTGCGGGTGGCCTGAGACGCCAGGCCCAGAGCTCTGCCCCTGCTTGTCTGAACAGAGACTCCCTGTTTTGGGGTGCAGCCCTACTGTGGTGCTCCCACTGAATGTGCACAAGGCTCTGGGGGTCCACCCTGAACACTCTAGGTAACATGAACAAGTAAATCAAAATTCATGAGATGGCTTCTGGGCCATCCCCAGAGGATAGCTGCTGTCCAGCAGATTCCAGCAGGCTTCCTGGGCGTAATGGGTCTCAGTAAGTTTAATGTGGTAATTGGGGGACTGTGCCTTTCTTAAGAATCTTGGGGCTGGACAGTTGTGGTGTCTCAGCTGGCAAAGGAACTTGCTGCCTCCTAAACTTGACCCAAATTCAGTCCCCAGGAGCCTCGTGCAAGCTGTCCCTTGATCTCCACATGCCCCTTCCCCCCACCTCCGCCTGCCACACACAGAAATGTAACAGTAATGGTGGTGACAGTAATAAAGAGAATCTGTCTAGCCTTACGCTGTCAATAGGGGATAGCCAGTGACTGGTCTGGGACCTGGGCAGATTACAGAGCTAGTGGGAGTGCAGGCTTTCTAGTCTGGTCTGGTGAGTGGCTCACCTATGCACACCAGCAAAAAGAACCTACCTTAATATATATATATATATAAAATATATACGTGATATGTGTATCTGTATCTGAAGCATATCCAGCATCAATGTAGAAGTCAAAGGGCAAGTTGCAAAGAGTTAGTTCTCTTCTTCCACTGTGTGGGTCTGTCAAATCAAACTCAGGCTATCAGGCTATCAGGCTTGGCAGCAAGCACCATTACCTGATGAGCCATCTCCCTGACCCCAAAGGGACCTTTATTAGACATCAAACCCACCAGGGCTTCCAGCAGCCCCACACAGTGTGCAAAGACAGTTGAGTGATTCACTGGGACTTGGGCTGTCTGGGTTCAAGAGCAGTGAATCCAGAGAGAGGATTCAGAGTCAGTTAGAGGGAGAACAGGAGAGGAGGAGAGGGGAGAGGGGGGAGAGAGGGAGAGGGAGGAGAGAGGGAGAGGGAGAGAGGGAAAGGGGGAGAGGGAGAGAGAGAGAGAGAGAGAAAGAGAATGAATGTTTGCATCTGGGTGGCCACCTGAGTGTGCATGAGCACATGTGTGAGAGTGCACGTCTATGTGTGCATACACATGCTTGAGATTCAGCATCCTTCATCCCTGGTCCAGGTCCCCTGGGCTCAAGGAGTCCCCTCTCTAGCATGTGTGTTGGGAGTTACCCATGATCAGACCTGGTCACCCTGGGCATGCAGGCCCTGACCACACCTCTTTGCTTCCTGTTTGCAACAGGTGCAGAACCAGTGCCACAGCCTCTTCAGAGGAGCATCTCAAGCGTAAGTAATTTCTCAGCTTCCTTATTGGCTCAGGCTCACCACCACCCACAGCAGGATCCCATGGGGGAGGAGTCTCCAATTTAGTGTGTCTTCCTGGCTCTAGGAGAGAAGTTTCCTGAGATGGCCCCAGCATCTAATGCTTGGCCCCTCTGGGTGGAGGGCCACTTGGTCTGCCTGTACCCATGCTGTGGCAAGGAGTAGCCGAGGTAGATATCATTGGGGGTGGGGGAAACAGGAGTTTGGATGAGATGATACTGAGCCCCAACTTCAAGGGGGTCCTGGCTCTAAAGAGAGGATCTCTTCCGTGTGTGTGTGTGTGTGTGTGTGTGTGTGTGTGTGTGTGTGTGTGTGTGTCTGTGTGTGTGTCTGTGTCTGTGTCTGTGTTCTGAGCTCTACCACGAGCTACAGCCCCAGCTTCACTGAAGGTTCTATTTGAACAGAACAGAAAATGTTCAGTAGGTTGTGAGTGAATCTCTTGAGTTTCTCATGCCCTTCCTCTGATGGTCCTGGGGTTGATGCTGGCCAGGGGCTCTTATCCCTGTGCACTGCTGTGAAGAACCACACGAACAGTATTTTTGCTGAATCACTGGGGAGTAAGTCACAAGTGGGGTGCCCCTTCCCTTAGTCTTTCATGTATTTCCTCAGAGCAAGGCCATTGTCTTATGTAACCACAGCCCGATTATCAGCCTGGGACATTTAACATTGACATAGTTCTCATATCTAATCAGCTGATTGTCTTGGTACTACACCTTGCTTTCTCTTCTCTTTAATGTTTCCCCCCTTCTTCAAGTTCAAAATCCTAACAGTGCCTGCAAGAAGGATTTGTTTTCAGGCTGATTTAGCTGATTTGGGACTTGGGATTCAAAGTCCTTTAATCTTGACATCTACTAAGGAACACTGGAGTGTGTATACGCATTCTGGAGAACATTCCAGGTTCAGGTCCTTGCCCTGTGATCTGGTTCCAGGTTCAGGTCCTTGCCCTGCAATCTGTCCTGCCACTTTGTTGATCTTGTGACCCACTTGTGGACCCTGCTCTCAAATTTGAGAACTCCACCTTCCTTGATAGAGATTTCTTAATATCTAATCTCCTCCTCCCATTCCACACTCCTCTCTCTTTTTCTCTCTTCTTTTTCATTGGCTCTGGGGTCGTTGCTTTCCAGCATAAACAATGCTTCATCCTGAGCTGTTCTCTTAGCTTCCGAGGAAGTCTCTCACTGACACAGGGCTGGTGTATGGTCAATTTGGGGTCATCCGTGGGACTCTCACGAGACCCTTCTTAACTGCCACTGTGGTCGGACCCAATTGCACTTTTGGTCAGTTTCTGACCGGGTGTGCTCCTGTATCAAAAAAGCCAACTGGAGACCATAGGTTCTCTGATGTCAGATATGCCCATCCCCAGAGACTCAGAAGACCTCCCCCAGCAGCTATTGAGTGGGCAGAGAACCATGCTCAGAGTCTCACCTTAATGGTCGTGTGTCAGGGACATTTATTGCCTGTGGGTACTAGATGGTCCTCGAAGTGTAACACATTAGCTTGTTACAACCCCTAGAACCATGCTACAGCCTCAAGAGCTAAGCTGCAGGAGGTAGGAGTTCTTGTTCTTTCAGTAAAAATGGCAGATGAACAGGTGGAATGCTTACTGAGTGCCAGGCAAGGCCGCATCCCTCAGCAGCTTGGATGCAGACTTTGAGTGCCGTTGTCTCGTAAGTACTGTTAGCCAGCACCATTGTGCAGACTGGGAAACTGAGACTTAGGGGGACCTCCCAAGTTCTCACAACCACGAACTCACTTGCCCAAATCTGGTGCCCGCTTGGTGGCAACTGCCCTCCTGATAGGTGGGGAGCCCCTTCCATCCCCAGCGACTTCCCTTTTCCAAGGTCTTCCTGCTACTGGTTAATGAGCAGCCAAGGATAGTGGGAGCCAGGGAGGCCACTGCTCACTCTGAGGCTGGAATGTGAGTTTTGTTTCTAGATAAAGAGTCTTGTGCAAGTGACTGGCCCCACGGGGCCTGGCAACGTCCTAGGCAGAGCATAGATGGCGACCATGCTGTTCCTCTTCAGCGCTGATTCCAGCTGCACACCAGGCTACCTAGGAGGGTGCTTTGGCCCTCAGACTGCCCCACATCACTCTTGTGTAGCCCTCCTGGCTTGCCGTTTCTGAAAAGACTCATGGCCTCCCCTCCACCCTCTATGTGGAGGTCAATGGGGTTTGCAGGGAGTATATTATGCAGGGATGATACGCTGTCTGAGTTCTGGGTGTGGCCCACTCCCACATATTCCTGGGGCCCGAGAAGGGCTAGATCTATCTTTTTAGCCTTAAGGCAGGTCTGAATTCATTCCAAGTCTGGGGGCTGGGATGTGGCTCTGTGGCCCTTTGTAATGCCTGGAGTGCTTTCTCTACAATACAAAAAAGCTCTTAGCCCAGCCCCAGCCTATGCAGGATGTGTGACCCTGAAGGGAGTCACTAAACATCTCTGAGCCTCACACTCTAACCTCTATAATGGAGTAGTTATATCCAGCCAAGAGAGCTGCAGTACACTGCAGGACGGGGGTTGGCAGAACAGGTGACATGGACACGTGATGAGTCCAGGGGAGTTTTATGGGCTCAGGACAACTAACCTGAGTAGCAAGCACAAGACTCATCGAAGGAGTCCCTAGAGAGGCTGCATCCCCTCGATTGAAGAGGCAAGTCTACCTCCCAGGGTGCTGTTCTCTAGGGTGCTTGTCCTTTAGGTTGCTAGGTACTCCTGCTTGCCTGTGGATACCGATGTCCTGCTCCCTGGAGGCCTCCACGGTGAGAAAATGCTTACTTATCATGTTTACTCTGACTATAAAAGTCATGTTTTCAATACAGAGATAAGGGTCCCACCACACAGAGGTGACCACAGTATAATGGAGTGGTGTGTGCATTCACATATGAGTCCATAAGCTGATCCTGGTGGAACATGTCTGTCATCCTCCCACAGGCGGGCTGAGGCATGGAGGTCTTTCTAGCCCAGGCTCTATTTAGCTTAGGAATTTAAGGCCAGTTAGGGTTGCAGAATAAGACCCTGGGTTGTTTGGTTATTTAGGTTTTTGTTGTTGTTGTTGTTGTTGTTGTTGTTGTTGTTGTTTTTTAAAAGATAAAAGATCTGAAGGCAGGCCATGGTGGCAGAGGCAGGCAGATCTCTCTGAGTTTGAGCCCAGCCTGGTCTATAGAGACCAGAGAAACCCTATCTAGAAAAACCACACCAAGCCAAACCAAAAGATAAAGATCTGGAATCTTGCTGTGTTGTCTGGGCTGGGCTGAAACTCACTTGCTCTAGCCCTTCCTCTGCCTCAGCCTCCTGAGGTGCTGGGACCACCATTAACTAGCTAACCAGCTTATCTTAAACAGACTGCCTCCACCTCCCCACCCTACCCCTCTGGCTTCCAGACCCCCAGTCTCTATTCCCATCTTGGAAGCAGTCACTCACTCAGATTTATGATTTATAGCTTGCCGGCCTTGGGGAATTTTCTTTAATCTCTAACAAAACTGTCCTCTTTGAATTTAAACAATAACAACAAAAAATAACAAAGTGATCCCGGAGTGGTGACACATGTCTATGATCCCAGACTTTGGAACCTGAGGCAGGAGGATAACTATAAGTGGAAGCTGGTCTGGGCTACATAGAGAGTTCCAGGGCTCTTGAGGAAAGCATTTATTTAATCCCCAAGTGAGAACTTGTTTTTAGTTACGCTCGCCAATAAAACACTCCACAGTGAACAATGCCCTGCTTCTATTTTTTTATTGCAATAAACTATATATAATGTGTAATTAATTGATTGTCACTCTTGGGAGGGGGCTGGGTGCTAGGAATGGAATGGGGCGTCAGCAGGCTGGGCACGTGATCCACTCTGAGACTCACCTGAGCCCCACTGTAGACACTCTGCCTTCAGGGCTCAGTAGGGGTGACAGTGCCCCCCACCCCAGGAGCCAGCTCTGGGCTTTCTGTCTGATGCCCCGACCATACCTGCACATGGCCATATCGTACACCTTGATGCAATGTACAAGTCTTTCCCTTCCCCACATGGGGATGGGACCCAGGGTGCGTGCTCGCCTCAGATTCTGCTACTTAGATGCACTTCTACACTGGGCTACCCATTTTAAAGATGTACAGACTCCCAATGTTGAATCTCTGGTTCTCTAGAGAGCATACTCTTTGACATCAGTGACAGCTTTGGGGTACTAGGAGGAAGTGGCAGCCCTGCTCTAGGGACACCTCTGCCTTTGGGGCCTCAGAGAAAGAAATTAAAATATCACACCTAGACCTGTCCTTACCCATCCCTTCTCATTGGGAGAAGACTAGAAAATCCCAGAAAAACGAAACCAAAAACCCATCAACACTGGGAAATTAAAACCAAACTCTACCCTCTAGTGACCCCTAATCCGGTCTTACCACATATGGCCGTTGTCAAAATGGGCATGAAGTCATGCATTGCAGCCTTCTGGGAGGGTCAGGAAAGAAAAACCAAAAGTTTTTGGTATAGTGACAGGCATATAGTTTGCTCAATAAACAGTAGCTGTCATTGCTACACCTTCCTGCTCCTGGTATGATTGGGCTCTACTGTTTCAGGTAAGCCAGGACACACAGCCAGAGCTCTAGATTTCACAATGCTTTCTGCATTTGGCACTCCCATAGTCATCTAAGATAGCTCTTACTGCCCCATGCCACTGGTGGGAAAACTGAGGCCCCAGAAGGCAGTGACGATCTCTGGCTCTTGTTTTCTATGCTGGGACATGGCATGGGCTTCCTCACAAATGCCAGGGCTGACTGGCAGGTCATCTATCCTGGCCATATTTGTGACCAGAAAGCTTGGGCCTCTATGACGGTGCCCCAGGTAAAGCTTCTTAGTCCTGGTGCTTGATTTCAGCAGGGCTCAAACAGGAATTCTGTCAAGGACAAGGTCTCTTCAGGAACAAACAATCTCTTGGAGATCAGAGATGCTCTCCACTCTTGAAAGAAGTCTGTGGATGGTATTTCTACTTGTTCACCTATTTATTATCAGCCTGGTCTGCAGAGGGAGCTGGCTTCAGACACCCCTGCAGGAGATCCTCTATGGTGTCTTTATCAGGCCTTAGGCAGCTGCTCTACCTCTCTGGGCTTCTTTTCCCCATGAAAACAGAGGAGGTGGGTCACATGTTTCCAGATAGGCTTTTGGGGTCACAATGACCAGACAAAAGCCGCACCTTTACTTAGGGGCTTCATGCACTGGTACAAGGCTCCTCCCCTCTTTGTGCTAAGTGCTCCGGTCTGTAAACCACGTGTCCTGTGACATCTGTGGAACACAAGGAAACACTGATCCTGCCCAGGTCCCAGTCCCTGCTCAACCCCAGCTTGGCTTTGTGGGACACGTCTGTGTGTCACAGCTCCCAATCCCACTCTTGTTTTGGCTGGCATTCCTCTGTCCATTGTTTCCCAGGCTAAATCTTTACCTCCAGGGTTATCCCTCAACTCTCAACCATCCCTGCACCCTTGCCCTTCATCCCTCTTCTTGTTCTTGCTGTTTTCTAACACCAGTTTTTATCTGGGGCCCTTAATCATTCCTCTTACAGAGCTTTCTCTTGTCTTGTGGGAAGAATGCCACAATCGATTAGTAATGTCTGTCAGGGGAGCAGGCTAGCAGAAGGTGGAATGCATATCATTTGTGTAATAGATACCTGAAGAGGGAAATCCCAGAGGACTTCAAAAGGTCTCCATAGCCAGCAGGAAAGAGGCTTCATGGGGGTGGGAAGAAGAGAAGGGGGGACCTGGGGAAGGAGGGTGGGTGGACACCTTGATTTTCACACCAGGCAGCCTGAGTATTCAAACTCTCACATTATACTATGCTTTGTGTTTTGTGCTGGGGTGTGAATGACACAGGGATCCTTTGGGACACTGGATAGGCTTGCCAGGTAAAATACAGGGCACTGACTCCGTGAGAATTCACATGTATCACTCTGTAAGCCACTCCGTGAGTCCTTTGCAAGAACGGCAAGTGGTTTTAATTCAGCCCCTGAGTTTGGTAGTTTTTTGTTGTTGTTGTTTGGTTTTTCAAGACAGGGTTTCTCTGTATAGCCCTGGCTGTCCTGGAACTCACTCTGTAGACCAGGCTGGCCTCAAACTCAGAAATCCACCTGCCTCTGATTCTTAAGTGCTGGGATTAAAGGCGTGCACCATCACTGCCCAGCTGAGTTAGGTAACTTTAAAAGCAAGTGCCTCTTATTAATGCATCTGTCAAATCATGGTCACAGGACATAGCTGGGGGTAGCGGGGAGGTTGCCACATGTAATAAACCAGACATTTAGGGACATGTCATCCTAAAAGAGACAGAACCAGAGTGGCCTTCTTTCTTGGCTTTTGAAATAGGGTCCCACTGTGTAGCTTTGGTTGACTTGGGAACTTACAGTGATCCTCCTGCCTCATCTTCCTGACTGCTGGTATTATAGTTATGAGCCACCACACGCAACTCTTAGAGAGTGGCCTTTTCCAGGCTGACTGATGCCTGGGTCCTATGGACAAGGAGAAATGTCACCTCAGCTTCTGACCTGATCTGCTTGGGGCAGGATCTTGACCTTCCCTTAGCCTTTGTCCTTCCCAGTCTTTGAGAAAGTTTACCCTTTTATGTTTCCAGCTTTGCCATCCCCGGGAAAGACCAGGGCTGGCAAGAGTGCTTGGTGGCAGGGGAAGTTTGGGGGAAACTCTCTGAAGCATATGAAAAGTGAGAATCGAAAGTCTGGTCATCAGCCATCAAAAGCTGTGGACTTTTGCTGCTGTGGGCGTGTTTGTTTGCTCTCCCAGCTCCTGGGAGGTGGTGCAGAGCTCACAGCTACCCTCAGCTTCACAGTGAAATGGAGGCCAGCCTCAGCTACACGAGACTGTCTCAAGAAACAAATGTAGTCACCTTCTCAGTGTTTCAGTCCCTCCTGTGTCCCAGGGATTCAGAGGTGAGTGACAGACAACCCCCCCCCCCCCCAGCCTGGAGATTCCCAGGGCCATGGGAGTCTGAAGCTATCTTGTTACGTGTGCCTGTGCACATGCGCTAGGAATGGAAACCAGGGCTTGCCCACAGCCAGGCAAACACTCCAGCACTGAGACTCATCCCTGTAGGGATGCTCTGGACACTCACACCATTTCTGGAGGTCTTAAGCAACAGGTGGGCAGAAGCCCGGAAGAGCATTACCCAGAGAGGAAGCAGTGTGTCTAAACGCTTGACGTGGCCGAGAGTGAAAGTGATGAGCGACTTTCAGGAAGCCAAGTCTTAGCCTGGCCTTTCTTCTCAGCAGGGGCGGGGAAGGGGAGTGGAGAAGAGACTGTCACCTGGTGACCTCAGAGCCACTTGTCATGTCCGGGCGGGCGTTGATCTTGATCCACTTAGGGGAACCAGACCCCTGGGGATCAGTGGCCATATTCTGTAGCTCCAAGTAGGGGCTATAAGGTTTGGGCGATGGGCATCTGTGAGGGAAAGGGCACAGCTGGTCTCTCACCCCAGCACAGTGGCTGGAGGTTCTGGGAGAAATGCTAAGTCTCACCTAGTCAGACATTCCACAGGGCTTGGGGGTTGGCCATAGCGAACCAATTTGCCAGAGCTCCTGTTTTACACGTGATGGAGAACCAGAAGATCTGGTGTTGTCCCCGAGGGACACACCACCAGCTCTGGCTTTGTTTCTTCCTTTGGTGGAGTTGAGAGGGGCCTGGTCAGGGTTAGTGTTTGTTTGAAAAGCTCATGAAATAAAAGCTGGTTGGTCTTGGGGGGGCGGGGACGGGGGCGGGGGGGGGGCAGAGGGTGTGTTACGTCTCCTGGAGCAAATCTGATCCTGTGCTGCAGCCCTTCCTCCAGCCTTACCTTGTGTAATTTGAGATGGTCCATTTAGTAGATGGTGCTACTGAGGCCCTCTGGGAGAAGCCAAGGTCCTGAGGTCAGCAGTGACCCATTAAAATTCCAATCAAAATCTAGGTGAAGCAGCAGAGGAGGCCAGTAGATTTAGGGACCAGATTCTCAGAAGGAGGTGTCTTCCGCTATGGACTTCAGAGAATAAGGCTGCAGAAGCCAGGGGAGGGACCCTCCTTTCCAGTCACCAGTCACGTGACACCAGTATTAATGTAGAACTCGGCCACGGGGTGGGGGTGGGGGGAGGTCAGAAGGAACTCCTTGACCAAATAAATAGACGAGTCAATTAAAAAGGATGGAGTTAGGGGCTATTTATAGCGGTGGCCTGAATCACAGGTATCCTTGCCCCACGGAGAAAAAGGAGACCTTTTTTTGGGTGGCCCAGGCTGTATACATGATAACTAAGCTGATTAAGCTTTGGGTTTCAGAGGGTGGGACTCTGGAGTCTGTCTGAGTGATGAGCCCTTGAGAATGACAGCTCAGGAAAGGTGAGGGGCGGGAGCGCTGCTGGGGCAGGCAGGGGGTGGGGAGGAGCCATCAGCTTGTAGAAATGGCTTGCACTGGGATAGACCCTGGAGTTGGCTGTCTCCACCAATGATAGTCACTGGAGAGTATCTGTTCCCTGGACTTTGGCCTCCTGGTTGAACTTAATGGGTGAAAAAAAAGAGCCCTTTCTCTTAGCTGGAGGGGTTGGCATTTAGCAATTACAGCTGGTCTCCCTGACGCTCACCTGAAAAACACTTAGCAAGGCCCGTGTGGCATGTCTGTTGCTGCTGTCACTGCCATCTGCCACATAGCTGCCCCGCCACGCGGCTGCATCCGGCCTGTGAAGGCAATTATGGTTTGGGTTAGATCTGAAGATGAGGGCTCTTAATTTGGTGGAGGAGGGTTTATTTTGCACAGTGTTCCCTCTACCTTTTGCCACTGTCAGTACCTTCCCATGCCAAGTTGAAGGGGTTAGGACTTTGTGGTATTAAAGGCGATAACCTGGAAACAGTCCTGAGCTCAGCAGTTAGGGATCCAAGACTCCAGAGTGTGTTTCTTCCTGCTTGCGTAAACCTTGGTCAAGCGGCTTAACCTCTTGAGCCTTGGTTGGGCATCTACAAAGTGGGGCAATGGCTCTCATCTCGCTGGCTGGTGAGGGTTGGGTACCGAGAGCCAGCTGGGCATCCTGGCATGTATTGGCTGAGCAGGTGGGTGTCTCTTGGTGTGCATATGACATTTCCAGAGTGCTTTTGTTCCTGCAGGCTAAGATGCTCTGACGTCTCATTACCTTTGGACTAATTAGGAGATAAGTGAGCGGCGGCAATCACTGGAGAAGGATTTAAGGGAAGAAGGGAAATATTTAGCCTGATTAAAAACAACTGCTATTAGGTGGAATTATATAAAGCACCCAGAGCTGTGTGGCCACATGTCAGCTGCAGTTATTATTTCAACCATAGGAAAACAGTTGGAATTAGAGGAACAAAGGGTTGCTATGACTACGGCAAACCCAGGTCTTTCTCAGTGCACCTGGGGCAGACCCAGCCCCCGCCTGGTACAGAAAGCAATCTGAGGCTACCCAAGAAGGTTCAGGATTACAGCTGGGGAACCAGAGCCTCATCGCTGGGAGATGGGTGTAGGCTGGGTAGGGAGGGCTTCCCTGAGGAGGTAGCATTGAAGATGGAGGAGGGCCAGAAATATATCAGGTGCCTGGGAGTATATCCCTCTGTGAATTGTCAGGGCTGCCATGGTGATTAGAGGTTGGAGGAGGTCTCCCTTTCTGGCTTTAGCTCCACTAAGAGACATCATATTTCTCTTGTGCGCGCACTCTCTCTCTTCCCCCTTTCTCCCTCTTACCCCTCTCTCCCCCTCTACTCCCTCTCTTTGTCTCTCCCTTTCCCTCGCCTCTCTTTCCATCTCTCCTTCGCTCACTCTCTGTCTCCCTGTCTGTCTCTGTCTCTCTCAGTGTTGTGCTGAGGACAGATGGAACCAGAGGCTATGCACATACTGCTACTGGCTAAGCCCCTGATGGGGATTATTTTTTACGGTTTATTGAATGTGTGCACACACACACACATATGTATATATATGTGTGTGTGTGTATATATATATATATATATATATACACACACACACACACATACACACATATATGTATATAGTATGTGCACCACATGGATGCAGTGCCCATAGAGGCCAGAAGAGGGCACTGGTTCCCCTGGACCTGGAGTTCCAGATGGTTGGGAGCCACCACACTCTAATCCTCTGCAAGAACAGAAAGTGCTCTAAACTATCAGACTATAAACTCTATAAGCTCTAAACTATCAGGCTCTAAACTCTTCAGCCCATGGAGATTTTTTTTTTTTTTTTTTTTTTTTTTTGGTTTTTCGAGACAGGGTTTCTCTTTATAGCCCTGACTGTCCTGGAACTCACTTTGTAGACCAGGCTGGCCTCAAACTCAGAAATCCGCCTGCCTCTGCCTCCTGAGTGCTGGGATTAAAGGCGTGCGCCACCACGCCCGGCTATTTTTTTTTTTTTTTTAAATAGCAAAGTTATTTTTCACCATGATGTAAAAAAAGGAAACATTTTAATAGCAAAACATTACGAATGGGCTGGGGTGCATCTCAGTGGCCAAGTACCTAGCATTTGAAGCCCTGGGCTACCATCCCCAGCACAGCAGGGGGGAAAAAAGAAAGGACTGTGATGCTAGAAGGCAGGGGATTCTGCCCCCCCAAATAGTACCAGCTGGTGAAGGCTTTGTCCCCGATGGACACTGGCCATCAGCCTACACAGCCATGGGGCAAAAATCCTCCGGAAGACAAGAGTCAGAAGCAGTGATCACTACTGTCCTCAGCCCCCCCCCCCCCCCCACAAAGGGCAGCCCCTTGAAAATGACTGATGTAGGAGAGGAGGGAGGGGCCAAGGAGGGGCAGGGGAGGAGGTGGGATAACATTCCATGTTTGAGTCCCAGTGGTTCTTGGCATCTAAATGGACACTCAGCAGGACTGTGCCCAAGTCCTGACTGCCAGAGGTTTAGGGAGAATGTCAGTCACTTTTGTCATTGTCTTGTCAGCTGGGGCTCTGAAGACCCTGCAGTGCCAGGGCTCACCTAATCCCAACAGTGCTACTAAACAGGGCTGTTCTCTAGAGACTGCATTGTGAGCTCTCTCTCTCTCTTTCTCTCTCTCTCTCCCTCTCTCTCTCTCTCTCTCCATGTGTTGTGCCTGTGTGTGTGAGGAACAGCGAGGCATTATAGCTCCAGGTTGTGGGGTTCCCCAGCCAGCTGATTCAAACCTCGCTCCAGTGACAGACAGTCTGGCCTCAGCAGTGGAGACTGAGGCCTTCAAGGTCTCCTTACTGTTAGCTTCCATGGCAGGTATTTCTCTGGTTGGGAATATTCTGTTTTCACCCCTTTCTTACAAATCCCAGACTGCCCCTGTGGCATGGTGCTGTAAGAGGCTAGCCTGCAAAGTGAGTTCCAGGACAGCCAGGGCTACCCAGAGAAACCCTGTCTCTCTGAAAAAGTCAAAAGCCAAAAAAAACAAAAAGGGGCTAAGCTGGCTAATTTGTGCCCCTCCCAGGATACCAGCCCAGGCGGACCTTCTGAATCCAAGGCTGCCCACTGCACTTGGGTGTGGCAGGGACACTTTGTGTTTGGTTCAGACAGGCAGACCTCCAAAGTCACACCACCAGCCCTCGCCTTTGTCTCTTAAACTCCTCCCAGTTAAGTGTTTTGGCCTTGTCTAGAATTGGAAGCTTACCTGGTTACCTGGGACCAGGGCCCGAGTCTTCCCTAAGCCTGATTGTCTCTCTTTGTAAAATAAAAGGAGTGGGTGTGGCGAGGAGCAGCCTTTGAAGGCCTCTGAAAGGCCTCTGCCTTTGCTAGGCCCCCAGTGTATGCAGGCTGGCACAAATGCACTGCATCAGCCAACCAACGGCTCTTCCACTGGTCAGTTTTGTTTGACATTTTATCCAGTGCCTCCCAGGTCCCAGCCCTGCCCTTCCCTGCGTTTCTTGATTTTAAGACTCCTGGGAAGCGGATGTAACGGGTGAGATTTCCGGGCTCCACCTTAAAGATTTGAGTCAATAGGTCCAGATGGGTCTAGGTACTTACACTCTAGATTTGTCTCTGGGTTCTACAGACTATCAGGCCAAGAGCTGGCTGGCTGGAAGTGATAGAAGCAGATGGAGCTCTCTGAGTTCAAGGCCAGCCTGGTTTATATGATGAGTTCTGGGCCTGCTAGGACTACACAATGAGACCATGTGTCAAAACAAAACAAAACAAAACACCACCACCACCGCCACCAACAACAAAACAAAAACAAAAAGAAAGAAAAAGAAACTGAGGTTTCTCAAACTGATCTTGAAACTTTGCCCAAACTTTCCCAGTTCTGAACCAGAGTGCAGCCCCTAGCAAATAGAAGGTTTGATGAGGCAGGGTGTGTGCTGGGCCTCGTTGGGCATCCCAAGAGCTTACCTGGGCTTACGGTGGAGAGACAGATGTGGGGGTTGCTCTGGGAGATGCCCTGTGCATGGGGAAGACACAGCTGACTGTGTCAACCTCCTGATACTCCCCGTGTGGATTTTAACGCTGAGTTTTTCTTCTAGCCAAGCAGTAGCTGGTGTTAGGCACCATCTTGTAGCCCTGGAAGCCGCTACCACCGCCACCCGCTGCACCAACGTCCGTCAGCCTGACAGAGTTAGATATGACTCCCGTGCACCCAGGTTTGCCATAGGAGTTTACTCTCTGCCTCTGGTGCCTACTGTATCCACAGGGTGGGAGTGTTAGGAGTGTCCCCACTCCCCTACCTCCCTCAGGCTCCCTCTCTGGAGCACGTCTCCTGTGGCCATCCATGTCCGTGATAGAGTGTGGTAGGGCCTTGGTCTTGGTTTCCTCCCCCACAGAGTGGGATTGCATCTGAATGCACTTCTGTGGCCCTACCATGCAGCTTCCAAGGGAAGTCCCTGGTCCTTGAGAAACCTTTGGGGAAAGACCACAGCACGTTCACCACAGAATCATCCAGAGAGCGCACCGCTCAGGGGATGCATTGTGTGATAGAAATGGAAGCGAAGATTTGGGGCTCTCCAAAACAACAAAAAAGACTGTTCATCTTCTTGGGGAAGTTGTGCTCTGTGGCCGGGAACAGGTTCAGGTCATCCCTCCTCTCTTTCAAGCATATTCTAGGTGTCTGTCTGTCTGTCTGTCTGTGCTTTGCCCTGTGGCTCTGCAGCGCATGCCTGCCCTGAACATCTGCAGGCCCCTCAACACTCTTTGATGTGTTTACTGTGATTGATGTCTGGAAGCAGCTAGGACTCTCAGTGGAAGGGGCCAGTGATAGACTGCTGAGCTCAGGCTGGTGGTGTGGTGAGAGAGGCCATGAGGCCATCACCCCAGAGGCTGCCTGTCACAGCCTGGTGAGGGTTCTGTTCATTACTCTTGGATGGACTAGTGTTCCCCATCAAGGGCACTCTGGAGCCAAGGTGTGGGGTGTGAGACAGCAGCCTTTGGAGGTCTTCTAGGGGGAAGGGTGAGGAAGCAGGCACAGTGTCTCCTTTGTTCAGAACAGAGGATGGATCTGGGTAGAGGATGCCATGCTTTTAGGTCCACAGTCTGATTGATTGATTGATTGATTGGGCCTTGGTGTGAGGGAGGAAGGACGTCCTTCCTGTGGGGGAAAAAGAAGCATTAAAAGAGGAACACTGCAGGGAAGGGTACATTTAAAATATCACCCAGACATTGTACTCACTGCATAGAGGGTAAGGCTGAGGCCCAGGGGCAGTGACTCGCCTGAGGTCACAGAGCAGAGTGCACTGCCTGCTCTCCATGAAGCCAGGGCTTCAGACAGCACCAATGATAACATTAGGGGCCCGGCAGTGTGGAGGGGTCACAAGGTGGCTTGGCTAACTCTTGGGACTTCTCTTGCATTTCTGCAGAGAGAGGAAGACAAAAGGGCTCTGCTTCCCTTTCATACACAGGTGCAGTGCAGCCTTGGGTTTCTGTAGCTTGCAAAGGGGGAAGTTTGTGGACGTGGTAGCCGCCTCCAGGAGTAGTCCCGGCCTCCACAGCGCCTGCCCAGGACCCTGTAGCCCTGGTGCTGGGGAAGTGACACTGCTGGAAGTGAATGACAGCCCTGTGGCCGGGTGAGTCAGTGCCAGGAGCCGGGGCCCTGCTGACTCACCCTCCCCTGGCTCCTCAGCTGAGGGGGAGGGGAGAGGAGGAGGGGAAAAGGGGGAGGGACTGAGTTGCCCCTTTGGAGCCTAGAGCTTGTCCACCTAGGCATTAAAGGCGACAGGTGGCTGGCCAGGTCAGGAGCTGGGCGAGGCGTCTCTGAAGCTTTGTGTACACAATCTCCAGTTGCACACACCCCGGCCCTGCTTCTAAGACAGGCCCTGAGCACCCTGGAGACACCAGGGTGCAGTCATGTCTCCTTTCTTCCTTCTTCTCCCTCCCCGATCAGTTCCCCCCTCTTTTCTTCCCTCCTTCCTCCACTCTCCTCCTCCTCTGCCTCTCCCCTCCTTCTTGCCCTCCTTTCCTTCTTCTCTCCCCTCCCCCTCTCCCTCCTGCCTAGCTTTGTTACTACAAGCCGGAGGTCTGCCCGAATAACATTTGGTGGCCAGGCCTTACTCCCCCAGCCCCCAGCCTCGGCTCTGGGCGTCCAGCTCAGAGGGGAGGGATCTTTTATGTACCTCCCCTTTGCAGCCTCTTCTTACTTTGGAAGCCCCTCCTGTCTTTCCTATGAACTTCCCACAATTTTTGCTTTCCCACTGTCTCTGATCCTAGGAAACAATAGGATGACCCCATAACCAGACCAAACAAGTAGATGACAGGCAAGTGACAGATGGGGCTTTGTTTCACACAGCCATCTCCTGCCACCCGGGAGAACTGCTCCTCTGAGCCAGGCCTGGAGTCATGTTTTGTAGAAGGGTGGCCCTGTGTTTTGGCTTCACCTCTGGAGTCTGGTGCTAGCCCTGTGCTGACAGACACTGTCTTCCCTATATCACCAGTGGTGGGCCTTAGGAAGGTCAGCTACCCATTGGTCCTTTGCACACAAAGCAGCTGCCAGACACCCATCCCCAGAGTAGCTCTGCTCAGGGGGCCAGAGTGTAGCCCCAGGGTGTTGGGGTCAAATGACCAGAAGGTCACATAACACCCCAAGTAGGCCCTTCAGACTCACTTTCTGAGCTGGAAGGAGGGCTAGCCAGGGACTTGTAGATGAAAGGGTTTTCACCCCTTAGTGGAATGGTGGGGCACTCAGGATAAACCTAAGTTTAAACCTAGCCTACTGGAATCCTCGGGCTACCTGTTTAGTTGCCAGGTCTAGTTTAACTGTCTTTTAAGTCCTATTTGTTTGTTTGTTTGTTTGTTTGTTTGGCTTTTCGAGACAGGGTTTCTCTGTGTAGCCCTGGCTGTCCTGGAACTCACTCTGTAGACCAGGCTGGCCTCGAACTCAGAAATCCGCCTGCCTATGCCTCCCAAGTTCTGGGATTAAAGGCGTGCACCACAACTGCCTGGCCCTTGTTTGTATTTTTGAGACAGGGTTTCACTATGTAGCTCTGTCTGGACTGGAACTTGATATGTAGAACAGCCTTGCCTCAAACTCATAGAGATCCACCTGCCTCTGCCTCCCGAGTGCTGAAATTAAAAGGGCATACTACTATGCCTGGAGATATCTATCTGTATTTATCTGTCTATCTATCTATCTATCTACTTATCTGTCTATCTATCTATCTATCTATCTATCTATCTATCTATCTATCTATCTACCTCTGGTATTCTTCACTGCCGAACCACCCCTTCAGATCCTAGTATGACTGTCTTTGTGTATTCTTTCCCCTCCCCTCAGAACTCTATTCCCCCAAGATCTTTTAGATAGGTCTCAGCTTGATGGCAGTGTGGTGGAAAGCATGTACCATCTGGATATAGATTCCAGCTGTGTGCGTCGCTGTAAACAGAATTCATATCGCTGATCTTCTCGGCCCCATAAGCTGGTAAAAGATATTATTCAATTTTTCAGGTTCCATCTGGAGGTTCTCTGGTGTCCTGGGGGACCCCAGTGTCCTGGATTCTGGGTATAAATCCTGAGAATTTGGGGCAAGAGTGTCCCTGCTCTGAGCCTCAGGCTTCAGAGGGTGGGGCTGCAGCCGGCTCAGGAGTGGGATGCGGAGTCCCAGGTAGACAGGCACCCCGTCCGGAGATGGAAAGCTGAGATAATGCAAGTTCACTTTCACTCAGATGAGAGCAAGGCTGCTCATTGTTTTGTGCTCTGCTTCTGGCTAGTGAAATCGCCAGCTTCCTGGTTGACCTCATGGGGACAAGCCCTTGTGGCTCAAGCCAAAGAGCCAAGTATATATATCCTGACAAGCCTCGCCCTGCCTTCACTGGGGTTATGATGACTGCGCTGGGCTGTGGCCTGATTGAAGTGGACCTCGAGGGACCCAGACTGGGTCACACACACACACACACACACACACACACACACACCCTTTTTCTTTGTGTTTAGAAGACAATGTGCTAGAGAAATTGAGAAATAAATCTGTGTAGTCCAGATCTCGATCTCTCTCTCTCTCTCTCTCTCTCTCTCTCTCTCTCTCTCTCTCTCTCTCTTTATTTTTTGGTTTTTCGAGACAGGGCTTCTCTGTATAGCCCTGGCTGTCCTGGAACTCACTCTGTAGACCAGGCTGGCCTCGAACTCAGAATCGGCCTGCCTCTGCCTCCCGAGTGCTGGGACTAAAGACGTGCGCCACCACCACCTGGCAGTCCAGATCTCTTAAGACACCTCAGAGGATATGGTCTCGGGGGATCCCAGTCCCAGAGGCGCCTTTGGTGTTGGGAACCTAGAGGTGTCCATTTTCCCTGCTCCTCTTTTCTGCCTTTGCCTGCCAGACCCCTGGAGATGGTTCAGTTGTCACACTTGACTTAGCCTCGTTGCACAAATAGATAACCAAAAGATGAAGGCCATTTTATGATTCAATTAAATGATTAAATCTGTTAAAGGTGTGTGTACTTAAACAGAAAAACAAAGGCTTTAAAAATTAATTTCTCCTCCTTTTTAGCCAGTCTCATGTAGCCCAGGCTAACCTGAATTTTACTATGTAGCTGAGGCTGACCTTGAACTCCTGATCCTGAAGTTTCCTCCTAAAAGCTGAGATTACCTGGCTCTTAAGTTCCCTTTACAGAAGCATTTACACTGCTTAAAGGGCAGAGCTGCATTGTTAACTCGGCTCACTGGATTCAGTGAGCTTGCAAAACACTTCTAAGGGCCAAGAATGGAACATGAGCAGAACAGCATACCCTTGACAGACCATTCTAGTAGATCACAGCCCTCCTACTCAGACATTACTAATGGATCCCAGCCCTCCTGCTCTTTGCACCTGGATGTATTTATTAGTCTGTAGAGACTGTAACAACGAACCCTTTCTGATCTGTGAGATGTTCTTGCTGACAGAAGCAGGCCCCTGTGCACACTGGTGTTTTATCTGTGCCCACAACACAGTCCCATGACCCCTGGTCCAGCCTGTCATGTCATGTGGCCCTTCACTTCCCTGTTTGTCCTTGAGTTTGGTTCCCCAATCTGTCAGCTGGTCCCGTGGCTTGTCTTTATTTTTTATTTTTTTTCTAAAAATTATATTTATTGAGTGTGTATGGGTTTGTGTGTGCACGAATCACACTGGCTGTGTGAAGGTTAGAGGACAACCTTTTGGAGTCAGGTCAATCCCATCGTGTGGGTTCTAGGAATTGTTGTGAAACACGTTTGCCCATTGAGCCATCTCATCAGCCTGTAGCTGACCTCCTCCTTCTCCTTCTCTTCCTCTTCTTCCTCTTCCTCCTCTCCTTCTTCTTTATTCAAAGAGTTTATTTAATTTTATTTTATGGGTATGGGTATTTTGTCTGCATGCATGTCTGTACCACATGCTGGCCAGAGTGGGTGTCGGATCGCCTGGGGACTGGAGTTACAGGTAGTGAGCTATCACGTAGGTGCTGAGACTGAACTAGCATCCTCTGGAAGAGCAGTAAATGTTCTTAACCACTGAGCCGTCCCTCCAGCCCTGTAGCTGGCTTCTTAAAGGCACCAGGCTCTATTTTACTTGTGAAGTTGTAGAGATGACATCCATAACTGTCACAAGTGGTTGAGGACATGGCTTTGGAGGTTTGGATGGACCTAGGAGCTATTCACAGCTCGGGTAGGCATCGTGTGGCCATGACCAAGTGACTTCACCTCTCTGGGTGGTGTCATCAGTAAGGTGATGAGGCAGGTTTGGAGGGAGTTAAAAGATTGCCTGAGGGACCTTTGCGTAGTGCCGAGGGAACATGTGGGCACCATTATGTGCAGGTCTTTCTGTCCCTTTATAATAATATTTTTTTTTTTTTTTTTACATGGATGAGTGTTTTGCCTGCATGTCTGGTGTGCCTCATGCCCACTGAGGCGAGAGGAGAGCATTAGATTCCTTGGAACTGAAGTTACAGATAGTTGTGAGCTACCATGTGGATGCTGGGAATCAAGCCCTGATGCTCTTAGCCATTGAGCCATCTCTCCACTCTCTGTATTTGTTTAGTTATTTTTGTTTTCAGACAGGGTCATGCTTTGTAGTATAAGCTGCTCACCATGTAGCTCACGTTGCTGGCAATCCTACTGCTTCAGCCTCCCGGGTGCTGGGGTTGCAAGTGTGTGCCACCACGCCTGGCTTATGATTTATTAAAATTGGGGCAACAATTGTATGTATTTATGTACAATGTATGTGCAACATGTAATTTTAATGTTTTATTTTATATATACAAATATTTAGACTGAATATACGACTGTGTACCACATGTGTGCAGTGCCAGGAAATCTAGAGAGGATATCAGACCCCCCCAGAACTAGAGTTTTATGGATGGCTCTGAGCTACCTTGTAGGTCCTGGGAACTGAACCTGGGTCTTCTGGAAGAGCAGCAAGTGCTTTAACTTCTGAGCCATCTCTCCAACTGAACATGAGGTTTTAAGATGCATATCTGTAATGAAGTGGCTTAAACCAACTGTCTTAACTACTTACAGTCTGGAGAGAACACTAAATCTATAACTCTCTTGACAGTTTTCAAATATATTTATTATTATTATTATTATTATTATTATTATTATTATTCAAGTATATTCCAGTGAGGGAAGTGGAGCACAGAGAGGCTGCTCCTTGCCCTGGGTCACTCATCTTTATGGCTCTTCTCTGGAGCAGACACTACAAAGGGATCTAGCCACAGGCTCCCCTCTGCAGGAGACCTCCAGGCTAAGGTGTCTCTGTGTGTGCAATGGTTGAGGGACCCATCTCCTGTCCCAGTTTTGAGAGATGCTCACACGCTCACACTGTACACAGAACATCTTGTTCCTCCTGCAGAGGCTCTCTCCCTGAGCGCCAGCCCTGTCTCTCACTAAGCTCTTTGTGGGGACATGCTGTGTGCTAGGCACTGGGGTGGGCTGGGAATAAGCACAAGAGGAAGCAGACCCATGCCTGACTCCTTGATAAGAGATACCATTGATAAGATGTTAATCATTTCTATTGGGGGTCTTTTCTTTGAGGTGATCAAGGTTCTGCAGGGGTGTGCTAACTCTGGGAGCTGGGACTTGGTGCCTCTTTGTCTTAGAGTATAGAGGCAAATACTGGGGAGGGAGGGGCAGTTTTAATCAACTTCAAGACCTGCCTGGCTGGTACATGGATGTCTGAGGGCCACAGGGACTAGACAGGCTCTGGGAGGGAAGTGGGCAGCAGCTGTCTCTGAGTCCCGAGTCTGTGAGCTCTGCATCTGACAGGGCCACTTCTCTGACCCAGCAGCCCTATGTATGTTCAATAGACTCTTCTGATCTGTACTCTGCTGTAGGCATGAAGCAAGATGGGGATTCTGGCTCCATCTGCCCTGGCCCCTGTGTGTAGCCTGGGGCAGGCTACCATTTTCCTATCCACCCATCTGCTTCTGTTGTGTGGGAACACTTTAGAAGTCTCTGTGCGCTGTGGAGCAGCTCAGTGGTAGAGCGTTTGCCTGGCATGTGCCAGGCCTTTGGTTCAAACCTCAGAACTGCATAAGCCCAGGGGTGATGGTGCTGGCCTGTAATTCCAGCACTGCAAAGGGAAAGGTGGAGGCAGGAAGGGGGATCAGATGTTCAAGGTCATCTTTGCTATGAGTGAATTCAAGGCCAACCTGGGACACATGAGACCCTGTCTTCCCCCTCAGCACACCTCCCTTCCTGTCCTCCAAAGAATGACAGAATGGGAAACAGTTCTGAAATAGGTTAGCCTGCGTGCTAAAAACATCTGATGTTTTTAACCTGGCCAGAGGGTACAAAAGTACATCTGGCTGATGTCACTGGCCCCGGGGTCAACCTGACTGTGTATGTGGCAAAACTTGTCAGTGATCTTCACGCAAGCCAGCATTCAGGCACAGCTACATCTGGCTTGCCACCCCTGGAAAAGGGACAGTGTTTTCAGTATGGGGAGGGACACTTAGCCCTGGAGCTTATAACTCCATGCATTCTAATCACCTGTAGCTGTGGTAACCACGAGGACGCTCCCAGAATGAGAATTAGGGATCTACACCACTGCAGAACAACCCCAGGCAGGCCCTGAGCCAAGAGAAAACAGCTCCTGGCTTGGAGAAGCAGGCTGCAAGCAGATGGTGTGAAAGGGCCTCACTGCACTGTGCTGTGGCCACTTGATCACTATGGGGGTGGACTGGTCTAAGTGTGAGTCTGTAAAGGGTGGACCCTAGGGAGGATGTCTCAAGAATTCAGTCTGAGCCAGCAGAGGGCTGGCAGAGGCAGACTCAGGGTCTGTGTGATACCAGCTCATTCCAGTGACCTGGATTCAGAGTTAGCGGAGCCTTTCTCATTTCTCCCTGAGTGGATAGAGAAGGCCTTATCCACAGTGACACTAGCTATTATTTTAGGGTGTGCTTGCTACATGCCATTTGCTGTTCTGAGCTATTCTCTGCACCCCCTCATTTCTTCCTCTGTACCCCATGACAGGCACTACTGCTCCACAGATGAGAACATTGAAGACCAGAGAGGCTGAGAAGTTGCCTAAGGTCGTTCAGCCCTTCTAAGTGGCTCTCAGCTCCTTTGTCAAGTCTCATGTTCCCTTCAGGGGGCATAGGGTGTGAGAGGAGCTACAGCACTCCTGTGGGGCCAGTGATCCACAAGGGGGGATGGGGGTCTAAGGGTTTGCTTGAGACCTCGAAGGACCAGGGGGTGGGGAGAGGCCTTGGGTTTCCCTCTAGCAATGAACCGAGAGAGCTGGGGGTCCATTCTGAATGTGATTTCTAAGCTGCCTTCAGCTGTTGCACGAGAATAGACTGGGGGCAGCAGAGCAGCAAGGAGACCTATGAGGAGGCTGCTGTAGATGCCTGCGCTAGGGGCTGCTGGCTGAGAGAGAGAGAGAGAGAGAGAGAGAGAGAGAGAGAGAGAGAGAGAGAGAGAGGTTGCCATGGTGACAGGGAAGTGGGGGTGGATGCCAAGAATGTGCAGAGTGGATCTGCAGGTCTTGCTGCTGGAATGGTATATCGCAGGGCCGCTGGTCAGGCACACGCGACAATCTTGGAATAAGAATGTAAGAGGAAAAAGGGCAGGGTGCCTGTGTCTCTGCAGGACCTTCTCTGGATCCAGGAAAGTCCAGAGCCTGGGTGGTGCCCTGCCCCCCACGACAGTAGCCCTGTGATTTCTAGCCAGCCTGAGGGTGGGAGGTGATGCTGAGGCAGGACCACTGAGCCCTGAGTTCTCCAAAGGCAAATGGGTTTGAACCACACTCTCACAGGTAGGATGGTGAAGAAGGATCAGACTTCTGGATGCACCCGAGTGACTAAGGTGTCCCCATGAAGACCTCCCAGTGCCAGCCACAGGACAGACACTGCGCTGTCTCACTCAGGCCCCAGCCACCATGGTTCAGTCTCGGGTGACATGATGATAGATGGAGGCCCGAGAGTATCCAGGGATAGATTTCTTATGTAGCAAATCAGTCTAGACACAGGGGTCTTTGGGAATCCTCTATTCTCTGGGTTCTCTGAGATCAGACTTGTTTGTGGGTCTAAAGGCCAGGACCTGGGCTGTCAGGGCAGCAGGCCATAGGGCATCAGAATATGGCTTCTTATAGGACCAGCCTTGGCCAATAGCTGACAGTGAGGTGAGGAGACTTGTCCCACTCCCATCCATCTCTCCCTAGTGCTGGAGGCTGCCCTCCTCCTCCTCCTCCTCCTCCCCCCTCCTCCTTCTCCTCCTCCTCCTCCCCCCCTCCTCCTTCTCCTCCTCCCCCTCCCTTTCCTCTCCCCCTCCCCTCCCCCTCCTCTTAAGTTTAAAGGCTAGGCTGACCTTGTAAAGTCTCAAGGACTGAGACGTGTCCAAAGGGTGGATCAGCCCTTCTCTGTTGGAGGCTCCAGGTCATTCTTGAGCGGACCCTTCCCTGGGAGGGAGCGGAGTCCCACATCCTCCAATTATGCGCCCACCACAGGCCACAATGAGCTGTTGAGATAACCATCGGGGTCTGCTGACCTGCTGCAGGAACAATGCTGGCTGCCCGAGCTGTTTTCACAGTGGCCACAGACCTGCAGAGCCATGAGGCCCCCGGGGAGCCGCAGAGAAAGGCCATGCGGATGCTCCCCCAGACAGAGGAAGGACTCCGGGGTCTGCCCAGTGGCTCCAGGAAGCCTTTCTTGGTCTGCTTACTACCAGATAGTGAAACAATTGGGGTCCCCCACCCCAAGCCAGCCAGTGAGAGGAAGGAGGCGTGGGGGAAGCAAAGTTATTGCGCACCCCCACTCCCCAGGGACCTGGTATGTCATTCCTGTGTACTTTAATGTCTCCGTCAGACACACTGAGACTTAGCGCAAGGCCTCACCATATCCCCCTTGGAGCTGAGGTTCTGTTGTCCTACTGTGTGCCGGGCTTCCTTCTCTCCACAAGCCTACGGGCTGGCTGTGGGGAAGACAGCAGCTGAGTTCCTGTTCAGGTAGGGTTGGCTGTGGCAAGACAAATGCAGCCAAGCAGGTGAAGGTACTCTCCCAGAGGGCATGCTCTGGGAACAGCGTGCCCTGCATGCACGCCAGTCGCTGCTCAGATGAAGAACACAGATCCTGTGTGCTCTGACCTTCCAGTTTTGTAAGAGAACTTCAGATTTTCCATTTTTTTCTCCAAAATCTGATACTTCAGTGTTGCCTCCCTGCTCAGATGATAAAGACAAATGAAAGATGTCCTAGGCTATGTGGCTACCTTCACTGTCGCTCTTTTTTATTTTGCAGATAGGGAAACCGAGGTTCAGAATAGAGCAGGAAGGGCCACTAGCTCTGGGTGCCCCTGGGCCAGCCTTATCCTGCGGCCCTGTGCCATGCTGTGTGTATGTCTGTGCACACAGGGCCCTGACTTGGCACAGGGCTCTAATGTGTGTGGTTATCTTTATGTGTTCTTTGATGGCATGGATGGATGGTGACCACCACTGGGTGGGAGGATACTGCCTCTCAGCTAAGCTTCAGAGACACAAGGAGATGCTAGGAGAAGATGGTGAGTATCAGCTAGTGCAACCCTCCATCCAGAGTGGGGTCCAAGCAGGAGGTGCATGAGGGGACCCTAAACTGTGTGCCAGGGGCTCCTTATGTCTGAGACTAGCTGGTGCCAGAGAGCAAGACCCCTACTTGCTAGGATCCATGTGTTTAGCCTGGAATCAGCGGGACTGAAGAATGGATACTAAATATCAAGCCCTGGTTCACAGTCTGGGCATGGGACCCAGGCTTTCCTTACCCATTCCACACTTGAGTGGCCCCTGCGTTGTATCCTCGGCTGCCACAAACATCCTTGTATGATTCTGTATAAGAAAGACTTTTTTTTTTCCTGCTACAAAACCATTCTGTAACTGTCCATTTTCTATACTCTAATGGTGAAGCCTGTTTTCCCAGTACTGTGTCCTGTGGAATCCTAACTTCTTTGCTTCACTTCTTCAGCCGGGAGCAGGTGCCTCCTGTAGGCCGGGCTCCATACTAGGTTCTGCACTGAGGTGTCACTAAGACGTGAGTTGCTGGTTTTTTTGTGCAGACTTCAAATCAGAAAAATGTCTGTCAGTGTGGAGAGCTGCAGACAGGCTCTCTCTCGCCTTTGGAAGAGGAGGAACTGTCCAGGGTACACAGGCTGGTGTTTGAGGATGACAATCCTGGGACACCAGGGCTTCCGGTTTAGCTGGTGCCTGAGAAACGAAGCCGGTTGCCTCTATAGGTTGCAGGTGTTTCAGAGCTGAATATTGAAATCCTTGGGATCTAGCTGGCTTCTTTGATGGAGACTGATGGAGTGACAGGCTCCCACTGAAGCCTGGGGAGGTTGGAACTGGTCTTAAGTCACTGGGGAAGGCCTTCTCATTCATGTTGTTCTTCCTCCAACAGAAAACGAAGAGATGGCCACGAAGGAGAAGCTGCAATGTCTGAAAGACTTCCACAAAGACATCCTGAAGCCTTCTCCAGGGAAGAGCCCAGGCACACGGCCTGAAGATGAGGCGGACGGGAAGCCCCCTCAGAGGGAGAAGTGGTCCAGCAAGATCGACTTTGTGCTGTCTGTGGCCGGAGGCTTCGTGGGTTTGGGCAACGTCTGGCGTTTCCCGTACCTCTGCTACAAAAATGGTGGAGGTGAGGCTGGGTCATATTGAAGCCTGGGGTCAGAGGGTGAGAGATCTTTTACTAGTCTGTGTCCTTTCCCAGTCCAGGTATACCCTGCCCAGATGTACCTCAGACACAGGGTCAGCATGCCTGAGAGCATGGCGTTGTGCCAGCCTCCAGCTGTGTTACCTTTTGGAGGACCCTCCCTCACCCTCTCTGATCCTCTGGTTTGCCCTGTCTGACCCATGGCCCCTCAGCCTCAGATGTTCAGATGTTCATGATCTCCATTCCTGTATTTCGTCATCTCTGAGAGCCTCCAAGCCTTCCCTTTTGCCATCTTTGATACCGATTTTTGCTTTTTGACCTCACCCTATGTATTCCCCAAAGCTAGTTATGTCTCTTTCTGTAAGTGGCACACCATTATCATTTGCCATTAATGCAAAGGGGAAGGGGGACAAAGGACATCCATGTTCTAGCTGTGGTGGGTTGGTTTGTTGGGTTTGGGTTTGGATTTGTGTGTGTGTTGTATCTCCTCCTGCTAGGGTCTCTGAGAGAGCCCTCTGGGGTGTCCAGGTGAGGAAGTAGCAGCTTAGAGACTGGTACTTAGAGGCTGGTGCAGAGTGGGACCAGAGAGGAAGAATGTAGGTGGCACCCACCTGCCACATGAGTGTAAAGGCAGGCATACTCCCTGCTGCCCTAGAAAGAGAGGCATTTTTTGAAGAACCCTCTCTTAGTGCTTGGTTTCTTGACCTCTTGTAGGTATCAGACCCCCTGGGAACTCTGATGAGTGTCTTAGATGCTTCCCAGAACAAGGCAGATAGCCTAGACCCAAGGTGCCCACAATTTCACATGGTTTGTTCTCCCGCTGAAGCCATTAGTGTACAACAGGTAGGACCACCCTCTCCAGATACTTTGCTCACTTCCTCCCCCTGGCACCCACCACCAGTTGGAGATAGCCACCTCCTGCCTTCCACCCAACCTGCTTCTGGACTTTCCTGGCTGCCAACCCAGGCTAGCCTGTGGCAGATGGGTGAAGCTCCAACCAGGAGGTAGTGCTGAATCTGGGTCTAGCAGACCAAGCAACCTCTGTTGGGAAGGATACTGGGGAGAAGGCAGACAGGTGGCAGGCATAGGCATCAGCCTGATGGCTTGAAGAAACTGGTAGATTTACAGATTAGTGGGTGGGATGGGTAGGCAGGCCTGGAGGATCTTCAGCAGAGTCCGAGTTTGGCCTCTGTGCTTGCATCCCTAACTCCTGATACCTTTGCTTGGGAGGGCTTGGGAGTGAGCACCTCACCAGCCATGCCGTGACAGACACAGCCTCACCCTCTCTCCTTTGCTCATTGGCAGGTGCGTTCCTCATACCGTATTTTATTTTCCTGTTTGGGAGCGGCCTGCCTGTGTTTTTCTTGGAGGTCATCATAGGCCAGTACACATCAGAAGGGGGCATCACCTGCTGGGAGAAGATCTGTCCTTTGTTCTCTGGTGAGTATGTGGCTGGAGTCACCAGGGTCTGTATGCATTGGGACTGCCAGATTTTTTTAAGTGGGTTTTTTATCTTTTGGGTTTATCAGACCTTGCCTATATCAGTGCCAGATCCAGGGCAGCTCATGTTGTCTGTCACCGACACTGGGGAGCATGGGGAAGGAAGGGAGATACAGCAGGTTCCTGACTATTTAGAAAGTCCCCTTGGGGTCTTTGTGGGTGTTTGGATGAGTGAGCTGGCTGCTGTCTTAGGATGCAGGAGCCTGGAGATCTGGGGTTCAGGCCTTGCTTCCTTCTCCTTGGGGTGGTTTTAGGGAAGTTATTGAGCCTCAATTTCTTCATCTAGAAAGCAATATTCTCACTCTATGGAGTTACTGTGAAGACAGAATGATAGCAAATCTATCCATTCATGTGTCCATCCATTCATTCTTCTATATTTCTATCCACCTACCATTCATCCATCCACCCATCCATCCATCCATCCATCTCTCTATTCATCCACCCATCTTTCCATATTTCTATCCATTCAAGTTTCTATTCATCCATATTTCTATCCATCTACCATCCATCTGTCCATCTATATTTCCATCCATCTTTCCATCTATCCATCCATCCATCTGTCTATCCATCCATTCTTCCTCCATCTTTCTCTTCATCTACCCATCTTTCCATATTCCTATCCATCCAAGGTTTCATTCATTCATTCATTCATTCATTCATATTTCTACCCATCTATTTATATATTGGCCCATCTATTTTTTCATCTATCTCTCCATGCATGTTTCCATCCAACCATCCAACTGCACAGTCAGTGTCCTGACCCCACTTCTTCCATTCATCCTGTGACTCCTCCAGCTGCCATTTCTCTAACCATTCAGCCACTTGTCCCTTTATCCAGTTGCTCCTTCATCCTGCGACTCTCTCCTGCTTACTGTTGAGATGGCCCCTTTGTCCCACAGACTGGGCACATCAGTGCCTCCCCAGTTGAAAGTGCCTCCTTTGTGACATGTGTCTATTTGCTTGTCCCACCCACAGGCATTGGCTACGCATCCATCGTCATTGTGTCCCTCCTGAACGTGTACTACATCGTCATCCTGGCCTGGGCCACATACTACCTATTCCACTCTTTCCAGAAGGATCTTCCCTGGGCCCACTGCAACCATAGCTGGAACACACCACAGTGCATGGAGGACACCCTGCGTAGGAACGAGAGTCACTGGGTCTCCCTTAGCACTGCCAACTTCACCTCACCCGTCATCGAGTTCTGGGAGTAAGGCTACATCTTGGGAGGGAGGAGTGGTGTGGGCAGGTCAAGAGGGGACAGTATCTTCCTCTGTGATTGTGGCATACCCTGTTTCTGGAGGGAAGGAGGACACACAGCTGTAGAACAAACACTCTGTGCCTTTGTCTTGTACGAGCTAGAGTTGAATCCTAGTTTACCGCCAAACGGCTATTTGATTTTTGTAGGGAAGTCCCCCTACTTTACCTTTGAGCCTCAGTTTCTTTAACTGTCAGATGAGGAAAATGTATCATTCTTCCATGGGATTCCTGTTGAGAGATGTACAGGTATTTGAAAATTATAGTTTTCTTAATGTATTTTGGGAAAAACATTCTTTATCACACAGAGAAAAATGCATTTATGTATTATGCAAATGAAAAGGTGAGTTGATAGCAAAAAATATATATCAGTTAGCTCTTAGTGTGTAACAATCATCTCCAAACATGGTGGTTTTAACCAAGTACTATTTGTTGAGCTCATGACTAGTTGCTGGAAGTTTGAGCTGTGCTCAGTTTGGTTGGTCTGATCTTGATGTGTCTTGTGGATAGTTCTTTTGTGGCCTCAAAAGGGAGTGAGTGTTAGGAGTGAGTGGCTTGTGTGACCTCATCCCTTAGTCTTCCCCCTTTGGCTTGTTACAGGCCACTCATGAGCAATAGATGGGCAAGTCCCAGCATGCAGATAATCTCCTTGTGTTAATGGCATTGGGGTAACTCATGAACTTGCATTTCAGGGCATCCTCACAGCTCATGGAAGTTGATTAGAAACCCCTGAGTATATCACTCTCCCTGTAAGCATGTGCTCCTAACTCAGGGTGCTCAGTCAGGGGTGGCCTCTCGCCTCTGAAATGACTGGGATGAGGCCTCATGGATAGCCAGGAGCCAGGGGAGAGGAAGGTCTGTCCCAGGCTACCACAAGATGAGAATCCCTCTCCTTGGCTTCAAGGAAGCAAACCTAGGGACCATCAGGAGCTGTGTTGTGATTCCTACAGGGATGAGTCAGCTGTTTTCATCTGCAGGAGGCTTCGTTTGGGTGGCCTCTGCCATGCCTGGGCCTTTTGTACTACATTCCCAGGCAGGGCCCTGGGCTTTGGGGACTTTGGGTCTCCTGGTGTATATATTTTCCACTAGCAAACAAAGGGAGTGTTAAAAGCATGGTCCCCAACCCTGTTCCCCACCCTTCAGATAGTTGAGTTTTTGAACAAAGGAATGTTGGCATTTCATTCTTTTCCCTTGAAGGGGCCCAAGGCCACAAGCCTTGGCCTTTCTGTACTGTTCTTGGCATGGCTTGGACACCGGGGCTGCCCCTCCCAGGCCTCTGGCACCTGGCCAGCTTCTGAGGTGTCTGCTGAACCTCATTACCTTCTGACTTTGAACTTGTGTTCTATCACTTCTGTCTTGGGCAGATGTGGTCTCTTCTCTGGGCCTCAGTGTCCTTTACTTGGGATGGTCACAGTATGTCCTAGGGATCATCCTGCAGCCCTACATGGCCACCCTGAAAAGCTGCTCCTTCACCTCAGGGTATTGTGCATGTCATGTCATCATTGTGATTAAACATCCTTTCTGGGGCATTTAGAATCTGTATGTAACCCCTCAAATCCCCACAGGCTCTGGTGACAAGGGAGTCACATTCTTTTCACCTTTGCCTGGTACCTGCTATTATGACATGAAGGTCTTGGAAGACTTAAGCTCAGCGCTCTGCTCAGACATCCCCAGCCCGAGTCCACTCTAGCACCCCTGTGTTGTAGAAGCCCCATGGCTTTCGTTCCTCATCAGGAAAACAGAGACAAAACCATTTCAGGAAAACCCCTGGTTCTCCAGGCTCTTGTGCAGGCTCCTCTGTGGTGCCCGTGGGTATGCTTTGCTTTCATGAGGGCTGACTTCTGCCCACACTGGGCCTGCACAGGCTCTGGACCTGACTTTGAATTCTAGAAGAACCTCTAAGCATTCCTTAGCATGAGCCTGGGATCCAGCGAGCAGAGCTACTGAGCAAGCTGAGGTGAAGACCTGGCCAGCTTCTTGCTGATCCTGTGTGCAGACGCGGTCAGTGGGCAGAAGCATCAGCAAATCTGTGGGGCTTCCTGCTCCCAAGAACCTACCCTTGTGTTGGGTTTGAAACAGTGGAAAAGAAGGCAAAAGGGTGAGAGCAATGAACTATTTTGATGCAGAGGCTCCTGCTTCCTTTTCTTTTCCTTCTCCTCTTCTTCATTTGATTTATTTTAGGAGGGCTGGGGTAAGCACATCAGGACATGCGTGCCGGTCAAAGGACAAGGACTATCGACTCAGTTCTCTTCTCACACTTTTTACACGAGTCTCAGGGACTGAACTCGGGTTGTTAGATTTAAAGGCAAGTGCTTTTTCCCAGTCAGCCCTCTAGCTAGCATCTGAGATTTCTTAAGTAGGTGAAAGAGCAAGGCATTGTGGGAAACTCTCACATTTCATATGCAGTTCACTGGCCCTCCATCATGCATGGCAGGATCCAGCCACTCTCCCTGTGCACACCGCACCCCTTGATGAACCCTATATTGCAGGTAAAGGACACTCGTTGGCTTCTTGCTTGCTCTCTGCCTTGTCCTTGAAACTCTCTCGCATCCCTGCTAAAGAGCCTCACCTGTCTTCCCCACGTTGTGATCTTGCCCTGCCAGGGAGGAGTAGGTGAGGGCAGTGCTGCTCACTGAGCCTGGCCCAGGTTCCGGCAGCTTTCCCTTGTGTCTTTTGCAGATCTTAAGGTCTGGCAGCCAAAGAGGGGTAACAGGCTTGGTGGGAGCAGAGTGCCCCCTCCCCCAGTTTCTAATCACTGGATGACTGTCAGCCACCCTGCCGCCCCTCCCATCTGCTGGTTACCAAGGAGGCAGGAAGACCTCAGAGGGGAACTCCCCTCCCCAGTGTGGCTTAAGTGTGGCTCCCACACGTCCCAGCCCTCTGATGTCAGGGCAGTTGGAATGCCAAGCCTCAGTCTCCTCCTGCTCTGTGAGCCAGAGTTAGCTCAGCCCCAACACTCACATCTGCTCTCTGGCATTCAGGAACCTGGATGAGTTTTGGTTTTAGGGTTCTGGGGAGCCAGCATGGACACAGGTCCACTCTTAGTGAACCTTTGGTCTGTGTTCCACCCCTCATCCCACACCGTGATACAGGGCAGGCCCTGGAGCTGAGTCCATGGTCACAGGTCACATGGTGCACTGCTGCCTATGTGCATGCACGTCTGTGTTTCCTCAGTCTCTGGTCAGGCATGGACTCCTGTATCAGGGGTCTGTATCATAGACTGACCCTGCCATACTTACCTGCCTGTAAAGCCAGGAACAGCCTCAGCTCAGATTCCCACGAGAAGTCAGGAGGCTCCAGAGACTGACATTTTATGCTGACATTAGGGTACGTTTAGTGGCTACATGGTGGGGTCACAGAGCTTCTGCCCCTGTGGCCCCATCCCACACTGGTCCTCACCCTCTGAGGTCACCTCTGTCTCTAAAACTCCTGCTTCCCTCACAGGCCTTAGAGGACAGGCGGGGCCAGGTCTGGCCAAAAGCCCTTCAGCAGGCTGGAGCCAGGCCTTCCTCAGAGGCTCCTGCAGAGCCCCCTGGGAGCCCAGCATGGATCATTAGATTCTATTAGAATCAAAGAAATGAGTCATATTTGCAAACAAACCCTGCTCAGCCAATCTTCCTCCATAGCTGTCGGAAGGAGGAGGTGGTGCGGGAAGGGCCGTGTGGGGGCCCCATGCTCAGGCGGACGGACGGCCCTTTTATAATTGTTCCCTCTGCCAGTCTCCAGGGGACTGCTGCAGCCAATAAACGGCTGGCCTGCTGTCAAAAGGAAACGATTTGGCCCACTCCGAGGGCGAATTTACATCTCCAAGTGCTGACTGGACGGCAGCAGGGCAGCCGGCTGCAAACACATGTCCAGCCCAGCCACTCCTTTTTAGTTCCCGTCCTGGCAAGATGTAGCCCTTTTTTTCTTGGAAAAGATCTGCAGCTTACCTCTGGAAGATAGTGAGGAGCCCAAGCCTGCAAGTCCTGGCTTGAGGCACACTGGGGACATCAGAAAGAAAGGAGCCAGCTCCAGGCTTGATGACTGACTGCCTAGGGTCAATGAGAGGCTGAGCCTCAGTTTTCCCCAGCTACCAAATGGCTCTAATGAATTCCCTCACCTAATGTCAGGTGAGCTCCTTCATGTGCCAGGTGCTGTGGTTGGGACAGATGCAGGTCCTGTGTACACAGAGCTAGCTTGGTAGTAGACAGACATGTTAACCATTCAGAAAGTACAATCCTAATGGAAAAGCTCTCACTGCAGAACTAGTGCTAGGGAAGGGGACTGCTGGGGTGCTCTTGATGGAGGGTGTCCTGGGGAGCGGTGCCTCAGTGAGAGCCCTGGAAAGAGGCTGTCTGTGAATGGTGGAATTGTGCAGCTGAGGAAGCCACTAGTTCCACAGTTCAGGGACCACACACAACCCCCTGAGGAAGACGTCAGGGGGCAGATGAGGGAGAGAGGCAGACAGCTGTACACCCACGTTGTCTGGCTTCCTGTGTTTGCTGTCCGAGTCTTCTTGTTAAGTACTTTCCACATTCTTTCAAGCATATAGCTTTGAGTGGAAGGTAACAGGGACTGGTTAGGATGGAGGTGGGAAGAGGTGGAGCCAAGGGGCATGTGAGCTGGCACTGCAGATTCTGTGGGGTCCCTCTGACAAGCGTGGAGGACGATATAGCAGGGAGGCTGGGAAGGAGTTACTGTAGTGGGTTGGGGATGTGGTAGGGCCTGAGCAGGGCATTGTGGGAGAATGTAGGAGGCACCTGAGAGTGCCCTGTGGCAGCGATCCCTCATGCACAGCACCACACAGTTTACTGAGCCCTGTGCTCAAAGCTGCGAGAAGGCCCAGGGGAATCCATGAGTCCCCCTTGTTGGGAAGCAACAGAGAGAGCACTAGGGGAGGGTCCCTGCTGGCATTCAGGTGGCTGGCTACTCAGCTCAGCTCTGCCTAGGGCTTTGCCAGAGCCCGACAGGACAGTTTGTGACCCTGGTGTGCTATGTAAAACCTGAGGACAGACCTGTATTATTTCAGTATTGCATAAATTTAGGAAGAGGCAAGAGGATCAACCATTTAAGGCCATCCTGAGCTACATGAGACCCTGTCTCAAAACAAACAAAAAAACCACCACCACCACCACCATCAAACTGTTTAAATATGTTTAAATATGTCCGTAAAGCTATATCACAAATAAACAGCAAGAGAGCTGCCTTTATTGCTGAGTCCCTCTCCCTGGGTGATGCTTACTTGCTGGTATATGTTCAATTTCTATCACAATGGCCATCCTGTGCAGATGTACCCTACTCTGCTGGCTCCCTCTGTCCCCCAGGGTGTTATATTGCTTTATCAGCACATCAAGAACTTGACACTGGTCTGTTGGCCATGTGGCATTCCAGTGTGCCTGCCCCAAAGCTTTCTGTACCCTGCAGAGGGGCACTTTGGTGCATACTCTGTCTATGAGCCCCCATGCTGGAAGAATAATAGAAGATGGTCTTGGAAATGGAGTTATCGAGTCAGGGAAATGTACCTTCAAATGTCACTCGATGTCATCATGGGTGTCATCATGAGTCCTATAGGGACTGTCCCCAGCAGCAGAGGAACAGAGGACTTACATGCTCATCTTAGCTGCCCAGAGCTAGTCTGCATGATGGTGCCTTGCAGGGTGAGCACTGTTGGGCAGCTGGCTTGCCTAGCAGGGTGGGAGAATGGATAGCAAGGTGGTTGTGTTCTGGATGGGGCTGTCAGGACCAGGAAGATCTGGCTTTAGAGTTTTGAGCTTCTTGAAGGATTGCCCCAAAGAACAGAGACATGGTTTCATGGCCAAACATCAACTGAATAAATGGCTGTCAGCATGTTGTCCATGGAGTGGTCGGAGCCGGTGGGAAGAGAGCAGGCTTCAGCAAGTCACCCGGAGCATCATCAGCAGTGGAGGGCAGGCCAGGGAGAGGGCTGTGTGTGAGGGTGTGGAATAGGGCTACATTTTTCTCCCCTGATGTGGCCCATTCACAGAGAGCACGTGGGCTGTTTCTCCCCGCGCTTTGAGCTTCTGTGGCTGGCACCCAAGTGCTGAACGTTAAATGGGAAGGGCTTTTTGTTCTGTGGTGCGTGCTGCCAGGTCTCAGCTTGGCAGGGGCCCAACTGGACGTGATTGACCGTTAGCCTGCTTTGTGAAGGTACCCCATGATGCTGCCCCGAGGCACCAGATGATCCTAGCTTGTAGTGGAGACTGGAGGCCCCTGTACTATTTAAAACTGTTTTTATGTCTATAGATGTTTTGTGTGTGTGTGTGTGTGTGTGTGTGTGTGTGTGTGTGTGTGTGTGTGTGAAGGGGGTGGGGGAGAGAGAGACAGGGAGAGGGAGTGTGTGTGTGTGTGTTACCACTTGTTTGCCTGATGTCCCTAGAAACCAGAAGAGGGCGCTATGTCTCTTGGAACTGGAGTTACACATGCTTATGAACTACCATGTGGGTGCTAGGAATAAAACCCAGATCCTCTGGAAGAGCATACAGTGTTCTTAACCTTTGAGCTAGCCTTCTAGCTCCTGGAGGCCCTTTAAAAGTAGGTGCTATTTTTTTTTAAGATCAGACCATATTGCAACACAGTTGAGAGAGCTGTGGCTTTGGAATCAGGCAGGCCCCTGGAGTTTTGGTGACCTTGAGATGTGGGCAAGTGGACCCTCCAAGCCTTGGTTTTCCCATCTGTGAAATGGGGTAGTGAGCCGTACCCCTTGGAATGAATGAGATAATGGCAGTCAGGCTCTGCAGGCTTCTGTTTCTTGTGTGAGGCTCACACACCATTCTAGCTACACAGTGAGGGCACTGATATCACTGTGAACAGCAGGATAAAGATCAAGGAAAGGAAGGTTGCCTCTCCTTTAGACTTGGGGCTATATCATCCATCCATCCAGTAATGTGAGGCTTGGTTCTTCTGGGGGTGGGGTGGGGTGGTCATTCACTCAGTGGGTGTTTACTGAATTCCGCTGTGTTCCAGGTGTCATCCTAGGTCCCGAGAACAATGAACGACTGTAGGTCGTATGTGTCGCTTGAAGGCCATTTGAGAGGGACCCTGGGATTTATTCCACATTCCATGTGGAGGCTGCTTTGCTCAGAGGGCAGCCTTATGGTCTTTACTCCTGCAGAGGGTGGCCTGGGACCCAGAGCTGGAAAGAAAACAGTCTTTGTCTGGGACTCTTGGAGTGTGGAGACCCTGTGTCCTATCAGCTGTGGGTGGCATGTCACCTGGAGGCCAGTGTCCAGGGAAGCGGTCTCATGCTCAGCAGGGGCTCTGCGAGACACTGGATACCTGGTTTCACAGCCATTTTGGCTGTAAGTACCCCATGTGGCTTCCTATGGCTCCTTCCCTATAGGGAGGGCCCCAGGGAGAGAGTGTGTGTGCAACAGCAGACTAGCAAAGATGGCCAGAGGTCAGGAGAGATGGCCAGAGGTCAGCAAAGATAGCCAGAGGTCAGCACTTAAGTCCAGTTTCTGACTCCACAGACCCCAGCTCAGCTGTGTGACCCTGAGCAGGGTTAGAGGCCTCTTCTCCCGGAATTGTCCTAAAAGCCATGGACTTGCTTCTTCTTGAGAGCAGGGTTTTGCTTAAGCATCTGCTGTATACCAGCATCTTCTCTGTGTGTATACTCTCATCCTGCAGTATGTGGTCAGGTGTATCAGGGGACAGCACCAGCAGACCTTGGTATGGTATCAGACTTTTTTCTGTGGTTATTTTCCTCATAAGCTACTCCAGTAAGATAGGTACCCTGGGTACCCTGTGTCTATACAGGACCCACTTTGCCTTTCTGAGTGTTATACCTTGAGGAAAATTTAGATAATATGCAGGGTATTTGTTGTTGTTGATGACGATGTTGTTGTTGTTGCTGGTTTGGTTTGTTCTTTTGAGAAAGGATCTGACTATGTAGCCCTGGGTAATCTGGAACTCATAATCCTCCTGCCTCAGCTTGAGATACAGGTACATACCACCACCATTCCCAGCTAACAATCCGAGTTCTATCAAGGAAGCTAGCACAGAGGGTGCTGGGAAGGGAGTCACGCCCACTTTACATACTAAGAGAGGCCTGGATTGGTTAGATAACTTGCCCAAGGTTAACAGTTGGAGAGAGGCTGAGACTTGAACCCAGTGTTTGCCCCACAGTCAAAATTGAAGGTTGTAGTCTCAAGCATGGGTCATACAGGTGATCACTCCTCATTTACAAATGTATGTGTGCACGTGTGTGTGTGTGTGTGTGTGTGTGTGTGTGTGTGTGTGTGTGTGTGTGTGTACACGTGTGCGTGCGGTCAGAGAACAACTTGAAAGAGCCAATCCTTTACTTCCACCATGCAGGTCCCATGCATGCAGGCCAGTTCAGCAGCCTTGGCAGCAAGTACCTTTTTGCTCAGCCAACTAAATCAGTCTCCACTTTACAGATGAGGAAACAGAGGCTCGGGGACTTGACTTGCTCATGGCCAGGCTGGAGTGAGCCTGAGATCACCTATTAAGAATCCTGACTTTGGTTTTTTTGTTTGTTTGTTTGTTTGGTTGGTTGGTTGGTTGGTTGTTTTTTTGGTTTTTTTTGGGTTTTTTTTTTTTGGAGACAAAGTCACACTCTGTCGTCTAGGCTGGCCTGGAATTCATGATGTAGCCCAGGCTTGCCTCAAATTCAAGGCAGTCCTGTCTGCCTTAACCTCCCCAGTGTTGGAATGAAAATGAGCACTTTGTAGTTCATTTTGTCATGGTGCCGGTAACAGAACCCAGGGTCTTGCCCATGCTGGCTTAGCTGCCAAGTGGCCCCCAACCCCTGACCTCTTGTTCTCTTTCCCTAAAGGCGCAATGTGCTCAGCCTGTCCTCCGGAATCGACAACCCAGGCAGTCTGAAATGGGACCTCGCGCTCTGCCTCCTCTTAGTCTGGCTCGTCTGTTTTTTCTGCATCTGGAAGGGTGTTCGATCCACAGGCAAGGTGAGTGGACTCCATCCCCTGCCTCAGGGACAGCCCCACTGTGGCCAGCTCCTCTTGAAGGCTGAAGTACCTTTCAGTGAGTGCTACCTAGAAGGAGGTTCCATGTTGGACATAGGAGTGCTCTGACAAGACACACACACACAGCCCCGTGTGGCTTTGTCTCTTACTGGGTAAAGTCCCTGGGTGTCCCCTACTCACTGATCAGGAGATTAGTGACCTTGTGACTGGCAGGCAACCAAGGTGTCCCCACTGAGCTTCTGTCACCAGCCACTGATGTGCACTGTTGGTATGGTGAGCTAAGCTAGCGGAGCCAAAGGCCAGTGGCGGCCCTACTGCTGGCTTTGATTATCCACCCACAATGTGGACCCTAACTTTGCAAAGTGATCTGGCAGCACCCAGAGTTTAAAAGAGATGCTGAAGCAGGACCACCCAGCTGCCCTGTATGACTGTCCTTGTACAGGGTGCAGAGCCCCCTGCTGTACTGAACCTCAGTCTGAAGGGAAGCCAGCCAGGCCTGGACCACTCCCTGCTAACATTCTCCGTAAGACAAATAGGCAATGTGATGTTGTCTGTTCTCTTAGGGACCCTGCCCACTGTGCTTCCTACTGCCCCACAGTCCTGGGAGCGTGCTTGTTATTCTCCTATAAACACCAAGGAAGCTAAGACTCATAAGAGGTCAGGCAGCTTGTCTAAGAGCAGCCCCTCCCCTGAGCTGCCCCCTTGGCTGTTGAACAGTGAACTTGAGGGTTGAGATGAGGCACATCAAGATTCAGGTCTGCAGACCAATGGACCTGTCCTTCACTCTTGAGGAAGTAGCAATTGCCTTCTTCCCTCTGCCTCCTTTTCCCATATAAAGCTAGTCTGTCCAGGAGTGTCTGGGGGAACTCTGGTGCTAAGCATGCTGGAGAGAGTCAGTCCGGTTCAGTTGTGATGTCCTTTGAGCCTCTTGTATGTGGATCTCGTTGTAGAAACAGAGTGAAGGTATCTACATGTTCAACATGTGTGGCTACTGGGAAGAGCTAGAAAGATGAGCAGGGGGCACATGTGCCATTTATAGGGTGGCTGGGCAAAAGTGACTGTGGTGACTGAGCCAACAGGAGTAGGGGATAGAGAGTTGAGTATCTGAAGAGGGTTGCAGACAGAGGCAGTGGTCAGTGTAAAAGGCCCTGGAGTGCATCTGGCCAGGATGTAGGGAGCTTACTTCAGTCTTATGGAGTAAGTTGATGTCTACAAGGCACAGTCAGCAATGTTTGAGACACAGCACACTTACAAAGGGGACAGAGCCAAGGCCAAATAGGGGGGTGCCAGGGTGTAGCTATGGCTACTGTGAAAACATGACTGGCCAGAGGCACCCCAATCTACCCTGAGCTATACCCTGCTTGTGAGGCACGTGTGGTTCCTAGAACAATAGCAGCCCTGATGGGTCAGAGAAGCCAAGACAAACAACTCTGTGGACTTTCTCCAGCTCAGTGCTGAGAGGCCTTCAGAGGCCATCCGCCTGCCCGCCTACCCCATTTAGGGGCCCACCCACTGGCTGGCTTCAGCTTCCAGCCCTGGCTGCACACCAGATGTGGCCAAGTTTGTTTCTGTGGCTAACTTAGTCCAGGAGACGGGAGGGTGATGGATGGAGGACCCGAGTTCAGGTGCTTGGCTTTTCTTTCCTGGCCTTTCCAACTCTCTGAGGGTCTGAAACAGGTCCCAGGATGAATGTCAGTTTCACTTATTCAACTAACCAGGTTGCTGAAATACTCACGAGTCACCTCTATGTTGGCGACAGCTCATTTAATCCCCCTGAAGTTCTCTGATCCTGTACAATTGAAACTGAGGTTCAGAGAGCTTAACTAACGTTCCCCAACGCTACACAGCTTGTCGGTGACCAGACTGGGATTTGAACTCAGGCAACTCCCTTCTCCCACCTCTCCGTCTCATCCTCGTGCTGGCTGGCAGGTGCAGGGAGGCAGAAGCCTGGCATGTTCCTGCTTGCTCTCACAAGGAGACAGGTTGTTGGTGCTCACCCTGGAAAGGTCTGGATCTGTGTGTGGCTGGGTCTGTGGTCACACTCCAGGACAGCCTGTTTTGTCAGAAACAAAGCAGAATGGGGCAGACAGGGCTAGTTCTGGGTTTGGACCCAGCTCTGTCCATTATAAATGGAATGACTTTACAAAACCTCTTACCTTGCTCAGCCTCAGTTTCCCCTGGTGTAATGTAATCGAATGAGCTTGCTGGTCAGGCCATCTGCTCCCAAGTAAAGCTAAGTAGCAGGAGACCGGAAGCCAGGTCCCTCTTGCAAACCCACTAACCTCCAGAGGACCAGGGATGAGGTGCCCCCTAAGCCTCCATTTTCCACAAGGCCTCTGGCCCTGTTCTGAAGGATCAGCAACAGGAGTGGAAAAATACCACGTCCCACAGCAAGGCCTACTGGGCCACAGTCAGGGGCCCAAGGTGGCGCCTGGCACCAGCCTCTCCCTAGAGGATCCCGAGGGACAGTCACGGAAAAGTTGAGAGAATGGTTCTCGGGCTCATCCAAGGAGTAGCAAAGGCTACAAAACAAGGGTAGCTTTTTCTAGAGAGACGGCTGGGTAGGTGTGATGGGGAGGTGGCAGCAACAGTAACACTCCCAAAGATAGGGGAGCCCCAAAAGTACTTGGCCTAGATTAGATCCTACCTCTGAACACCTACTTCTAACTGGGGACTCCAGACAGGTGACATGACGGCTGGTATGGCCTGTTTGCTCACAAGGGAAGGGACATGTTGTAATGGCTCATCCAGGTATGGTAAGTATTAAGTAAGTTCATAGCACATAGTAGGCTTATTGAAGAGGCAAGCCAGGGAGCCCTCCCCACCCCAGTGAGCCCACCAGTGCTTCTGGCCACAGTCCACTGACTCTGAAGTGTTTGTAGCCCTCTGGGGAACCCCGTGGCGTGCCTTTCTATGGTCATTGTTTACCAGTTTGGGTGTGGCTTTGCAGGGCCTCAGAGAGGGGACCTGGCCAGGGGTGCCTGCCTGCCTAGCCACAGGAAGGGAGGGGACAGGAGGATTTTCTTTCTTTTATACTTTTAGTGGCTTCCTGATTGGCCTTTGTCCCGGGTGTCTGTCAGACCATCACGGGAAAAGAAGCGAGGGTGGCTGGGGACACAGAGGCCCAGAGAAAGAAAAAAGGCATCCAGGGGAGGGGTAGCAGGCAGGAGAGGGCCCTCCTTTAAGCCCTGCCACCACCTTCTGGGCTGTTTCCAAACACTCCCTGAAGACCTCGGTAGAGGGTGAGATCAGAGTTCCCCCTGGAAGCGGCAGCCACAGTTGCCAACTGGGAGGTAGGATAGATGAGCGGTAAACTCCAGCTGACCCTCTGGGCCAGTCCATCTCCTTATCTTAGCCTCAGAGCTGGGAACCTAAGCCTATCTAGTCCACGTCTCTCCCCTAAAAGTGGGGAAGGGTAGTGATAGTACCAGCCATTGTGCTTGAGTTCCTCTCCAAGGGGCTTGACCTCCTAGAAAGTATGGCCTCCCTCAGGCCTTCTACCCATGGTAAAGGCCAACTACCCTGCAGTGGGGTGGCTAAACAGCTCATAGGACCAGGCAAAGGGCATTATTACCCATCTCTTCCTCATCCCAACCCTAGCCACACAGCGTGACCCCATGGGTCTCCTGTAAGCTGGGAACCTGCTGGGTCTTTCCCATTCTGGGCATGACCTTAGGGAAGTTCCTGCCTACCTCTCAAGTCACTGTCAAGCAGGCTGTATGTCTTGACAGTCATCGGCTGGGCTCTGACCGTGCCGATGCTCACCCATCTTCCCCTGGATAAGGGCTGCTGTGACTCTTGTCCTCATTGTATATGAGAAGAAACCCAGAGAGAGTGACCAACATGGCCTGCATCTCAGAGTTGGAGCTGACCCCTTGTCTCACTCTGTATCCCCAGGCAGGCCTTGAACACATCTGCCTCAGCCTCCTGGGTGCTAGGATTACAGATGTGCACCTATACCTGCTTCTGTCTTTTTTTTTTTTTTTTAAATATGTGTAGGTATGTTGCCTAAATATTATGTGTGCCTGGTGTCAGAGATGACCAGAGATGTCAGGTCCTTTGCAACTGGAATTTCAACTGGGTCTAAGCTGCCACGTGGATGCTGGGAATCAATCTTGGGTCCTTTGCAAAAGCAGCCAGTCCTCTCAGCCACGTGTCATCTCTCGAGCCCTTTCTTTACTCCCAACCCCCCCACCGACCCCTGTGTTATACTGATAGTTGTCATGCTAGCCGATATGTGCTGAGTGCCATGTGACCACGGGCTGAGTCGTTGCCTAGGGTCCCTGATAGTTGACTCAGTCTGTATGTTTGTATTTTTGCATAATCTCTTCAAAGGGTGGGCATGCTTTCTGTCTTGCCTGCTTTGTTAAATTCTGAGCCTGAATGGGCTATGTGAATTATCCACAGGATTTTTTTTTAAATCTATAAGAGAGACCCTTATGTCATATTTAAGGAAAGTGGCAGAGGCTCAGGGGTCGCACAACACACTAAAGACGGCACGGCAAGTGAGACCAATATGTCTCTAGGGTCCTTGCTGCACCCAGGGCAAGCACGTGCCTCTGAGAGAAGAGGATGGCCCACACTTCATTGCAGCAAGGACACTCACAAGTCTACCCGATGCCTTCTCGACAACAGGTTGTCTACTTCACCGCTACTTTCCCGTTTGCCATGCTTCTGGTGCTGCTGGTCCGTGGACTGACCCTGCCAGGTGCTGGTGAAGGCATCAAATTCTACCTGTACCCTGACATCAGCCGCCTTGGGGACCCACAGGTACAGCAGGGTGTGGTACCTCATCCCAAGACCCTGTATAAACCGGTGGTGCACACAGGGTACAGATGGCAGTGTTTTCTCTGGCTCTTTGATGCCCATGTGTAGCCAACCATTACTGCCTGGTACTTCTCTCCTGGGCCAGTAGTGGCTCACAGTCCTTCTGAGCTACAGAGCCTGCCTCAGGCAATCACTCCTTGCTAAGGCGAGGAGGGGCCCCTGTTCCAGCCACATCAGGACCAGAGACTCAATGTTTAGGATACCATCCTCAGATAGGATCAATGGTGCTCTGAAGGTTAAGGGGGTCAAATTGTAAGTCCCCCTGTCTCAGCACATAGCTGAAGAGTGTTAGAGTTGGTGAAACCCCTGGAGGCTTTTGTGTGTCTTTTGAGACCTTTGTCCCAGGCTCCCAAGCCCCTGGGAAGCAGTTGAAAATTGGAGCAGAGCAGGGTTGGTGGCCAGCCTGAGCTGTAAGCTGGGAAGGTAGGCTTGCTGCCTTCCAGAGCTATAAGCTACAGTCCCTAGAGAAGTAAAGAATGCCTTGTGTTCTAACTTAGGTCTCAGACTAAGCCATCACAGCCGTCAAAGCTGCCTTGGTGTGCTTGATGTGGACCGTGGCAACTTAGCAATAGACTCAGAGAAGACTGCTCTTTACTGAGTGTGGAAAGTTGTTTGCAGGGGCAGGGTAGGCTAGGGGCCCATTCTGTAGATATGAAAAGCAAGGTTTCAGGAGTGGTACTGGTCACTCCAGAGTTAGAGGCCTTAACTGATGCAGGAAGAAGAGGGTCTTCCTCTGGGGTTCTAGATCTGCCCTCTGGGGTTCTAGATCTGCCCTCTGGGGTTCTAGATCTGCCTCTGGGGTTCCTTGCAGCTCGCCTGTGTAGACATTGTCATGGTTAATCACCCCAGGCAACCACCCTAATGCTCTTCCCCTCTTCAGGTGTGGATCGACGCTGGAACTCAGATATTCTTTTCCTACGCAATCTGCCTGGGGGCCATGACCTCACTGGGAAGCTATAACAAGTACAAGTATAACTCGTACAGGCAAGTGTCGCGCTGGCGGGCCCGGTGGACGTTAGAAATGATGATTAAAGAAAAAAAAAGAGAAGTAGGGAGCGTGGCTTCCTTGTGTTGTGATTAACTTACCCCCTGACGTGTGTGTAACTTAGGGACTGTATGCTGCTGGGATGCCTGAACAGTGGTACCAGTTTTGTGTCTGGCTTCGCAATTTTTTCCATCCTGGGCTTCATGGCACAAGAGCAAGGGGTGGACATTGCTGATGTGGCTGAGTCAGGTACGGTGGTGTCGGTGGCAGTGGTGGTGGGCACTGCCACCTAGTGTGTAAGATGAGTACTGCAGGCATGGAGCCAGACCCCAGGGGGATGGAGGGAGCCTGGCTTTTACATAGACATCCCCTCTCCCCCCAAGATGTGCTCCCATACCTGAGTACAAAGGCTACAGTTAAAGGTCCTCAGTGCATTCTGGCCCACTGAAGGTGGGAGGAGCAAGGGCGGTTGAGATGAAACTTGGTGGCTGTTTTAGTTGTGGTCTTCCAGCCCCCAACACTTCCCCAGCATCCGCTGGCTTTAGCCATGGAAGTTGGTTTTCTAATAAGGCTCAGGTCAGCCACAGCTAGCACACCAATCACCAGCGCTGCTGACATCTCAGCCTTGGTTTCTGTGGTTTGCATTTGGCACCTGGCGGGCTCCAGTGCCAAGCCGATCCACTCTTGAGTCCTTCCTGTCTATGTTCCAAACCTCACCCCTCCCAGCCTCCACCACAGTCACCAGGAGCGAGAGGGCAGGGGAGAAACATCACTCAGAGCCCACGACAGAGCCGATTTGGGAGTAGGATATGAGGACACTGTTGCCTTTGGGGAGTTGGGGCCCTGTTGGCCCCATGTTGCTACTCAAGATGCTAACATTCACAGAATGGATGGTCGATCTTAGGGTCAGGGGCTCTTCCTTAGCAACATGGGATCCAGAACTCCAGCAAAGAAGGTTCTGGAACATGGTCTTGACTCCTACTACCTCATCACGGTTTTTTAGGGGTCTGGGCTCTAGTCGCCCTGTAGTGGATGGGGTTCTGGGGTGGATATCACCAGGGGCCACCTCCTCACCCCATTCTCTTGCAGGGTGGTCAGGTGTTATCCAACCTAATTACTCTGGGGCTTCTAGAGGCTGCCAAGAGCCATGGGTTGGGTCTTCCTTCAGGCCACATGGATGGGTGAGATAGGGAAGACTGTCCTTCATTATTCTAGGTGTTTTTTTACAGACCAGGGCAGGTACCCTAAGTCCCTGCCATTCTCTTCCCTCGATCTCCTTATATTTGAAACTTAAGGTCATGTCTCAGTTCTCTGATCCTGAGCCTTGGTATTGGAAGGTCAGAGGGTACCTTGATACTTTGTGTCTAGATCATCTAGATATTCATGTCTCAGCGGAGATCAGGTTGCCTTGGTATTGGAAGGTCAGAGGGTACCTTGATACTTTGTGTCTAGATCATTTAGATATTCATGTCTCAGCTGAGGGCAGGCTAGGCTCATAGGCAATGTATCTGGATGCCGAGTCTCCACCCACTACACGTCTGGAGAGCCATCCAATGTGGCCATTTCACTGGATCCTCTGACCTCAGGGACCTCAGAGACTATTCATCCTCTGTCAGCTGCTGGGCCATAACGCAGCCCCTCCTCCAGTGTGAACAGCACACTGTGCACACATATCTATTTCACTGTGTCCCAGTTGGACACTCAGAAGAACTATTTACCCATTCTCAGAAGCTCCAAAGGCAGGGAAGGGCCTGAGGGCACAGGACCTCAATCACAGCCTCTTGTGTTGGAAGTTGTTTAGCAAGGGGCCCAGCACCTCTTCCAGACCCTCTACAAATGTCGATATCCCCCACTTACACATGCAAAGTGATTCCAAAGCCGTTACGGGGTTCCACTAAAAACACAGAGGAAACTTGTTATGGGAGAAAGATGGGGTTCACCAAAGAGATCTCTGTGCACAATGGGCATGTTCACACCGTGCATGTAGTCAGTCCGAGTGGCTTCTTTTCTTTTATCCACTTCAAAGACCTCGTCCACGCTCCTTCCCCACAGTGATGTGTAAGCAGCCAGCACAGCAAGAGGGATGGTGACTCTAAGATTTTTTTGGCAAGCACCATAACAAAGAAAAGTGCATTTGAACAAGGGTATTGCACAACCAAGGGAAGCCCAGGCAGAACATGGCGTGCTTCACTCGGGGCATCCCAGCAGTCTAAGTATTCTCGGCTTCTACTCGCTCAAGTTTACTGTGGTTGTAGAGGAGGGTGCTTGGCCCCTCTCCTGAGGCTGGTTTGAGAAAATCTAAAATGAAGGACAGAAAGAAGTGAATTGACTCTGTTCACAGTGCCTGGTGCGGAGGGTTGGGGGTACACCACCTTTTACATCTGTCTTGTAGTTGGCTAGTCCTGATTGCTCATTCTTGAGGTGGACAAGGCAGGTCCAGAGCTTTGAACTTCAGGGGGAGCCGAATGCTTTTGGTTCTAACTTGAGCCCAAGTATATGTTTCATGATGTCCCCGGTGGGAGGTGCATGTTCTGAGCCCCCTGCTCTCAATCTTGCTCATCCAAGCAGCTTTCAGCTTGGTAAGCAGCCGCACCTGTTCCCCTCACAGAATCTTCTAGTATCACCTTCTAGCAAAACTCAGCGGCTGCCCCAGGTCGTTGTTTCAGTAGGGTTTCTCATTTCTCAGGCTGAGCAGACCTCATTGTAAGACTTCTCCTCCCCCGCCACAGTTGGGGTTGTTGATGCTTTACTAAGTGAATTTTTTTTTTTCAAAATTGGTTTGTTTTTGTGGATTCTCCCCCCCCCCCCCCCCCCCGCCTCCTTCTTAAGCCATTCATCCAGTTTTGATGATTGTTTAATGTTTGCTTTAAAGTGTAAAACATCTCCCGCAGTTTGGCCCATATTTCTTCTTGATTGGTTTGTTTTGTTTCTAGTAGTGGATTTTACTTTAGTTTGTCAGCCCTCTTGTGGGCCCAGTCCCAGCTAGCTAATCTCTCCCAGGAGTCTGTTTGGTGGTGGTGGAGGAGGGGGGCGTTGTAAGCAGGAGATGTTTGTGTTCAAATGACCCTGTGAGAGGCACTCAGAGTGGGCGGAGCTCTTGTCCCCTTTGCCTCTGAGTCTGGCCAGAGCCCTTTTCTGGGCAGTGGTATCCACTTCCAAGAATCTGAACATGAGGATCCTGGGACTACGACCCTCAGATCTCAGGGGAAACTGATGTCCCCCAAAACATATAGAGGAAGTGGTGGATGAGGACTGAGATGTGGCTAGTCTCCTGGGCCTCGGCACCTTCCTTCAGTGCCAGGCCTGACTGTTTTTACCTTGCCTTGTGTGAACTTGGGTCCTGTAGGGGACAGAGGCCCCCATAGGCATGTCCTTGAAGAGCCATTTACCCTGTGGGGCATCTGAATGCTTTTTTTTTTCTCTTTCCATTCAGTGTTTTAGCCATTAACTCAAAAACAGAAACGGTTCTTTGCAAAAGAGGGTTTTATGGATCAGATAACCACAACTTTCCTTCCAGCCAATGTCAATGTGCCACTTTGGTGTGTAAGGGGAGGGTCCTACTTTCCCCAAATCTCTGGCTACCTGAGCCCCAGATTCAGCCCCCACTCCCTGCCCCTAGGATCCCGTGTCTATACGGGTTTAGATTCAATTGAGAGGAGGCCATGTGCTGGGTAGGAGACAGACGCTCACATGGGGCCCCTCCCAAGCCCCACTGGTCTCTTTCTCTGGCTCCTCCTGCATTTTGGGCTTAGGTGACCCCCCTCCCTACTCAGATGTGAGTGTTCTGTGAGGCCCAGGGTTTCGAGTAGCATGGTGCTGATGTGTGTTCTCCTGTGTCCCCCCTCCCCGTTTCTCTCCCTCAGGTCCTGGCTTGGCCTTCATTGCCTACCCAAAAGCTGTAACCATGATGCCGCTGCCCACCTTTTGGTCTATTCTGTTTTTCATTATGCTCCTCTTGCTTGGACTGGACAGCCAGGTACGTATATGTGGGGCTGTGGCGCTCGTGTGGGCAGCCTCACTGTGAGAAGCCATCCTTATTGAAGCTGAGGCATATTCAGACTCTTCCCCCTCAAGCTCCCACCTCACAGGCTTCAACCTGGTTCCCCCAGGGCCCTGGGTTGAAGAAGGCCTCAGCCCAGCATTGGGGGGAGATCCTCCACTCTAACACTCAAGGCTGCTACCTCAAGCAAGGAGATGAGGGTGACTGGGGCTGTGGTTAAGGTCAAACTATAAATGAGAAATAGAAGGCTGGGACCCAGAGGTACAGGTGTCAGAGCATGTGTCAGCCATTGTCTGGGCCACTACAGTCTGTCCAGAAAAGATGAACCACATTTGGGACACTGCTTTTGGTTCAGGCCAGCTTGTCCCCACTCCTCTGATTGCTATACCATCTGCCCCGTCTGGCCCTCCCAGTTTATTTCTTGGGTGGAATCCAAGGCTTCACATGGATCAAGCATGTACTCTACTCGGAGCCATGCCCCAGCCCCATGCTAGGGTTTCATAAGAGGCAGTTCGCTACTGGGAAGTAAGTGTTGGTGACAACCAGCCTGAATCTAGCTCAGGAGAGGTAATACAGTGTGACAATGGCCACATCCATCTCTTTCCTATGAGCCTCAGTTTCCTCATCCTGGCTAATGGGTACGGTTTGTGAAGCACGAAGTTCAGTGCCAGATATAGAGAATTCAGGTGCCTATGAGATTCATGGGAGCTTGTGTGTCCCTTTCTCTGAGGTGAGTGTCTTTTGGTGGGATATTTTTGAAACTCCAGGAGGGAGACTGTGGTACGTGTGCTGGGCAGGTGGTCATGGGCTCAGGCCAGCTAGAGAGACTGGGAAGGCAGAGACTCCTGTGTGGTGTGGGTTTTGAGTCCAGCTACCTTGGGAAAAGTTCTTCAAATTGAAGTAGGCTGTGAGATCAGGTCTGGAGACTGAGACTCCAAGACTCCTCATCACCCTTCCTAAGGGCATGGCCTACCTCCAGTGGCCCTGACAGGATGGGTCCCTGGGGACTTAGAACCAATGGAGGTGAATGAGTCCAGAGAGGGGCGGCAGCTAGCAAGGTCAGGAGCACAGTGTAAATCTTGGCAGCCAAGGGGGTCAGATAAACAGAGAAGACAGTGAAAACCTCTCCAAACCAGAAAAACAGATCCTTGTGGCGTTGGTGATGGGCAGACGCTGTTGTAAACAAGCAAGGGTTCTGTTAATGATTCTTGCTTGGCCCTGGGAGCAGACCCCATGCAGGGCCTTTTAGTGGCTTTTAGAACATCTTCCAGGCTCAGAGGGGAAGAAGAAAACAAAAACACAAGTTAATAAGTGGCTAAGCGTGAAACATCCTCCAGCGCTCCAAACAGGGCTTACAGGCTCACAAGTGGCTGGGGGGGTGGGGGACCTGGGCTCGGTGCAGGCTGCGTGACTCCCATCTGAGCCAGAGGCTGAGTGGAGGATCTTGGGGGGCTGTGAAAGCTTACCTTGGGGTGTTCCTCTTTACCCTGCTTTATACATTGGGGCTCTTAAGGATTGGTATTTAAATGGCCTGATAGTATCATCACTCAAATACAAGTGGGCAAGGAAAGAGGAGGCGGCTGGTCTCCAGTCTTGGTTAGCCTGGGGCTGCGTGGCCATTTTTCCCCCATGTGCAGCTCAGTTGGCATTGATCTCCAGCAGTTTTCTTTATTTGCAGTGCTGGACATCATCAGATCCAGGGCTTTGCCCAGAATAGACGACATTCTTCCCTAGCCCACTGCATCCAGATGTTTATACATTAGCTCCTGTCCCTGCCGCTCTCCTGCCTCTGTGTCACTGGTGCCTTTCTGCAGGCAGCCAGAGAAACTATTTCAGTTCTGGGTCATAGCCTTTCGTGTAGCTTGTGTAGCTTGGCCCTGGGGCTGCCGATTAGCCACAGCTCAGTTCTTTTCAGGTTCAAATTCCCCTTGGGCACAATAGTCAGAGGTCATGAGGTCTACTCATAGAACCTCTTGGTCACCTTGCCCCTGAATTCTGGCCTCAGAGTGCCGGTACCTTTAGGCACATGAAAGGGATTTTCTCTCTGTCCCTTAGGATGCAGGAAAGGGGTCTTCTCTCTGGTCATGTCCATTCTTGGACACTCCCTCACGGTCTCCCAAAGGTCTCCATAGTTGGATCTTTTTCGTAGGAATGCCAGGGGAACGTCTGTCCCCAACCCATCTTGTCTTTTTATTTCATGATGGCATTTTGTGTAGACCAGGCCTCAAATTCAGTCAGGTCTGACTCTGAAAATGTCCTAGCCTTCTTTCTGCCTCTAACCTCCCAATTTCTGGGATTGCAGGCATGTATGCTGTACCTGGTTATGCTGTGCTGTGGAACCAACCCTGGGCCTTTGCCTGCTAGCTGAGCACTCTGCCAGGTGTTTACATGCCCAGCCTTTAGCATTTTAATGTTTCAGTGACTCAGAGCAGTCTGGGTGAGGCTCCTCTAGTCTAAGTACTTTTGTGTCCCTCAAACCCCCAAATACTGCCAAGACCTGTGTATTTGTGCCTAAAGTCTGATAACTAGGGATGTTGTTGCCAGTATCATTGGTTGGGTTAAAGGTGATGTATCCAGAGGGTGCAGTTTTATGCTGCTGTTAAAAGGCAAGATAGATCTTTGTGTAGGGACATAGCACAGTTTCCAAGATAAATCATTAGGTACAAGATTGAAAAGATGTAGAGAGACTGATAATCATCCTAGAGCATGGGGTGTGTGTGTGTGTGTGTGTGTGTGTTCCTAAATGTTCCAGAATTTTCTTTGTCTGGAACCAATGGATCTTGGATCACAGGATTTCTGGTGGGGTTAAGCCACCATGTGAGTCATACCTGAAGTACCTTTAGTGCTCTGGATGGGGAAACTGAGTCCAGGCTTTGCCCAGAGTCTCCCAACTGGTTAATGCAAAGGTTGACCTTAGCTTGCTGTGGCTGAGCAGCCCCTGTGAAAGGCTGGGCTAGGCATTCATTGCTTTAGTGTGTGTAGCATCAGCCTTGACAAAGGAAAGAGGCTGTCATGGCCACACCTCTCCCCCCAAGAGTGTCCGGGCAAAGAGCTGGCCCTGGCTTCCTAGAGAGTCTCTAGTGAGTCAGGTCTCCAGTGACAAGGGTGGGAATGGCCCAAGTACAGACATAGCCCTGAGTTGCTTGGACCACAGAGCACAGTGGCTGCCTGCACAGCTCAGGGTCTGGCGACATGGATTTCCAGGTGGGTCTCATGAGAGGTAGCCCAGCCCTCCTCCTGAGCTCCAGACCCGTTTCTCTCTCTCCCTCTTGCCCTCAGTTTGTTGAAGTCGAAGGACAGATCACATCCTTGGTTGATCTTTACCCGTCCTTCCTAAGGAAGGGTTATCGTCGGGAAATCTTCATAGCCATCTTGTGTAGCATCAGCTACCTGCTGGGGCTGACGATGGTGACGGAGGTAAGTGGCTGTTACTCTGGGGGCTGTGAGTTTTTCCCTTCCTACTTAGGATTTCTCGAGGCCACAGGGGAGGCCACGATTGGGAGAGGGGCCTGAGGGGGTGAGAGGGTTCCCCTTACCACACCTCCTTTAGGTTGATCCTGCAGCTTCCCCCATATTCCCTTACTGAGATGCTGTGGTCAAACCAAGATTGTGGCACTTGCTTGGCAAGTACTCTACCATTTGTGTGGGTATCTGCTGAGCAGAGCATACGCTCTTCCCAGAGAGCAGGAGCCATACTTGAGGAGGAAAAGAAGCCAGGAGCAGAAGGGAACAGAAAGGTTGAAGGCTAGACATTTCAGTGGCTGGAAAAAGGGCAGATAAGAGGGCACGAGCCTGGGATCCCCCAGAGCAAGCTTTCCTGCCTCCGGGACATTGGCACGCCTGAGGTCTCTAGGAGAAGGTTGTCAGTCACTTCCCAAACCCTATTCAAGCTTTCACTTTTCATTACCAAAATAGAAGCTTTTTGGGAACTGCTTGAAAGAACACTCCGTCTGTGGCTGTAAAGATGTCTCAGGGTGAAGAGCACTAGTTGCTCTTCCCGAGGACCTAGGTTCAATTCCCAGCACCCACATGGCTACTCACAACTGTAGCTTTACTCCTGGGGATCCAACGTATACATGGTCTGCAGACACACCTGTAGGCAGAATGTCTAGTCACATAAAATAAAAATAAAGGCTATAAAGCATTAAGAATATCCCTCTAAAGTCAGATCGCCTCTCTACTCACCAAGCATAGGTTCCTGTGACTTGGCCACACTTGGTTTTAAGACACCCTGTATATAGACTAGTGTGACCCTTTGGGTTGCTTAGATGTGTTAAACTCTTCGCCCAACCCTGTGTGTTTTGTCAAACATGAAGTTGAATTTGTTATAACTGGCCTTGAACTCTCAGCAGTTCACCTGTGTAGACTTCCAGAGGATTTGTTGTAAGACTATGAGCCACCACATTTGGCCCTGAATATTTTTTCCTTTGTTTCTTTTCTTTTCTTTTCTTTTCTTTTCTTTTCTTTTCTTTTCTTTTCTTTCCTCTTTTCTTCTCTTTTCCTTCTTTCTCTCTCTTTTTAAAAGTACCTGTATTTGGTCCTCCTAGCTTTTGCCAATTTTTCTTTGGAATTTTTAAAAAAAAAGTATTGATTTACCATAGCTCTTTATATATGGAGAATTGGAGACCATATAACAAACCAACTTTATCCTTGATTTTTTTTTTCCTTCACAGGGTGGCATGTATGTGTTTCAACTCTTTGACTACTATGCAGCTAGTGGTGTATGCCTTTTGTGGGTTGCATTCTTTGAATGTTTTGTTATTGCCTGGATATATGGTGAGTATACATGTTTGCACATCGTTTTTCTAGCTGTTCATTTGGGCAGAGAATATAATGGAAAAGCTTCCCTTGTCTGGAATAGTCACTTCAGGATTCTCCCTGAGCACATCACAGATAATCCCACTGAAGGCACAAGATGTGAACATGTTGCTATAAATATAACACTGTCACCTCAGAACCTAGGGTGACCTACTCTTTGGCCCAGAAATGGTCCATTTTGATCTCTTAGAGAGCTGGGATTAGCCATGCTAAGATGTGGACTCTGTCTAAGACTTCCAGCAAAATGCAGGTACCCAGCTGCACTGAATGTCACATGGCCGTGCTTGGTGTGGAGACATAGGCCCGGTGGTTGAGATGGTGACCCCAGCTGCGTTGTTTCCTGGTGCTATTCTGGCTTTGACCACCATGTCACCGGGGACCCCCACTGCTATCTCTTGTAGGCGGTGATAACTTATATGACGGTATTGAGGACATGATTGGCTATCGGCCTGGGCCCTGGATGAAGTACAGCTGGGCTGTCATCACTCCAGCTCTTTGTGTTGTAAGTCTCACCTGAGCGTGACATTTTCACCTTGTGATCTCTTGCATTCTGTGGGCTCTGGTAAAGCCAGCTTCAGCTATACCTGGGACAGTGGGGGCAGTTTGCTTTATGTTGCCTTGGTTGCATAGGGTTTTGTAGGACCAATAGGAGTTTGTGAAGAAGAGGAAGCAGGAAGGGCAGTGTCAGGCTGCTGTCCTCTGCCTGCCACCTTGGAGCTGGCTTTGCTGCTTGCATGTTACCTTCTCTGAGACTCTGCTTGTGAGTACCATCGAGCTTTTGCAGCAGAGCCTGGCCAACACCCTAGGGATCTTCATGTGTGGGCGTTCTCCCTGTACTGCTGTTCCTGGTCAGCATCTTGGGGAGTCCAGATGTTCGTTGCTTTAAAATCAGTGCTTAGTGATTAACAGGTCCCCTCTCCTGTGACCTCTACTCCCAGGCTAGACCAAGTGACATGCTGATTGACTCCTCTGTCTAGGCCTCAGTCTTTTCACCTCACCTTGTCACCTCTGTGACAAGGATACCCTGATGTGAGACCTCAGTGCAGGTGACAGGGTTTAGAATCTGATGAGTCTGATTGTGGCTCTCGGCACACATATCTCTCAACAAAGTCAAGAGACTGCAAAACAGCAACTGGAGGCTCAACCCAGGTAGGGTTGCAGTCAGCTGGGCACAGGCCCGTAAGCCTGTCCTTGTTCACACCAGGCTTGTGCCTGGGGTCCCTCTCACACTAACCTCCGATTTCCTATCCTCTAGACCAGTGGTAGTCTGCACTCTGGTGGCAGAATGAGGCCCTCTGCTGGAAAGTCTAGGTAGAGGCCAGAGTCACCCACCTCTGGGGCTCACTTTTACGGAAGCTGAAGCTGTTTAGGCAGAAAGCAACAGAGAAGGGTAGGCTCTGTGGGCCACCTGTCCCCACCATGCACCACTATCACCCATCAGACCTGGTTTTAGGCAGTGAGTAGTGGATTGGTTTTGCCATGGCACTCCCTGGGTTGCCTCATTTTTTTGAGAAGGATACAGAGGGCAGTTCTTCCAGAGTCAGAGCGCCTCCTCTCAAAGGCAAAGGTAGACTCTGCACAGCTTTAGGGTTCAGGACTCACCCCACCATTCTCTTCAGGACCAAGGCCAGGTCTGCATCCTGTCACTGGGACCAGACCAGTGTGACAAGAGATAATGGCATTTAGGCCGCTGGCTGCCCCGCTCTCATCCATGCTTTTGGCATTTATTGTGCACCTGCTGTGTATGTCTAGAACCACATCTGGTGTTAAAAGAGAGGTGCTCTAGAGTGGTGGTTCTTAGCCATCGCCCCACCGCTTTTCACTGGGGTTGTCTGAGACCACTGGAGAACACAGACTTTTACACGATCAGTCATAATAATACCACGATTACAGTTGTGAAGTAACAACAAAAATTATTTCATGGCTGGGGGTCACCACAACACGAGGAACTGTACTAAAGGGTTGCAGTATCAGGAAGGTTGAGAACCACTGCTCCAGAGGGAGGGGAACAGCCGAACTCTGGGTATCAGAGCCACATCGCTTCTGAAGGGAAAAGCTGGGGTCTGGGTAGGTAAGGCCAGCGCACTGGAGTGGACGTCGGGTGAAAAGATGAAGGAAAAAGGATGGGCAGGAGGAAGTGGCCTTTGTTAAGGCCCTGGGCACATTCGAAAGAGCTGGAAAGAACCCCGAGGGGTGGGGGTAGATAAAGAAGGGTGGGGTCGGCTACGAGCTGACCTGGGGAGCCAGGGGAGGGTGAGCAGGTGACTGGGTCAGATTTGCCTTGGAAAGATCCATAAGGCACCATGCCACCCCATCTCCATAGTAAGGATAGAGGAGAGGCCCTGCCCCAGATAAAGTCCACACTGCTCTCAAATGCCTACGGGCCCTCTGACTGCTTGCCCCGTCTCTCCACAGGGATGTTTCGTCTTCTCGCTTGTCAAGTATGTACCCCTGACCTACAACAAAGTGTACCGGTACCCGGATTGGGCAATTGGGCTGGGCTGGGGCCTGGCCCTTTCCTCCATGCTGTGTATCCCCTTGGTCATTGTCATCCTCCTCTGCCGGACGGAGGGACCGCTCCGCGTGGTGAGCACGGGGCATGGGCCATGCGAGATGGAGGACAGACAGTGTCGGTTTCTGTGTGAAGTTAGGCAGGATTCTCGCCCTCTCTGAATCCCAGGGTTTCTCTCACCCCATGAAAGGCCTGAGAGCCAAGGCAGGAAGGAGTACGCTGTGGGCAGACAGACAGGTGCCATTCACGTTGGAGAAGGCTTTGTGGTGACATTTAAAGGGGGCCATGAACTTAAGAGGAATGTGCCCAATATAGTGTGAGGTAGAGTGTGGTCCTGGTGTGGGGTACAGAGGGTCAGTCAGTAGGCTAGAGAGGGGACAGAGGCCTCACGTGCCAAGTTAGAGGCTGTGGGAAATCTCTGTTCTGAGTCAGGGTAGGAGATAAATTCTGGAGAGGAAGCCCGGCACTGCCCAACCATGCCACTCTCTGCTGGGGTGTGCCGCCACGTCTGCCCTGCTCCCAACCTCTGTGACTGCCTGATTCCTCACGGCGACCCTTCCCTTTCCCCCAGCCTCCTTAGGAATTCTTCCCACAATGTGGGAGCCTCCAGGCCTGGCAGTCCCCTGCTCTTTCCGCGAAATCCCTTTCTCAGAATCTACTTTAACCTTTGCCCCCCCTGGGCCAGCTCCAAGGCCCCACCGTTTTATTTTGGGCTGTTTTTATTCTCTTACAAAAAGAATCTGGAGCCAGGATGTCCTGGGGCCCTGGCTCCCCCTTGAGCTGGCCCAGGCTTCCTCCTGTGGAGGGGGCTGTGTTGGCTGGGAGAGGAGTGGAGACCAGGAAGGAGCCAGGGCATCACAGCTTCCCCAGAGGGTAGAGGAGTGGGGATGGGACGCCACCATTAAGCTGGAGTCAAAGCAGCCACCTCTGTTGTTGGTGCTGAAACAGTCAGCTCCAGACACACAGGTAACTGCAGGGCCTGCTCTGAGCCAACTCCGGTCACCTTCAAAGGTTATTAGTACCCAGACGTGAGTTAGTTGGCCTTTGCAGGGGTGTTTAGAGGTGTGTTCTGGTTACAGGGTCTCTGAAAACCTGAATGTTTTTGTTGTGGTGGTGGTGACGATGGTTGTTACTTTGGTTTTTGTGACAGTATCTAAATCTATAGACCAAGCTGACCTAGAACTCACTCAAGTCCAAGTTGGCCTCAAACCTCCCTAGTGCCAGAGTTATGGGTAGAAGCCCCACTGCCTGTCTTAAAGCCCCATTTTAAGAGGTTGGTTTGGCCTGCGTGCGCAGATTTGTTCAGAGTGAGCTGCTGGGGGAGGCAGGAGCAGCTGGCATGGATGTCTCCCCACAGCTAGAAAGAGCCACAGCCCCGCTGGCAGCACAAGCTATCCTGGTACCCTCCTAATCGTGAGGTAGCAAGGGGCATATCAAGTTCTCCAACCCAATCAGGGTTCCAGACCAGGCTGTGCCTCCCAGCAGACAGCATGGTGGCTGCCAGTGTGGGTACGATTTCCCACTTTTGCATTTGGAGCGCAGTGTTCCAATGTAAGGGGGGGCGGGTTGAAAGCATGCAGGCAGCAGGCTAGGTCGGTGGGTAAGGAGGAGCCTACCTGCTCAAAGCAGCGCAGGTGTTTGTGGGAGGGGCATGGCCTGCGGTTACCAGGTCTTGTGTTTGTTTTCCCCCCACTCCTAGAGAATGTGGAAATGTGGATTCTCCAAGTGAGATGATGTCTTTTTTAAATAAGCCGCTTCTCCCAGGTCCTTTGACGGTGCCAGGGAGAACACCAGGCCTGGCCCATGCAGGCTTAAAGCAGCTCTCCCGCTTGTAATTTGCCATGGTTGGATGTAAATACCTAGAAGGGCCTTTTGTTCCCTTCTTTTCTTTTTTTAAACTGCTGGCCCGTTTCAGTCTGAGCAGACACCCGGCAGGAAGTGGGCAGGAGGCAGAGGTGGGAGCCAAGTTCCACTCCCACTCTGCTGGGGACTTCCTAGCACAGGGCTCTTCCCTCCCTAGCTCCAGGATCAGTCACCACACTGAGAAGCCGAGGCTCTATGGCTAGAGTGAGAATTCTCCTGTAGTCTCCTATCTGAAAGGGCAGGCTCTTCCCCGCAGTGGGCTCCTAGGCCCATCCCTTCAGGAGATGGAGCTTCTTGAGGAACTGTCTCCTGAAGGGAGACCAAGGAGTACAAATTTCTTCTTGGGGGCGGGGTCTGGAAAAGAGGAAGGATTAGGTCAGTTTTCCAACTCTAAGACATACTGTAGAAGCAGAAAGTCAGAGAAACCCGGGAGAATAAACCATGGGGAGATAGGACTCAACTCCTCAGGGGAAAGAAATCTGCCTGTGGAGGTCATGTGTGTACCCTGTCTGTAAGCAAGAATACAGGGGTTGGCTGGGGGGATCACTCCATTTAGAAAAGATCCATAAAAGGGCCAGAAAGGGTGGCAGATGCCTGGGATGTTCTAGAGGTGGGTGGGAAGGACCCTCCGTAATCCACTCCTGATCTGCTCCTCTTTCTTCCACAGAGAATCAAATACCTGATAACCCCCAGGGAGCCCAACCGCTGGGCTGTGGAGCGTGAAGGGGCCACACCCTTTCACTCCCGAGTAACCCTCATGAACGGCGCACTCATGAAACCCAGTCACGTCATTGTGGAGACCATGATGTGAGGTCCGGGCCATGTGACAGGCGCCGCTTTCCTGCTGTTTACTAACGTTAGATTCTCATAGGACCAGGTTTACAGAGCTTTATATTTGTACTAGGATTTTTTTTTTTAATTGTCACAGAAAATGTTACTCTATGTGTGTGTGTATGTGTATCGTGTATGTCTGTATATGTGTGTTTTGTTTTGTTTGGGGGATATTTTGTACAAAAAGAAAACCCATAGGCCTACGTCCTGGGGAAGAGGATGGACTTTCATATTGATTTCCATGTATTTTGTGGGAACTTGGTAAATTTTTCTTTGTATTTTTTTTAACATATAACTATATATACTTAGAGTCTGTCATACACTTTGCCACTTGAATTGGTCTTGCCAGCAATGGATCTCGTTTTTCAAAAGCAATTCTTCGGTGCTTATATAGCTGGCAGAAAGTTCTGCCCAAAAACAAATGAAAAAAGAGAAAAAAAAAAAAAACCTGAATGCTGGGTGGAATTTTCCTATGATAGTGGATACATCTTCAAGAACGGTGTAGTCCCTTCTGAGCTGGTTCAGGAGGAAGAACACAGCTGAGGAGAGGGAGCCCCCCCCCCCCACTAGCTGAACAGACCTGAGGGGCAGGAGAGAGCAGGGCTATGGACCCTCAGCCAACAAGAAAGATGCCAAAATACTGGCCCACCCTCAGCATGAATGATAGATCTCAGAGCAGCTGAAGCGGTTGTACCAGGGCCAAACGCCTGCCCTCTTACTTGGAAGAAGACATGGGTGGTAGTCAGTGGGACTGGCTGAACCACCATGGGTATTACAGGCAGGGATGGGACGTCTGAATGTCTGGTGAGGATGTGGCTCAGGTCTGGGAGCCTGCCTCTGCAGGCGTAGGCCGAATCCCTGTCCTTTCTTGAACACTCAGTATGGCTGCCCGAAGCCAGGCCACAGGAGCTGCTGGGGCTTCAGAGTGGGGGTCACACTCAGGAAGTGTCTGCGGTATTTGAGTGGAGTCATGGTGGGTGGTGACCAGAGTATTCCCCAAGCAGAATGTATTTTGGTGAGGGCCCGGGGTGAGGGAGGCCAGTGGACCAAATGATATTAGCAGCTCAGGAGGGTGAGTGTACCCCAGGCTGGCAAGTGTACCCCAGGAGGGCACTATTCTTCCTTGCCTCTTGACAAACTCTTGTGAAAGTTACCACCCCAGAACCATCCAGCAGCTCCCAGCAAGGAGTGCTCCAAGTGGCTGTAGACCCTGGATCTTAAAGGATCTGAGTTCCAGTACAGAGCCAGCTTGGTAGTGACCTCAGATGATTTCCAAGCCACTGCATTGGCTGTTGGACAGGCGTTTGCCCCCAGGGGACGGCAGAGGGAAGGCGAAGGGAAGTTTCGGTCAGTTGAAGCTATCTCCACAGAAGTGAGGTCAGTACTCCAGAGCTGCCCAATGTCAGCTTCTGAACCAGGAGAGGGCACTACACCTTCACCCCAGCCTCCACTGGGCCCAACTGTGCCATCCTGAACTTCTTTGACAAATGTACACATTTTTTCCTGTCTCCAAAGCAATGTACTCTGCCAAGTGACCCTCTAATCCTCTTCCAGTGGCTGTTGACTCAGCCACCCATGATTGTACTGTGTTCCTGTTGTCCTGTGTATTTCTGGTTGCTCTCGTGTTATTTTGAGTGTTTGGAGTTCTCCTTCCCCGATTTTACCGACTTGTAATGTACCCTGGTTTTCTTTCGTTCAACGGAACCTTAAAAGTAACCACTGTGGGTGACTGAAAGACAGGTGAAGTGTAAGGGAGAGGGGGGCTCGTCCAGCTGTGGCAGTGTCTGTGGTCATGCCCGTCTACCCTACCCCTAACCCCCACCGGGCACGCCCCTCTGGCGAGCCTTCAGTATTTTGGGTTGGCAGACAAATGGCACCATTCTGGAAATGGCCTGAGAAAGGCTTTTTTTAATCATTCCCAGATCGAATTCTAGACCAAAGACACAGCGGGCCAAGTCCCCAGGCCCTGCCTGGATTTGGAAGGCCAGCCGCCTCCCGAGCCCACTCCCCAGCAGTGTCCCCTCACCTGTCTTCAGTGGCCCCCACTCTCACCCCGCCCCTGCCCCTGATGACCCTTATTGTGATGCTTGTCTTTTCACGTCTGCATGTAAGTAACATTTTGAAGTAGAGCTCGTGACTCTGGTCCGCCTGCCTCCTGGAGAGAGGGCTAAGCTGTTCACCAACCAGCCCTTGCCTGGAACAGGCCAGATCCTGTCCTGCCTGTCAGATGGAGACAGGAAGCAAGGGACATTGCCTGGTTTAGATGAGGACATTAGGTGGGCCCAGGAGACCCTGGGAGATGTTATTTGGTCCTAAGAGTGATGTGACCTCCCAAATGGAGGGTCCCTGCTGGGCACTGTGGGCAGCCCCAGAGGGCCCTGATCCAAGGCACTTATGTAATCAGGAGAATAGGCCTAGTGTGGGGACTTACACTGTGAGCTAAGTGGAACTGGACATTTGAGTCATTTGTAGCTTCAGGTTCTCCAAGACTTAGTAGAGGGAAGGCAGGTCCAGGGCATTGTCTAAGTAAACTGTCAAGCCTTCCCTGTCAACCAAAGGCCAGAGCTGATGAGGGCCCTTGCTCCATATTCATGGAACACAGAGCAATACCCACGTGTGCCAGTCCTTACCGCCCTGCTCACCCCGGCCCCGTGCCACCCTTCCTTCCTTCCTTTCTCCTCCAAAGCCTTTGGGAACTAGGAATTGATACACCCTCCCCTCAAGTTGTACCACAGGAAACTGAGGGCCAAAGACATCACTAGTGTGAAGAGCCTTAGCTAGGGTGTATGGGCAGGCCTTTGACCTCCATGTAGCCCAAGGCTATGCAGGAAGTAGCCTGAGAGGGTTTCTTTTCCCTCTCTGCCTCTGGCCTCCAGTCCTCACCTCAGCTCCATACCCTACCATGGAAAGCCACGCAGACCATGGCAGCGCATGAGGAGAAAGCAGCACTCGCCCCCTCTGCACAGGAAGGGGCTTTCTCTATCACAGTGTGTCACCACCATGGCCGACAGCATTCCAGTCCTGCCTCTCGGGACGGGGCAATGCTCTAGCAACCAGTCTAACAGGTGCCAGCCCAGTTCCTCTCTCCAAGATGCAGACACAAGCCAGGAAGGCACCTTAGAGAAGGCCCCTCACAGTCCCACTCAAACCTGAGACCCCTGTCCCTATGGACACTGTAAATACCTCTGTGTGCACACCCCTTCCTTCATCAAGCCCCAAACCACACACACAACAAAACCCAGATACTCCAAGATGGAGAGGGGCATCCCGGAAGCCAGAGCAGTGCTCCCTCCTCCCCTCCTCCATCTGATCGCCTAGGAGTCAGACCTTCACAGGAAACTGGCTGTCCATGCTCTCTGGGAGGGAGGAGTGGTGTCATTGTCATTACAGGCATGTTCTGGCATGTTCCCTGAAGGACAGAGCATCTTATTATATATTTGGCTTCAAAATGAGATGGTAGTTCCATTTTCTTTTTTTAAAAACAATTAATCTTTCCAATCCCTAACAACTGTGACTGTATTTAGCACAAGAGAAAAGCTGAGAACGTGGGTTTTGCCTCCTTCAGAAATATGTCTGGCTCATCAGGACATTTTTTAAAAACTTCAAAATATTTTTAAGATATTTTAAACTTTTGTAAAAAACAAAAAACAAAAAAACAAATGCACGCACACACACACACATACAACACACACACACACACACACACACACACATACACACAAAGAAAAAAAACCTGAAACCAATCAAGAAGGGGAGGAGCGTTTGTGTTTGAAGGATCCTTGGTGTGTGACCTGTCTTGCAGTATACAAGCTCTGTGTATGTTTAATTACAACGACCCCGCATTTTGCAGGGTTTCGGTTTTTTTTTCCTCTTTTGCTTTTTAGATGAATATGTATATTGATATTTTAAATCCATCTTTGCTTTTTTTAGAGGAGTTTATAATCACCTTGTAACACAACAATAAACATTTCCTTTTTAAAATCCAAGAACGTCTGGTGTGTTTCGGAGTGGCCTGTTCACCTCTACATTTTGGCAAGCCCTTTACAGTTCGTAAAGGGATTTCACTGGGGGTGGAGAGCTGGCTCAGCTGTTAAGAGCATTTGCTGACCTTGATTTTTTTCAGACACTAGCTTGGGGCTGGCTAATTAGAACAGGCTGGCCCGAGAGTCCCAGGGATTCACTGTCTCTTCTCCCCAGCTATGAGATTGCAAGCACTGTTGCACCTGGCCTTTGGTGTTGGTCTGTGCAGTGCCCACAGAGACTGAAAGAGGGCATCAGAGCCCCTGGAAGAGAGAGTTAACAGATAGTTGTGAGCTGCCCATGTGGGTGCTGGGAACCAAACCCGATCTCCTGGAAATTCGGCAAGAGTTTCAAACCACTGAAGTGTTCCCGAGGCCCTGCCTGACATTTTGACATGGGTTTTGGTCAAACTTGGTGCTTGTAAGCCAAGCATATCACCTGGACTCAGCCACCGCCACCCACAGCCTGGTGCTGTGAAACAAAGCAGGAGCCACATTGTTGTCCGGGAGCTACACTGTTATACATTCTTACTAAGTCTTCACATCTCACATGGTTAAGTTTCTGTTTCCTAAGCCTAATGTATCCTGAAGACCATGTTTTTCAACCTATGTGGAACTAGTGACCCCATGATATATACCCACTCCTTTGCCTTGCTAAACTGAACCTGTGACATAGGATTGCCCCATGAAAATGTGTCTTCCCAGATACAATGATGCCTCCCCTTGCACATGATGCATGCTTGCACTTCTCACGGGCAGCCTTGAGCCCTTCTGTCCAGGTGCTAGCAAGAAATTATCTTGGCAGCCGTTTTGTTTTATTTTGGTCAATCTTAACCCTTCCCTCAAAAGTCAATGAGGTGGTGCCCTCTGAAACCCTGACTTTCAGAGCAGGAGCTGGCTGGCCACTTCTAGTAGAGCTTGCTCTAAGCAGACAGTCATGGAAATGGTTTCCCCTCAGGTCTGACAGCTCCTTTGTTTTGGCTGGGTTTACATGATTTCAGGTGTGAATTATCCACTGTGTTGGGGTTGTCGATGCTCTCAGTTTCAGACTGTGGGGCATTTTGGACTTGAGGTTTTCATATACAGCATGCTCCTTGAATCCACTGAGATGAGAGCTGCTGACAGCAAGCTCCCAGACAAGAGGTTTGTTCCGGGGTAAATAGACTTCCCACCCAGTGAGTTTCTCTGGCTGGTTTCATAGACAGTGTCACATTCCCACCGCCTTTCTGACAGCCTGTGTCTGCCTCCCTCCCTTTGTGTGTCTCAGCCATTTGGCTTGTGTTTGGACCCTGGATCCACTCTACACTAACTACCTGTACACCTTCACTTAACCTTCTAATGCCTGGGTTCCTCCTCTGTAATGTATATGGAGTCCTCCCCTGCAGCTAGGGGGATCCCATCAGTTCTTACAAAGTGCTCAAAGCCGTGCTTGGCATATAGGCTGTGTGGATGGTGCTGGCCCTCACTCCTCTGCACTGACACCCAGAGGGAACAGCTTCTATCTGCCTTTAGATCTGCAAATTTCCTCTATTCCACAGGCCTGGCCCTGTTTCTCTGGACCCCAGAACCCGTGAACCTACTTTGCCCTGGGTCTTTGCAACTTAGGAGCAACAGCCACCTCCAGGTAGACTTCCAGGCTACCCACTTGGCACTTCCCATCATCAAGGCCAAAGATCTCCTGGCTGCACAAACTAAGACACACCCCACTCCACAGCCTAGTTTCCAGTGCCTCCACCCCTCTGGGCCCTAGAACCTGCCAGACTCATTTATACCATGGGTGCTTTGCACTTAAGGCTCCCCACCCCTACCCCTCACCTGGGACACTTCGTCTAGGTCTGTGCAGGCTGACTTCTGTCCTAATTATCACCCCTTCAGAGAAGCCCTGTCTGGGCTGCAGCTCTCCTCAGCCTGGCCACTCTCTCTGTTCCAGTAGGTGGTGTCTTCAATTGGTCTTTATGCCTAATATGGGTGCTGGGAACTGAACCCAGGTTCTCTGGTAGAGCAGCAGTTAACAATTAAGGACCAAACCATCTCTCCAGCCCCCAAAATGGGCCAGTACCTTTTGTTTATTTTTTTTCATCTTATGTGTATGAATGTTTTGCCTGTATGTATGTGTGTGTATATATATATATATGCGCACTACATGTGTGCCTAATGCCTACAGGGGTCAAAGAGGGTATCAGGTCCCCTGGGAATGGAGTCACAGATGGTTGTGAGGCACCACGTGGGTTCTGGGAACCAGGTCCTCTTTGAGAGAACCAAGAACTCTTAATCACTGAGCCATCTCTTCAGCTCCACAGACCGCTTTATGAATGAATGAATGAATGAATGAAAAGAAGTTGAGAGGCTACAAGATACACACAGAAGCTGAACCTTGCCAGCCTGCTATTTTTATAAAGCAAACAAACCTACTTTGTGCATTTAACCAATTTTATTACAAAAATTACCCCAATAGCACTCAACCTCCCCCCAGTCACTGCGATGCCTGGTGGGACATAAGATTTATACGTGGGCCCCAGACAGACTAGGAACAGCCTGTACAGTGGTGCCATGGGTGTGCTGGGTGCTCCCTGGGAGCCCTAAGAAAACCGGCATAGAAAAATACTTTACAAGGAATATGTTCTAATCTTAGCCAGAGAAAAATACAGCTCTGGGGGTGGGTGTCACAGGGGAGGTACCCAAAATGCATAGGCAGGCAGGATGCTCACTGGGGAGGGGGCTAGGAATATTGTGTGGGGCAAACACCCCTGGGAGAAGCCAGGGGGGATATTGCATATGAGAAGGCCTCAGGCCACGGCCAGGAGGTCCACCGATTGGCCTAGTTGCATACATCTGGGAGGATGGGAGAGCCTCAGCCCGAGGGGAGGGCAGTGGTTGCATTTTCAGAACCTGGAGTCTTTAAGTGGGATACAGATTTCCCAAGCTAAGAGGCTTTCAAGGTACAGTCAGCCATGCCACACACCAGAAATCCAGAGAGGCTGAGCCATCTGCCCATGGTCACACAGCATCCGGTGTGCTGGTAGCCAGGAGTCTCCTCTCTGCTGTGCCATTCGCCTGCCCTGGAAGTTGAAGGTCTTAGTTCGTTTGGTGCCCATGATGGATGGGCAGTGAAAGTAGAGACACCGGGTTACCTGGACCCAGGCATAAGGGTCCCTGGAGAGGCCATCATGAAGGGCAGGGTATGGGGGAAGCTGAGGAAACGCAGAGAGCTGAAGCGTCTGAGTGGGCAGCTGGAGCTCGCCCTGTGTCTGTCAGATTCACACAAGGTTACTCAGCCAAGAAGGAAACTAGGGAAAGGAATGGCTTCTTAGGGCCCTGTCTGTCCTCTTCAACAGGGAGTTCTTTTGGGCAATGAGCTTCAAGGGCAGAGAGGGGTGACGGGGTAGGGTTGGAGGCCCCTGGGTCCTTGGGACCTTGAGCTGGGCAAACAGGAAGCCAATTGTCAGACCAGCCCAGACCACTGGGAGGTGTCTTGAGTCCTGCTTGAAGCTGGAAGGGTTCTGCTTGGCAGAGATGGAGGAACCCCGAGTTAAGGGATGCTGGGGACTTCCTTGAGTAGCCTCTCTGGACACTGCTCCCTCTCATTACTGTCTTGTCCTTCAGCCAACCTCCCTCCATCTCAGCTTCTTTCTTCTTCCCCTTTTCCATGGATGGGATCAGGGGCACAGCCGTGGCTCAGCCTTATTTTCCATGGTATCTGTTGGAATGCCAGGTGAGTAGATGCTCCTGGACCTTTTGACTCGAGCAGTGCCCTTCTCTGGACGGGTCCTTGGGCTAAGGTTTTGTGGCGCAGGAGGGTAATGATGACCACGGCTCTGCTCTGGGGTTCAGAATCACCCACGAAACAGAAATGATTGTATGGCCAACCTGAAGGAAAGGGCAAGCATTCTCTGGTACCCCAGATCTTCCTAACTGGGGTTCCTCGGTGTGGTCACTGATGCTGGAGGCTCTCAAAACACCACCATTTGGGAGAAGGGAGGACACTGTTCTTGTGCCATATCTTTCCTGGTGGCAGGATGCCTGTGCACTGGGTGCCATCTATACAGCTGGGTTGCCGAATGCCTCCTGCCACAGACCAGGATTGTCCACCTTCTGCTTATTCACTTCCCAAGATGGGAAACACTGGTAGCTCAGTCGAGTTCCCACACTGAGCTGGGCTTTCCCCACACCTCTTGCTGCTCTGAGATGACTGTGCAGGGAGCTGGACTCTTCTGACTGAGCAGCAGGGACGGCACCTTTCCCGTGGGGTTCTCTGAGATCCAACTTGAAGATGCCATTCTATGGATGTGGAATCTGCAGACCATAAGTGGATGACTGGGGGCCACTCCTCCAGCTGAGCTTCATAATGACCTCAGAGCATCTGGGGACTACTGGGGCCTGGTGCTCCTGGTGTCCTGCGGCTCTGTGCCAGTGGGTTACGGCTGACCACCAGCTCCAGGATGTCCCCAGCCTCCGCCAGGAGTGGTACCGCCAGACAGCAGTCAAAGTCCCGAGTGCGAACATGGTTGACCTACACAGTGCACAACCAAGGGACAGAGTCCCTGTGAATAAACGTTCTGGAGAAAAGCTGCACCTATAAGACTGGCTAAAGCTGGAGAGAGACTGGAATATCCCAGGATCAAAGCTTGAATTTTATCTTGAGCTCCCCCTGAATAAGTCATTCCTTGTCCACCTATGCCTGACCTAACATCCCCCCCCCCTTTTTTTTAAAGATTTATTTATTTTATATATGGGAGCACACTGTCTTCAGACACACCAGAAGAGGGCATCAGAACCCATTACAGATGGTTGTGAGCCACTATGTGGTTGTTGGGAATTGAACTCAGGACCTCTGGAAGAGCAGTTGGTGCTCTTAACCGCTGAGCCATTTCTCCAGCCTACATCCTTTGAATGATCAAGTGACCACTAGCTTCCACCAAGCCCTCAAAACTAAGGATGGCATCAGATGGCATCTGGGGCCTAAAACATGTATTTCTGATTTGCTGTCACCAGCCTACCTGATATATCCACCAATATTAAAAAAAAAAAAAAAAAAAAAAACAAAAGTATTGATTTCAAGCACTAATGGCTCAAGTGTGGACTCTCTTGTTCCCTTTGAGGCGAGACTATTTTTCATTGCAACATCAAAACTGTGATTTTCCTGAAATGAAGTCCTGCACCCACCCAGAAACAGGAGAAAACAAAATTTAGGTGCATTTAGAACAAATACAACAAAGGAACCAAAACAGCTCTAGCAAGGGAAGGGGAGTCTAGGGAGGCCAAGTTAGGCAAAGCTTTCTTTCCCAGCATTCCTTTCTGTTAGATCATATGACTGGTTCTGGCCAGTGGGTTGGGAAGGGACCTGTCATATAATGTTTTGGAGTGACGGCAGAAAAGCAAGGTGATTTCCTACGCGTGGAGCCTAAGGAGGTCATGTGTCTCAGAGGGACAAATAACTAGACAAGCAGGCCCTCCACCACCCGAGGAGTCAACAGCCAATGGGATCTCAGCTCTGATGTGAGCAGCCTCACCTGACTCATCCCACTGGCCTTTCCATGAACACTTAAAGAACAGAATAGAGCTCTGGCCCTGGGCCAGCGTCGGGGGTCCTCTGAGTTACCTGCAGGAGACGGTCAAAGGGCTGCAGGCCTCCAAGCTGAGCTGGTCCGTCAATGCGCACAGTGTGGACATAGACACCCTTCTCCAGGAGGCCATCTGAGACGCTGAAACCAAAGTCGTTCCTCACCGGGTCTTTGTGCAGGGTCACCTGGGGGAAGGAGGGGTGACCTTTGCTCCAAACCCCATTATGTCCCTGGGACTCAGGCCCAGCCTATTGACTGGCCATACTCCAAGCTGCTCTCAACAGCCTGTTGAGCCTCCTGTGCCTTATGGCATTCACCTTGCCATGTGCAGCTTGCAGATCCCAGACCTAAGGGGTCCCTTAGAATTAGGAGCAAGAGAGCATTGTGTTTTCATTACCCTGGGCAAAACCCTGGACTTAGTATGTACCCTGATGTCTTAGTCTTCATATAGATACACATAGGAGCAAGAGATGCAAGTAGGGCGGGAAGGTGATATCTGTCATTTGTCTACAGTAGTATGCTTAGTGCTCTCTTGATACGAGGCCCCAAGTGTCCTTATGTCATGCCTGCTTGCAGCCCCCAACACCAACCCTGTGCATCTCCAGGGGTGTCGGCAGCAGCAGCTCCTGCAGGTCTTCAGGGGATGTTCGGACCTCCCGGCTCCGGCGCCAGGGTCGAGAGCCAGGCCTGCCATCCACAGCCACGGAGTGTACAGTGCCTGTCATGATGGAAGCCTGTGGGGACATAGTTGTCAGTCAGATACGGTATACTTACTCCATCCGGCTCTGTCAGGCAGGCGCTCAGTCACAGGGTGAGCCCAGTGGGTGGGAATGAGGTCCCTGTCCTCAGGGCCCTTGATCAATCACAGGATCAGAATGAGAGCTCCTGTGGGGCCAGTGGCAGATTAGCATCTGCTCTGTGCTAGGCTCGGTTCTCAGCAATTACAAGTTTAAGTTATCTCCTGTTCTGTAGTGTTGAGCCACTTCTGTTTTTAAAGGCAAATTGGTTTTGTGAGAGAATTTGAACTCAGGCTGACTCCCAAAGTGAGGGTTCTGTGCCTCAGCTCGTATCAGCAAGGCACATGGGAAGTGAGAGTCTAGGACAGAGAGAAAAGTCAGTGATGCCTCCAGAGCCAATATCTCAAAGAGCAGGAAGGGAAGACAAGAGTGTCCCTGGCAGAGGGGACACGGCAAAGATGAACCATGGGAAAGCCTGGAAGATAAGGAAGGGACTTACAGCTTACAGTAAGTATGTAACTTTTTATCCCATGGTGACAACGGGGTAACTCTGGAGCAAATAATTGGTAAAGAAGGTAACAGGAACAGATGTGTGTATTTAGGTAGGAATGGTGGCCAGGAAGGACATGGTGGGAGCATGGAGGTGCCGAGCAAAAGTCAAAGGAAGGGTCATCTGGACAAAGATGGAGATGAGAAAGGAATAGGGTTGTGGGATGGGCTGGGGCAGTGGGTGGAGTCAGAAGGGCCCAGTGTGTGAGTGTGAGCTGAAAAGAGGTGCCAAAGTAGGAGGGCAAGCCTCTTCCATTGTGATCCTCAGCTTCCTGGGCACACAGGTACCTCCTCCCTAGTCTAGACATTTCTCTCCATGCCCATCATGGCATCTGAGTTTCCACTCTGGTGTATAGCTCTGCCTGGCACTGATGATCTTCCAAGTGCAAGGGAGACTAAGAAAGCAACTGTCTTAGGGCCAGCAGAGTTGTTAGGAAGGAGATGGGGAGGGAGCTAGGGCCCCAGGGGGAGAACCTTGGTGGAGTGGATGCAGGTGCCTTTTGCACATCTCTTACTAGTCCTCACCACCTGGAGAGCTAGGGTCCACTAGGAAAGGCCAGGACTTGACATCTTGGGACACAAGTCCTTAAAGGTAGCTCAATAAAGTGTGTGCACAAGCCTGAGGAGCCAAGAATCCAAGGCCCTAAGAACCCTAGATAAAGCCCTAGAATTCTACAGCTACAAGGGGGATGGGAATGCTAAGCCCTGAGGCTCACTGGCCAGATAGTCTAGCCAAAACGGTAAGCCCCAGGTTCAGTAAGAGACCCTATCTCTTACTAGAAGGTGGGAGGGTTGGAGAGATGTCTCAGTGGTTAAGAGTACTGACAGTTCTTGCAGACATGGATTCAGTTCCCAGCACCCCCAGGGCATTCACAATCTAACTTCAGTTACAGAGATTCTGATGTCTTTTTCTGGCCTCTGTGAGAACTACATACATGCAAGGCATGCAAGTGTGTGCAGGCATACACACACACACGGGTAAAAAAAACACTCATACACATAAAAATAAACAAATCTTGTTTGTTTTTGTGAGTTTTTGAGACAGGGTTTCTCTGTGTAGTCCTGGCTGTCCTGGAACTCACTCTGTAGACCAGGCTGGCCTTGAACTCAGGGATCAGCCTGCCTCTGCCTCCTTAGTGCTGGGATTAAAGGTGTGTGCCACCACTGCCTGGCAAGTAAACAAATATTTAAAAAAACAAGGGGGAGAGCAATTGATGAAGTTGCCCAATTTCTGGCAATGAATGAAAGGGCTTATCCTCTATCCCCTCACTCACTTAGACAGTGACACACACACAAAGACACACACGCACACACACATGTACACATACATGCACATGATCACATGCATGCACACACATGCACACACACAATACACACATGTGCACATGCAATACCACACGAGCATGTACACATACACACACGCACACACGCATGCACGCATTCATGCACATGCACACACACACTGCACACATGTGCACACACACACACACACACACACACACACACACACACACACACACACACAGACACACACCCTAGTTCTTGGATCCTTAGAACATCCAGGTAATACATAGACTGAGCCAATAGAGGTTAACTCCCATTTCCATCCAGCTACAGAGAGACTTAGAGGAACGTAAACATCTGTTTGAAGACAGGTATGAGTAAAAGGGATTTATTCATTTATTTTCATTTATTTATAGAATTCAGAAACCCGAGGAAGAGGAAGATAATAGATTTGAAATGTATGTTAGCAGCTGGGTATCGCTCAGGGAAAAATTGCTGACTCAAAGCAGGAAATTGTGTCATCTCATTGCTGGGTAGGACCAAAAAAGTGTCTGCTTGCCAGCACACGCAGCACCACGGCTGGGCTTGGGGGGCGGGCGGGGGGAGACTTGGGATGACTTCACCTCTTCATGAATGTGGAGCTAAACCTTCCTCAGTATTGCAGAAACATCAAGCTGAGAACGTAATGTTCCAAACCTTTGAAACTAGTGAAGTTCAAAGACTTGATAGCTCAGAGACTCTCCAGTACCACAGAGCACAGAGTCCTTGGGCAATTGTAGCTAAAGTAGCTGCAACAATGATGTTGAATTACCAACACGAGCATAGACCCAGCAGTTAGGTGAACCTGAACAGTGGTGGTAAAGATAACAGATAGGTGAGCCCATACTCTGACCATTAACACAACAGATAGGAGAACTTGCACCCTCAGGGATGGAACCATTGGAAAATGCCAGAGGAACTTTAAGTCTGTCTAAAACATACAGAGAAGTAAAAAGCTAAAAAGTAAAGACATTAAGAAGGAAAAACCTGGAGATGTTGAAAAGCTGAGAGAGGTGTTAAGAAAATAAAAGATGTCTGGAATAACAAAAAACCTAGGATAGCAAAAACTCTTCTCAAGGATAAAAGAACCTCTGGTAGAATCACCATGCCTGACCTAAAGCTGTACTACAGAGCAATTGTGATAAAAACTACATGGTTCTGGTATAGCGACAGACAAGTAGACCAATGGAACAGAATTGAAGACCCAGAGATGAACCCACACACCTATGGTCACTTGATCTTTGACAAGGGAGCTAAAACCATCCAGTGGAAAAAAGACAGCATTTTCAACAAATAGTGCTGGCACAACTGGCAGTTATCATGTAGAAGAATGCGAATTGATCCATTTCTATCTCCTTGTACTAAGGTCAAATCTAAGTGGATTAAGGAACTCCACATAAAACCAGAGAGACTGAAACTTATAGAGGAGAAAGTAGGGAAAAGCCTCGAAGATATGGGTACAGGAGAAAAGTTCCTGAATAGAACAGCAATGGCTTGTGCAGTAAGATCGAGAATCGATAAATGGGACCTCATAAAGTTGCAAAGCTTCTGCAAGGCAAAAGACACCGTCAACAAGACAAAAAGACCACCAACGGATTGGGAAAGGATCTTTACCTATCCTAAATCAGATAGGGGACTAATATCCAATATATATAAAGAACTCAAGAAGGTGGGCTCCAAAAAATCAAATAACCCCGTTAAAAAATGGGGCTCAGAACTGAACAAAGAATTCTCACCTGAGGAATACCGAATGGCAGAGAAGCACCTGAAAAAAATGTTCAACATCCTTAATCATCAGGGAAATGCAAATCAAAACAACCCTGAGATTCCACCTCACACCAGTCAGAATGGCTAAGATCAAAAATTCAGGTGACAGCAGATGCTGTCGAGGATGTGGAGAAAGAGGAACACTCCTCCATTGTTGGTGGGATTGCAAGCTCGTACAACCACTCTGGAAATCAATCTGGCGGTTCCTCAGGAAATTGGACATAGTACTACTGGAGGATCCCGCAATACTTCTCCTGGGCATATATCCAGAAGAGGTCCCAACCGGTAAGAAGGACACATGCTCCACTATGTTCATAGCAGCCTTATTTATAATAGCCAGAAGCTGGAAAGAACCCAGATGCCCCTCAACAGAGGAATGGATACAGAAAATGTGGTACATTTACACAATGGAGTACTACTCAGCTATTAAAAAGAATGAATTTATGAAATTCCTAGGCAAATGGATGGACCTGGAGGGCATCATCCTGAGTGAGGTAACCCAATCACAAAGGAACTCACACAATATGTACTCACTGATAAGTGGATAGCCCAGAAACTTAGGATACCCAAGATATAAGATACAATTTTCTAAACACATGAAACTCAAGAAGAACGAAGACCAAAGTGTGGACACTTTGCCCCTTCTTAGAATTGGGAACAAAACACCCATGGAAGGAGTTACAGAGACAAAGTTTGGAGCTGTGACGAAAGGATGGACCATCTAGAGACGGCCATATCCGGGGATCCATCCCATAATCAGCTTCCAAACGCTGACACCATTGCACACACTAGCAAGATTTTGCTGAAAGGACCTAGATAGAGCTCTCTCTTGTGAGACTATGGCGGGGCCTAGCAAACACAGAAGTGGATGCTCACAGTCAGCTATTGGATGGATCACAGGGTCCCCAATGGAGGAGCTAGAAAAAGTACCCAAGGAGCTAAAGGGATCTGCAACCCTATAGGTGGAACAACATTATGAACTAACCAGTACCCCGGAGCTCTTGACTCTAGCTGCATATATATCAAAAGATGGCCTAGTCAGTCATCACTGGAAAGAGAGGCCCATTGGACTTGCAAACTTTATATGCCCCAGTATAGGGGAACGCCAGGGCCAAAAAGTGGGAGTGGGTGGGTAGGGAAGTGGGGGGGAGGGTATGGGGGACTTTTGGGATAGCATTGGAAATGTAAATGAGGAAAATACCTAATAAAAATATTTTTAAAAAACGAAAAAAAAAAAAAAGAAAATATCTAATTAAAAAAAAAGATAGAAAGAAAGCAGCATCTTAGGGAGCAGAGCTAGATCAGGGTCCTCTGAGCGACCACCTTCTTGAGAGGTGAAGGAAATGAGGGTGCATATGGAGTGGGAAAGAATTAGATGGGGCAACAATACAAATGATACTCATTTCTGCTAGCTCCACTTGCAGCTTTGTGATTCTCCTGAACACTCATCCACAGATTAGAATGACATAGCTATTTAAGGTTCTGTAGAAAATGCCAAATTGCATGCACGACACATGGAACCAGGCCAAATAAAAGCCAATAACATGAAAAGAAAAAGAAAATAAAAGATGTAGAAATTAAAACATAATTTCTAGGAAGCAAATTAAATATTAGAATAAATACAGCCAAGGAGAGGCTTGGTGCAGTGGAAGACAGATTAAAGAAAGCAACTAGTTAGAACCCCTGTACTGCCACAAGCTAGAGTCATGTGGGAAGATGGCGCTTTGGTTGAGAAAATGTCCCCATCTGACTGGGCAGTGGACAAGCCTATGGACATTTTCTTAAAGGTGATTGTTGTGAGAGGTCCCAGCTCACCATGGAAGGTGCCATTCTTGGGTAGATGGTCCTGGACTGTGTAACAAAGCCAACTAGGCAAGCTATAAGGAACACGCCGAGCTTCTCCATGGCCCCAACATCAGCTCCTGCCTCCAGGTTCCTGCCCTGACTCCCCTGGACAATGTACTATATAATGTAGAAGAGTCAGATGAAAGAAACCCCCACCCTCAAGCTGCTTTTGGTCATGGTGTTTATCACAGCAGTAGAAACCCTGACTAGCACAACCCCAGCATTCATTTGTGCAGATTTCAAGGGTTTCTATCAACACAACAGTAGAAAACATTAAAATACTAGATACTAAGTAGACAAGAGTCCCACAAACAAAACTGGTAGGGTGCAGTCAAATCAGCACCTACAGGTCAACTCATAGCTTTGAAAATGTATTGTATGAAGAAAGAAGATTAGAGATTAAACAGCAAAGAAACCAGGACAGGCATCTTTATACACACACACACACACACACACACACACACACACACACACACGCACGCACGCACGCACGCACGCACGCACGCGCGCGCACACACACACACACACACACACACACACACACACACACAGAGAGAGAGAGAGAGAGAGAGAGAGAGAGAGAGAAGTCTAAGAAAATGAATGTCAAAATGAGCAAGACAAAACAATTGAAAGAGATGGAAAAATTAAAACAGGTTTTTTGTTTGTTTGTTTGTTAGCCTGGTAATTGGCAAAGCTGATGAAAGGGGGTATGGCACCAATCCACAATGGTAGAAAAATGGGGTGGGGGTAGGGGTGGGAGTGGAGGGGTAGTGCAAATGAAGCAGAGCTTCCCATTGCTCCCCAAACTGAACTCAGAATGGACTTGTCTATCCCCCTGCATCACATGTGAGTGATGGTGTCCTCACCCACAGCTGGCCTATGGCCCCTCTACACCCACATCACATGAGCACAGTCACAGAAACAGCAGGATGGCCTCAGGCCACCTCCATGCACACACTCAGACTTCCTGAAGATACTCTGCTTGTGTTTGCATGTCCTTCACGCCCATCTGTGTGTAAAGACCGTTTTACACCCAGGGTGCCTTGGTGAGAGCACATATTCTGGAATCATTGTTAACCTGACAGGGTTCAGAGCCAGCCGGAGAAAAACTTGTGGACCTGTGCATTAAAGTGGGTTACGTGAGGTGGGAAGACACACTCTGAATGTGGTTGGCACCGACCCATGGGCTGGAGATCTGGACTGAATCAAAGCAAAAAACAGAGGTACACACAGCCTTCGGGTCTCTGCTCCCTCACTGCAGGTGCAGCGACCAGCAAGCCCAAGCTCCCATTACTGTGACTTCCTGGCTATGATAATGCATATTTGTATGGGGATGTGTGCATGTATGGGGGTGCACAGGCATGTATGTCTGTCTGAGTGCATGTGGAGCCCAAGGTTGCTATCCAGACTTACTCCCGACTGCTCTTTCATCTCATTTATTGAAACAGGGTATCTCCCTCAATCAATCAACCCCGGAGCTCATCCATAATGGCTAGGCCAGAATTTGCAGGCAGATGCCATGCTCGCCCTGGTTTTTTAGGACCCAAGTAAGTGCTTTAACCATTGTGTCATCTCCAGCCCCAACCCTTCCTTTACTAAGTAACTTTTGTCAGGTAATTTGTCACAGCAACAAGACATAGGTACTACCTATCCAGGTGACACAAGAGCATGACCCCATTGATGCTGGCCTTCCCCAGCCCTCCAGTGTGTCTAGACATGATCCCCCCACAGCCCTCTTGGCCGGGTGACAGTACCTCCAGCTCCCTTAGCAGTTCAGACTGACCACAGGACTCCAGGTCTTCAAGAGCCTCTCCAAGCACTCTCCAGAAACCCTCCTCTCGGGCGGGGCCGGGGGCTGGGCTGCAACAGGAACCACAGCGTCAACTCCTGGCAGGTGGGAGGGTGGGTGGGCTGGGCCTGAGGAGTCTTCGTTGCCCAGGGCCCAGTGCTGGGCTCCGGGGGCCATAGGACAGGCAGGCAGGCAGGCGGGTGTCCTCGGTGGCAGTGCTGGGGCCCCAGGGCAGTGGTTGGTGACACAGAATGGGGTGGGGGAGACGCAGTTAGGGGCGACCAAGACTGTTGGTGGCCAATTAGAACAGGGGCAGATGAGACGGGGTGGAGAGCGGTGACACAGGACGCCTGGGAAGAAAGACAGACGGATAGATAGAAGACAGACACAGACAGAAAGATCCATGGGATAGCCCCAGAAGACAGTCCCTGACCCCACCCAGACACATGGCACCACGGGACAGTGACAGGATAGAGCCAGAACCAGTCAGGAAACAGATGGATGGAGAAGATGGGATATTTGTGCTGGGGAGGGGTGGGCAGTATCCATCTGGCTAGCCCACACCGTGTGGCCCATCAGCAGCCAACACCAAACTTACAGGATGCACTACAGTCTTTGTGCCGCTCTGCTAGCTCCCAGAACCCTTACTTAGCCTTTAGTCATACTGTGATTTACAAAGTCTTCACTTCTCAAAGGCCTAGCTATGCATTTAAGGAGAACAGCACAGGTGTTTCTTGTGGGGACCCACTCTGTGGAAGCTAGCTGCTATATGAGCCCAGCTACATACATGCAACATGCATAACCCTGGGCTGGTGGTTGTGAACTGGGAGTCATGCTTCATGTAACCTGATCTGAGGAGGGGTCTGGGTTCAAATTCTGAGTCTGGTGTTGTATTTCTGAAGACAGCTATTCATAAAGCCAGGATGAACAAGTCGGGTTGCTGCCCAGCTAGAACATGTCTGCTGCTATCCTTCCACAGTGCATTCTTTCCAGACACACTCAGCCCAGATCCGTCCCCCAGGCCAGGAACGCTCTTCTGTCCTCCTAACTCCCCCCTCCTGGTGTTGCTACCTTCTGGCTACCCCTCCCACCCCCATCAGCCCCACAAGTGTTCCCACCACAGACCTCATTGGTGGCTCCCAGTCCCCCTCTTCCTCTGGGAAGCTTTCGTCAGAGGGACCCGGTGTGTAGCTCGTCCTCCGGGGCTCAAGGGGTGGGGGGCTACTCTTCAGTCTGCTAGGACGCCACTCCTGGGGAGTCACACTCCGGACTGCCACCTGCGGAGTGTAGGAGCCTGGCGGATGGAGAGAGGGACGTGGACCTTCTCTGTCCTTGTCTTGCCCTCCCTCATTCCCAGCAACTGGATGCCAGTGGGCATATCTGTGCTTTTTCTGGGGACAAAGTGACCACTGAGTCCCAGGAGTCCCTGTAACCCTAGCAAGCCCCTAGGAACATCCATCAGTCAACAGTGAGGTTCCAGGACCACGGTCAGTTCCACAGGCAGGCCTGCTAAAGGGCCTCTTTTCTGACTGGACCCAGATCTACCTGAGGAGTCCCAGGATGAGTCCGAAGATACTGCCTGGAGCTTGGGAGAGAGAGAGCCAAAGCCCCTAACTGTGAACCAGTGTGGCGATCCACCAAGAACCCATGGAGGCTTCTAAGTTAACTCCCTGAGCCTCAACCACAAGCCAGAGGGCAGCATCAGTGGGCCTTAGCCACATGGGCAAGGCAGTCGTGGTCTGCCTTATCTTCATCTGGGTGCAACAAATATGTCTTAAGACCCACTGTGTGCAAGGCATGGGGATAAGGAGAGAGACAGCAGAAGTAAGAGCAGTTCTGTCCCCAGTTCATGAGAGGAAAGACAGGACTGGGGGGACAGGTGAAGGACAGGGTTAGTCAGGATGCCCTGAGGAACCCTCTCAGAAGGAAAAGGCTAACGGGGAGAGGAGGTCCCAGGAAGAGCAGGCAGTAGCATCATCTTCACAAAAGCTGTCCAAGGTCCCTGCTTTGTTACCTGTGCCCCCAAAGCCACCATCTGTGGCAGAGCTGCCCCAGGACTCCACAGCACTGTCCACGCTGGGTACAGCAGGTGAGAAGCGCGTTGCCAGCAAGCCTCCCTTGAGGGCCTCAGGGGGGTCCTCATCCACATCACTGGCCTCACTGAGGCTGCCTGACTGGCGGGGGAGGAGGGGACCTGGGAAGAGAAGGGGTATCACCTGTGACCTCAGAGACACAGAGTTCCTGTGAGCCCGACTTTCCCCCACGTCTGTGAGCTTCCAGGTGCTTGACAATCTGGCTGCTGCCATGCGCGTGGGACATACAAGTAAGTAAATCCCACAGGTGGGAAAACTGAGGCTTGTGAGGCTTATCAATAGGCCATATGGTGAAGAGCAAGGAAGCCCAGATTAAAACAAGGCCCCCAAGACTCAGGTAAACTGTAGCACATACAGGGCACAGGGACATGCAGGAACCCGAAGAGACAGGGACTGATGAGAAACATGGTTTGGACCCAGAATGTACCCGATACTGCACTGTGCCACCAAGGTACAACTCTCCTCTCTCTAAGCCTCCTCCTCAGCTGGTCCAGGGACCCCCACCCCATTGGTAGCACACAGCCTGACCCACGACTGCCCTTCCTCTGTAGGCCAGGAAGACCCCAGGAAGGGGCAAGGCTCACGGTCTAGCTGCTTCTTGATCTTCAGTGTGACCGTCTCCCCGGCCACCTGCAGAAGGTGGATGGCCTCACTCAGGGGCCGGCCCTTGAGGCTCACGCTGTTGATGGCCAGTATCCGGTCCCCGACATGGATGGCACCAGTCCTGAGGAGTGGCCAGAGAGCACAAATGAGACCCAGATGCTCAGGGCCGCAGAGGTTGTGGGTCTTGCCTTTCAATACCCTGCAGAGGCCCCAAGGCATGGGCCAGGCTGGCTCCAGCTGTGCAGTAGGAGAAAGCAAAGTCAGGCATAGTGGGTTCGCTCTGGTATTCCCAGTGTTCCAGAGACCGGGGGTTGGGGGGGGGGGACAGCAGATCATAAGGTCCTGTCTCAGAGAGGTGGGAGGAGAAGGAACCAGGGAGGGAGGAGAGAGAAAGAGAGGTGAGGGATCCATGCCAGTCTCAGAACTTTAATGTCTCCTCGGGATTCTGTGCTTTATACCTCTGCTGATTCAACTCAGGGCCACCTTCTTCCTCCTTGTTTGTTCTGAGACAGCACTTGCTATGTAACACAGGCTGGAGCTCTCTAAGATCGTCACTGTTGAGGCCTCTCAAAAAAACTGAAAAGAGATGCCTAAGATGGTGGCATACACCTTGAATCCCAGCACTTGGGTGGCAGAGGCAGGCAGATTTCTTTGAGTTTAAGCTCAGCCTGGTCTACCTAGCGGGTGTCAGGACAACCACTCTTAGTCATGTACTCGGAAAGAAAAGGGAAATTTGAAGGAAAATAGATGGAAGTAATCAAGTTGAACCAAATAAGCCAGACTCAGACAAATCACTTTCTCTCTTATGTGGAAGCTAGATTTAAAATTATATATAGGGAGGGGTTACAAAGATGATAAGATAAAGATCAGATTTAAGGGATCAGGGAAACAGAAAAATATAGGCTAATGGATGGATACTTGAGACCTGAACAGGAGTGGGGATATTTAAGGGAAGGAAAGGGAGTCAGAAAAAGGGGGGAGGGGCGATGGACAGGGGGTGGCCGTGGAGTCGGGAGAGAAGGAACCAAGTGTAACGGTGGCATATACATATGAAAACGTTATCACGAAAACCATTACTTTGCCTGTTAACTTTAGAACATGCATACTGATTACATGTTATAATGCATATATATCTAAGAGTCATTTATTCTCAGCTAGCTTTTTGAATGTGGCTGATAGAAAGCCGGTTTGGAGGGCGAGTATGACCGCACTGCAGTCGTTCTGGGCCATGCTGCCCTGCCAGGAAGGCTGTGAAGAACCTCCGACCACAGCAGCCCTCTGGAACCAGCATGGCCCACGAGGCCCCTGCATTCTCTCTAGAGTCCAGTAGAGGGTGCTCCAGGAGCAGCCCAGCCTGAGTCCGGACCCTGGCTAGGCAGATGTGCTGGGTGCTCTTCAGGCCACTGCCATGCCCTGCAGTGCAGAGGAACTCGCCCCTTCTGGTACCCCTGGTTCCTTGCACTGCTGATATAGAAGCTGGGACTCACCCACCTTGGTCCATCCAACCCAGGGGCAGGCAAGATGCCTTCCTCGCAGGGCTCCTTCCCTGGGACAGCCCCAGAGACACTCTGAGTAGGTGTCAGCCCAGCAGCCTCAGGGTCCCAGGATAAGCCTCAGTGTGGGTTTCAAGCAATGGAGCACTACCCCTGATATTCAGACACATAGGGTCCTCACTGTGGTAATTGTTAAGGGCAGCCGCCATGGGAGGCAGCTGAAGGTGAGCTATCCTGCCCTGGCTGGACCCTTTAGCTGTGGTCCCTTCCCCCCAAATCCATGCCCCCCATTCCCCGACTTTCTCTACCCTGGATGCTGGGCTGGACCAAAATTCATTCATGTTAAGGATGGGGAGTGGGTATTCAGAGAGAAAGTGATCATCTTTGAGTTGTTCAATGCTAGAGAAGAAGTAAAAAAATAATCTAGATTGTGTGGTCCCATGGCCCACCTTCTGCTCCCTGAGGGTCCCCAGGCCTTCCCTGTTGTCCCCACTGAGTTCTGATTTACCTTTCGGCTAGACCCCGCTTGGTGAGGCCAGAGATAATGATGGGGTCAAAAGGTTCCTCTGTACCAGAGATGGTGATGCCCAGTGGTCCGCCATAGCGCTTCAGTTCCACTGTGTAGCTGACTGCGCCAGAGCTCTCCTGCTCATCTGCAAGTGGACAGGCAGCCTGAGGGTGAGGGGGTGGGCTGCAGCACTCCCCAGCCTCAGCACTCTTCAAACACCAGTGACCTCATCGAACCCTCAAACACACCTGCTCAGGCCTTTCGGGGTACAACCTGGGGACCTGGAGGCCACCTCAGGCTCCCAGCCCGCTGCCCAGATGCCATGAAGGGAAGGAAAAACAAAACAAAAACACAAACAAACACAAACAAACAAAAAATTACAGGAATATGGAACCAAGATTTGAAAACAGATTTCACATGCCACCCACAGCAACTCAAGAATCACAGCAAAGAGAAGGGAGAGAGAAGGGAGGGAGGAGGGAAGAGGGAGGAGGCAGAGAGGAAGGAAGAGTGACAGCTAAAAGAGGAGAGAGAAGGAGAGGAGGAGGAGATGGAATGAAAGGAGGGGCTGGAGGGATGGCTCAGGAGTTAAGAGCACTGGCTGCTCTTCCAGAGGACCAGGGTTCAGCTCCCAGTATTCACATGTCTGCTTACAACCATCTGTAACTCCATTTCCAGGGGATCTGACTCCTTCTTCTGGTCTCCCTGGACACCTGGCATGCAGGCGATACACTGACATACATGCAGACAAACACGCATACACGTAAAAGCAAAATAAATTTTAAAAAAATCTTTTTTAAATCAGGAAAGAAAGAAGGACAGGAGACAAGGGGGAGGGAGGGGGAGGAATGAGAAGGCAGCTGGCCTCCAGTGGCTTCTCCTCCAGAGGGAGGGCCACAGACTCTCTCTTGACTATAGGGTTCACACTCCACTTTCTACTCTGCCTCTTACCACCCCCTTCTGACTATTTCTTCTCTCCTTCCCAGTTCACCCGTTCAGGCCTGCCTCTGTTGTGCCAGGGCCAGTCCTGCAGCCTGCAAGAGCAGGCGGGACCCACCAGCCGCTCAGATATCAGATATCCTGCTAACATCACACACTCTGGGGAGCCTTGTAGTGGCTCCAGAGGGCCCTGAAGCAGAGGGCTGGGGGGGGATGTGAGAAGCAGGGATTCCTGTACATGTCCTCCAGCCTCCCCCAGCAGCTGGCCACTGGGCACGGTCTCTGAAGCACATACCTGAGTTGTCCTCATCTTTCCGGATCTTCAGCTTCACCAGGTCCTCACATTGACGCAGGATCTGCACGGCATCCTCCATGGGACAGTGGTCCAGGCGGATATTGTCAATGGCCAGCAGCTTGTCGCCTGGCTCGAGGGTGCCAGTCCTGCATGAGTGGGGTGGGGATGGAGAAGCCGCATGCAGATGGACACTGCCCCACCCCTACGGCCACACCCCTGCCTGTGTGGCACCCCACCTGTGCGCCACGCTGCCTTTCTTGATGTCGGAGATGATCAGGGGTTCCCCTCGCTTTCTGCTGGCCGCTGTGGGGGCAGGGGAGACAGGCTGTGAAGATAATTTTCAAGGGCCCTGCTTAAGGTGGAGTCGGGAGAGGACACTACTGGCTCCTGGTCCTATTTCTTCCTCACTTGGGGGTGGGCAATATGAGCAAATCAGCTCACCTCTATGTGCATCAGTTTTCCTTCTATAAAATAGGTCTGCATCCCATTGTGGAGATGTAGTAAGATGAAGCAGGTAGAACAACAAGGGGACTTACAGCTAATGGTGATGCCCAGCTCCACACCGCGTCTTTTGGGTAACTTCACGTGGAAGGTTCCACTGCTTGGGATGACAGACTCTGTAAACCAACAGCCCTGGGTGACTCAAGGCTCCAGAAGAGCTCGGAGATCTGCATCTAGCACCCGCCGTGGCTTCTCTTGGGTTAGGAAGGAGGCAATCTCAGAGAGTAATGATCCAATCACCCCACCCCGCTGCTTCCAACTCACGGAGGAGGAAGGCTGAGGCCGAGAAGGCTGACAAATTGGCTCTAAACAGCTGAGTGCTGGGTGGAGGCCAGAGCTGGAGACTACTGGCCAGTGCGGGGGGGGGGGGGGGAAGGCTGTAGCAAAACGTGACCCATTTGGATCCAGGCATTTCTACAACTTGTCTCTAATTCATACCACACCTCTGGTCTCTACTATTTGACAGATGGGGAAGCCGAGGGCAGAGGGAGGCTGTTTCCTATCCAGACATTCTCATATGGGACTCCCAGGATCAGCACCCTGACTTCTTCTGCCTGGAGTCCCTGCTGCATGAAATCAATCCACTTTAAGTCCTCCTGCTTCCTGATTCCTGTGTGGTACTCCCTCATCCCTATGCAGGACTTAGGCTGGTGCAAAGTCCCAGGGAGCACCAAGCAGGGAGGGGCAGGGTCCCAGAGTGTGTGTAGCTGGGTGGCCCACTCACCTGCCACATCAAACTCGATCTCCAAAACAACTTTGCGGGCCAGCGCAGCATCCCGCAACAGCTGGTTGGCTTCCTCCATGGTCCCATCCTCAGTGGCAATGCCATTGATGGCTAGGACTCGGTCCCCCACCTGCAGCAGACCACACCTAACCCCCAGAGCCCGGTGGAGAGAAGAAGCCGGTGACTAGAACCTCAGGTGGGGGAGAAGTGGGGGCTTACTCTCAGCTCCTGGTCTCTGAACTCAGTCCTGTCCCCAGCTAAGACCTGGCTGGGTCTCAGTTTCTATCTAATCACTGGGGATGGTACCATTGTCCTCACAAGACACACAGAGTCCTCTGAGTACAGGCAGACAGGGTTTTCATACTGTGTAATTCTGGGGCTGATGATGGGGCCAATATGCTGATTAAGTAAGGTATATTTATGAAGCTGGGACCCATAGTTGTGGCTCAGTTTTCCCACTGGACTAGAGCTCCAAAGATTGTAGGCCCACGGAAGCAGTAGACTCACCTCTCAGCGGGGCTGTCAGGTTCAATAAATCGCACCAAGGGTGGGGAGGACAGGGTCTCGGTGGCAAAGATGCCTCCTTGCAGCTGAAGGCCGAAGCCACTGAGAGGATCTCCACAGAGCACAACTTCCGTGGTCTCCGTATGAACAATCTGCCCGCCGGGCCCTACCGTGCTGGAGGCCAGTGACACTGTGGGACAGGAGGGTTTCATACTCAGATGAACCCTGGTGAGGCTTTCCAGGGGTGCCCACTAAGAGTCCTCACGAGGTCTGGGAGCCAGAGAGGCAGGTGAGCAGGAGTCCCGGAACCACCTAGGATGGGCCTGAGTTCCTTTGTCTGTACAGGGCCATGATGGCATCTACCCTGCATAAGCCGTGGCTAAGAGAGACAGCATTAGGGACTGTTATTTTGTAAGACAAGAGATTCTAGGTGCCTGTGTTATTTATTATATTACAGACCCCCACCTCCATCCATAGGGCATGTATTTCCAGACCCCAGGAAATGCCTGAAACCACAGATAGTACCACACAAAGCCTACAGATACCCTAATCATACAGCCCTATGATGAAGTTTCATCTACAAACAACCCTGGGGAAGAGAGACATTAACTGTAGCTTGATGAGATGTAACTATTATACCGGTGTGTTCTCATAAAATCACCAGAATCAATATTGTAGCACCCTTTGTTTAGTTTTGAAACAGGCTCTCAGACTGGCCTTGATCTTTCTGTGCAGCTGAGCATGACCTTGAACTTCTGACCTTCCTTCCTCCCTATTACAGGGTTGTTGGATGCTGCATTACAGGCAGGTATCACTTTGCTCATTTATTTGGTGCTAAGGGTAAAACTCGGGATTTCATATACACTGGAGAAGCAATCTCCTGTCTGAGCTACATCTCCAGCCCCGTGACCATTGCTCCGGACATTGTTCAGTGAAGTCTAGATCACCTGGGCAGCAGATTCTAGCCAGTCTGACCAAGAGAGATGATGGAGAATGACTAACAGTTGAGCAGTGTGCACATGATGGATACACTGGGTAAGCACGCTGCTCACATCCCAGGATGGACCAAGTGGGGCAGATGTAAGCCTTTCCCACACTACTCAGGACACTGTTCAATTTAAAGCATATGGTCTATTTCCAGATTTGTCTATTTAATATTTTCACATTGCGGTTGAATGTGGGTAACTGGAGAGCAAAACTGGATTGGGCAGCGCTATATTCTGTGCTCTATAGTCTACATGTCTCTTTGCCTTGGTAATAGCTTTATTCTTTTTAGGATTTATTTTATTGTGTTTAATTATGCACATGTGTGTGTGTGTGTGTGTGTGTGTGTGTGTGTGTGTGTGTGTCTGTGAGTACAGGTATCTGCAGCTGAGGCCAGAAGAGGGTGTCAGCTCCCCCTGGAAATGCAGGTACAGGTGGTTGTGATCTGCCTGTCATGGGTGCTGGGAACTGAATTTGGATTCTTTGCAAGGGCAGCAAATGCTCTTAACCACTGAGGGTCCCGGGAACAGCTTTATTTGATAGGAAGTTCCCAAACAATATTGGTCACCTGCTTAGTGTATAAATTGATGGCTTAAAACACTGCCATCCTCTCCCATAGGAGCCTAGCTAGGAGACTGAGGCAGAAAGACTAAATTCTAGGCCAGACTGGGCCACATAACGAGACTTTGTCTCAAAACCAAAAAAAGAATAAAGGAATCGCTGTCTCCTCACCCATTGCCCCAGAACCTGCATTTTGCCCCAGGCAATCTGTCCTCAACCTATTTCTGTCCCTGTGGGTTTCCCTGGACACATCACAGAAATGATCTTATGTGGTCCTTAGTGACAGGCATCAGACACTGAACACACTGGCTTCAGAGGCTCCTTTCTGTAACAGCTGGGACTCCCCAGGGTGCACCATATCCAGGTGGCCACACTACCCAAGCCTCACCCCCAGCCCCATCCTCCGCCTCTCAGGTGTCCCACGGAGATGGCTTCCTGCTTACAAGAGCTCCTGTGTTCTTTCCTTCGCTGCCTTCTCCTCCCTGCTGTTGTCCTGGGGCTCATGGGTCCTCTGGGCAGGGTGCTGGCGTTGGCACAGGGAAAGGCGGGGTTCATAGTCGGTGAGGAGAAGGGAGTCGAGGACACAGCTGGGGAGACCAGAGCACAGCCCCATGAGCCCCAGCAGGGCCCTAGTCACTTGCATAGGGATTGGGGAGGAGAACCACATATCCATAGGGACACAGACAGGCATGCCTTCTCCCCTTCACCTAAGTCCTTGACTGTGTGACCTCACACAGGTCTCCACCCCCTGAGCCTCACTGACCAAGATTTCCACAGACCGCTAGGGATGAGCTAAGTGATGCAGGGCATCCCCTCTTGATCCTGTGTTGGTTTCCACCCCATGTACCGACACCACCCACCAGGAAGGGGTTTTAGGACGGCAGCATTGCTGCAGCAGCAGATACATTACATCGGCTCTGGTCCGGGCCTCCAGCTGCCCAGGTGGGTGCCCTGCAGTGGCTTGGCCTTGGGCTGTGGCAAGAAGGGGCAGAGGGGTCCCAGCGGTGCAGCTGCTCACTCCTCTGTATTCTCACTGTGGCAGTGGGAAGAGGAAAGTGGCCTGGGTGTCTGGGACTGTCCGGATGACTATAGTCCCCACAAGCCAATGGTGAGACCCAAGATCCTTGCACTGTCCAAGCCAGCAAGGCACAGAACATGGGCTCTGCTCATGGGCACTGCTACTCATCCTGTGCCAAGCCGTGACCAGGCCCCAGCTGCATTGCCAACCAGGAAAATCAGTCCCCTCAGGGAACTGGCTCTGGACTCAAGAGGTTTTTGGCTGAGTGCTACCCACAAAAGCCCCCTGTAAAAACTTCAGGGGCACAGCAGGCATATGGTGCCCACAAGGCCCCTAAAATTCTGTGGCAGCATGGAACCACATGGGGCCCTAGTGATTGGCTACCCCCATTCCTGGCTCTGGTCTCTATTGTTGGTTCTGTTAAATGGGCCCTGGAGAGTGGCTGCCTCCTTAAGTTGTAGGGAGGCTGAGAAAGAATCCCAAAGGCTTCCTGCAGAGCCAGGCCCTTAGCAGAGACTAAATGAACAAATCCCAACATCTGGCTCCCACAGTCCTTCCCACAGCCTCTGAAGCCTCAGTTTCCCTGCCAAGTGTGCCTGCTTAAGGCTTTGTCCTGGAACTCTGGTGCCCTGTTCCATCCATGCCAGGTTTGGGTCTTGAGATTTGCCAAGGTGCCTACCTGCCTCTGGGGGCTTCAGGGGCCGACGACTCTGGGGCGAAGGCAAGATCTCCAGTCGAACTTTCTCAGTAACACTGGCCAGGAGCTTAGTAGCCTCGACCAGTGAGCAGTGTTCTGTGCTGGTGCCATCGATGGCGAGGATGTGGTCTCCAGCATGCAGCGCACCACTCCTGGGGGACAGGGGGACAGAGAGGCTGGTCCAGAGGACAGAGACACAGGTTGCCTCTGCCCTGCATAGCCCTGCTTCACCTCACCTGTCCACCACGCTAGCTGGCTTGATACGGTCGATAGTGATAGCTGGCTTGTTCCGGTGGGAGCCAGTGGTGAGAGAGATCCCCAGGGCAGATCCTGGGGTCTTGGCTATTTCTACCACCAAAGGGCCTGAAGCATTGGCCACTGTGTCTGGAATGATGGGGAGGGAAAATATAAAGATTCGTGGAAAGTAAAGATGCTTGCTGTCCTGCCCAGCCTAACTCTGCTGTCCTTTAGCCCTTACTGCTGAGGAAGGGGATGATGCCACGGAGGGAAGGCAGTCTATTCAGCCATCAGCAAGTCAGGCCAGGCCTCCATTGTACTGCAGAAACATTCCTTACCTCCACCCCAAGCATTCTGGTCTCACATCAGCTCTCCCTGAGGCAACTAGTCACTTCCTCAGCCCCTGGCTTTTACCTTCACCCCTTTGGTCCTGGTTCCTTCCCATTCAGCCATCTGTAGCAGTCAGGCTGCCCCTCACTCTTGGGTCAAAATCTCCTGCCCCAGGGCATTTGCACTTACAATTCATCCTGGCTAAAGCTTTGCCACTCCACTTCATACTCTAGGTAGATCCTATGCCAGTGATTGCTCGTGTGTGTGTGTGTGTGTGTGTGTGTGTGTGTGTGTGTGTGTGTGTGTGTGTGTATACATACACAGGAGTGTGCTAATTGACATTTCCCCTCTTCAACTAGACACTTCACCTGTATTGTCCCTGCCTGACCCCTAGTGATATCAGGAGAGGCCTGATACTGTCAAGAGGTCCAGAGAGGCTAAAGCACTGGCCTAAGATCACACAGCCTTTATAGTACTGAGGATCAGGGACCTCTTCTTGCCCCAGCCCTTACCCTCAGACCTGAACATACCTGGGGTGGCCACATCATACTCCACTTGGAAAAGGGCCTCATGGCTACACTGTTGCAGGGTGGCTATTGCAGTAGCATGGCTGGCCCCATGCAGTGGGATCCCATCTATGCTGAGCAGCCTGTCGCCCACCTTTAAGGACCCCTCCCTGTAAAGGAGATGAAAGCCCAATCAGGGATGGAACACACAGAGTGAGTCAGGGGTGAACAGACAGAGTGTAAGTAAAAGGCCAACTCTGATGCCCTCTACCCACAGCATATCTGAGCTGGGTGTGTTCTTCAAGGCCACTCACATCACAGCCCAGATAGGGTGTCGGCCTGGCTGGGGACACACAGCATCAGAGAAGGGGTGGTCTGCTCATTGTAGAATCCCTTCCCATTGTCCCCAACCCAATTTTCTGATAGTGACTCTGGCCTAGTGACAGATGAGCTTGGGAAAGAACTCAGCAGTGCTCCAGTTTGGGCCCAACCCCTGCCCTGGAATGTCGCCCCTGACAGGTGCCAAAGCTATTCCAGGAGGTTCTATGAATAGCGACTCATGCAGGGCCCCAGACCAAGACCAAATTTAGATCTACAACAAGCCTGGTCCAGGCTTCTCTTAAAATGGTTAGGAGTGAGTCTCCTGCTCAGAGAACAAGGGTGAGGGGTCAGGAGACAGAAGCAGGGCCTGGACATATTCCTTTCCCACACCCTGTCCTCCTGGCCCAGCTGGGACACGAGAGGTTTCCATAGACAGGCCCAGCCAGAGATGGCCAGTCACAGAGCCCAGAGCACCTTTGGCCCAGGCTAAGTCAGAAAGATGCTGGGAAGATTAAAGCTGAGGCCTCTCTTAGCCACTTCCATCCATTCTCTGAGGGCATGTTGTCCCCTCCTGGCTTCAACCTCCCATGTGGGAAGCCATGTGAAGATCCAGGGCCTCAGATACCCATGCAGTGTCCACACGGCTTCCACCTGTCAAGTGGCCAGGGACATAGATGCTTCTGTCTCAGGCAAACTCACCTGTCCGCTGGGCCACCAGGTCTCACGTAAGTCAGGACCAATGGGCGGGATTTGTGCAGGTCCTCATGGGCACCTCCTGGACAGAATTCAACAGGGAGCAGAGGTCACTTACCCACGGTTCTCCTGGCAAGCCAAGGCCTTAACACCAGCCCAGGCAGCCTCCTTCTGCACAGGTGGGACAAGGGACAGGAAACACAATGCAAATCCTCTCTTGGTCACATCACACAGCCAGCCTCTCCTCCTGAGATCTCATTTTCTTTTCCTTTTTGCCCCGGTGACTAGGTAACTCAAACTTTGTCATGCATCTGCTGTAGCTATCCATCATCTCTGTGTGTTCTCTCGTCAGCCATGCGTGCCTCGTTGCTCCTCACAACTGTCCATTTGATGTCTGACTAAGTGGTCCTGTGTTCTTTAAAGGGCTAAGCAAGGGCTGGTGCGATATGGTTCAGCAGGCAAAGATCCTTGTTGCCCAGCCTCATGGCCTGAGTTTGTTACACAGAACCCACCCAGTGAAATGAGAGAACTGACTCCTATCCATTGTCCTCTGACCCCTACACACACACACACACACACACACACACACACACACACACACACACACACAATGTCGCAATACGCATGCATGTGCATGTATGAGCACAGAGAGAGACATGAAGATGAATATATACTCTGAGAAAGTCCTAATCAAAATCTAGGTCACATTCACCAATGTGATGCAGAACACACATGGATCCTCAGTGACCTCATTCTGGTCACCTCAACTCCAAGGAGAGCTGTCACACTGACCTCTGAGGACAAAGCCAAAGCTGTTGCCTTCCTTGTAGAGGGAGACGTCCACCGTCTTGGAAATGATCCTTGGGTTGTTTTCGGGAGCTGTAGGGAAATCGAGGCCTCCTTTGAGTCTCTCTGCTACATCTCTGTGCTGCTGGTAGATGTGCCCAAGGCTCACTCCAGGAGAACCAAGTGACCAGCCAGAGTCACAGCGATGGCTGACCTCTCTCTACTTTATATAGGCAGAGGAGGCGGGGCACTGGAAGGTCCTCATCTCTACTCAACCTAGACCACCACAGGCAGGGGAGAGGGCCACAGCAGAGCACGGGATACAGAGAGACTCAGGGATAGACCAGGCTTGCTTCCAGTCACTCTAATGAAGTCTTTAGACCAACTTTGAAAAATTCAGAACTAGGAGAAATCCTAGGCCACTGTGCTCAGTGAAGGGCAGTGGGGTTGGGAGCAATGGGTCAAGAAACAAGTTACTCAGCCTGTGTCTCTAGACCCTTTTCTATCCAGCTACACAAGATGACAGGTTATGAACAGGGTCCCACCACTACCTTTTGACAACATACTGTGTCTACCATGCTCTACCATATGTGGCCAGCCTCCAGATATCACCCACCCTGTCTAGGTGATTCCCCAACCCCATCCCAGGCCCCGGGCAGGGAGGCATCTCTGTCCCCCCACGCCTGAGGCAGTGGTCAGAGTTCCCCGTCCAAGGGCACCCACCGGGCGGGGGCAGCTCATACTCCACCTCCAGCACCACGCGCTCGCCCACATTCTTCAGCAGTGTGATGATCTCGTCATGTCGGAGGCGGGTCAGATGGATCCCGTTCACTGAGCGGATGTAGTCGCCCACATTCAGTAGATCACTCCTAAAGCAAGAGACCCAGAGCCTAAGTTGGGTCAGCACTGGCCTCTGGTACCAACATTCACACCACCCTCTCCCTGGACACTCAGAGAGCTGGGACTCAGAGTGGTCCTTCCCTTGTGCAAGGCCACACAGCAAGGGATAAGATAGCACCTGTCCAACCATGCCTGAGTATGACACCCAGAACTCCCCAGCCTGTCCCACTGTGCTGGCCTGGTGACAGCATCATGGTGACATCACTGACCATCCTGCACAAACCCAATGGTGGCCTGCCCATTGCTCTTCTCTTGTGCTCTTCCCTCTGGAGCCCTTCTGATCAGTTCATCTGGACACTTAGACCAACTTTCAGCCCTTGTTGTCTAAGAGGAACATCCAGGACAGTATGTACAGAGCACTACCTTAGTTGGAAGCCCTGGAGGGCTTTCTGGAGGCAGTGGCTTCGGTGTTGCATGTGGAGGGAATGAATAGAGAGTCTGCCAGGAGGGTGCCCTGGGGACAGAGGGAATGACATGGAAGGGTACATGGCCTTGCCTGGGTGGGGTGCTGCGGCCACAGGGGAGGAGAAGGAAAAGAGGCTGGCCCTTGAATCAGCATTTGTTAGAGGATGCCCTGTGGCAGACATCAAGCTCCCCGCACTTATCTGTCCCCTTCCGATGCCCATCTACCACCCCACATGTCTTACCTGGCTGCCAGGCCCCCAGGTCTCAGGTTGGAGACTCTGGGCTTCCCGTCCTTGTCAGTCCCTCCGGAGATGGTCAGGCCCAGAGTGCTGCCCTCACGTTTGATCAACTCCACCATGGTGATGCCCCGGAACTCCTCTGTGGGCAGACAGGAGGATGAGCAGGTAAGCGTCCATTCTGGGGCCAAGACTGGGGAGGCTAGGACAGGGAGGTCGGCATTCTGCCACTTTATGCTGGGTGGCATCACCCTCCACCAGGAGGGCACCACACTGAGGGCACAGTCCATGGCAGTGCCGCTACGTCACGAGTCACTAGAACTCTTGGGGCAGAGATCAAGGCCAAGCATGTTCCACTATACCTGGAATGCTCTGGCGGCGGCATACCAGAGCCCCGTCGGCCCCCGCTGTGTCCTTCCCCCCTTTTGAGTAAGGCCCATCATCTGTGGGAGAAAGGTAGAAACTGGAATCAGAAACCAGCCCAGGTGCCACTTTCATCTTTGTTCCCCTGGGGGAGCGCTTCTACCTCGTGCTGTGCCGGCTTCCTGCCAGTGTCCCAGGGCTCTCCTCGGGCTGAAGAAGGCTTGGATAAGGATCCCCATGTGGGCAGCTTCTCAGCCAATCTAAGGTTGGGTGTCTGCCATGCCCATGTCCTGGTCCATGTTGTTATCATGGGTAATGTTACCCAAACCATCCAGAAAGGAAGCCAAGGCTCAGAGAGGGAGAACTAAGTTCAGGGTCACACAGCTGGGGGGAGTGTTTATGAATCTAGTTTAGAAACCCAGGCCTGTTAGTCACTGTCCCAGGATCTAGATGCGTAATTGGTAAGGCAGGTACTTACCATGGTTTTCATGACCAGACCTGGCCAGTAGTGTATCTATGTGCTCACACACATGCATGCATGTGTGTGTGTCTGTGTTAATGCTTTACACATTATAAATTCCACTTATGTGTAAGCCGGTGAACCTTAGCTTTACTGGATAGAAAATCTCTTCCATTGCATTGTGGACTAGTAAGTATTTCCCAGCCTCTCCCCCTCTCAAGAATCTTAGTAGATAGACCGGAACCTGCCACTCTCTCTTCTCAGATCCTCACCACCCCTCTCTCATTTCCTGTCTTCTTGATTTCCTGGCACATGTCTCATCTGCACAGACATTTGTCTAGGAGGGATTTTTTAAAAGAGTTATTAGAGCACATTATGGTGGCACAGGTTGTAACCCCAGCACTCCATGGGCAGAAAGAGGTTAGGACCTCAAGGTCATCCTGAACCCTAAAGTGACTTCAAGGCCAGCCTATCCTATGAGACAATAATAATAATAATAATAATAATAATAATAATAAAAACAAACCAGCCAACCAACCAAAACCCCCCAAAACAAAGAGACGACCCCCACCCCTGATATTTTAAATATAAAGAGAATACAGTCGGCCCTCTTTCCACACCTGCAGATTCACCAATTAAAAAAAAAAGTTTGTAAAACAATTGCTTCTATATGGAATATGCCCAGGCTCCCCTTGCCCCACCCCCTTCCATGAATCCCTAGGCAACACAGGACAGCAGCTCTGACAAACACAGACATTGTGCTGGGCATTTTAAAAACATCTAGAGATGAGGTACCTTCGTTGTCCCTCAGTATTCACTGGGACCCCTAAAGGACCCCAGGTTTGCAGATTCTCCACTCATATTCATAAAATAACTGTGTATGTTATTAACACAGCTACAACCTTCCAGCTAGAGCCAGATGACTGAGTTACACACTAAGTAAGATGACGACCAAGAAGAGAAGACTCGCGTATGCTTATACAGACAAACTTTTTCCTGATATTTTTGATGTGTGGTTGACTGACCCACAAGAAGCAGGACAAGCGGTACAGAAAACTGACGGTTCCTGGAACACACACAGGTGACATGCAAAACTGGCACTGCTTTAGACCCTGATCTGAGCTCTGTGGCTTTGCTATTTGCAGGCCAAGGAAGCATTTCCCCTTCAACACCCGGGGTCAATCCTGGCCCAGCAGAACCTGCTTAATCTAGAAGGTCGAACGGCTCAGTGGTATGCACTGGCCTGGGCGATCTGTGCCTTTCCCTGTCTGCTGTCTGATGGCCTCCTCTATCCTTCCCCAGGCCCACCCACATCTGTGTTTCTGAATGGCCTGAAGTTGCCAGGGTGTCCATGTCACCTGCTCTGTGGGGAAGCCACTACTCCTCCCTCCCTGCAGGTCCCTTGCTTTATGCCATTCCTTCTCTGGGTTTTGCTGCTCTCGTGGCTGTAGCCTCATTAGATCACAGTGAACCTGGGGGGAGGGGGGAGGTGAGAACTTCAGGTCCATTTGACAGATAAGGAAACTGAGGCTCAGACTGACAGTTTCAAGGTAGACTCTGTGCTCCTATCCCAGACCCACAGCCCAGTACCTCTTGACCATGCTGTGTGCCAGGATCCTCCCAGCCTCACTGTTCTCAGTCCCTGGATGACGGTCATTAAGCTGACAGGCTCACTGTGCTGTCTGAGAAGGGAGCATCCTCCCTAGGTACCAGGTGCACCTGCAGCTTCCTACCCCTCCCCCAGCCCTCAGGAGTTGTTACTGCACATGCCTCCATCATCCCCTTAAGGAAGACCAGCTCTTAAGAAGAGCAGAAAGGTATACCCTTCTAAGTGGACTGTGCCTGTCATTCAACAGCTGTGGGGTAGCATTTTCTTCTCCCTCAAGCCTCAGGGCTAGGGTCAGACAGAAGCCATGGTCCCTCTGCAGGTGACAAAGGCCACATGCTGCATCCCAGCTAGGTCTTTCTAAAGGGATCAGCTGGGTCAAGACAGGACTTGAACTACTGTCAGGGCTCAGTGAGTTTATCAACCCCAGCTCTAACGATTTGGGGGGTGGGGGGCTCTGTATTGCATGAAGGTTCACAGCACCCTGGTCTCCATTTCCAGGCATTAATTGACCCTGGAACAGCCAGAGATGATTCCAGGAATTGTCAAGTGTTCCATGGGGATGCCACATCAGCCTCCAGTGAGGACCACTGTTCTATGAACAGGGCTGTGCTCAGCCTAGATAGAAGAAAGGCTTGGCTAGGGTCAGGGCCACAGCTCAACTGAGACCCTGGGAAACCTTCATTCTCTTTAGTCTAACCCATGAGAAACTGTCTGGGTTCTCCATTAACTCTGCAAAGTGGCCAGGCCCCCTCTGCTTGCCAAAAAAAAAAAAAAAAAATTAAGCTGGTAAGTAGCCAAACAACACAAACAACAGCTACGGTGAGCAGCATTTTTGTGCTCCTGGAGTGGGGTCCCCAGCAGCTCTGTGTTCACACTCCTTCCCAGACCCATGCTCACAGCCATCACCAATTCAGGCAACACACCATTTAGTATAATGCCTGCCGTTACTGCTCCCTCGTACGTCCTTCATTACCTCCAACAAGACGCTTCTAAGCTAATAAAATTAGAACGGCTTCCTTCCATCAGCGATGTGGGCAGATGTCTCAAGTGTTTCACCAGGACAATTCTGAAATTGAAATGTGTCTCATCCCAAGCAAATCAGGTCCTGTCACCTAGGCTCCCTCGCTCTTGGGCTGTCCTGGGGAGATGGGAGATGAGCTTCAAGGTTTATGTGTCTGTGGGAAAGGGTATGGGAGACTGTGTTTGAAGGAAGCCGAGGACCAAGTTTATCCAGAACCAAGTGTATCTGGCTGCCAGCTGTGTAGTTCCAGGTTTTGATGAGATGAGGTTGCAAACTAAGGTAGTGGCATTGTGTACAGTGTCAGTCATCAGGGACTGGGGAAATGGCTCAGTGGATAAAGTGCTTGCCACACAAGCATGAGAACCTGAGTTCAGATCCCCAGAACCCACACTAAAAGCCAGGCGTGTGCACACGCATACAGACACACACAGAGGCAGCTAGCAGTAAGCAGAGACCTGAACAAGGCCAGACATTTCAAGTGGATCCCAGAGGCCTCTGCTGGAGGTCAGGAGGTCAGGAGGTCGTACTGGCTAGGAGAGCTACTGGATTGGAGGCTTTTCTGACTACCAGCCCTTCCCCCAAGTCATATTCAGAGTAACACACAGTGAATGGGTGATATGAACTGATGATGCTTTTTCAGGGGGGACATCAGCCCCCCCACTCCCCAAGAACAACCTTGTGATAGGAGAGACTGAGACGCATTCAAACCAAGAATCAAATCATGATCAGAACTGCCGACTGGCTGCATGCCCTGAGACTCCAATCTCTATCTGTAAAGTGGGGGTGTCTCCCTCACTGAGAGCAGTGAGCAATTAGGGGACCACTTTATTATAGATGCCTCCACGTGCTTTGGCCCCCAGAGCCCCCTCAGGGAACACGCTCACATTCTCCTGTCCTCTTGTGTGTGTGTTCTTTTTTTTTTAAGAGGTGGGGGATGTTCTTGGACCTGGTAATTACATGCTTAGAGATGAAGGCTTTTCAAAAAAACATCTTTCCCACCAATTTCAGTTGGAAACGTGCATAAAAACAGGGATATTTTTATCTGCATTTTTCTAGTCTCCTTCCAGCAATGGCCAATTATGAGCACTACTTCAGTCGGTTGGTGCTGTAGAAATTGCTTTGGAGGGAAATTCACTTCCGGGGCCCATGGGGAGCCAGGGCATAGGCCTGGACACCTGGTCCTGGCTGCTGCAACCAGGCAGGCAGAGGTGTGAAGGGGGGGGGGGTGTCCTTCTGTTTTTTTTTTTTCCTCAGGCAAATCTTGCTGATCCACCCTACATCTCCTTCCTCTGCAGCCCCAAGGAGCTACTGAGCTCACAAAGGGAAAAGGAAGTTTGTCCCTTGCCAATCTGCTTTGCCAGGGTGCCGCCTAAATAGAGTGCCAGGAAAGGGCACAGGCCCGAGGGGTGCTGCAAACTCAGCTCAGGCCTGTCATCTGCATCAGAGGCACTTAGACAAGCTGGAGATGAAGACTCCCTAGTGGAACCCCTGTGTTCCCGTGACAGCTGGATTAAGGTTCCCACTCCCAGGCCTTTGGATCTCACTTTCCAAATGGTCTGTGGAGATTCACTGACGATTCCTGGAGAGCAGCCACCGCTTAGCATTATATCCCTGTCCAACCTTGATTTGACCCACCAGGTTACGGAAGGCACTGTTGCTATGCAGAGAAAAGGATGAAATTTGGAGTCAGGTCAGCTTGACATGCTGATGCACAGCTGGAGAAACGGAGGCACAGAGAGGGTTTTAAGTATTGCCTCATGGCTTTGCCCCAGGACTGATTCTAAGAACTTCAAAGTCATTACCATGCTGTCTTCACAACAAGCCTGAGTCAGAAGTGCCGCTGTCACCATCATGGGATAGATGGAGAAACCAAGGCACATGGAAGTTAAGGGAACTACAATAAGGACACTCAGTCCTGGATGCATTCAAACCCAAGAACCTGGTTCCCAGGGCATCCAGGCCATCCCTCTATGACCCCTCCCTCTGGGCATGACACCTCAATCCCTAGACCTGTCTGTTCAAAGAGACATTCTTCCACAGTGACAACCCTGTTCTCTGCAGGGCTGGGTCAGCACAGGGCTGAGCTATGGATGTGGGCTTTGGTCTCCATAGCCAAAAGGCCTCCAGGAAGCCAGCTTTCCACGGGCAGAGGCATGGGATGATAGATAAGAGACCCACAGCACATTTTCAATGGTATGAGCAGAGCGGTCACACATCAAACAGAAAGCCTCGCCACGAAATGTCACGGTGGCTAGAGAGAATGAGAATCGGCAACCCTGCTGGGCTTGTCCTTGCTGGGCCAGTCTGCTGCAAGCATCCACACAAACCGCTGTTTACTGAGAAGGAAGGGAAGCAGTCTCACAGGGGTCTCTGTGATGGGGTGATGCCTGGCACCCTGCAGATCATCATGGAACCAGGTGTCCCTGACCCAAGAGGGACACATCCTTCATGCCTAGCTCTGTTCACTACACCTAACAAGAGCACAAAAGAGCCCAAGCGAGGATGAAGGAACCACAACCTAGGTAGGGTAAGACTCCTTCAAGCCATGATTAGCATCACGCCTCTCTCTGCCTGCGAGATCTCCCCAGATATCCACAAATCCCTTCTCTCACCCTCTGCAGTAACTTGATGAAATGTCCCTTAGTCAGGGAGGCCATGCCCACGAGTCTGTTGTACAGACTCACCCCAACACTTCCCAAAGTCTTGAAGTCTCTTCCCATTTGTTCCTCTGCATTCAACATTATCAGCAAGACTTCACTGTACTTAGGAGTGGAGGGAACAGGGCTTTCTAGCATTCTATAGGCACCTAGCTTTTGAACTCCATCCCCATCTGTAGTAAAGGAGAATGGCCATCAAAGAAGCATAATGAGTGGCCAGAGGCCAGGAACAGGAAGGGGTTGAGCCTGGGTGGAGCCCACCCCTCCCTGGCTCCAGGCGACTGGCTGATCTCCAAGTGGATGACCCTTTGGCCACAGCCCAGGCCTAGAAATGGCTCTGATGAAGCCCCTGGGGAGGAGGGTGTCAACAGGGACCCTCTCACTGTGCATACACTCTGCCTCAGTTGTCCTGAGTCTGGAATACTGGGTGACCGGGATTCACTAAATCTTGGCAGCTCCTGATGACAAAGACATCTTTGTGGTCAGGAGTCAGAGGACATGCCCTTCCTTCAGGCAGGAGTTTGAGGGCAGTATGTGTGTGTGTGTGCATGTGTAGGAGTGGGGGACACTCTCGGGCACTTTCATCGGAGTCAGGTCTATTGTACCTGTTACCTTCCATCCCACAGATACAATAGAGGCTCCCACGAGAGAGCCTGGACAGTCCCAGGAAGGGATCTGAGGAAAGAGGCACCTGGCTAGCGTCCATCCAGGCCAGAGAGAGCCAGGCTGCCTGCTCTACAGGCCTCAGTCCCCACTCCACCCCACCCCTGCAGTGTGGATACATATGCAGTGACCACCTGTTGGCTCTCTCTCACTGCTCTAAGGAGAGACTAGTGAGAGGCCCCATGGTTGGTTTAGCAATGGGCATGGAATCCATGCTGAGCCCTGAGTCTTTTGAGGGAACTACTGGAGATAGACTTTCTGACACAAAGCTTGGAGAACAAGAAGGAGGAGGAGGAAGAGGAGGAGGAGGAGGAGGAGGAACAGAATGGGGGACGGGAAGGGAAATGAGGAATACAGCACACCTAGACCCCACTGTTCCCGAAGCTCCATTTCAGGACTTTCCTTTTTTTAAAATAAAGGAGCCTCGGGATTGAAGTCAAGGAACGCTGATGCAGGTGTGATCCTGCGACCCAGGGAGGACATTCTCAGGGGCTGGAGTGGAGAGGGAATCAGGAAGCAACCGAATAGAAACCAGAGAGCTCAGCAGAGGCCTGGGGAGCTGGGCTCAGGAGCTATAACCAGACTTCAGGCTTAGCCACTCCCTTCTGGGAACCCAGGGGTTGAGGCAGGTCAGGAGAACACCAGGACACAGGCTCTACTGTGGGCGGAAGCCTGAAAGCCAGGAAGAGAATGGGGCGAGGGCCCAGCAGGCTTGGGGGTAAGAAAAGCACAAAAGTTCCAACCTCCCCAAGTCAAACTGTATGTAACACGGGTGTCCCTGAAGGAGACCTGGAGTGCATGGTCCCTACTCTGGAAGCTATAGAGAGGTGTGTAGACCTTGGAAGGTATTAAGAACATTAGAAGGTAGAACCCTTAAAGGCACAGAGAGCAGAGTGACCCACACTGTTGGGGGAGGTCAGGCTATCCCAGCAGGCTAAAGTTAGGGAAACAGACAGACAGACAGACAGACAGACGGACAGGGACAGACAATATACTTGCCCCATAGTCCCTCCCCAGTCCCAGATACTACCACAGCCACCTAGGAATGTGGCAGCTGGGCCCCGCCCCTCTACTGAGTTCCAGAGCCCAGGTCTCCCAGAAACCTTCATCCAGCCTGGCCTCAGGGAAGGTTCACTCCCAATGGGCAGCCCCATGCTCCCAACAACCGACAGCTCTACTCCCCTCATGGAGGCAGGAAGGGCAGCCTCCCTGGGTCTCTGACTGAACTCCCTGTAACCTATGCCCAGGGTCAGTCCTGGGAAGCAGCTTTCCAGTGACAAGACAGCTCCAGAGCAGAAACACAGCCCTCGGCACCTGCCTGGTTAGACAGGTCCTCTTTCCCACCAGACTTCCAGAGTGGCAGCCCCATTCCTAGCATGCAGGCCCCTCTCTGCAGCTGGTGTGGTGCCTGCACGCTCCACGTACCTGCCTCTGCAGAGCTGTCCCGGCTGAGCCCACACAGCATGTCTGCTGTCTCTGCACTGCCCACAGCTCCCAGACACACGCTAGGTTCCTCCCTCACCCTCTCGGGGAGGGGCTCAGGAGCTCCCTCCCACTGGTGGGGCATAGTCCACCCACTGCAGCCTGCTCGCTCCTTAAAGGGGCCAAAGCTTTCTTCACTGTGTCTCCAAGATCACTATCTGAGGCCCCCTCAGCCGGGGGCATACGGCAGCACTCAGACTCTGAGAAGAGGACCCTAGACTCTTAGAAGAGAATCCTAGGGCCCTCCCCAGTCTCCTGGACACATGACTTTGATCCTAAAGTGCCCTAGGGCTTTGGCAAATGACTTGCTTCTCTGGACCTCAGTTTTCACATCTGGAAAGGAGGACAGACCTTCCCAAACTTCACTCTTGTAAGGAGTGCATTTCAGCAGGACTGGCATAGGATTCCAGTCATAAGTCCCAAAGTGCAGTGGCCTCTCTGGCCATGTGATTGTCCTCTAGGCACCTCTGCAGATGCTCACAGTCCTCCCAAGAACCCCGGCATTGATCCCTACCCCCCTTTCTCTCTGCCTCACTTTTCTCTCTGGAAGCTGAGACTTAGGACCATGAACCTAACAGCCTACCATGTACAATGTCCACAAGCATTACACGGGGACTGAATATGTCAGGCCAAGAATCTTCCACATCTAAGCTTGATGGGCAGGGGCAGCTGGTCATGGGCTGCAGTCACAGCTGACAAGCTGCCCCTTACTTGCCCCAGATGGGCCCCAATCCTGCACATTGATAGACCTCCTTCACTCAGGGTTCAGAGCCAACCAGGCAGATCCTAATGTAGCCCCAGGACCTTTCCAGATGGGGCAGCTGTACCTACACACTGCTCCGGTCCCATCCCGCTCTCCCAGAGCTATACATGGGCACTGAGAAGAAAGGCAGAGGGTTAGTGACACAAGGTACTAACCAGTGGCCATCTGCACCCTATGCAAGTGCATAGTGCACCCAGCTGAATGCAGCAGAGATTTAGATAAAGGGTCCTTGCTCTCAGGGAGTTCTCGGCAGCCCAGTCACTATGGAAATCAGATTACGCTCACAGACTACCCTGGACCAGCTTCAGATGAATCCATGTTCTCATCGCCTACAGGCTCAAGTCCCTGCCCTGCTTTCACTCCCTAAGAGGCCTTCCTCATCAGGTAACCTTGCTGTGGGGTAGGGTCTAGGCTCTAGGCAAGTTCCCTAGACCAGCATTGTGGTCCAGGCCAAAGATCTAGGAGCACTGTACAGCCATGGGAGAGGTCGTGAGACTGAATCTCATATGAAAGAGTCACACCAAGCAGAGAGAGGGCACAGGCTCCATGGGTCCCTGTGCCTGGAAGGCCTGGCTATGACATGGACATATGACATGGACCAGGGCACCTGAGCATCCTAACTCCACACCATTGGGAGGGAAGTCACCAGAGGTCCTCTAGCAGAGCCTCCCCCATCTGCGGGCAGTGAGCAAAAGATACACAGGTCTCTGGAGAGACGTCTGCTCTTTAAGAAAACATTTGTTCTCTTGACAGATGCATCTCAAGAGCCGTTCTGATTGGCAATGGGAAGCTCGGCTGGAGCTCTCCGGCTCTTCACCGTTCCTTTGGAATTTACTTTTGTGGCTGAGAAGCCCTTGGAAAGGTCATTCCATGGATTAGGAGGGGAGCCGGCTGCACAGCATTGCTTTGAGAACCTGTTGTGCTGGGCACTAGGGGGTCGGAGACAAAACCAGACAGGAAAGAAACCAGTCTCTGCCTCTGCCCTGGCCCAGCCACCCTACCACACATTTTTATTTAATTTTATCCATGCGTATGTAAGACATGACTGTTGGTCAACCTTGGAACAAAGGGGGGTCCAAACGTGAACTCTGACACAGAAACGTCCCCAAGGTCACCCAGCTGATCTGGGGGGAGTCTGAAGTCTCCTACCATTAGGATTTCAAGGGCTAGTAAAGAAGTCTTAGGGTGCAGAGGTGAGCGGGTAGCTATGTGGAGAAACTAGGAAGAGGCTTTTGAGCACAGTTTTGAAGGGTAAGTAGAAACGAGTAAAGCGGCTACCATGTGAAACTGTGGGCAAAATCCCCCCGAGAGATGAGAGAGAACCTGTAGGTGGAGCCAGGTGAGGTCTGTGAGGTCTCATTCCTGTGAGGGTTCTGGTTCACACCACCACTGGGGACTTGCTGCAAGCGTGGCCTCCCGGGCCAAACCTATCTGTTAACAAATGCTTCTGAGGTCTGAGTTTGCTTGGGTTCTGCAGGCAATGGGGAGCCACAGATGGCTGTAGGGAACGAGCATGCGGAGCCTTTGCCAGGCCCTCAGGCATCTTGGAATGCGGCTGAGGAGTTCCACCTGGGAGCCACGTCCAGGCCAAGCTGCTCCTGGAACTTGCTCCAGTGACCACCCCTCTAGACCAGTGCTGCCAGCCTCAGGGAGGCGGAGGGACCGGAGACAGATTGTAGGGTGTACACCGTGGCTGGAAGCCAGGCTTCCTGCAGTTCCCAAAGATAGCATCTGACTTATCTGTGCTCTGACACACTGGAGCACGTGAGGGTAGCCTCGGGTGGGGGCGGCTGGACCACCATGCTGGCAGGCACACCAGTCAGAGACTCCGCATCTCCACACCCAGAAGCTGTATGCCAGAGGATGGTTTGCGCATCCAAGCCTCTCTGGCCTCAGCTTCCCAAGGTGTAGAAAGGTACCACAAAGCACTCATCTCAAAGTCTTGGAATACCACCAGGTGTTGAGACTGGAGCAGGGCTCCTCACAGGCCTTCTGGCCCTGCAGATGGGATGTTCCCTGGTTTTCTCATGTTAATAGATTCCCAGGGTCCCCAGAGACTCAGGGGTCATAACCTCAGTAGCCAGCAGTATGTGGGTCCTGGGACAGAAGCCTGGGGACTGGATTATGTCTTCCTCAGTCTCGCAACTGTACCATTAACCCTCACCCCCTACCCTATCGGCTGACTATCTTGGACTCTAGTGTCTAGCACAGTGAGGCCAAACCAGACTCCTTCCCTTGCACAAGCCTTTGGTTCAAGGCTTTCCTGCCATTGCTGACAACAGAGACATCTGTACTAATGGCCAGAAAAAGCATCCATCCACCATCCACCTGCCAAGTGCCTCACACCAAGACTGTGATGTGGACTAGCTGCTCTGCCTCAGGATGGTCGAGCTTTGTTACCCACAAGCTATGAGTGACCCCAGATGTTACACTCCAAGGGGGAGGGTGGGACCTTGGAAGAGTTTTTCAGACTTTGACAGTCCTGCTGTGGCTGGCTCCCCCTGCAGGGCTGGCTCTAGGCTCCTCCTTCCTCCTCATAGGCACCCTGGCCCTGGTGCTCCCTGGTGTCCTCATGCTGATGGATTCCCAGGGTCCCCCTACTCTCACAGAGACCCAGGGGCTGCGACTACAGTAACCAGCTGACCACCCACTCTAGGATGGGAACCTGAGATCAAAAGGGGCCTTAGAGGCCCCTCCGGGACCGAGCTATTGCCCTTCCTCCCACAACCCAGGACTGAGTCCACTGTGACACAAGCAAGCTGTGTCCCCAAACCCGCCAGGCCCCTCAAGTGACAAGCGGAAATTAAGTCTGGCGGGGAGGAAGGCAGAGATGGCAATAGAGAACTATGAGATAAACCCTTTATTGCTGTGGGCTTTAGTGGCCTTCTCCTCCTCCCTCTGCAAGCAGAGGCTGCAGGCCCTGGCCTGGGGCCTCTGCATCACTCCTGATAACCACTTCTGGAAGGTGGGGGTTCTGGGGAAAGCGAAGGCCAGCCTGCCATTCTACCTGCCCCAGGGGAAGAGAACTGAGACCAGATTCCTCCACTCTATCGGATTGTGTCACACCTATTCAAGATATACATACACAATCCTCCCAATGCCTGTGGTCCTCTCCGAAGACATTCTTTGGAGTGTGGCACCCCTGCTGTACCTAAGGAGTCTCTGGTGACCAGGGAGGGTTCAGTTGTCATAAGCTGGAGCCTGGCTGTGGGAGAGGCAGCTTCCACAGGTTTCCCCCCTCCCATGGGCTCCATGCCTTCCTTCATGTTAGTAATTACCTTCCTCCTGGAGGGAGAAGCCATCAGGGTATAGCCAAGCAGGGTGCTTCTCTAAACCTCAGACTCCTTCTCTAAAACACAGAGGATGATGTATCTGCTTCTGTGAGGTTTGGTTGAGATGTTCAGGATGTGGGACATATGAAGGTGGTTGGTATGGGTTTGAACAGCCACGGTTCTACCTCACTGTGGTTTACTCTTCCACTCAGGACTTTCACTAAGCACCTAGTACCTCACTCATAACATCCACTAAGCACCTAGTACTTCATTCAGAGGACATTTACTAAGCATTTAGTACTTGCCATAAACTAAGCTGGATGGACTGCTGTTTCTGCAGTGAGGGAAGCAGACAGACCTCAGCCTTCCAGAGCTCCCCAACTAAAAGATACCAGAGAGGAATCAAGAAAATACATATTTGAGGTTGTGTTGGACACAGGAGTGATGCTGGATTCACAGTGAGGCAGCGTTGACATGTCACCCTCTGCTACAGCACCTGGACAGACCCCTGAAGGGTAAGACATCTGCATCCTCCTGAACTCTGGCTCTGGGAGTCTCCTGTGACGATGGCAGACTGAAGCTCTGTGTGCCCTGAAGGGATCTGACAAGGCCATGGAGTCTGCCAGCCTGCAGCTCCCTGTAAGACAAGAGGCTGAGCTGCCTCGAGAGTACATGTGTTCCAAATGGAGGAGCCTTCACACACACATACACGCACACGCACACTCACGCGCGCGCGCACACACACACACACACACACACGCACACGCGCACGCGCACGCGCACGCGCACACGCACACGCACACGCACACGCACACGCACACACACACACACACATGCAGCCTCCTCCAGTGTTGCATTATGAGCTCTCCTCTGTGGACACTGGGCAACCAACCATACAAGAGTATAGAGGGAAAGAGGTCAGCTAAGGGTCTGAGACAATAACTAAAGGGACAGAGCCTCTGGGGAGTGAGTGCAGTCTTCAGCTGACCTCTGTCAAACTACCTCCCCCATTCTCCTGACCTGGGGGGTTCACTCTGTCCCAGTAGAAGAACTTGGGGCTCTTTGCCTCCCTCCCCACCTGACCTTTTACTACCTACCCTCCCAAACTAAAATCAAAATTATGTCAACATGCAAGAGCTCTTGGGACAGTAGTGGAGGGACCTAAGTCTGAGGTCCAATTATAGCTCACCAGGGACCTACTGTGTGCTGAGAGTAGACCACACACTAGAGCATCAGCATCTTTCTCAGGAGGAGCCACATCCAGGTGACCATAGGTGATGTAAACCCACAGAGGCGAGGTGGGCAGGGCATTCCCAGCAGTGAGGATGGCTAGCACAAAGTGGGAGAGGTCCCCAGAGTGTCTCAGGGAAGCCCCCAGCAGCAAGGCTGGATCTCAGGTCAGGAGCAGGCAGACGCGAATGAGACAAAGGGCACCGAGAGTGTCATTCCTGGCACCATGATTGCTATGTGAGTTACATAGGAGGACAGGCTCCAGAGACCACTCCAATGCTCCAAGGAAGGATAGGTTCAGTTGCTTGACAAAACAGCACTTGGGCATCTGCATTCCAAACATGGCTGCTAGCTGCAGAGAGCACAGGTTGAGCACAAGGTGCCTTTGGGAAAGCACCTGCATCAGGGTCAGCCAGGATCCTGCCTCCCACCCACCCCTGCATCAGGCATCACCCTCTGTCCAAATGCAAGTGCTCTAAATAGGGGCCAGGGGCCAGGGCCAGGGGGTAGGGGCCAGGGGCCAGGGGCCAGGGCCCAGCATTTACTGAGCATCTACTGGATATGTCACACTATATGTACAGTGAGTGTCTCATAGATTTTCTTTTTTTAAGAACCTCATGAGGTGGGTACTGCTGCTAGCATTTTACACAAGAGGAGAAACTGAGACCCAGAATGGGCAAGGGATGTGGCCCAGCATGGACAGCCTGGTTGGCTCCGGATCAGAATTGTGTGTTTCCTTCTCAGGCCCTCTTTGAAGGTACACTCCTCTGCCTAGACTGTTCTTCATATTCCCATCCTCACTCCAGCTACTCCTCCCAGAAGCCTACCTTGACACCACCAGCCGGTTTGTCTCACTGCCTCCTTCCAGCCTTCCTTCTCCTCCTTGGCCCTGTCCTTCCCTCTCAGTGGGAGATGCTTCACTGCGGCTATGTGCCTGAGACTGTGTGCAGGAAAAGCCAGACAAGTGCCACTGAGTGACTGAGATCTAAACAATTAAGACTCCAGATCCCAGAGTCACTGTCATTCAAGACTTTCCATTCCATCCACAGAGAGCTCACCGCCCACCCCCTGAGCATCCTGTCTTGCACTGGAATATCTAGTGGGTGAGGGGCACTCTCGATTCCTCGGAGCCAATATGGCCTCTGAGCCTGGCATTAAGAGCCACAGCTCTGAGGTGGATGTGGTTTGACTTAGCCCCTGTGTATGGCTGGACCAGATGGTCTCCCCTCACCTGCCATTCTGAGACCTCCCCCTAGAAAATTCTCCAACCTCAGGGAGGAGGAAACAAGCCAAAGCATTGACCTATACCCAGTATCTGTTCATCCTCTATACCCAGTGCCTAGTGGTCCATACAAGGGGAAACTGAGGCTCTGAGAAATGAAAACTCAGGCTTGCGCCACTGGCCACACCTGCTGGCTTCTGCCGGTTTCTTCATATTTCAGACTACACCTCACATTCTGTGGCATCTTCTCTGCCTCCACGACACTGGAATAGTAGCTCCATTTGACAGACGAGGGAATAGGCCTGGAAGGACCTTGAACTCAGTCAGTCTGATGGGCATGAGATCCCTAAGCGGCTTCGCTGGACTAGCATAACCCTATCCAGTTTTGTGTTCTCTTGGTGGACTTGAACACTGAAAGAGAGCTCTGTAGCTGAGGATGGCTGGTGGATGTGGATGCTATGTAAGTGTGTGAAGAGGACCATCAGGGAACTAGCCTTCACACCCATGCCAAGCCGTCTTCCCGAAGGAGTTGGAAGGTGGAGGAAGCCTTGTTAAAACCATTGTCTGAGGCAGGGGTTGCAACCTAGGATTTCTGGGTCATTCTAGATGCCTGACAGGTGTCCAGCAATGGCTCACCATGAGTGTCACGGAAGGGTTCAAACCTGAATGACCTCCCCTGCAGCCTCCCTCTGTTCTATCACAAACACTTTGTGAGAGAACCTAGCTTCCAGTTGGCATCGTCATTTCCCAGACATGCCTGTCCCAGTACTCTCTGCCCTGTAAGTCTTTCTCCACACAGTTCTGCTGTCCAGTCTTGAGGATGCTTATGTAGTCCCCTGAGGTCTTCCTGATGACTGGATGCTCACCCTCTTCTCCACCTAGCTACCCCCAGAAGAGCTCGGTGACAAGGCAAGTAGCAAAGAGTGAAGAATATTCTGGGTGTTTCCAGGAGCTCTGAATTCAATCCAGACAACCCCACCTCTGACTAGCTGGATGTCTTTAAGTAGAAATTGTCCTTCCAATATGTAAAAAAGGATTTCACATGTGGGCCAGGAGAGAAGGGAGACCTGTGGCCTGTGGGGCAGCTTCAGCTTAGCCGCAGTCAGTCTGCATCTTTATCTCCTTCATCTCTATTCCCAAATTAACCCCCCAGTGACTTGCAGCTGCCTCCATGGCTCAAACAGACCCATTCTGCAAAGGACAGGGACCTTGTTGAAGGTCGTCCCTTGAGGACTCCAGCTGCCCCAGTTGTGTAGCGATTGGAGCTGGCTGGCTCTGTGCTGCTCTGTCCGCCCACCTGCCCACATCTGCTCTGAGTCACTGATACCTCGGCCAAAACAGGAATGTGGGGGCTGCAGAGACAAGGTTAGCCCAAGGACACCATGTGGCTAAATGGAGGTTGTAGTGAGGAGCTTTTATTCCTAAGAGGGCAGGAATAGGACACAGAAGGGAAACTGAGGCCAGAAAGAGTGGGATTGCCCAAGGACATGCAGGGAGCTGGGGTCGGGTCTGCCCAGGCCTCCTGACTGATGGATGTTCTTTCCGCCCTGTCAGACCTGCAGTGAAGGAGGCAGGGCCAGCAGCCTTCACAATTATCTGGGCAATTAAAGCAGGCAGATGGTCCTGCTGGACTGAGCATTCAAGCTGACAAACGGAGACAGCACGGGGCATTAGCTGACAAGATCAGCACAGGTTCTGGTGGCAGGGATGTGAGCAAGGTAGGTAGGCGGAGTCGCATTTCACTCAGTGTGTCCTAGATGAGAGAGGGCTATGGGAGACTCTGCCCTTTCTATGCCTCTTATGCACTGCGGGCCCTAAGCTCCAGCTGAGTCTGTACTTCACAAAACAGACACAGACAAGAGTGTGTGGGGCAGAGGCAGTGGCTAGGCATGGGCAGTACTCGTAAGTTAAAGCAGCCTGCAGAAGCTTCAGGACCCATCAAGGCTGCCAAGGTCCCCCTGGGCAGAGCTCCAGAAGGCAGAGAACCTCAGGGATGCTAGAAAGGTCAGCACATGTGTGAGGACAGGAGTGGGGACATCACAGAAAGGACTCAGCTCCCAGCAGAGCAGAGGACACACTGACCATTGAGGAACAAAATACTCTGGCAAGATCTTGGGCTGTGTAGTTATCTTCCCCAGGCAGACTCAGACTCTGTCATTTCCTGCACATCTGGTTTTTGAAAGTCATTTCTCTCTCAGCCTCAGTTTCCCCAGGTGCAATGTGGGCAACTTAGATCACAGCTCCCAAGCCCAAGAGGAGTACAAGAATGTACTTGTTAAATACAGAGCACGCTATCTGACAAACGGCAAGAACACAGAATAAGGCAGAGCTTCACACCAGCCTGCCAGGACTCTGCAATCCTGGAACAATCCCAGGATGAATTTATCCCTTGGCACAGTCTCTAAGGCACCTGGTGCCCTACACCTGGAGGAGGGCAGAAGCCCAGGAGAAGGTCCAGTGGACGAGCACTGGAAGGAAGGAACATTGCTTGAGATGGGGTCAGAGCTGAGCCTCATGCTGCTATGGGAGGTAGGGCTGTATAAGAAATGCCAGGAGCCACCTGTGGTGGCCAGGGTGAGTCCTGGGGAGAGTCTCAGGGAGCCTAAGCCACCAGGATGTGTGGCCACTGCTAGGAGGGGAGAGCTAGGATGTCTATTCTGACCTGTGCTGTGCCCTTAAGACTTAGGGCAGTACCAGGTACTTGGTACATTTTGAATGAGACAGGGCAGTATTCCCTGTGTCAGCGTTGATCGATTGTGTGCCTGCAGCCCTGTTTGCATAAGCTATTCCTTCTGTTACTTGTCTAGCGAATTCCTACGCTGAGAGCCCTCCCTGGTCTTCATCCCAAAATCATCGATTACTTCTCCCGGCAGTAACAGGGCCCTTGTACAGTTGAGGAATACAGTATGGGTTTCCTATGGTCACATTGCCTGTGACCACCACTTTCAAACCATCAAAGGATTGATGGTCTTATTGGAAAAGAGGAGAAACAGGGAATATCTGTTGAAAACATGGGTTGGGATGCTGGTGAGGTGACTCAGTGGGTCGTGAGCCTTGCCAATGAGCCTGACATGAGTTAGATTCCGGGACACACTGACTCCTGCAAGCTGCACTCCGGCCTCCCCACATACACTGTGGTGCGTGTGAGTACACACACTAAGTGATATGTAAAACATATAGCAATAAAACAAGAGCATGGGTGGTAAGGAAGCATGCCTCCCCCCCATACACATATTAAAACAAAACCTTGAAGGACTGTCAGTGGTTAATAGCATGTTCTGTTCCTGTAGTAGGAAACAAAGACCCCACCCAGGTTTGGTTCCCAGAAGCCACGCTAGGTGACTCATAACCACCCGAAACTCCTGTTCTATGGACACTCAGGCGCCTTCCAGAGGAGCTCCCCCACTTTATACAGGTTCTTCAAATGCTAATAAATTGCTCACCTGTGGGTCAGCTGTGTGGCCTTGGGCAAGTTCCTTAACTTCTCTGGACCTCAGTTTTCTGCTGTATAACCAAGAATGGACTGGCACTGAGGAGCGCACTGGGGATTATAAGGAAAGGCCTTCTCTGACACACCCTGTCCCTGAACTAAGGTCTTTGTTGTTAACAGTCTGGAGATTCTTAGCTCTCAGCCTGAAGCACAAGGCTATGAATCCCTCCCATTCTCCTCCTGCATATACGTGGAGAACAGAGGGCCATCACAGGTGACGTCTGGGGTCACACAGACTCTGGGGCTTAACGCCCAGCTCCACACTGTCCTCCCTAGCACACTGCAACCTTGTCCACACCTGAGGCCCCTCTTCTTCTCCAGTTGCACAGGCCAGGCATGGGACCAGTGTCGACTCAGAGTCCATTCAGCTTGGACGAGAGCCAGGCCCAGGCTTCACCCTCAGCCCTCAGCCCTCAGCCTGCACCAGAGGTGTGAATGTGTATAAGCACACACAACACACACACACACACACACACACACACACACACACACACACACATTGCCAGCCTGCTCCAACCACAACACAGCCCCATAGTCTGAATAAGGAGGAAAGAAAAGCCTTTTAGGGACACGTCCCATGGGGTGTTGAGGGGTGTTGACAAGAAGCTCAGAAAAGTAAGACATGAGAAGACACTGAAAGGGACCCTTGTACAAAGACAGTAAGGGTGGGAGAGGGCAGGTGTGAGCGAATAGAATAGGAGAAAGGTGTGGGAGAGACACAAGGGCAGCCATTAGGGCAGGGAGGAGTACCAGGGAGAGGTAGAGACCCCGAGGGGACCAGACAAAGAGAGATGGAGAGAGAGGAAAATACCCAGAACACAGGGAGACGGAGCCCCAGAGAAGAATGCAGAAACATGAGCAACTGACAAGTGCCAAGGGAAGAGACCCAGATTCTAAGTCCCAGGAGGGATGTCACAGAGACACCCCGAGCACCCAGACAAAAGCAGGCTAGGAAACGTCGGGACCAAGGGGAGAGAGGGAGTCTCCCCAGTGGCTCCTCCAGCACCCCACAGCAGCCTCTGCTCCGTACCTTTGGGCCTCCGCCTCACCACGCCCAGCCGCCACTTGAGTGACACCGCCAACATCACTACTGCCCGCCGACAGGTCCCAGACCCGGAGCCCTGCAACCTCCCTGCAGCCGCCCCTCAGCCTCGGAGCCGGGAGCTGGCGCCTCGGCGCTGCGCCCCAGCCGCCTGACTGGTGGAGGCTGGGCGCTCCTGGCCTCCTCCCTTCCCGAGTTGCTAAAATAGATAATCCTCCCCAGAGTCGGCAGCAAGGCCCTTCCTCCACTGCAAGCGGGGCGCCAGAGCAGATCTATCTTGCCAGGTTCTGGCATGGAGAACCTATATTCAGCACCCCGATCCTCTATTTCCTCTTCCCGCCAAAAGTGCTGCCTAGCCCACCCCAGCTTCTGCTCAGTTCCATGAGCCTCCACACCTCTTCCTCTGCCAGCTGTTGGGTCTCTCCATCTAGAACTGCTCTGTGAAACTTCTCTGCCCGAGACCAATTGCTTGACCCTTGGATACCCATCCTAGCTAGCTAGCCGCTAGAAGGGCTGGCCTGCTGTGCCACAGCACAGAGCATTGGCAACATGTCCCAAGCCCCTAGTGGGTACCCCCCCTCCCGACTGATGGGGCAGGAGTCTCCAGGGCCAGGTATTTGAAAGGAGCTTCCTAAACACATCCCATTTTCCTTCCTATTGGCTGGGCAGGCAGTATTATCTTTGGGGAGACTGAGGCACAGGATTAGCTACTTGCTTAAGGTCAAAGCAGGCTTGTGGCAGAGAGATTCTCTACCCTCTCCCCTAAGGTGGCTGCTTGGGTTTCTGCCTCAGTTCTTAAACCTCTAAGCCCTTAGGATGGGTCTGGACCCAGACCACACTCTCAGGAGCCCAGAGGACTGCCCAGGAGTCAGGGCTGCAGAACTCTGCTTCAGAGGGAGTCAGGGCTGCAGAAGAACTCCGCCCCAGTCAGCAGTGCTGTGGCCTTGATCCAGGAAGCATGAGGTTTACCCTAACGCTCTGCAGCAGTCTCCCGCCAGGCCTCCGCACCCAGTGTACCCAAGTGCTGCTGCTTTCTTGCCATTAGCTGAGAGAGTGGATGGAGCAGAGGGCAGTGTGGGGGAAAATAGAGCAGTTGATGAATGAAAGGCCGGGGAGGATGGACTGAAGAGGTCTCTCAGGAGACCGACTCCTAACGGGTTGTCTGAGTTCTTCCTGGCTGTTAAGGTTTCCTTGGAGCATCTTCAACACTAGGTTTCAACTAGAAGCAGGCTCTGAGCTGATTCTCTCTGGGAGGGAATTCCTGTTGGGGATGGGGAAGAGGGGCAGGAGCACCGGCAAGATGCAGGGTGGGGGTGGGGACAGGGTTCCTTATTCAACTCCGTGGGAGATTTTGTTCTTCTATCCTTGGGGTGTGTGTTGCAGAACTCTAGGTGGGGACAAACTCAGGAAACTAAAGGTGGGCACTTGAAAAAGATTGCTTGGCTCTTCCCGCCACCACCGCTCCTCTTGTAATCCTCTATGGACAACAAGGCTCTGACTAAACCATGCTAACAGTAAGGGGAGAGATAGAGGACACAGCCTTTGGGGATGAGCAGATCTGAGTTCAAATGAACTCACCTTAGGGGAGAAGGTAGAGATCCCTCTCTGCCACATGCCAGCTCTGATCCTAAGCAAGTAGCTGATCCTGTGCCTCGGTCTCCCCAAGGATAGTGTTGCCCGCCCAGCCAATAGGAAGGGAAATGGGGCATGTGTACTGAGCGTTCAAATACCTAGTGCTCATGGATCCCTGCTCCATCAATCCAGGTACCCTCTGGGTCTGTTTTCCCATTTAACCAACAGGACTAAGACTTATTCCCTGCCCCTACGGCAGTCGAGTCTGCCGTAGAGGAGCCCAATAGCTAAGAAGTGGCATCTATTAGCACGAGTATTCTACATGGAGCCCATCCCTATGTGCAAACCAAAATGAAAATTGGAAGCCTGCCTCCTCTCACAACTTATCTCATTTAATCTTCACACTACACCAGGATGGTCCGATGAGCATTCCCCTTTTACAAATGAAGAAACTGAGGCTCAGAGAGGCAAAGGACCCCACCAGGGTCACACAGCATGCAAGTGGCAGAACAAGGTCCCAGATCTTAGCCATAACACTAGGCCAACTGCTGGGCATTGGTGGCACACACCTTTGATCTCAGCACTTGGGAGGCTGAAGTAGGCAGATCTCAGTGAGTTCAAGTCCAGCCTGGTCTATAGAGTAAGTTCTAGGACAGCCAGGGCTACAGAGAAACACTGCCTCAACCTCCCACCCCCCCAAAAAACTAAGCCAACGAAAACTGCCACAACTGGGCCAAATAAGTCTTCTGTAAAAGCCCTACTGTGTGCCATGTGTCCTGCCAGTTCATTACAGATACAAGAGGCTGTTTCTCACCAGTATTATGCACACTATAGGGTAACAGCCAGGACCAGAGTCCAGGGCACAAAGTCTGGCCAAGGACCAGGCCACGACCCCCATCCCCACCCCTATTATTCCCTCTGGTAAAAAGAACAGGGCTTAGGATGTCTGCCAGCTGCCAGCGGCAGGTAGAAACCACAACAAATCGTTAAGGACCCAGATAGTGCTGAGGGCAGGATTCAAACACAGGACTGACTTAACTCCCCTCAGCACACAAGCTTTACAGATCTCAAAAGCCAGATAGAAGGAAGGGAAAGAAGGGATCCAAGCCAGCCTCTGCCCCTCTGCTTCCTCCAGTCCTGCCTCAGCCTCACAAAGTCCCCACCACCCCCACCTGCTTCTGGAAACAAATTAACATCTCATCAGAGATGCCTTTAATCTTCTTGGCCTTTTCTGCCTCACAGGCCCAGTGGTGACATTTCAGTCACCAGCTCTGCTGATATAAATAAGATCCAAGGCTGGGGAGGTGTCAAAGGGTGGGGGACCCTCTGTGCAACTCCCTCAGGCTAGGGGAGGGCAAGCATGGGGGACTATCCATCAATCCCACCCCCTCTTTCATCCAACTAATTTATTAGGCTTCATCTCTGTGCTGCCTCTCCTAGGCCTAGCAGCGAACAAAACAGGGTTTCCTAGTGTTGATGCTCTAGTGAGGAGCCCAGAGAATAGTAACAATGTAATAAATCATTAAATGGTGGAACAGAAGGTGAAATAAACAGGCAAGAGGAGCAGAGAGAATAGCAACAATGTAATAAGTCAGGAAATGGTGTAACAGAAGGTGAAATAAACAGAGCAAGAAGGCAGGTATCTTTGTACAGTTTCTGTTGTCTCTTCATACCCTCTGCAGGCTGAAGGGATCCCCAGGACTGACCTAAGGCTGGACTGGGGGAACATACTAAATATCTTTGCTTAGTCCCTGAGATTAAGGAAGTGCACAAAGTCTGAGTGGGGAAGATTGAAAGGGCATCAGGGTCTGGCACCAGACATCCATTGGCCAAGCCTGAGACAGTTTGAACATCAAAGAAGAAAGACTAGAAAACTGTAAGATGCTTGTGTGCACAACGATGTTCCAAAGGAGGAAGAGCCATAAACCCTCACTGGTCACTTGGGACCAATGTCAGTACAGCATGAGATAGGAACCTCTGTACCCAGATGGAAGTCGTTTAGGAGATGTCATTGGGAAGAACCCAAGCAAACAGGTGTGGCAAAGACCAGTGTGGTAGGATGGGAAGGCAGGGGAGATCTGGAGTATGGGAGATGGGAGCCCAAAGCCTGTCACTCTGGATCCATTTGAAGCCTCTGCCTGCAAGAATTCCCAGCACAGCTAATCACCACTAGAGGCTTTTCTTCCTTCTCAGCCACAAACCTGAAGTTTTCTAGGAATATCAGCAGCTTATAGGGAAATGATTTTCATTCTAGACCCCTTGTGTGGCCCTCATGGCTTCTGATTTTGCTTTTTCATGTTGTAGCACCATCCAAGGCATCTCCAGAGACATCTCACATATCTCTTTTATAAGAGGGAAGAGAAAGGGGGCTGTTTGCAACTTTCTGAGATGTGACTTAAGAGTCACTAAAATGGTGTAAGTGGCTGATGCTGAAATGATGGATTGCTTTCAATCCCTTGAGAAATCCCTGCCTACCCTGGGGCGTGCCTCAACTTGCCCTTCTCTCCCTCAGAAAGCACATACTCCCACTTGGTTATGTCTTCATTTCTTGTGAATGGCTTTCTTTGTCTGAAGCCCTGTGCTTGAGCCTATATTAAAACATCTTCAATAACATTTCCAACTGTCTCACTACACTGGTTAGTCTTGAAATTCTTTTCAGTCCAGAAGCTGTGTATCCTGGTTTGGTCTGAGTTGAGGTCCCTAACCGACTATGGGTGCTCCTCAGGCTTGGGAAGGCTGTAATTGGAGCTGTGTCTCTCTCCCTCACTCTGACAAGGGCACTGTGAAATCACCTTCTGTCAGTCCTAAGAAGGTAAGCGGGTCAGTCGCAGACTGGATACGAGTCAGTGGCAGGCAGCCCTCAAGTCCTGAAGACCAGTGGACAGAATGCACGTAGCACGCGGAGATGCAGTGAGAGATACCCCGAGAACAGCTCACGAGTAGATGATCTCGTAAAAGAGGAAGAAGGAATTTTTCTCAAGAGACTGATGAGCTGAATGAGGTACAGGGGTCTTGGCAGGATCCCAACATGAATGAACCATGTATAAAGACAGTTTGAAGACTACAGGATGTATATTCAGGGGGCTGGGAGTAGGGGTAGGGGCAGGACAGGATGAGAAAGAACAATTCACAAGGACCAAGCCTGAGATGATGTTAAAAAGTTTACAGTTAATTGCCTGGACAGTGGTGGCACATGCCTTTAAACCTTGCACTTGAGAGGCAGAAGCAGTCGGATCTCTGTGAGTTCCAGGCCAACGTGGTCTACAGAGCAAGTTCCAGGACAGCCAAAGAAACACAAAGAAACTGTCTTGGAAAAAAATTACAGTTAATTCCTTTGGGTTGATGCTATTATTGTTATTAGCATTATAGGGGAGCTATTATATGTTAGAGATATGGATGGGCAAAAACAAACATCCTTATAGAACAAAACCTAAAACCAACCAGCTCTGGTTTGCCTGTAAACTGCCTCAGGGATGTTCCTGCCTTATAGATGCCTCTGGGAAGTAATGAAAATTTAAAACCATGGAAATTAGAAGGGGAGAGGACCATCAAAGCCTCACTGGGGATAGAGTGATGTTTGAAGAAAGGCTAGAAGAAAGAAGGGTAGGGTGGTGCCTGGGGAATATAGGCTGGGTACAGAATGGGAGAAGAGCAGTAGGGCTAGTAGAAGGGCTAGAGGCAAGAGAGTTGGCATGGCAGAGTCTTCTGAGGAGGGTGGGAGCAATGGCCATGTTTGGAGCAGGGGGTGCCAGTTGCCCTGTGATTTAACAGTCAGTTCCTGGCCGGGCAGTGGTGGCACACACCTTTAATCCCAGCACTTGGGAGGCTGAGACAGGCAGATTTCTGAGTTCGAGGACAGCCTGGTCTACAGAGTGAGTTCCAGGACAGCCAGGGCTACACAGAGAAACCCTGTCTGGAAAAACCAAAACCAACCAACCAACCAACCAAACAAACAAACAAACAAAAAACCCAGTCAGTTCCTGAACTGTGGGAACAGGGAGGTGAGCATGTGCATCTCGGAAGACTAAGTGGCCGAATTGGCAGCTCCTTTTTCTGGGTCAGAACCAGGGTCCATGGAGTTTTATAAGTCCATGGCTGGACCTCAGTTTCCCCCTCTACAATATAAAGCTCCAAGAACTCAGTAATTACGGCTGGCACTTCTGGTGTTTCTCAAATGCCATGTCCTTGGAGAGGTTGTATAGCCTTAAGAGGTGGGGCCTTGGAAGAAATAACGCCAAATGGGTGCATCCTCAGATGATGAAGAAAGCCCTGCCCTTTCTGGGTTCCTGCTTCCTGCCCTGAGGTGAGATGAGCCCCCTGTAGCCATGATGCTCCAAGTCACCATAGGCCAGAGCCTTGGGCCAGTCCTGAACTTTCAAACTGTGAGTCAAGAAGTCCTGCCTTCTCTGTTGGATGATTGGAAGCTGGAACAAGGTCAATTAGGAAGCCTCACAGTTAGGAAGCCATATGGGGTACAGAGCTATAAGCAGGCCCTGTGTGTCAACAGAGAATCCCTTCCCTGGCAGAGCTCTGGGCCTTGTGGGCCTCAGGAGTCACCACAGGCCATGGCTCCATGGGATGACATCAGCTCATAGGTGATGGCACCCAGGAAGTAATGTCACTTCACAAGCAATAGCACCCTGAGGTGACATTACCTCACATATAATGACATACACAAAAGCATGTCACCTTACAAGTGATAACACTCACATGATATCATTGCCCATTCAGAGGGAAAAAATTCCCAGCTCTCTACCCTCTCCAAAGCCCTGGACATCAGTCACAGCCAGAAAGCAGGCCCCAGGGGCATGGAGACCTCCCAGGAATTGACTCAGACATTCAATGGCTCCCAGAGGGTCCGGAGCCCAGGATGAAAAAGACACCACTGGTTTTCAGTAGGGACCAAGGCAGCTGGCTGACAGGTGCACCCACAGGGCCACCTGCCAGGAAACAGGTGGCATGCCTGTTAATATTCCTGGCATCACCTATACAGGAGATAATTAAGAACAAATGCTTGGGTAGGTGCCAGTTTAGTGAAGATGCAGATTGTGGCTTGTGGCACTTAGAGAGGTGGCCTGAGTGTGGCAGTTAGGGACCCTATGTGCCTCAAGGGAAGAGGCTGGGCCAGGCCGGGATCCTCCTTCATCGCTGCTCCTCCCTGTCCTGTCCTCAGATCCCTGGGTCACCTGACAAGTTATAAGGAGAGAACAGCCTGTCACCTGGGGAGAGGTTCAGGCCCCGGGTCCTCTGATGCTTGGCCACTCATGATAGCATCCAGACTCCTCCCCACAGGTTGTGATCTGACTATAGAACAATACAATGCTTCATGAACCCAGACCTAACGAGATAATGGTTAGGCATTTGCTTCCAGAATCTTCTCTGAGAAGAATGGGACTAAGGTCTAGTGACATCATGACATGGCAATGTAAGTAAGTCACTTCTAGATCTTTATACACGTTTTCTCTAACACCTGGTATGGTGGTTTGAAAACGCATGGCTCAGGGAGTGGCACTATCTGGAGGTGTGGCCTTGTTGGAGTAGGTGTGGCCTTGTTGGAGTAGGTGTGACCTTGTTGGAGTAGGTGTGGCCTTGTTGGAGTAGGTGTGGCCTTGTTGGAGTAGGTGTGGCGTGGGCTTTAAGATCCTTGTCCCAACTGCCTGGAAGCCAGTCATCTCCTAGCAGCCTTCAGATGAAGATGTAGAACTCTCTGCTCCTCCTGCACCATGCCTGCCTAGATGCTGCCATGCTCCTGCCTTGATGATAATGGACTCAACCTCTGAACCTGTAAGCCAGCCCCAATTAAATATTGTCCTTGTAAGAGTTGCCTTGGTCATGGAGTCTGTTCACAGCAGTCGAACCCTAAGACAACTGGTAAGGTGGGGACGGTGATTACCCTCATGTCCCAAATGTGGTAACCAAAGCACCAGGGAGCAGACAAAGGGCCAGGGCCGTAGGGACTGAGAGTCCAATTGGACAGCTTGTGTCTGGCCCACCTGTTGTTCTAAACCAGTGGTTCTCAACATTCATAAAGCTACAACCCATAAAATACAGTTCCTCATGTTGTGGTGACCCTCTATCATAAAATTATTTTGTTGCTACTTCATAACTGTAATTCTGCTACTGTTATGAATAGTAATGTAAATATCTGATATGTCAGATATCTGCTATTCCACCCCAAAAGGGTCAATGACCCACAGGTTAAGAACCTCATTCTTAATGGATGTGTCTCTCATGGGCTGAGGAGACTCAGGAGAGCTGGAGGAGAGGCCTGGAGACATTTGGTGATGATTTTGGGGGTGAGCTCCATCCAGGCAGAGCTGCCTCCACTTCCCTTATTTCCTTCAGCATCAGACTCTGTGGTGGCTCCTCATGAGTACTCACCTCAGAGTCTGCCAGAAGCCAGCATGACTGTGACCCACAGAAGGGTGGCTTCCCCAAGGTCACCTGGCTGGGATGTGGCAAAGCAAAGAGTTGAGTCGGGCCCTGTTCTATGCTTATATAGAAACATTGTTTATGAAATATCTTTACTCACTGAGCTTTCTCCCAAACATTTTGCCTCAGGGACTATTATTCATCCATGATTTTATAGCCAGGAAAGGGTACAGAGTGACTGCCCTGCTCCAGGCTCTGCCTTCCTGATATAAGCTGAGCTGGGATTAGAACCCAGAATCTCTGACTCACAGCCTAATGAAGAGGGGGAGAGTAACAATGAGTGCGGTTAGAGGAGGAGAGCTGGAAAAATATTGGGTGCAGAGGATGGCTGGGAACAGGAGGGTTATAACTCCCCTCCACCAGCCTCTTCCTGCCCTGCCTGAGTTAGCCGATCCCTGCAGAGGTTGTCTCCATCTGATCTCATCAGATGAATAACCCCTGTCCAGGGCAGGGGTGAGAACGGAGGCTGTGTTGGATGCAGGACCTTACAGACAGGCATCTGAACTTCATGGGAGGGGGGTGTTAGAACGTTCTGGAGCAAAGTTGTAGATCCCACACTCCCTTGTGATATCACCCTTGACAGGGACAGCTGGAGAGTTGTGGGCTAGAGCCCGGTGCAGCAGTCGACCCTGCAGAGGCATCTACACCTGACTTGTGGCTTGTGTCTCTTGTGCTTTTGTATTTCCCTTTAAGAAATAATTGCCAGTTTACTTTTTCAAATGTATCCATGCTCAATGGGTTGGAAATAGCAAACACTGGCCTTCCCCGGGCCTCAAGGTGCTCATAAGCAGTGCAGGGTGGCCCTTCCCCAAGCTCAGGTCCATCTGTAACCTAGCTGGGAAGGCAGCGCTCTGCTCTGACAGGACAGGACAGCCCTCAGCCCCCGCACTGCCAGCATTTGAGTTGGGAGGGCTGTGAGTGTGAGGCTGCACTGAGCCGCAGGCCTGGCCACTGACAGGAAGTGCCAGCATCTGTACCCAGGGCTTCATCCACTACACACCTCGGATGCCTCCAGGCCTTTCGGTCAAATGTCCCCTGGGGCACAGTCACCCCCCATTTGAGAAGAGCTGGTTTAAATGGTGTGATGTGTGTGTGTGTGTGTGTGTGTGTGTGTATGTGTGTACAGGTGTCTCTGTGTGTGCCTCTGTGTGTTTTAACCCCTGACCACCTTCTTCACACCCTTTGGATCTGCAGACATCTGAGTTCACCACCAGGCATTGTTAACCATTACTTTTAGAATATCTGGCAGATCTTACTTCCTTGAAGCCTGGTCATGGGGTAGGCACACTGCACAACTGATGGTTGCCATGGCAACAAAGACCCCACCCCTCCCATCAGAACCACTGTCCCTCTGGGGTGATGCTACCTTTGATGCCCGCCCCCTTCTCCTCCTATTCCCAAGCTCTGGGACACAGATGTGAGACTCTAACCAAAGAAGGGGCTCAGGCTTGAGGAATGGAGGCTGAAGTCAGGAGAGGAGTCACACTGAGAGTGTGAACAGACAAGAAACTGCCATAATTATGGGGAGCTAAAGGACACCAGGAGTGCAGCTCTGTGGGTCCTCACACCATCCTGACTAGCAGGTTTGCCCTAGAATAACCCAGCAGACCCCAGAGCTGTTCTTTCTGTGAATCTGAGCCTCCTGCCAAACACATCTGAATCCCCTGGAAGCTTGGTTTATAAATTCAAGCCCAAAACTCAAATTTAGGATCTGACAGTATCAGGTGTGAGGATGTGAAGCATCCGGAAGCCTCAGCCACTTCCTGTGGGAGTGCGATGTGGAGCAGCTACGTGTTAGGACACTGGGCAGAATTATTAAAACTTTGAAATATTTATGTTCTAAAAAGCACTGCAACAGGGGCTGGAGATGGCCCAGTGGTTAAGAGCACTAACCGTTTTTCCAGAGGTCCTGAGTTCAATTCCCAGCAACTACATAATGGCTCACAACCATCTGTAATGGGATCCCATTCCCTTTCAGACATCGACAGTGTCCTCACATACATAAAATAAATAAAACTTTTTTTTTAAATGCACTGCAACAGAGATGTTAAATTATCTCATAAAAAGTATAGACCGAAGGGAAATGTGTGTATCGGGCTACCAGAGGTATTTTTAGGAATATTCACAGCAGCTGGACAGTGGTGGCACACGCCTTTAATTCCAGTAGTCAGGAGGCAGAGGCAGGTGGATCTCTAAATTCAAGGCCAGCCTGGTCTACAGAGCGAGTTCCAGGACAGAGAAATCCTTTCTTGAAAAAAAAAAACAAAAAAAAAACAAAAGCAACAACAAGACAGAAAAGTCAGGCATGAAGTGCATGCCTATGGTCCCCAGCACTTGAGAAACTGAGGCAGGATAATTGCATCAAGTTCAAGGCCATCTGGGGCACACAGCAAGCTCTTGTCTCAAAAAAAAAGAAAGGCTAAACAACAACAACAACAACAAAGCCCTCATAGCAACACTTTCTGTAGAAGTAAAGAACTACAAATCATCTAGGTCCAGAATAACAAGTTAAAAAAAATTACAATGTAGTAGAGGCGCCAAGTGCAATACTACCCAATGATGAAAGGAAGCATAATGCTTTGTTCAGCAACATGGATGACTATCAGACATGATAATGAAGCTGTGTGTTGTGTTAGTGTAAGGACAGGAGGTTAAGGAGAGGGGAAACCAAGCCTTGGGTGTCATACTGGGTGGCTCACACTTCAAAGCAGTCAAAAGGATGCTATGCACAAAATCAGGAGTGCGGGTGCCTATGGGTGGAGGATGGCGGTGAGGCAAGACCATAGGAGAGTAAGGGTCAAGCAGTGTTCTGACTGGCCTGGCTGCCTTTTAAGGAAAAAAACAAACAAAGGCAAGGAGAAAACAATTAAGAAGCTGTCATCAGGGAGGAAGCTGGCATCTGCTCAGACATCTGCCAAGTTCATTTTGTTTCCCTAGAGCCAGAAAGTCAGGTGGAAGACAAGGAAACTACAGGCCCATACTTTGTGATAAGCCTTAATAGACACAAGCCGCATCCTCACTAGTTCTGGGGACGAGGCAAACTTGATTCAAATGTATGTGTGCACATACACTTACGTGTGGAGGCAGCCTGGGGAACTCTGTCCACCTTTGTCTCTTGTTCCACATGGCTCACCAGAAAGGCTAGCCTGGTTTGTCTTCACCCGGCCAGCACTGGGACTGTGAGCACACGTCACCATGCCTGACATTTAGATGGGTTTTGAGATTGACCTCGGGTCCTCAGACCTGCAAGGCCATCACCTCGGCAACCGACTCACACACAAACAACCCAGCACTCTGACTGTATGCATATTTACACATGTAGCATTAAAGGTGTGTGTGTGTATGCCAGAGGTTGATGTTAAGTGTCTTCTATTCCTTTCCACTATATACATGGACACTCTTCACTGAACTTTTACCTTGCCATCATTTGGTCTAGTCTGGCTAGTGGGCTTGCTCTGGGGATCTCCTGTCTCCGCCTCCCATGTGCAGGGATTATCGGCAGGCCATCATATCTACCCAGCTTGTGATATGGGTTCTGGTACACTCTGGTCCTTAAGCTTACAAGCTAGCACTTTACCCGCTAACCATCTTCCCAGCTTCCACCTCTCACAGAGACTTTTTTTGTTTTTCGAGACAGGGTGTGTGTGTGTGTGTGTGTGTGTGTGTATGTGTGTGTGTGTGTGTGTGTTTGTGTGTGTGTGTAGCCTCACTCTGTAGACCAGGCTAGCCTTGAACACACAGAGATCTCCCTGTCTATCTGGTCAATGTCTAACCACACAGCCCAATGACACTGGCTGTTGATAGATGCCTGCTTACTGTTTCAGCCTTTATGAACACTTCTGAGTACCAGTGTCTTCCCTCCAGATGGGAGGTCCCTGCAACCCCACTGTGAGAAAGGAAGTTCAAAGTTGCCAAGCCATGATGCCCAAGGCAGCAGGCACAAGCCTGGTCAGTTCTACTTAAACCTCCATCCTCCAAAGAATGTGATTCAGCTGCCCCACCCCCACCCCCTTTTTTTTTCCTCTCTCGGTTTTTGCTTTATTGAAATCAATTACATCGAGATCAGGTCTTTTCTAATTAAAATTATGTAATGGAGATTTGACTCATCAATCACCACTGATTGCAGACCACTTCCATGCCTGGGTTGCCCTGCCAGGCCATTATTTCTGTCAGCTCCAATCCTCACGTGTCAGATTTGTGCAGCATTTAAAACTGGCATGGAGGCTTGATGCTTTTGTCGATTTCCAGTCGATGGCTATTTCTCCTGTGCGTGGTTTTAGCCGCTGTCAGTTTTATTTCGTGTTGATTACTTCTGCTAGCAATGAGCATGATGGATTGGACACAAGACAAACGGCCCAAGTTCATTCACCAGAAATTGAAACATGTTTATGAGTCAGAAAAAGAGACCAAAGAGGAAGATGGAGACAGAAATGACAGGGAGAGATGGAAAGACAGGAGACAGAGAGAGATGTATCATGGCTTGGGGCAGAGGGGCCAAAGGACAGGGGCAGAGGCAGAGGCAGAGGCAGAGGCAGAGGCAGAGGCAGAGGCAGAGGCAGAGGCAGAGGCAGAGGCAGAGGCAGAGGCAGAGGCAGAGGCAGAGGCAGAGGCAGAGGCAGAGGCAGAGGCAGAGGCAGAGGCAGAGGCAGAGGCAGGCAGATCTCTGTGAGTTTAAGGCCAGCCCGGTCTACATAGTGAGTTCCAGGACAGCCAGGACTGCATAGTGAGACCCCATCTAAAAGGAATAAAATATGGTGGAACCTTTAAGAGGTGAGACCTGCTGGCAGGTAGCTTCCTTGGGAAGGGACTCATGTAGGTCTCCGGAACTAGTTAGTTTCTGCAAGAGTGGGCTGTCAGAAAAGAGCAAATCTGACCCCAAATCTGTCTGACTTCTTATCTCACACATTCAAACTCTTGTACATATGCCGACTCCATTATGATGCTGTCCCCTGAGAGCCTCAGTGGAGCAGAGAGAGGCTGGCTCTGATGGCCTCAGACCTCCCTATTCTGAGGTAAAAGATTTATTTTTCTTTACAAATTACACAGCCTCAGGAATTTTGTTTTAGTGGCAGAAATCAAACTAATACAATATATTAAAAGGTGGTTTCGATTCTTGACTACTTAGCAGCAATAAAAGGCAGTGTTCCCATTGCCCCAATGCCTCTCCAGGCATTTTGTGGCTGTTCCTACAACCAATAGCTGCTCATACTGTGGTCCCAGCCTGGGAGGTCCTGCCCTGAAACCCAGCTCTGGGTTTCTTTTTTTTTTTTTTTTTTTTAAAGACTTATTTATTTATTATATGTAAGTACACTGTAGCTGTTTTTCAGACACACCAGAGAGGACATCTGATCTCATTACAGATGGTTGTGAGCCACCATGTGGTTGCTGGGACTTGAACTCAGGACCTTCAGAAGAGCAGTCAGTGCTCTTAACCGTTGAGCCATCTCTTCAGCCCCCAGCTCTGGGTTTCTTAAGGAGTTGCTGAAGTCAGCTTTACCTAGGTCAGATTTAAAAAAAAATCTCACCTTGTCTTTATCCCAGGAAATATGACCTAGGCAGCTCACCCACACTAAGGTGGAAGGGTAAGCATGAGGTCGGGGGCCAAGTAAGAGGCACTTGGTGTACACAGTAGATGCCTCTTCCCTGCTAAGGATGGTGCAGCCCTGCAGGCCTGGCTGATTTGCAACAAGACAATAGTCCGATCCTTACCCCAGTGACCTATGACTGAAGGGGATCTGTGCTTGGCATCCCTCCTAGATCCCAGCCTCAGATCCTCACTGGGAGATTGTATTTAATTACTTTCTGATGCTGTAGTAAAACACCATGGCCAAGGCAACTTCTAGAAAAGTTTATTTGGGCTTATGATTCTTGGAGGCTAAGCATCCATCGTAGTAGGAAGGCTTGGCAGCAAGCAGCAGGTGTGGAAGCCGGAAACTGAGGTCACACATTCTCAGCCTCAAGCAGTAAGTAGCAGAGAGATCAAACCGAAAAGGGCACAAGGTTTTTAATTCCAAAGCCCTACCCTAAGGATGTGCTTCCTCTAGTCACACTGCACCACTAAACCTCCTTGAACAGCACCACCTACTGGGGACCAAGTGTTCAATGACTAGTCTGTGGGGGACATTCTCATGTAAACCACTATAGAGATGGGGACTATGTTATTCCTGGGATTGCTGGCAGGATTGAGTGGCCTGACTAGGGAGGTTCTGGGAAGGATGGAGGGGTGGGCTGTGTCCTTTCTCACTTGTCAGATGAGTTGAGACAGTGGAGCTCAGTGCCTGGGCATTTTGCAGCGAGGGGCCAGCTACCTTGTAGCTCTGCCTCTAGAGTTCCTCTCCATAAAGTCAGCCAAACACCACCCCCTCAACACCACATAGCACACAGCACTTATGGCTGCTCAGCCCAGACTAGAAGCCACTTCTAATGTCCCCAGTGAGAGGACAGTGACCTGGGGCATACCCACTTCAGGAGACCAGACCCAAATTGGAAGACTGCACTGTGTGATTCTACTCCAGGGCAATCTTTAAAAAGACAGATCTAACGTACACTGTCACAGCACAGGTTGATGGTGCCCTGAGTCAGACAGGAAGGGCTCTGGAAAGTTCTCAGCATTCTCAGACTGGGGCTGTGGTCACTTGTGTGCACTTTTGAACTGTGTATGGAAATGGGTGCATTTGATTCCATATAAATTATATGTCAATAAAGACAACTTTAAGACATATTCTAGAAGGGGCTGGAGAGATGGCTCAGCGGTTAAGAGCACTGACTGCTCTTCTGAAGGTCCTGAGTTCAAATCCCAGCAACCACATGGTAGCTCATCACCATCTGTAATGGGATCTGATGCCCTCTTCTGGAGTGTCTGAAGACAGCTACAGTGTACTCACATACTCACATATAATAAATAAATAAATCTTAAAAAAAAAGACATATTCTAGAAAGGTCCATCTGATCAAAAAGGACAGTAGACACTGCTGGAATTTGGATGGCATGCCCCCTAAAGTCTTGCATCTTGGTATGGCTCTGCTGGGCAGTAATGGAAGCCTACAGGTGGGGTCTATTAAGGAGGTCTTTAGGTCATAGGTGTGCACTCTAAAGAAATTACGAGGTCTGGTCTCTTCCTGGTGGGTGAAGTCAGTAGCTTTGCCACATGCTCCTAGCATGATCTGATGCCTCAGCACAGGGACAACAACATGAGCCACAACTTTTAAGCCATAAGTGTCACAAGTATTTTGTGACTCAACAGTATTTGTTGGATACTAATTGAGAGCTTTGTCAATCAAAGCGCCTTACAGATGGAAGTGATGGCTTTGGACTGTGGTTTCTGTAGATTGTGCTTATTTTTGTGGACTGTGGTAATTTCTGTGGACTGTGGTAATTTCTGTGGACTGTGCTGATTTTTGTGGACTGTAGTAGTTTCCTTGGACTGTGGTTTCTTTAGACTATAAGGATTTCTGTTTACTGTGGTGATTTCTATGGATTGTGGTTGTGTCTGTTTGGTGTTGAAAACAGCTGTCACCACCACAGATGAAGGCACCAGTTCTGTGGATATGCCCATGAAAATGAGGCAGCGCCAGCTCTGGTATCAGGACAGCAACTAGGGCTACCAATCAGTCTTCCCCTTTAGTAACTAGTTCTGCTTGTTTCCTTGAGTCTCAGTTTCTAGAATATTCCTCTCAGCCTAGCTGTAGACTGGATACCAGGTGTGCAACTGGCCTTTGCTGATTGTTGATTTCTTTAGAATTCCACCAGCCTGAAGAGACAAGCACTTCCCTATGGCTTCTGGCTCCCCAGGGGCAGCAGTAGCTGGAACTTTTGCTGTGTGTGTGTGTGTGTGTGTGTGTGTGTGTGTGTGTGTGTGTGTGTGTCTGTCTGTCTGTCTGTCTCCTCTGGGTCATGCTCACTGCCAGGTAGGGTGGAGAGCTTTGTCTGCCATGTGTAAGGGGTGATCCCCTGTCACTAGCCACAGTGATTCTTGTCATTGTCATATCAATGTGCCTTTTGGCTGATGGCTAATTTGTCCTATGCCAGGATGCTCCCAGGGCTGCAGACTTCAGCATGTACCTTGCAGCTGGAACAGGGCCTGCTCCTGGGTCCCTGTAGGGCCAGGCTGGGGGTGTGTAGCAACTCATCACCAACATCCACTTACAACTAATTCATGGACTCACTCCAAGCCTGTCCTGGTCCTGTCCCTGAGGACCTCCAACCTCCAGGCTCCACCCACAGAACACTCTGTCAGCCATAATGGCATGGTCCAGCTGCTCTAGCCCCTGGCAGCCAACTTCTGCCCTACAGAATAAAATGTCCAAGCTCAGGACTTAAAAACCACCCTGGGAATCTCCACCCTGGAAAGTGCCCCTCCTCCCACCAGGAAACCCAAAACAAACCCTGTGTTCTGCCCAGTCCTCTGCTGCTTCTCACCTGAGCAGGGTTTTCCCTCCCAATAAACCTTTTGTGTGAGGTTTGTTGTATGGTGTGACTTTGTGGTGTGACTTGGTTCTCCACAGCCAAGTTACCTTTCCCTTAGGGAACCCTTTCCCCTCAGAACTCTAATGCTTACTCTGGTAGCTGAAAAACATTCCAGCCCCTCTTCCTCTCCTGTGGCCTCCTCTACCTGTCCCTGAACTGTTACTCACAGCCCCAAGAGGACAAGGGCAGCATGCTTAAGCTGCCTCAAGATGTCGAGGAAGCCTCTGCATCTCGTCACCAAACTGCTGGGCCATAGTGGCCAGCAGGTTGGTCAGACATTACACTAGCTGGGAGAATGAGAAGACACTGAGAAAAACCTATTGCCTTTCCCCAGCATGGGAATAATGGCCCTAATAAGAGAGCAAGGGTCTAACTAGAACAAGGCTCATCCAGAGAAACCCCCAGTCTAGCCTGCCCTCCACAGTCAAGTGAACCAGTTCCTAAAAATGACTAACAGACAGAAAGACAGGTACACATGGGGTGAAGAGCGGGGGGTGGGTAGGTGGATGGATAGACAGCGGATGTACTGGTAGAGTTCTACAGAGTATTGGAGCTCCACCCTTCTCATTCAAACGAGCAGCTCTGTGCCCATAAGCCACCCAGACCGCCACCTTCTGGTACCCCACCCTCATTTTGTCCTGGAGCAACCTCTGTCCCTCCTCTTTGCTCATGTACAGTTCAAAGGGTTGACCTTGCTCCCAAGAAAGCTACTAGCTAAATCCATCCAATCAGAAGAAGCCATTCTCCAAGGGAGGAACAGACAACAGAATTGATCAATGGGAGATGTGCCTGGAACATTTGCTAAAGCCATCCAGGCATTCCCATGCCCCACCAGGAAGTAGAAAGATGTAAGTCTGATAGACTGCTAGAAAGTGAACCAGTGCTGCAGGAAACGTTTGGATGCGTGCTCTCTGAGTCCCTGGATACAGCCCTTCCTGAAGCTGATATGAGCATGGAAGAAGCTCTCTCTCTCTCTCTCTCTCTCTCTCTCTCTCTCTGTGTGTGTGTGTGTGTGTGTGTGTGTGTGTCCATGTCCAGTTGGGACTGGGTTTCTGTTATATAACTAAATCCTACCTAGCTATCATTGCCTCCCTGGGAGGCATGTGCAGAAATAGCGAGGCTCTTGACTAGGACACCTTGGAAGCCAGAAGCTGGTGATGGATCTCTTAGAGCTGAAGTTGTGGGTGGTTGTGAGCTGCCCAACATGGTGCTAGGATTGAACTCAGGTCCTCTATTGGAGCAGCACACACTGATAAATGCTGAGCCATCTCTCCAGCCTGTATTTTCATACTTTACACTTGAACAACTCTGCTGTGAATACCAACCAGCCTTTCTTTATTTGCTCATCTGGTGATGGGCATCTTGTGACCGGTCATCCTTGTGTACCCCGGTTTTTTGATCCACTTGGCAGTCCTGGTGTATCCTGTTCTCCAGAAAAACCACCAGGACCTATGGCAGTGCCTGGTAGAGTTGCTGCTCAGTGGAACAACTAACAAGTCAGAAGTGGAAACTTAGGGGTTCTTTGGAAAGTCGGTTGGATGGTGTTTCGCTGAGGCAAACATAGGAAGGAGTGTTTTCCCAACATGGACACAGGCGAAAGACTAAGGCAGACTTGTGAAGGAGCCCATGAAGATAGACACAGGAGAAAGGATGTTTTGCTAAAGTAAGCATATGAAAGGACGAGTGATAAAGGATTCTTTGCTAAAAACACACATGTATCGGTCTGCCTTACATTGTGTAGTTGAGCTGCATTTGTTGGGACTCCATAGAGAGAAATGCACCAAAAACAAAACAAAAAACAAACAAAAAAAACCCAAACCAAAAAAAAACAAACAAAAAAAAAACAAACCAAAAACCAAAAACAAAAATAACAAAACAAAACAAAACAAAAACCAACTTCTAGTGGTGTGCTGGCGGCTTCTTACCACTTCTTTGGACTCAGGCCGATTGGTAGAGTGGTGTCAGCTGAGACAGACAGGTGCTGAGGCAAGACACGTGATGTTTGGAGGGAGTATAAAAAGGACTCCATGACCAGTGACAGAGACAGAGCTTGGCTTGCTTATAGAGCTAGCTGTGCAATGCTCGTGGGTCTCACATCTTTGCTGATCTTTGTTTCCCTGAGAGAGGCACAGCAGAGAACTTCTCCTGGCCTTCCTCCTGCTCCCTTTTGCTGACTCAAGTCAGCTGAGGCCTGGTGTCTCTGCTAGGTAGGGCCACCACTGCTGATTTGTGTTTGCTATCCCGTCTCTACCAAGCTGAACTGCTGGTATATCCGTGCAGTGTTTGCAAGTGGACCAAGCTGCCACTGCTGACCTGTGAACTGAACTGCCGTTTTCCTGACAACACAGACTGGAGTTGCTCTGAAGAACCTTTCTAACCAGGTTCACTTTGCCCGTATCCTTTCTTTCCCACTACCTAAAGGGGTGGTGGGCTAAAAAGGTTAAAGCGTTTAAGAATCAAAATCAAAAATAAAGTTTGAAAAAGTTAAAGATACACAAGTCTCACAAAACCCCACTGGACCTACACTGGCCATTTCACACACGAAGACATCAATACTCAAGAAGTCTATTGTCTTCTCTGAGGCAGAGGGAAAGTCGGACCTTTGACTCACAGGCGGTGCCTGCTCTCCTCCCTTCCTAGACCGCTTCCTGCACTAGGGCAGCAGCTCCTAGATTTGTCACCTCATCTTAGAGCTGCTCTCGGCTCCAGGATAAGAAGGATAGGAGCAGGAGGGGAGAGCTGTCTGAGCTGGGAACGGGTAGGGGGTGGGGGTGGGGTGACACAAGAACTGCAGACACAAGCTTGCAATCCTCATGGGTGGCCCTCTCAAGTGGGTCCCTACTTGAGACCTACTCTCAAGTGGGTCTCCTGGTCCAATCCAACGGAGAGCAGGATGCCAGTGGCTTTGGTGGAGCTCTTTTGGTCTGACTCTTAGGCATCCCTGAGGCTCATGACACCTTGGTTGCCAGTGATGGGGCTTGGGATGGTGGATTGTGAGGTCCCTGGAGGCAAGCCTCTGAGGGGTATGCCTGGTCACCGTCCATCCCTCCCCCTCTCTGCTCTAGTTGTCATGAGGTGAGCAGTTTTGCTTCACGGGGTCCTTCCACCAGGATGTTGCCTCCTCATAGGCTCAATTCCACCAGGATGTTGCCTCCTCATAGGCTCGATTCCACCAGGATGTTGCCTCCTCATAGGCTCCATGGGGCCGGCTGACTATAACGTGAGCCTCTGGAACGTGAGTCACAACAGTAACCATCAGACCAACACAGACACTCACCACTTCCCAAGACAGTCTGGTCAGGTCCTGCCTGCCTCCAGGGGAAGCCGAAGGCCCCCCCCCCCCCCCCCCCCCCCCCCCCCCCCCGGCAGGCACTCAGCTGAGTCGGGAATGGGGTGGAGTCTGAGTCAGGGAGGAGGCTTCAGTGGGGGTCCTCAGCTCTCACCACAGGCCACTCTCCATCAGCAGAGGCGGCTTCTATGCTGTGCCACCGGCTGTTGCTGCCTGCCTGGGTGCGGGTGGATGGGGGCAAGTGAGATATTTTATTTATGTGTTGTGCATATTTATTAGGAAGAAGTAAATAAATTAGCTGCCTGCCATCTGTACCACAGCCCACACTGAGTTCCCTCCCTCCTCTGCCCCGGGAGCTATGCAGGCTGCAACAGCAGAGCTGGCAACCGAGGGACGAGGGGGCAGCTTTTGAGAGGAAATCTCTCGATGGTGTGCAGAGCCCCAGAATGAGAATCTCTGAAGTGCAAGCTGCTGGCCAACGCCTGATCCATGCACTGGCATCCTCACTGCAGAGGCTCAGAGAAGGCAACTCTCTTGCCTGGAGACACACAGCACATGAGTGGAAGAGATAAGCCCCAGAAAAGGAAGGCTGAAAGCCCTGTGCAGTGTGTCAAAGGAAAGGCTGGGCCCCAACACCACTCTAGTACTAGTTGCTATGGATCCACACTAGTTCCTTAATTGTCCTGGCCATTTCTGTTGAGGGGGGAAAAAAAAACTGGTAGAGCAATGTCAAGGCTGTGTGAAGAATTAGGATCCCCTCAAATCTCAGGTGACCTTCTAGCCCACTATGGAGGCTCCTCCCACCTCCAAGGGCCACTCAGTCCCAGCACTGCTCCAGGCTTGCTGGATGCTGAACTTCCTGTAGCCTCAGTTTCCTCCTCTATGAAATGGAACAGCACCATGGGGAGAAAGATGCCTGCTCTGACAAGCAAACTCACAGCTATGAAACGCTTGGAAAATACATGTCAGCCAAAAACATTGGGCTATGGGAGGAAGCAAATACGGCAGAGCCCAGAGAGGGGTTGCCACTGGCGCACAGGCACACAGTACTTGGAGCCCTCTGGAGTACAGACCACCTGCCTCCCAGGCTGCAGGCATGGAGCCAGGTGCTGAGCCTGGCCATGTCCCAGATCAGCCAGAGTTGAATCTCTTATGAAGCACCATAAATCTCCATGGAATCAAGCCTGCCCTTAGCCCACAGGCCCTGCCTGGCTGCCTCTGCCTCCCTGTAGGGCCTTTTCATTAAATTAAGTGTGGGGATCCGCGGCAATTGCTTTTGATTGTCCCCAAGGGGGCCACCTTCCACCTCCCTCCAGGGTACCTATGGGCAGGGACTCAGGCAGGGTTTAAGATAAAAGAATAATTTTCAAGATGTCTGAGTCAACATCCTGGAGTGGGTGCCTGTAAGTCCCGAAAGGCGCCCATCACCCCTGTTGCTATGGCGGGCAGAATAACTCTATACAAGTGCAATCCTGTGGGCACCCTGGAAGTGAGGAAGTGGGGGGAAGGACTTAAAATGTACAACCACCCTGCCCTAAGGCACCTGTCGGAGGAGGCCCTGTGAGCCACAGCAAGGAGTCAGGTTGTGTTTAAAGGTGAACTGAGTAGCCTCAGGAGCCCGAGAGCAGCACACAGGCCTCAGCCCTGGCTTCTGTCCTAGGCAGTTAAGGCAGCTGCTCTCAGCATGCTGGCCCCACTGCTGTCTTAGCTCACCTAACTACCCTACCCTCAGCGATTTCCTTGGAGGGCTGCACTGTTTTGATGAAATGCAGTGAAGGAGCAACAGGTGGGAGGTGGCAGGCAAGGTCACATGGTAGCCTGTTAGAACCCTGCAGAGCCTAGGGCATCATGGAACCTAGCACTGCCTTTGGCCTGGAGGCCTCTCCAGGTCCCTAGCTCATTATCTAGCTCCCTAGAGCACATAGTGGCCACATTTCTCCATAGGTTCCTACCACTGGAAACCCTCCTCTTCCAAGTCTTCCCCAGGCTGGAGACAGCTTAAACATCACCCGCTCTGACAGACCATCCTCCCTGTCTCTGAGCAGCTCTTCTCCCTCTGTGAACAAACATTCACTCTCCACCCAACCCTGCATGGCCCACCTGCCTTGCTCCACAAGGGCAGCGACTCAGCCTGTTTGTCCTGCACAGGGCCAAGCTAGCTGAGCGATGGGTGGCTGGAGGACGGGAAGGGAGGCAACGCCTGTAGTCCATGTGCAGGAGCCAGGTGATAGTGTCCTGAGTCCTGGTGACAGAGCTGCACCCTTCCCTCCCTGACAGAGGTCACTCAAAGATGATAAGAGCGAGGGGTTCCTTCCCATAGGGGAAGGGGAGGCCCCATGGGACGAGAGGGAGAAATGGCCTAAAATAAGAACAGCGATGCTCCCGGAGATTTTGTGGCCACTAAAACATGGCAAATAGAAGAAATAGCATGGGGGAGAGCTTCAAGAAGCCATTGCCAGGCGGATCGCAGTTCTCACGGCTTTTATAAGCAAGGCTGAATTAACTTTAGTGCCCAACTGTAGTGGAGCTGATGAATAGGGCAAGCCCGGTATGGTCACCTGATGGTCACACAACAGCAAGAAGGGTTTTTAATGACCCAGGAACATGCTGACCTTGGGAAGCCTGTGAAGGCACAGCAAAGGTAAGGCGTTGCGTGTGGTGAGACAGAGATGATAACAGAGGGTGTGTGTGTGTGTGTTTTCCCTTCCTTATAAAGCCACTAGGATTTAGTCATGGACTCTCTAGCATGTGGTGAGACAGAGACAAAAACAGCACCTCTGGAATGCTGGGTCTTTATTATCAAGATAGTCTTCAGTAACAATTGCACCCTGAATCCGAAAGGTACTATGACAAAAGACTGGTTTGGTTTTTTGTTTGTTTTATTGTTAGCCAAAAGTCAGAGAATCATGCATCTATCTGTCTGGTGGGAAACCTCTGTGGCAGCACTCTTGTGTAAACTAACGTATTGTCATTATTTCAAAGGGTTGAAGTGCCCAGCAAACACCTTACAAGGTGATGCTTCCTTCTTCGCCAGGAAGAGAGGAAAAGGGAGAGCCACGTCCGTGGTCACCAGGACAGAATCATTAGGCAAATCTCCTTCCTCTTTTCAGCCTCCCACTTCTCAGCTGTAAAATGGGGTCTCAGTTTGTTTTTCCTGACTATGATAAAATTCCTAAAGCTGCTGCTGACTTTATGAAGGAAAGAGATCCACTGTAGCACACAGTTCTGGGAGTAAAGTCTTAGGAGTCTTATCCTTTCACTGCAAAATCCCCGAAATCTCAAGGCTATAGAGAACACCATGTGTGTGTGGGGGTGTGTGTGTGTGTGTGTTCCCTTTCTTTCTTTCTTTCTTTCTTTCTTTCTTTCTCTCTCTCTCTCTCTCTCTCTCTCTCTCTCTCTCTCTCTCTCTCTCTCTCTTTCTCTCTCTCTTCCTTGTTCCCTTTCTTATAAAACCACTAGGATTTAGTCATGGACCCTCTAGCTAAATGACCTTTCTTTCTTTCTTTCTTTCTTTCTTTCTTTCTTTCTTTTTATACATTTCAAAAATTATCTCTGTCTATATGAGTATGTGTGAGTCTATGCACAAGAACCCAGAAGGGATAGGATCCCTCGAGCTGGAGTTACTGGTAGCTGTGAGCCACATGGATGTATAAATGGAGGGTTTTGACATCAGATGTATAAACTGAGGATGTGACTGCTCCAAAGTATGGTTGAGGGAAAGGTTTTTTATTGTAGACATGAGGTAGGGTATTGCCAGAGGCATCTGGAAGAGTCCAGGGCAGTGAGAAAGTAGCACACGGAACACAGTCAGCAGACTGGACTTGTCCATGCGGCGTGGCAGAGGAAGAGAATTCAGGCAGAGGAGACCAAGAGAGAGGGGTGGGCAAGAGAGAAAGACAAGAGGGAGGACCAAAAGAGTGCACGGATGAAGTGACAGATTACAGAGGAATGAGAAATTGGGGAAGGGAAGCCATGAGCTGGGGAAGTTTTAGGGTTGGAGGAGGGGTGAGAAGCGCTGAGACTTTGGAATGCTAGCAGGCGCTACGCCACGGTAGCTACCCATCCCACTTCTTTTGGACCTGACAATGACGTTGATGCTGGGAACCTGACCCAAGTCCTCTGCAAAAGCAGTACAAACGCTTCACTGCTGAGCCATCCCCACCAGCTCATCTTCACCTTCAAAGATCCCGGCCTAAGACTTTCCCTACAGGTAGGGAGAGCATGATCCCCGGGACAGGATTTTCCCTGTCCAATTACATTAAAATATTAGTGCAGCAGGAGGCCTGTGATTGGACAAGGAAAAGGGAGGCGGAGCTAAGAGTTGCAGAGACAGAGAGCATTGGGGTGGGGGTGGGGGGGCCGGAGAAGGCCACAGGTAGTTATGATATAAGGATAGAAAATTTGGGATAATTTGTCAAATCTAGGTGGGCAGCTTTTATCATTATCAATTGGTTCTGAAATTATTGTATTGGCATCTTGTGAATTGAGAATTTATTGACACATAAATCTGATTGGTTAATTATAAGCTTCAAGAGTTTTGATTTACTTGGTTCCTGGAATGTGGGACTTCCCACTACAGAGGTTTATGGCAGAGAAGGAACTAGAGGCTCCAGGGACAAGCAAGCCAGAGCTGGGTACACAGTGATTGGTGACCATGGAGGTTAGCTGGAGAGAGTTGCCAGCATAGTGCGGGAAGCCAGCTGGTTGTTTTTTAGTATTTCCCACAACAGTCCTCCAACCCTTATGGCTGTAGACCCACACCTGTAAATGATATCTATGATGTCTACATAGTCCTAGGCACATGTACTTTGTTATTTTTAAATAATATATCACACATAACACACAGAAACAGAGAAAAAAAAGTCAAATACCAATGGAAGCTTTTGGTATCCTTTTCTACCTTCCTCCTCGGGAGGTTGTCATGGGGGTGTCCCCACCAACCCTAGTAGACGACTAGCTGAGCCTGTGCAGTCTTTTTAAAAAAGATTTATTTACTTAATGTATATGAGCATGCTGTGGCTGACATACCAGAAGAGGGCATCAGATCCAATTACAGATGGTTGTGAGCCACCATGTGGTTGCTGGGAAATGAACTCAGGACCTCTGGAAGAGCAGACAGTGCTCTTAACTACAGAGTCATCTCTCCAGCCTGAGCCTGTGCATTCTTTTCTTCTTTTTTTTTTTTTTGTTTTTGTTTTTTGTTTGTTTGTTTTGTTTGTTTTTGAGACAGGGTTTCTCTGTATAGTTCTGGCTGTCCTGGAACTTACTTTGTAGACCAGGCTGTCCTCGAACTCAGAAATCCGCCTGTCTCTGCCTCCCAAGTGCTAGGATTAAAGGCGTGCGCCACCACCTCCCAGCAGAAGGCAGGCTTTACCAAGCTCTTAGGCACTGTTATTGTGCAAATCTCTGGCTTTTGATCCAAAGTTAGCTCTGCTTGGTAGCCCAAGTCTTTTTTTTTTTTTTTTCCCAGAGCTGAGGACCGAACCCAGGGCCTTGTGCTTGCTAGGCAAGTGCTCTACCACTGAGCTAAATCCCCAACCCCAGTAGCCCAAGTCTTTAACCCCACCTCTTGGAAAGCAGAAGCAGGCAGATCTCTGTGAGTTCGAGACCAACCTGGAACTCCATAGCAAGTTCTAGGTCAGCCAGTGCCACATAGTGTGACCCTGTCTCAAAACACCCAAAACCAAAACTCAGTTATTCTGAGTGAGGTCTGTGGTTTAGCTGGTTTCTACTTGGAAGAAATAAGACAACTAAAGAACTTACTCAGAGGACCCCTGGCCACTGCATCTCTACCCAGTACCCAACTTCCCCACCTAGAACCTAAGACAGGCAAACCAAGTGGTTTCTGAGGTGAGTCTTATGTGCTGTCCTCAGGCATGGTCTCCCTGGGCCTCTGTGCATCACTGAAGGAAGGCAGCCTCAGCCTGTCCCAGCCTCACAGTGAAATACTGCTGCCCCTGCCACCCACCATCCAAGACTTCACCAATCACAAGCAGCTACTCTGTACCCCTGATATCAATCTGGTGTCCAGCCCTCTGCACCGAAGGCACAGGCTGTAAATCTCAGGCTGCAGGGGCTCCGGCAGGGAGGCATCATGGGAGAATTCATTTCTCATCCTGGAATAAATTACCTCCCCTGACAGGAGGGGGGGGGGCAGTTGTTCATTTGGTTGAAGAGTGGCTGTTTGGATGGCGCTCTGCCTGATAGGATTCCCCAGCTCTCAGGGCTGGGAGGAATCTCAGCAGTAAGGCCTAGAACCATCTCATTGCCTGCATTGCCCCCTCCCCCCAACCTCCTCTGGGGCTGAGGTCTCCATCCTGCTGAGCAACAAGCCAAAGGGGATCCAAAGTCACTTGCTAACCAGGGACACTGAATAGCACAAGAGTCCTTTTCCTACTAAATAAGTCACTCTTAGAAGGCAGGACAACCTAACTGAGCATCAGCTACCCTCCAGTTCAGCTCCATGCCCAGGAGCAGTTGGCTAACACAGAACAGACTCCATGTTCTTCTTGTGCTCTTTATGAGTTGTTGTGTTTTGGTTTTTTTTGTTTGTTTGTTTGTTTTTTGCCTTATTTGGTTTTTTTTTTAGTTTGTTTTGATTTTCTTTCTTTCTTTCTTTCTTTCTTTCTTTCTTTCTTTCTTTCTTTCTTTCTTTCTTTCTTTCTTTTGCTGTTTGGTTGGTTGGGTGGGTAAGGAGAGAGATAGATCTAGGAGGAGCTGGTGGAAGGGAAAGAATATGATCAAAATATAGTGTATGAAGACAAGTTTTAAATAAAAATGTTATAGCAGGGGCAGGGCAAGGTTGAATAGCATTTAGGGAGCCATGCAGCACTGAGTGCTGGGTGGTTCTGTTGTTTAAGCTGGGATAGGGTGCAGTGGGCCTCCCTGTGCCAGCCTCAAAAGTGAACTCACTCAACCATGGGCTTTGTTTATTTGTTTTGAGACAGGGTCTCTCTGTGGAGCCCTGGTTGTTCTGGAGCTCTCTATGTAGTGGAGGCTGGCCTCGAACTCACAAAGATCTGCCTCGCCTCAGTGCTGGGATTAAAGGTATGAGCCACCCAGCCCCAAAGGTGCACACTCATGTTTTAGCCAGTCTCTGTGCATGGTAGACTTCACAGCAGGATGCAGAAGCACAGGGTGGCATGGCCACTCTGGTGGGAAAGGAGGAAAGACAGTATCAAACATGGCTCACTGAGGTAAAGACATTTCTGACAAGACATGCTACATACGAATGGCTAACCATGTTTCCCCAGCAGAGGAGAGGTGAGGACATGGTTTGGGCAGAGTATTTTATCAAAGCAGCCGGGCAAGTATCTAAGACACACTGAAGCAGATCTCATCCCACGCCCCTGTGCTAGACAGTTCTCTAGAATACTTAGGGAAGGAAGGAGGAGCAAAGGATGTCAGCACTGCCAGATTAGCAAGTAACTGTCCAATCCCCTCCAACACGGTTCTGCTGACTATAATGTCAATGCCTGCTTCCCCCAGGGTCTCACCAACACTGGGTGCTATGAATTTTTGCATCTCTTCTTGGTTGTTGCTTTGTTTTGTTTTGAGACAAGGTTTCCCTGTGTAGCCCTGGCTGTCCTAGAACTTACTCTGTAAACCAGACTTGCCTTGAAATCAGAGATCTGCCTGCTTCTGTCTACCGAGTGCTGGGATCAAAGGCGTGTGCTGCCACCACCGTCTCCACCCAGCTTTACATCTTCTTAAAACTGATGTTGTGCTGGGGCTATTCAGATGGTCCAGTGTGTAAAGATCCTTACCAACCAACAATGAAAGCCAGATGACCCATGCTCTTCTCCCAGAACCCATGTAAATGCAGAAGACAGGAACTGACTCTCCATAGTTGGCTTCTGACCTTCATACCTATGCTTTGGCAAAGTGTACTTACATACACACAATAATAATAAAAACGTTAAACTTGATATTATGGGGCTGAGTAGTTAAGAACACTAGCTGTTCTTGCAGGGGACCCAAGTTCCTTTCCCTTGCTCACATGGTGGTTCACTGACTGTTAACTCCAGTTCAGGGGATCTCACACCCTCTTCTAGTTTATGAGGGCACTGCATGCCTACTGTGTTCTACACTGCAGGTAGAACACCCACACGCATAAATAAAATCTTTTGAAAAATAAATCTTTAAGACAATTGATATCGTAGCCAAGCAGTGGTGTCACACGCCTTTAATCCCAGTACTTGGGAGGCAAAGACAGATCTCTGAGCTGTAGGTCAGCCTGGTCTACAAGAGTGAGTTCCAGGATAGCCAGGGTTACAGGCATACACACACACATACACACACACACACACACACACACACACACACACACACACACACATACTTAAAAGAAAGAAGAAAGACAGAGAGAAAGACGGGAAGGAGAAAGAAAGAGAGAGAGGGAGGAAGGAAGGGAGGGAGAGAGAGAGAAGAAAGAAAGAAAGAAAGAAAGAAAGAAAGAAAGAAAGAAAGAAAGAAAGAAAGGAGGGAGGGAGGGAGGGAGGGAGGGAGGGAGGGAGGGAGGGAGGGAGAGAGAGAGAGAGAGAGAGAAAGAAAGAAAGAAAGAAAGAAAGAAAGAAAGAAAGAAAGAAAGAGAAAGAAAGAAAAAAGGGAGGGAGGGAGGGAGGAGGGAGGGAAGGGGAGAGAGAGAGAGAGAGAAAGAAAGAAAGAAAGAAAGAAAGAAAGAAAGAAAGAAAGAAAGAAAGAAAGAAAGAAAGAAAAATACTGAGCTATTGTCATTATGAGTGTCCCCAATGTCACCATAACATTTTCCAAAGACGATGAGGTGGCCAACTTTCATCTTGCCCTGTTCCCTCACATGTTACCACTGCCTAGATTTCTTGACTCTTTTCACTGACTGGAGAGATCTTTCTATACTCAGAATATTATCCTCTAACAGTGCCACGTGCCATGAACTCTTCTTCCTGGCCTGGGCTCAGCCTGAACCTTGTAGGTGGTTTCTTTTATCATACACACCTTTTTACTTTCTTTTTGTTCCATTTTTTTCCCAGTCTGTTTACCTTGTGAAATTAGCCCTTGGAGTTTCTATTTCCTTAACTGATAACAAGTTGACAACTCAGTCTGTCAGAACTGTGATAAGGGGTAGAAAGATAAAATAAGACCCTGCAATTTCTGCTCTTAATGTGGTCCTTTAGTGTTCCCCCTAAGTCTGCTTGGCCCCCAGTCCTCCAGCAGTGGTGGAAGCTTCCTGAAGATGCCACCCTCCCACCTGAAAACTCAACTGTCTGAGAAAGAATGAAGTCCAAATTCCTCTAGAGTGCTATGGGCTAAGCCGGTGAGAGGCAGCTGATTAGGCTGGGCGCGGAGTATGGCAACACGCCTCCCACGGACAGCAGGAGTGGAAGCTCAGGGCTGCCATGTCTTTGAAGGAAAGCTGTGTGAAATCTCTCCTGCCGTTTAAGTTAACAACTGATATCTCAAGCCACAGAGAGTCAAACAAGCCCTGCCTTTTAGCCAAGCACCGCCATTTTTGCTTTTCTGGCCCAGTGTCCAGCCAGAGGGAGGACTCAGTGTCCTGGGATCAGGCTCTACAGGCACAATCCTGGGATGAGGAGCCAATCCCCACCCCAGGAAAGGCTCTCGAGAGTAGGATGTGGACATCCAAGGGGCACCTTGGGGAAGGTGGTGTGGTGCAAATCAAACCCTGGGTTTGCAGCCTGGGTTCAGGCCCAGACCTGCTCCTCGTTGTCTGCACCCTTAGAAGCCTCTCAGCCTTTCTGCCTCAGTTTCTTCGTCTGAAAAATAGGGTTAAACATAGGGCCTACCTCAGCCAGGCATGCTGCTGCCTGTCTGTAATCTCAGCACTTAGACGGCTGAGACAGGAGAATTGAGAGTTCAAGGCCAGACTGGGCTAGACATTAAACTGATGCCTAGTTTAGTGGTAGTGCATTTGCCTGCCTTATGCAAAGCCCTGGCTTCCATCCCAGCGCTGCCAAAATAAGTACTTACTTCACAGGGCTGCCACGAAAACTAATAGTTAACCTGGAGAGCACGCAGAGCACGAACCGCAGCACACTCGGGAGCCATTGCTGCAGAGGACCCTTCCCTCACGCTGTCCAGCTCCAGTGTCACCAGACAGCTTGGTCCCCTCCCGCCCACATTCCGGTCAGGGTATGGGCTTTTCTCTAAGAAATGAACAGACTGTCTTCCAAGTGGCCATTCTTGCCTTCCCACCAGCAGACAGGTAGCAGCATTCTCTGTTGTCATCTCAGTGTGACACTCTGGCACAGGTACAGCAGTGTGGGCTAGTGTTTACTTGCCATCCCCCTGTGACAGTGATGCTCAGCATCTCCTCATGTGTTACCAGCTTTTAAAAAGTGAGAAACTTGCTTTCCCTAATTGCCGGTATTTCCTCTTTTGCTTTATTTCGTTGTGCCCAAATGTCACTTCCCCAGGGAGAGTTCTCTTATCATTTTTCCCAAGGAGGAAACGAAGGCCCAGATGCCTAAACAAGTACCCATAGGTGCTGTCTAACCCAAGGCGTTTAATTATTTTTTTAAAAACTTTCAAATATTTTATCCATTTTTTTAAATAAAAGGGGTTTCTGTCTGAGATTATTTTAATTATGTTTTTAAAAAATTATATGGTGCTGGAGATGTGATGGCTCAGCAGATAAGAGAGCACTGGCTGCTCTTGCAGAGGTCCTGACTTTGATTGCCACAACCTGTATCAGGAGGCTTACAACTAATTGCCTGTAACTCCAGCTTCAGGGTGATCCCAGGTGCCCTCTGTGGGCACCTGCACTCATGTACACCCACATATTTTTTTTAATTAATTATAAGTTGTAAAAATGGAAGGACATGATTTTATCCTGTTCCAATATAGAAGCATACATTGACTGGCCTCTGGCTCCCAAACTTGGCCCTGGGGCACAGGAGGACATTGGTTCTACTCTGCTCTCCCTAACTAGGCTCAGACTTTATTTCTCTGCTACTATCTCACAAGGACTCCATCTCTCTCCCACCTTCATCTCTTTAGCTCCTCCCAACTTCTCTGCCTGGATACTGTTCATGCTCCCACTTTACAGAGAAGACAAGTGAGGCTCAGAGGCAAAGTCATCAAGTATAGTCACACAGCTTTGGAACAATTGCTGGTACTGGTACCCATGTGGTAGTCTGGAATAGAAGTGGGAGCAAGCCTGGGTTGGCAGGTGCTACACACCGGCCGGGGAGAGAGTCTTCAACTTAACAGGGATGCCCTGGCAACCCTCAGCCTCAGACCAGGTGATCTCTCCTCCCCAAACTCCACTGAACTCCCTGTGGGCATCCTCACAGGAAGAATGTGGGTGCCCAGGCTTGGCTCACAGTAGGTGCTCACTGCAAGCAGGCTCCTCTGCCTTCCCCACTTATGTGTTGTTATGCATAGGTCAAGGAAGTGACCAGAGAACAGTGGAAGGTCAATCTGGTCCAATGGAGGTGACAAAGAGTAAAGAAACCCTGGGCTCCCTTAACTCCTCTTGTCTTGCCTCTGAGTGAGTCCTGGGGCATTGTGGGTGATGTTTATATAGTGGAAGACCCCAGATTTGCTGTTCAAATGGCTGAGAGGATGACATGGGAAGTGAGGAGCTGGGGACAAGGCAGAGGACAGATGTCTCATTGTGCTATATAACCACGGTTGGTCTGGAGCCATGTCAATATGTAGACTAGTCTGGCCTCAAAATCACAGAGATCCGTCTGCCTGTTTCTGCCTCTTAAGCTCTGGGATCGAAGGCTGGCTCTAGAGGTAGGATTTTTTTTTTTTTTTTTTTTTTGTTATTGTTCTCGCTAAAAATAAGGAAGAGGCTGAGAAGTGTTGTTCTGAGCATGTGAAAACTTCAGCTTAGGACAGAGAAGTCAGGAGCAGAGGGAACTTTGATGCCTTCCTCTGGTCGTATCTCCTGCCATGCTGAAGCATGCACGGGGAGAAAGGATGCAGAGGGCTAGCCTTAGAGCCAATTTCTGTTTTGTTTTCTTTTGTTTCTTGTTTAAATAATTACCCACTCCCACCCCCAATTGCTATGGAAAGGTGGCCCATAGCTTTGTTCCCTGGACACCCTTCTAAGGAGAATCTCTTCACTTACGCTGTACAAGAAAAGGAAATGTTCCAAAGATGGGGAGGGAAGGAAAAGCCCAATCACAGCTTCACTTCACCCAGCAGGCCAAGTGGGGGCGGGGCAGCCATTCACTGACATCACCCGCCTCGTCATGGGAAATAACTTCCGCCGTTCAAAGCCTTATTTGCATTTTTGGAGGCACAAGGAGGCATTTAAAATCAGCTTGGGTGTTGACATTCAGTTATTAAAACCAAACAAAAGATCCCTTCCCGAGTCTGGCTAGTTCTTCTTAAATTTATCGGGTCCCCACTACCTGATTTAAAGCCCTGAGCAGATGTTTCACAGCAGGACGTCCATCAGCTCCAGATGCCGCTTTGTTCAAGCTGCGTGCATGGCACGCACTGGCAGTCACACTCACGCAGAGGGCCTGGGGCTGTGAGCATCCAAGGCTCTCTCCGGCATTTGGCATGCCCACAAGGACCATTTGTAACCCTGCCTGCAGGTCTGACAGAGAGATGAGCAGCAGAAGTGAGTAGCCAATCACATTCCATCCTATCATCTTTCCCGTTGTCTCCTAGGTAACCGACACAGGGACACATCAGCTAGCTGGGTACCACAGGACACAGGCGTGTGCGTGCACAACCACTTGCATGCCATCCTAACAGTCTGTAATTCCAGACAGTTGGCACGCGCCTGTCAGTACCCTGGACAGCTCCCGCACCCTCCTAGGGCCTGTTGTAGAAGCCTCGGGGCTTTCCCCGCATCTGCCCTGTACTCTGTCAAACCTCTGTTTGGGATGTCTCGCCCAGCTGCTATTCACACTTCTCGGGATCCTGCTTATCTGTAAAGACAGCACAAGCTTGGGTTCTAAGGTTCTCACCAAAGTCCCTGCCACTGGGCCTGAACATATTGCATCTCAAGATCTGGCTCATTCAGTCTTACAGCTTGTTAATCTCCGGCTTGTCTCCTTCCTTGCCGCCAAATCACAGGGTTCACATGTATGACCCCTGCATACCTATCCTTTTCTCTGTACCCGCTGCTCCTGGCTCAAATCACTGCTCCTCTGCTCTGGGCCTAGCAACTGAAGTCACCTTTCTTGACCACCTGCGCCTTGCCTGAAGAAATCTCTTTCCCTGGGACTTTACAGTACATTTCCCCCACTCTGAAGCTGTCCCTCCTCATTGACTTGCATACTTCTTTATCTTTCCCTTGAGTGTAAACTGTCCCTGCAGGTCTTTTGTTCACAGTGGGACCCTCCACACAGAACAGAGCCCTGGGCATACTGGCTGCTGCTGCTTCGTTTCCCACCTCTGTGGAGAAGGATGGGCATCTTCTGATATCCCCTGACTAACATCCCAAGAGGGTGTCAGAGAGTAGGAAGGACCAATAAAGGAGCAACCCAAATCAGGCCAACCCACAGAAGATGCTGCTGGCAGACAGCCGACCATCTCCATGGAGTTGCACAGGGCCTCTTCTCGTCCCTCAGTACCATCCTCCACACACTGAGTACCTTGGATGCCTGGCAGACTGAAGCAACTTTCCACTAAAGACCAGTTTTTGGTGTTTCTAATGCACAGTCATTGGCTGCTGTGTGCATGTATGTGTATGGGGGAAATCTTTCATGAAGCACTCGCTGCAATGAATAGAAGAGAATGTGTCACTGTCTATAGGAGCATGAAGGTCAAGGTGAAGGTTCACTAGAACTTCTCTCTCTCTCTCTCTCTCCCTCTCTCTCTCTCTCTCAAACACACACACACACACACACACACACACACATGAACACGAACACACATAGAGTGAGCATCTGGAAGCAAGTTATCATACAACTCTCCCCACAATGGAATGGCCATGTGTTTCCCTCTTCCAAGAACCTGGCCACTACTCCAGGCCCTAAAAATTGTGCCAAGTAGTCCTATCTCTTGAAGTCAACCTCAGAGTGCAAGACCAGACAGTGACCAAATAGCCATAGCATAGACACTACCCTGTGGAGTCACCTGGGTCCTAGCAATGAAGACCGTCACAGAGGCTGTGACACATCACAAACTCCACACTGGGTCCCGAGCCCTCCACTGATCAGTGTATTAGATTGTTTCCCCAAATCTAAGGTCAGGTCAGCTGTAACACTCAGGAAGGAAGACCTCCTATTGTGTCCTATTACACTAGGACAGGACAGCAGGGACTCTTCATGACACCTGCAGGGTGAATGACAATCTAAAGTTGCAAAACAGGGTGGTGAACTTACCTAGGATACATGAGGCCCTGTCCAGTGCTTAACACTGACAAAGGAAAGGGGTGGGAGATTAGCATGGCCAGGGTCCCACGGCTGATACTTAGAGAGGCTGCCACAGCTTCAGCTGTCAACCTGACACTAGCCTGGAGTCACCTGGAAGAGGGAACCTCCATGAAGAAATTGCCTCCATGGGCATACCTGTGAGGAATTTCATCGACTGCTAACGTTGGAGGGCCCAGCCCACTGTGCAGGAACAGCACAGAGCATGTAGGCCTGGACTCTGTCTTAAAAGGTCAACTAAGCATGAGCCAAGAAACAAGCCCAGAAAGAAGCAGCATTTTCTTCATGGCCTCTATCAGTTCCTGCCTCCATATTCCTGCCCCGAGTTCCTGCCCCGGCTTCCCACTATAACGGACTGTGACCTATAAGCAAAATAAATGCTTTCCTTCCCCCCCCCCCCAGTTGCTCTTGGTTTTGACGATTATCGCAGCAACAGATAAGCAAACTAGGACAGAGATATTAGACAGACTTGAGTCTGGTCCCAAAGGCCTTACATTACCCAGCAAGGCACCCAGAGGAGTCAGTCTTGTACAAAACATCCCTTTGTCTGAGTAAGCACCTCTCTGATAGACGCCAGGGGCCCTGTCTCTGTATCTCTTCTGCTGTCTGCTTAGCTCACCTCCCACCACCCAGCCTTTTGTCCAGCGGGACCCACATCTCAGAACAAACCCACGGGAACCAATTTTCCTGCAGTCCAGAGAAAGCCAGAGATCTTGTCTCTTTAAAATAGTAATTTCCTGTCTCGAGATGGCTGCATCAGCCACCCATGATGTAGCGCTGAGGTCAAGAATCAACCCCAACTAAGATTTTCCAGGAAAGGCTGAGTGCTGCCTGTCACCAAGGAAATGGCCTCTGTCCAACAGAAGGCAGCCATGGCAGGCAAAGCTCCCAGGGGTCAGTGACCCCATCCCTCACTGGTGTCACAGACCTCATATGCACTCCTTATGTAGGGAATACATGTCACCACCTGCTTTCTCACACACCCTGTACTGTGCATCACACGGTGCTCTATGTACACTTGTCAAATGACCCAGGTCACAGGCCCCAGTGTGCCCATGGAGCAGGGGAGGGGTTGAACAAGAGAGCAGCACTTTCCCGACCAGGACATTATAGCTCCCAACTTCAAAGCTGGCTCTGGGCTATGTGTTGGGTTAGGACTAAGTCCTCAGAAAAGACCTAGCCAAAAGACCCAGCCAAAAGACCTAGCTGTTTCCAGAAAGCCCATATCTGGGGGAGGGGGGGAGCCTGTGTCGGGGTGCACCTGGCTGAACTAGAATTCCTTCTTGATTTGCCGGCTCCCTGAGAACACTTCATACCCCCAACTGACGGCCCTACTCAGTGCCTCCCTCTTCACCTCAGGCAAGAAACTTCCCCCTCCGTGTCCCTAAGGTGCCCAGATGGGCCATTCAGCTTCTGAGTGCTAGGCCCATAAGCATCATAGGCACCAACTCAGGCTTGATGGATTATGGAGGTCTAAGCAGAACCAGTTCCACAGGCCCACCGCTCCTCAGAGCAAGCTTAGGAAATGGAGACTGTAAATTTCAACTTGGGGGCTAAAAGACACCTAAAGCTTTTGGGTCTTATAAATTTAAGTTCACATCCCAACTATCCCCACTTCCGGGCTGTGTGACCTTGGGGACCGGGCTTCACCTCTCTGAGGCCATTCTCACCTGTAAAGTGGAAAGAATCACAGCGCCCCCGAGAGGTGGTTGTGAAGGTTAAAGACAGGGGCAGGTGTGAGGCAGTGCTCGTGCCACCCAGTGTCGCCCTCAAATGTGAGCTGTGGAGCCGGGGATGGCAGCTGCCTTTTGCCTCACCTGGTCCGGGACTCGCGGCCCTAGCAATTCCTAATTAGCACCAAACCCAAACTTTGCTCTGTTGTGACAGCCCGGCGCAAGTCTTTCCACTGCCGCTTCACCCTCATCCTCTACCCTGCGGGTGGTGAAGACAACAGGTAAGGGGAGGGGCAGCCTGGAGGTGCGGCGTCGCAGCGCTGCGGCAGGGGAAGCCAAGCAGGGACCCTCGTCAGCGCCAGTCTCTTTATAACTTGGGCTGCTGCGGGCTCCGGGTGCGTGCAGTGCCGCAGGCCCAGAGTGCGCAGGAAAGTTGGGCGCAGAGCTCTGTCGGATCGGGGTCCCTGCGCTCTCGGCCCCGCGGGCGGCGCGGAGGAGGAGGCACGTGGCTGTTAATGGCCCGGATCCTCTGCGGCTGTGCGCACCGCGGTCCTGTCGAGCTCTGAGCAAAGCGCGCGTCCCGCGGTGACCCTCGGGCCCCAGGGACACCCGGCCCCTCCGCGCCCGCGTCCTACCTTCGTCCGGCAGCCGCTGCAAGCAGAGCGCGAGGTTCCTGCGCCAGCCCCGCATCCCCGCAGCCGCCGGGCGGCCCCACCCGGCCTCGCCCCCGCCGGGCCAGGCGCAGCGCAGGGCTCCGGAGGCCGCGGGCCCAGCGCACGGGGCATGAGCGGCCGGCTCGGTAGATGCCGCCGGCTCCGCTCCGGCTTCCGCGCCCGCCCGCGGCTGAGCAGCGGCTCCCCGAGAGCGCGCGCTTTCCCGGCGGAGGCGGGGCGGGGCGGCGCGGGAGCCAGGCGGGAGGGGCGCCTGGAGGAGGAGGGCCTCGCACCCGCAACCTGCCAGCGCCGGCCTCCCGCCCCAGCGTTCTGCACTCAAGGATTCATGAATGAACGATTGCGTGGGGGAATCTATGCATACGTGCATGGATGAATGAATGAATGAACGAACGAACGAACGAAAGAACAGGTCAGTAAGTAAAGGAATGATATGAATGCAAGGATGAATGAATGATTGCATTGTGAATAAATGGATGAGAGAGTAAACAAATGAATGCATGGGACGAATAAATGCATGCATGCATGGGAATGAATGGGTTAGTAAGAAATGAACAAATGCATGAATGAATGGATGACCAGATGGGTGAACAAATGAACGAGTGGGTAATAGACTGAAGGGGTGTGAATAAGTGACTGATTGAATAAATGAATGAGGTCATAAAATGATTATTTCCTCATTGATTAATGAGGAAATTAATGAAGGGAATAGGTGACTGTTAAATGAATCCAGCTTTACCTATGACAGGCAAAAGGCATCCAGGACCCTGCCCTGAGGCCTGCTCTAGAAGGGAGGCCTGAGGCTTGGATTGTGTAAGTGAAGCCAGAGAGGCTCAGGAAGGGTAGGGCTCATCTGAAGATGATTGTCTGAACATCTGGGGAAAGGGGGAGTGGGAGGATGTCTGCTGGGTTTGTCTCTGTACCTAGAATGGTTCCACCCCATCAGGCTGGCAGCTGTTGGGCTCAGTAGACCTCAGCTCTGAGGAACAGCTTAGAACAGCCAGGTGTGGAGAGGGAGGGTACAAGAGGATCTCTCTGGTCGAGTGATGGGCAGATAGGTGCACAGCCTCCGCCTGGAGCCTAGGTCTGTCAGAGCTTAACTATGTCTGTGGGAAAATCATTAATCTCTCTGAGCCTCCCTCCCTCTCTGAAGCTGCAAATCTGAGAACACCATGATGTCCCAGCAGGTCAAGTCAGGCTGGAGCCAGGAGTTTGTGTTCTAGAAGGGAACCTCATGGCAGAATTGGAGGCTTGGTCTATCAGCCCATCCATTTAAACTCTGGCCCTCAGAAGGAGCACCTTTGAAAGAAGAGTGTGACTTCAGATCCTCAACTATTCGTTAAGGTTGCTGTAATTGACCCCATTTAGCAAATGAAGATACTGGGGCTCAGAAAGGTGAAGCCCAGTGCCCAATGCCACACAGCCAGGGGCTAGCAGAACTGACATTTAAATCTGGGTCTGCCCAGCTGCAAGGCACCCCAGTCAGCACTACCCACGAAGCCTGACATATACGCTTGTCACTTATTTGTGCTCCTAACAACCCTTGATGGATCCCATCACAGGCTGCAATTCATTCCGAACCATTAATCACTCCACTCAGCAGGACTGAGGCTGAGAGCCAGGGAGGGGCAGATCAGCCAGACTCAAGTTTGCAAAGTGAATTCCGGAACTAGGCCTAATAATAGCTGTGTGTCCCATGGGAGAGTGGGTATCCACAGGGAGCTGTGCACCCAACAAAGGAGTGAGTCTCCATGCAGGGGGACTGCACGTTTCTCCCATCTGTGCCCAGAATGATGGTCGCTATGGCTAGAATGCCAGCGTTCCAAGGAGGATGGGGTAGATTTACTGATGGAAGAGGAGAAGATCCCTATGCTCAGACAGGGCCCCCAGAAGAGGCCAATGAGGCATTCAGGAGACAGTGGCAGGGGGTAGGGACAGCCTGTGTGGGGAGGGTCTTCAGTGACCTGTTGCTGAAAAACAGGCCACTTGCTGTCATGTAGTACAGCCACTTCACCATGACTATGGATTCTGTACATAGGAATTTGGGCAAAAAGAATACGTAACAATCCTACAAAGATATAGAGAATGGGGCAGGATGCAGGGCAGCTGACAACTGGGGCTGGGATCCTCTGGGATATTCTCTTGCTGGTTGGTTCCTGGTGTCTGCAACTTGAGCTGGCACTGATCCTCAAAGGTGGGATGAGTGAAGACTGACCCTCCCCCGTTTGGGAGAAGGGCTAGTCAGTTACTCTAACGCAGCTGGAGTCATCCAACTTATCAAGAGAAGTTGTTGGTTTTGACTCGTGGATTCAGAGGTTTCCAGCCTCGGTCACCTGACCTGGCTGTGTGGGGCCTGTGGTGGCACACATCTCGGGAGAGCTCTCAAGGCTAGGAAGCAGGACCTGCAGAAAGCAGGACCTGAATTAGCCCCTACACAAGCATCTTTCTAATGACCTGAAGATCTCTGGACTCCAGCCTTTTGATATTTCTCCACTTCCCACGAGCACCGAGCTGGAGACCAAGTCTTTAAAATGTGAGTCTCTGGGGTGTCCCTCAGATTCAACCGACAGCAGCATGTGAATGCACAGATGGCCCCTGAGTGACGATGAGCTGACTCGGGACCTGTTGACTGGATGGTGATGTAAAAGTGACACACAGTGCTCTGTAGAAAGAGCTGCTCTTGGCTCTGAGCAGCAGTTCATGGTCAGGTACTCAGCTCTGTCCATCCCAACCAAGAGGGACATGGCCTGACATCTGCTTAGCCAGCTGCAGCTGAGCTATGGTGGGCCACAGGCCAGGCGTGTTCTGGGTATTTTCAACCTGGGATACTTTTGCAGTGGGTTTCTATGAACAGAACCCCACTGTAATGCACATAGTGTGGAGCTAGGAGAAGCAGCAGCCCAGGACACCCTGTCCTGGGGCTATGACATAAGTTATACCCAGAGAAACAGAAATGGAAGGAAAAGGAATGGGACAATGAGCTGCCTGGCCTCCTAACTGAGACATGGCCTCTGGTGACTTTCTAACTGGACCTCAGTTGTGTCCTTTGTAAAAGAGAAATAAACTCAACCCTGCCTGCAAGGGTTGACATGAGAATTGAATGAGTTTACATGCATGACTAAGGCGTCTTCTGTTTGCCTCACAGAGAAGGCACTATGGAAGTGTGAGGTCCTCTGAAGAACAGTAGTTGCATGGCACAAGGTTGTCAGGCTAGCTGATAAAAGCTGGCTGTTGCCACCTCAATGGCACATGTTCGGCCCATGAAGCTGGCCTGCCTGCCACACGGTATGCTCCCCCATCCTACATAGCCTAGGCTTCTGAGCAGGTAGGTCCCAGTGTGTCCCTGTTAGAAGGCTGGAAAAGACTACAAGACCTGCTGCAGACAGGAACCAGACTCAGCCAAGGTCATTTCCAGGGTCCAGGCACAGATCCTGGGCCCAGCTTGGCTTCCAGGCCCTTTGGCTTGGGTTCCCTGGAAATACAAAGGGAGGGGGAATCAGCTCTGGTGCACTAGAGCTCCAAACACTCACTGACTGCAATTTGGGGAATCTGCCAGCCTTTGGTGGAGGGTAGACAGAATTGGGCTCGGGAATGTGGGGTGGGTAGGGTAGAGGGAGCTGAGACAAAACACTGGGGCAGAGGAAATCACTGTCATTAGTTATCATTTTTAATGTAAAAACCAAACAGGAAGCTTTCCTAGCATTTGACATGGAATGACAACCAGCATATACATTCAATTTATAACCATGTACATACTTTGGGGTATGGACTCCCAAGCCATTTTGCCCACAAAGGACCTGGAAGTTCAGAGAGCCTTGTGCCAAAGTAATCACCCCAGCACAGGCCAGCCCTCTGGGTGAGTCTACCTGCAGTCAGCACTAACAGTTGCTCTGCAATTACTGCAGGACCCAGCAGGCTCCCAGCAGCCTTTGTGCTCTCACTGCAGCTCCTGTATAAGGCACCACATGGAGCTGAGTGGAGCCCAGCCTCCCCCTTGTCCCTAGCTGTTCTTCATTCTTCCCTGATGATTGCCACTGCACAGTTGGTATTCTACATGCTTCTATGCCCTTTGCCTTCTGCAACATAATCCAGATCTTTCTGTTGGCCTAACCGGGGACAGTGTTGAGCATTCAAAAGAGCAAAGGATTTGCAGTTACATAGCCAGGGCCCGAACCCCACACCGTTATTCCATACATTCTCTATGTGGATGCTTATTAAGATCCCACCAAGTGCGAGCCACTATATTTCATGCTGGAGTACAGCAGTGACCGGATCAAAATCTTTGCTCTCATGAGCTAACATGCCAACAGATCAGCTCGCCTAATCCACAAACCCAGTAATACCACTGCACTTCTCTGAGCTTCAGTTTACCTACCTTGGAAGTAGAGCTTACAGCATGACAAATGTAAGGGGCTGGGAACATTTGCAGAGGCATTCCATGTGCCTAGATCTAGAATGAACCTCATTCGAACCGTGCTTTCTGCAGCTATTGACAAATACAGATGATGAAGGGAAAGAGGTTCCCAAGGAAAAGTGGGGTGTGTAGAGCATGAACTAGCCCCTTGAGGGGCTTTCTGTACTATCAGGCCAGGAATAAAGAAGCCCATAATATTCTGGCATGGAGGCGAAGTTCTCTAGCCCCAGAAACTCTGCTTTACCCTGACTGCCAGAGAGGCTAGATGCTGGCTCTGCTCCTTCATTATCACATGGTCCCCAGAGGAAATGGATCCCTGGTCCCTGGTAAAACCAGCAGTATCTAGTGGAACAAAGGCTTGGGACCCAGGATTCTCAGCATTTGAGTTGCACAAATTGTATGTGTGTGTGAGTGTGTGTGTATTCAAATGCATGTGAAGGTCAAAGGTCAATTTTGAATACTGTTTCCTGAAAGCTGTCCCCCATTGTTTTTGAAACAGCCTCTCACTGTGACTTGGGTCACTTTACTGACTGAAGCATCTCTCTAGCCCCAAGACTTCTATTCTTGGGACACAATACGGCTGTAGTTATCCAGGTGCAGGGTGGAGTGAAGGGAAAAGAACAGGGAAACGGGGCTAACCTATTCTCAGCACGGTAGTTCAGCCATGGACATCACTTGCCTACCTGCCTAGTCAGACCACAGCCTTAGCCCTCCTCAGTCACCTAGAGACCTTTTAGGGAGTATGTTCCTAGAGGGCTCAGGGTTCCGATCTTTTAAATGTGGTTTGAATAAGTGTCCCCCAAAGGTCTAGTGTTAACTATGTGGTTGTAGACCCATGAAGCTGTGGGTGGTGGTGATGGAAGAACCATTAAGAGGTGAGGCTTGGTGGGTGGAAGTAAGACCACTGGGATATGCTCCTCAAGGGGATGTCAGAACATGGTCCCTTCTTTCTTGTTCACTTCCTCCCGGCCCAGCTCCTTGCTCTGTCCCACCATGATAAACCAGGATGTTGTTGCTGTCGTCTAGTTTTAAGCTTTGCAGTCCAGGCTGGCCTTGAATCCACAGAGATTCATCTGCCTCTACCTTCATAGTGCTGCGTTTAAAGATGTGCCCCACCATGCCCATCCCTCCATGATAAACCTAGGGCAACAGGGTCGAGGGACTATGGGCTGTCTATGTTTGGCAGGGTCTTACTATGCAGCCCTAGCTGGCTTGAACTTGCTAGCTGGCCATGAACTCAAAAAGTTTCATCCATGCTGGGCAGTAGTGGTGCATGCCTCTAATCCTAGCACTTGAGAGGCAGAGGCAGGCAGATTTCTGAGTTCCAGGCCAGCCTTGGTCTACAGAGTGAGTTCCAGGACAGCCAAGGCTACACAGAAAAACTCTGTCTGGAAAAAACAAAAAAAGAAAAAGAAGAAAGAAAGAAAAGAAGAAGTTTCATCCTATCTATGCTGCCTGAGCGCTGGGATCAAAGACCTACTGCACCATGCTTTACTCAATGCAATTTTAAGTTCAAATAGAGTGATATACGCTTGCTGTGTCCACAGCCACAGGAAAGGGAACCGTCCTCTGGAGAAATAAGCAGTTCTTCCGTGTTTCATGCATCATATCTGACTTTCCATTTAAAAGCAAGTTTTTAACAACTGTACCAGTTAACAGATAAGATGGGAAGAGAAAAGCAAAACAAAACAAAAAAAGCCATAGAAATAGAAATAGACCAAGAAGTTTAGTATTGTTACTGTAGACAATGTAGTATTATCGCAGAAGACAGTGTCATCAAACACGGGCTTAGAAATGGCCGAGAACAAAGCATTCTAGAGACTACAACAAATTTCATCCAGCACCAGGATCTATAAGAAGATTTAAGGACAGTGACAACAAAAAAAGTGGGCCCTGACATCAAGAACCCGACGCTTACAGCTTAATAAACACATCTTCAGAGGGTTAGCGACTTGGAAGGCAGTCTTTTTACCAGAGATGCAGGAAACTATTATGTTTATATGTATAAGGAATTAATGAAAAACACAGAAATGAAACCTGGGGCCAAGGAGAAACCTGCACTATCCGTGTAACACTGACACCAGGCAGGAAGAAGAAATAAAATGGAACAGAAACAATATTTTTCATAATGACCCAAAATTTCCAAAATTAGTGGGAAAATTAGACATTAATTTCTTAGCAGGATAAATTAAAGAAAAATCATATTTAAACATATAAGAAAAACTTCTAAAATCCAAAATCAAAGTAGTCACAAAGACCAAAACATTGTTGTCTCATCTGTGTATGGAATCTGCAAAATGAAGGTCACACAAGCAGAGCAAAGAGCGAGCGGTAGATACCATTGCCTGGAATTTGGGACTGGAGAATCTTGGTTAAAAGAGACAAAATTGGGAGCAGGAGAGGTGGCTTGGCAGTTAGGATCGCTGGATGCTCTTGCAGAGGACCTGGGTTCCATTCTCAGGACCCACATGGCAGCTCACAACCATCTGAAACTCCAGTTGCAGGGGGGATCTGATGCCCTCTCCTGAACTTCTCTGGCGTTACATGCATGTGGTACATAGATATACATGCAGGAAAAACACTCGTGCACATACAAATAAACAAAATTTAAAAAAGAGAGAGACAAATTTTTGAAACAAATAGAGGAACAAATTTAACAATTCAGTTGTACAGCGAGGTGTCTATAAATAACAATGAACTGTATATTTGAAAAACCATGTCAAGCATGGTACACACCTTTAATCCCAGAACTGAGGAGGCAGAGGCAGGCGGATCACTCTGAGTTTGAGGTCAGCCTGGTCTACATAGCAAGTTCGAGGCCAGCCAGGGATACACAGGAAGACTCAAAACATTCAAACATTTTTGAATATCTTCTGGGATTCAAATTCATGATAGCAATGGGAAAAGTTTAAATGAAATGAAAGTAGTCTAAGACCTGGCATTTTTCAAAATAGGAAGTATAAATTTGCACTCGATTCTAATGAATCAAAGGGAGACTGTAATATTAAGCTAACAACTAAGGCAGTAAAGGATTTTTCATTGATATCCTAACCCAGGACGTATGAAGCAGTAACATATACTTCTCAGTTCCTCTCAGATAAGGAAAGAAAAGAGAGGAAGCAAACAAAATAGTTAGGACTGACAAACATTAGAGAGGTAAGGATAAGGTGAAATTAATTCATTGAATATTTTGTAAGTACTTAGAGCAAGGAGTGGGCTCCGCAATTAAGGCAGAGTCGCTTCTGCCATTTGAAATAGAATGTAAAGACAAGAGAGGAATTCAGGAGATGGCCCAATGGACAGAGCTTGCTATGTGAGCTTAAGGACCTGATGATGTGGGATCCCCACATGCACCTGTAACCCCACCTCTGGAGGGGCTGAGACAGCCATTTCCCTAGCCTGGACTAGTGAGCTCCAGGTTCAAAGAGAGACCCTGTCTCAAAACAATAAGGTGGAGAGGAACTGAGGAAGACATTCTAGTGGTAACCCCTGGCCTCCACATGAACCTGCATGGGCAGGCAGACATGCACACACATGTACACACACCAAACACATACAAAACATGGAGAGAGACAGAGACAGACAGAGATGCAGGTCCATAGGGAACACAGACTACCGGGTAGGCAGGGGAACACTGAAGAATGTGATTAAACAACATATTTATGTTTGCAATTGTGAAGGAAAAGAATGATGGAGACCCTTGGATCACCAAGCTCCCAAATCATAAAAGCATCTATTTAAGAGACCTGGGTTCATCCGGTCAATCCTGTCATTTTGTAGGCCAATAGACTGATGTGTAAGCAAAAAGATAAACTTCAAACATAAGCATGTATTCATGATTTTCACATTGCCATGACAAAGCGCTCAAGAAGGAAGGGCTTCCATTAGCTCGCAGTCTGGGGTGAAGCTGGGAAGATGTGTGAACAGGAACGTCAAGGGCTGCTCACACTCACCCACAGTCAAGAGCACCGAGAGATGCACACTTGTGCTCGGCTCCCTTCCTGCCTTTTGATTCAGTCCAGGATCCCATGGGATGGTGCCACTCACATTCAGGGTGGGGGGGTGTCCCCACCTCAGGCAAACCAATCTGGAAACACCCTCACAGATGCAGCCAGAGGCATGTATCCCTAGTAACTCTACATCCAGTCAGATTGACAAGCGAAGATTAACCAATCACAGGGGGAAGGCTTGATGGCTGCCATCATCAGCCTGGTCTGGTGGCGCACACCTGTAAACCCAGAAATTGGGAGGTAGAAGCAAGAGACAAAGGTCATTCTCCACTACATATTGATTCCCCCCCCTCCCAGGCTAGCCTGGGCTATGTAAGACCCTGTCTCAAAAGATCAAAAACAAAACAGAACAGTGCGCCCAGCTGGGAACCAAGTGTTCCAACACATGAACCTTTGAGGAAAACGTCACACTTAAAAAACATAACAGACTGTAACACAATTAATGTGGGGTGTGGAGCCCTCATTCTGTGGCCTTTGGGAGGTTAGATCGGAAGCAGAAGCACTAGAAGCAAGGGACCAATCAGGAGCCAGTGCAATGCCTTGGAGATGACTAGAGAGAAGCTGACCTCCAGGAGAGACAGGCTTTGATGAGAGCACATGCTTTGTGTAGTGTAACAAACAGCTCCCCCTGCCTACACAGCATGGTAGTTACAGGGCAGAAAAGACAAGAGGGCTGAAAGGATGGGGGTTTATTTGTTTGCTTGCTTGCTTGGTCGTTTTGTTTTGGCCTCTAGCTGGGCATTGCTAGCTGTAGTTAAGGAAATGCAGTGAGTTGTGACTTAAAGAATGTCAGCTGATAGATAAGTGTCTCTTGTAGTCAGTCATTATAAAGGAATTGGTACGGTGGGGGAAGGCAAGAGTCTAGGAAAAAACAAACCCCAGCAGTCAGGAGGCAGAAGGCAGGTGGATATCTGTGAGTTTGAGGTCAGTCTGGTCTACATAGCAAGTTCCAAGACAGCCAGGCCCACAGTAAGACCTTGTCTCAAACCCCCACCCCCCCCCCAAAAAAAAAACAGAAAACAAAACAAAACAAAACAAACAAACAAACAAACAAACAAAAAATACACTACCACCACCAACAACAAAACCCACAAAGAAAATAATAACAAACACCATGTTGCTTTATTTCTGGAAACCAAATTTCTTTTATTTGGGGAGATTCCTCATTGTTTAGCCAAAATGAAAGTGCTTTATAAAACAGTATGTTAACATGTCTAACAGTGGAGATAGCTGGCTGTTGTAGCAAATATAATAAATAGCTGGACAGCAACAGAAGTTGGTTTCTACTTACATGGAGTGTAAAACCCTCTCTGAGCAGCCACTCAGGGCCCAACCCTCTTCCAGGCTATGGCTACCATTTTAACATACCTGCATATGTCTAGCTGATGGGGGGAGGGGATACAGGAGATAGGATTGCGTTGAGAGTATTTATGGTCCTGGACGGTCTGGAAAAAGTGAAGATAACCTAAAAGATGGGTGCTTATAAGTCCCATTGCCTTAGACCAGCTGCTCTTGGGGCCAAGCTTCAGGGACCCCCTGTAAGTGCTTAAAAAGGAGAGTGCTCTGAGTGAAAGAGGTCCGGCTAGAATGCAGCCTCTGCCCAGCTGGTCTTTGCAGCAGCTCCTTTCCTGGGCACCCTACTGATGCACGTTTGATGAGTCCCTACTTAGTAGACTGCCTGGTGCCAGGATCTCTTACCTGGGAAATGCATTTACAACAAAGCCATACTTGCTGCTTCCCAACACCTCCCCTGCCTTCCTGGGAGTTAGAGAGCCTACAGTGAAACCTTCTTGTCTCCCAGAGAGTGTAAGAAGGGTTCTGTTTCTACCACACAGGCTCTGATTTCTCTCTTTAGATCCCATGATGCTGTCTGTCACTGATGCTGGGGCCTGGACTGTCCTTGGGGCTCCTGCCATGCTTTTGCTCCTCTGTCTATCTGCTTATTAATAATTGTTGTAATAACTCCCCAGCAATCTGCCCCAGTGTCCTCTGGCACCCACAGCCCCAATCCAAGGCACAACAGGGGAAACCAAAAGAGAAACAGAATTGAGCCATCATGAGAGCTCAGAAGAAGTCAGTGCTAAAGAGACCCCCTCTTCCATCTCACAGCCCGAGTGTCACTTCCCCAACTTCCTCCAGTCTCCAGTCAAGTGCAGGTGGGAACAGTGGAGAGCCCACACTCCCAAGAGAGGATCTGGGTAGGGCTAAGCCTGTGTCTCCTGCAGCAGGAGAGAAAGGCAGTCTCCAGTGAGGAGAATTTGGAACAAGGACTGCAAGGGTGGCGTGCAGGTTTGAATGAGAAATGTCCCAGAGGGCATTTGAACACCTGGTCCCCAGTTGGTGGTACTGTTTGAGGAACCTTTGGTTAAAAGTGGAGACTGGCTTGCCCATGTGTGTCCCTGATATTTGCGAGGGGACACAAGGAAGAAACTGCCCACATGATTGCTCCATGATATGGTTAAGGTTTTTATTGTGGCTGTGGGGGAGAGAACAGCCAGAGGTATCTGAAAGAATCCAGAGCAGAGAGAGAAGGGAGTAGACTAAACATGGCCAGAAGGCTGGACACAGCTAGGGTTAGGGAAGTGGGAGAGTGGGGGAGAATAAATAGTGGACATGGCAAGATGAGAAGAGATAAAGCATACAGCACAGTGAAAGGTGGGAATAAAATAAGAGAATAAGTGGGTAGCAAGATAGTTACTTACCTAACTATATCTATATCATATATATATGTAGAGGGAGGGAGGGAGGGAGGGAGGGAGGGAGGGAGGGAGGGAGGGGAGGAGAGTGGGAGGGAGAATAGTGGGTTATAAGGGGTAAGTAACCATGGGAGGGAAGGACCATGTAGGGCTTTGAAATGTATTAAAGTACTTGTAATTTGGAACTGAAGGAGCCTGGAGGCTGGCATGGGCTTTGATATGCAGCCATGAGTCTAGGTCAATGGAAAGCCATTGTCTGACAGGCAAAAGAAATGACTGCTTTTGCCACATGGGAACTGGTTTCAGAAGTTATTGAGGAATGCAGGCTTTTACCTAACTACCAGAAATCCTCCTACAGCCCGGGTTGAGCTCATTTCTGAATACTTGGACAGCCTGACACAAACAACTGGAAGTAGGCTCTGATGTTTCAAACCCCTGTGCCATTTCCAGTGTGTTCCCACTTGCTCTTCCCCTCCCCCTCTCCCTTCTCTCTTGGTCTTTCTCCATGTATCTGTCTCTGTCTGAAGCTGTCTCACCCACCGCTCTCTCAAATTTGTGCTTTTGGTTTAAATGTGAGCTCTCAGCTTTCTCACTCCCCTGCCTCCTCTTGCTGCCACAGTTCTCCACCACGCCAGACCCTTCTCCTCTAGAACTGTAAGCTCAAATAAACTCTTCTATATGAGACCACTTGTCGACAAGGCCAGCCTGGTCACAGAGTGAGTTACAGGACATCCAGGGCTACACAGAGAAACCCTGCCTCAAACAAAAAAGATAAAGTAGGGAGATGGAGAGGGGGTGTGAGTTATTCTCAGCTCCCCCACTGGCCCCTTTGCTCCCCTGTGCCTGCCATCAGACCTTTGGTGGCTTGCTACTTTCATTACTTCTTCACTTTTATTGCTTGTTGCAATTCAACTCTTACAAAGAATCCCAAGGGAACATCTAGAAATGTCATGTCCCATGACTCACAACAGCACTCTGGGAAAAATAACTCAATGAGTGCCAACCAAGTGTCAGGCCAGCGCTGGACACAGCACCATGGACCCCCTATCCCCCAAGGATCAATGCTCCTGGAGTGAAGAGGCCACCCAACTTTATCCTGCTTTATCTTCTATCCAGGAGAAGAGCCTCCATTTGTGGCTGTTACTGAGTTTCTCACTAGAGCAGAGTCCTGTGGGGCTGATGGATTCTTTCCCTGTTGTCCCTGGTCTGACAAGGAGCAGTGCCATAAAATGCAGGCATTTGTAAGGTCTTAGTCATTATTAATTCTTCTAAGCATCAAAATGACTCTAAGAAACAGGTTTTCTTTTGTTCTGATTTTAAGGATGACAAGACTAAATGCTAAAGGGTTGAGGCAGTTTACCCCTCCCCCCAAGAAGTAGCAAAACTGGGGATCACTGCAGCCTGGTCCCAGACTGGGCTCAAGGAGTCTGTTGACTGAATCAGGGACTTGCCCTTCACACATTGGGAAACTGAGGTCAGACTTTGACTGTATTGCCTCCAAAGCCTATGTCCCTCATGATCTGGACAAGGAGGTCCAATCAGAATGACTGGGCTTCCACTGCTCAGAACATCCTTAGTGTAGGAGCCTTGTATACTCGAAAGCCTCAGAGGCAATCAGGGAGTTGGAGGCTCTGGAATGTCACTGAAAAGAGTCAGGAGCTGAGGAAGGAATGCCCTAGGGTACACACAGTGTCCTTCCTGTCACTTGTGAGCAGTGGTCTCTACTAGACCTTGGCTTCCCCACCTCTTGCTCTGTCTAGAAAATTGTCTGTGTTCTACATGGCTCTTCTCTGCTCTGGCTTGAGCCTACTGCCTACAGGGTACAGGGAACCTCTGGTCAGATCCAGGGCTTCAAATTCCCAAACCCAGAAGGCCAGACTCAGGAAAAATCAAATGGCATTTTACCAACAGATCTCAGCCTTGGCAATTAAAATCCTATCATTTAAAAATCACTGAAAGTTGAAAAAAAAATCCAGACTTTGCGATTCCAGGTTGGCAAGATGGCTCAGTGGGAAAGGATGCTATGTTTCTGCTCTTTATTCTTCCCTGACCAACAAATGTTGGGATGAGTGGGACTCCAGAAAAAAGCAAAGGGTCTCTTTCTTTCTCTCTCTGTCTCACTCTGTCTCTTTCTTGTCTCTGTCTATCTCTCTGTGAGTCTGTGTCTGTCTCTGCCTCTGTTTCTGTCTTCTCTGTCTCTCTGTCTCTGCCTCGTTCTGTGTCTCCCTGTCTTTCTCTCTCTCTATGTGTCTCTCTCTCTAACTAGCAAAGCTAGGGATTTAGGGATTGAATGGTAGGGCTCATCTTGAACGGGCTTTGTTGCGTGGGGGCCTAGGGACCTTGTTTACCACTATGAAAAAATCTCAGATTCTTCCCTTAAAGAGGCAAACCTAACTGTCCTTTGAGAACTATAGGCTGGAGTTTGCCCAGTTTTGGATGCCTAGCCTACAGCGTGGCAGAATTTATAACCACCCCATCCTCTTATCCTGTCTGCTGCCAGCCCACCCCAGGGGCTGCTGTGTGACAGCGGTTCCTAGTTGTCGTTGGCCATTAGACAGATGTTTCTGTCTGCAGGACAGCATGCTGTGGCACAGACTGTCCCTAGGCATAGCTGGGGCAGAGGCTCTGGCTGCATCCAAGGCATATCCAATTCAGAATGGGAAGCCTGCTCACCAGCATTCCCAGCTTACCTCAGGCAAAGGCTGGTGAACAGAGCTGTAGGGAAGGCAGCTGGAGCGAGCTTAATATTTGATGAACGCCCACTGCATGTCAGACCAGTATCTGTGGACACACAGGATCTTTGTGCACGTAGAACCTTTGTGCTGAGTTTTGGTCTAGCTAGGGAGACAGATGTCAAATATTCACTTGAATTCATGCACAGTTTCCAAAGCCAGCCAACCTTACGAGACACGTTGAGGCTCTAGAGCCTAGACACTGCTGCTGTTTTCACAAATCCAGCTTAACTGCCCCACCTTTTGGATGTTCACTTTTGCCTTACATCATCCTCAGAATCCAGACAGGATGAAGTTAGGGGCCACTTCGGGTAAGCATGACCCTAACCAATCAGAACATACCACTCCTTGACCTCTTTAATGATTGGTCAGAGATGTATCTGGGACCTAAGTAGGTCTTTTGTAAAGACAACTGGGAGAAAAGGAAACTCTCGTTCAGCTGGAGCTTCTAAACTGGAAGGTTAAAAATCTGGAACCACTCTGGGGTCCCAAAGGAGTGTTCACCAAAGCAGGGAGTCCAAAGGAGGAGGTAAGAGACTTGCCACTGGCAGACTCTGGCAGTGCATTTGAGATCCTAGATTCAGTGATACTCCAGGCCAGACAACCGTCCCCAGCCCCCCACTCCCCACCCCACCCCACCCCACCCCAGCTTTTCGGTTATCTGATCCAGCAGTCACCCTTTCTGGCTTAAATCTCTCTAAGTTTGTTTTCCCATCAACTGCAACTGAGAGCTTAGTCAGCCGCTAAGGGACTGAAGGGTCCTGGAAGGCAACCCTGAGAAGTGACATTCATGCTGAGCACTGAAGGGCAGTGCAAAGTGATGGAGATAAGAGATCATGTGTGAACTCAGCACTTGGGGGATTTGAAAACTGTGAGATATTCAGGGAACTAACTCATCCCTTGTGGGTAGAGTCACCATGGGGGCAGGCCATTCGTAATTGCGCCCACTGCTTACGTCAGTCTCTGCTTTCAGCTTCAGTAAACACGGAAACATTGGTCATCTCTATCCAGCTATGCTAAAACTTATGCTCTAATGTGCCCTGTGTGGGAAGAGCACAGTTTTCCGTTCTGACCAGTCTCAGGAGAGCAGGGCCCAAGCTGCCTTCAAAAGCACCCAAGCTTCAGGCTTTAGAGGAAGGAGAGAAGAAGGAGGGAGGGAGGGAGGGAGGGAGAGAAGGAAAGGGATGGGGGTGGGGCCAGAGAAAGAACAATTAAAACAAAAAAAGCAATAACAAACTGTAAATGGACCTACTTTTTAAATACAAATAAGCATTTCATAATTTACTAGCTTTATAATATCATATAATTTTGTGGTTCCGACTTTCTTCAATTTTAAGTGTTTGGTTTTTTCATTATGAAAGCCATAAACTCCATTTTGGAATGTGCAGAAGAGAATTGTAACTCTTTATAATGTTCTTGTCCTAACCCAACTGCAGTCGGGTTTGTGGTACTCTTCTTTCTGTTTGGCTGCTTCCATGCAATGAGGAGACCAGTGCCACTTTTCAAATGTGGATGTGTGCACAGGTCCCTTGGGATTTATTTAAAGCAATTCCTGGCTCAGTGGGTCTGGGATGGCATTGTGACTGCATATATCTAATGTGCCAGCCAGTTTCAGACCTCAGAGCAAGCCAGGCACAGCCAGACTTTTTGGCCTCAAGCAACCCACTCAAAGCTTTTGCGTTACTCTGAGTCCCGGTCTGCAAGGTTTCCCTGTTAATATCTAGTTGAATTAAAGGGGCAGAGTCAGGAAGTGCTTAAGTACCACTGTCATGCAACTGGGAGAACTGGGTGGCTTTGGAAGGACAATGTTGAGGGTCCACTAAAGCATGAGACCTATGAAAGTTGTTCCAGAGGGAGTTTCCTAGCAGTGTGTCCCCAGCAACTGCTGAGGAGCATGGTCTTAGCATTGCAGGACTCCTGCTTGCCTCAGAGAATTGTTCTATTTTGCACAAGGTGTCTCCACACCTCCCTCACCCCTTCCTCCCACAGCACCTACATGAATGCTCTCTGTTCATGTTTAATTAGGTCTGCTATTGTTTCTGTTTCCTTTCTGTTGCTATGGTAAAACACTCTGACCAATAGTAACTTGGCAAGAAAAAGGTTTATCTGGGTTATACTTCCAGGTCACAGTTTATCACTGAGGGAAGTCAGGGCAAGAACTTGAAGCAGAAACCATGGAGGAACACTACTTTGTTGGCTCACTCACAGATTCATGCTTAGCTAGCTTTCTTATACAGCTCATGACCATCTGCCTAGGGAATGGTGCTGCCTGCAGTGGGCCGGGTCATTCTACATCAATTAACAATCAAGACAATCCCCTATAGACTATAGACGTGCTAATCTGATCTAGGTAACTCCTCAATAGGGATTTTTCTCTAAGATGACTCTAGGCTGTGTCAAGTTGACTATTAGAGCTAACTAGGCTAGCTACTAAGGTAAGCCATATAACTAGCTTGCTAACCCTTAGCCTCAGTCTATGCTCCTTGCCTGTTTATAGCTGAAATTTTCTGTTATAAGTCTATAGAATATCTACCTTTTGGTGGTGGGAACATATATTCATTAATTCTCTGGGGCCCTAACCCAACAAAGTTAACTCCACTTTTTCTTTCACTTAGCATGAACAGACACCTGCCTGATGCTTACCCTCATAGCCTGGCATTTACCTTCCCAGGGTCTGGCTCCTTTTAATGCCCTTGCTTCATCTTCAGGGCTCCAGCTGAGCTAAAAAACACTCCCAGATCCCACCTCTAGGTCTCTGTCAGGTTATCTACCCTGTCTCTGTGTTGGTCAGCTTTCTGTCACCATAACAAAACATAGAGGAAAGAAAGATTTCTTCTAACTCTTGGTTTAAGGTTATGGTCTCTTGTTCAGGACTTTGGGCCTGACGTAAAGCAGACTGTCATGGCAGAGAGGGTATGGTGGAACAGAAGTGCTTCCCTCACTGGAACAAGGAAGTAGAGAGTGCACAGGGGCTAGGTACTATATACTTTAATCCCCAAAGTAACCTCTTCCTCCAACCAGATCCCACCTCTCAGTTCCTCCTACCTCCCAGTAATGCCACAGGTTATTGATGGATTGATCAATTGATCATGAGAGCCCCCATGATCCCACTACCTTTCAATGACTGGTTCCATTACCAGGTGTTACTGGCGATTTTATAAATATTTGTTGTAGCCTTAACCCAGCTAGCTAGCTCCCAAATAATTGAGACCGGACTATTTATACTTATTTAACAAGCTTTAAGGGCACAACAACTGAGCAGTATTACTCTATTTTAATCCTCTACACTAATCTGGCTACCTCCCAGTCAAAATCCTAGTGATAGTTGCATTTCAGTACTGATCTGTCTCTCTGGGCTCCAGGTGTTTTCTCAGGGTGTCTCCCTCTCTTTCCCCGCCACTTCCCACTCTCACTGTGAGGAAGGAAGTCCAGCACTATTCTCTCCCCTGCTCAATCATTGACTGATCAGCTTCTTTATTGACTAATCAGGAAATAATTGGGGAGCAGTGTTTTGCAACCAGATGTGGGGGCACAGAAGTCAGCATTTGAATAATACAAGGGTAATCTTTCTTTACACTATGCACAATAACATACCTACAACTAGGGGTCCAAGCTTCCAGCACATGAGTCTCTTAGAGGGATGCTTTATATTCAACAGTCACAGCCTCTAGTGAGATTCCCTGCCTTGATCCCTACAGAACCAACTTTCCTCCACTCCTCAACACCTGGGTCAGAAACCTCTTTGTTCACAAGTCTTCAACTCCTTTGCCTATGAGGGCTAACCTCATCCTGTGCTTGCCTTGTGTCTTGAACTCATCATACATAAGGCATGAGCTCTGGGGAGCAATCAGCTTTGAACCAAAACAAGAGTTGAGACCAAGGTTTAAGTTGTGCTGCTGGGACTCTACCTAAGAATGGACTCTGTTTCCTTTTCTGTAGTTTTTCCTTCAGAAACTCCAGAAACCATTTCAGGTTTCACTTTGCCTTCCTGATTCCAGTTTGAAAGTCATCATGTCCCCAGAAGCCCAACAAAACTCCAGGATTGAGTATCTTTGGTTCACTCTGGGTCATACATTGATGTTAACACCAATTTCTGTGACTAGGGGAATCAGCAGCCTGATTGGCTCATCTGGGATCACATGGTTACTGCTGGAGTCAGAGGGACTCCAAGTTGAGGTCGTGTTCTGGAAGCCCAGGCCCCACAGGGGCCACAGGGAAGTTACTTAGAGACCTTTCCCATAACTATGGCTTGTGTCTGTCTCTCCTCCAGCTATGCAGGGAGCATGCGTCCTTCTAGTTTGTCATTCCAGAGCATCATTCCAGTCCAGCAGATGAGGAGTTTTGTAAATGGCCTTTAAACTACTTTTGATGCAATTGGCTTGCTGTGTAGGTCACCCAAGGAGTAAATCAGAGCAGAATGTGACAGAGATCTTTTTGTCTGACAATGTGTCTTAAGAAATGTGTCCTGACATTTGGAGGGTCACAAGCTGAGGTTATCTCAGTATCCATGTCAGTGAAAAGGCCTCATAGAATCTGCCCATCATGCTGGGTGCAGGTAGAACTCCTATCTGGATGAGTGAGCAATGTCCAGTGACGTCGAGGCTCTTATTCCAGGTGACAAAGCTGGCAGAATGCTAATCCCTGGCAGGCTCTCTCTGAAGCCCTGTGCTGTTGGGCAGAGGGGCTGGTGTTCTGGGACTTTCTGATGGTTTGCTAAGGGGGTTCTCAATTTCAAGGGACAGGAGGAAGGTTCTAGAATTCCTTGTGTTAGTTATTTTTCTGTTGTGATAAAATACCATGACCAAGGTTTTATTTAGCTGCCCTTCCAGAGGGATGAGTCTGCCATAGTTGGGAAGTATAAAGGCAAGTAGCAGGCATGGTTCTAGAAAACAGATGCTGAGGGCTCACATTTCAAACTGCAAGTAACACACACACACACACACACACAACAACAACAACAACAACAACAACAACAACAACAAAAAAACCAGGTACGGGTAGGGGGAGGGAGAACACAGTAGGAATGGCTCTGAAACTTCAAAGTCTACCACCAGTGACATACTTCTTCCAGCAAGGGCACACATCTTAAATCTACCCAAACAGTGTCACCAAGTGGAGACCAAGTATTCAAACATCTGAACCTATAAGGGACATTCTCATTTATACCACCACACTCTCTTTGAGCCTTGTGGAAATATGCCTCTTACTTTGGTTGTCCTCAGAGGTTCACCTCTGAGAGATAGGAAATCTCTCAGCTGTGATTTGGAGAGGACAATGCACTGAGAGGCCTTGAGAACAGAGGGCAGGCAGCTGGTGCAGAGCACTGGGCCCACACACTGCCTGAGCAACTGGAGCAGAAGGAGACCCAGGCAGAAGCATCAGAGAGTTGTTCTACTTGAACACTGAGAGAGCTGGCATGCATGTACCCCAACTGTTGTAAGCCATTGGTTGGATCTGCTCCACAGGGGTGGTAATTGGCCAGCAAATCTAGCATTGAGAAGGAAGCCTCAGGCACTGCCAGATGGGCAGGCCTCTGTGGCTTGAAGAGGGTGAGGGGTCTAACAGTGGGTGGGCACAGGCTGAGGAGGCCTTTCCTTCTCCCAAGCTACAGGCAAACCATTCTCTGGAGGAAAGTAGAGCATGATTCTGAAAATCAGGCCACCTCAAGTGCTTAGTATCGGTGGACTCCAGGGGCAGAGGCCATGAGGTAGCTTCAAGGCCTGAGGAAGCCACATGGCAGGTGAGTCTGGCAGGGTCAGGGCTATGTTCTCTTCTCTGCTGTTTTCCTCTGTTTTTTAATGAATGTACCCGGGGCTGGAGCCAGAGCCTCCTGGAGTTGGAAGGCAGCACAGGTTAGGTAGTTCTCACTGCTTTCAACAAGATCAGGATGAAATGTTTCAGGTGCACAAAGGGAAGAAACAGCTGTTCAATGGACATCCATGTGGAACCACTCCAAGTGTATGGTGCTGCCCCAGGCTGGAGACAAAGCTTGGCTGTTGGACCCAGCTCTTCAGGATATAAGTTGGGTTTCCTAAGCTCTCCTCCAACGTCCCCCTAGCAGTAGAGTCATGGAAAGTGATAGGAAATATGTGCCTTTCCTTCAGAACGGGACGCTATAGTTCCCACCAAAGTAAACCATGAAGTCATATCATAGTCAGGTGGAGAGGGATTCTCCCTTTAGACAGAAAGAGCCATAAAGTCCCACTGCACCGGGTAGTGGGCACAGGGAAGCCAGTGGGGACATATGGAAATGGCCGGTCTGTCTCTGGTGCCACTACTCTTAGCTGATTTTCAAACTGCTTCTGAACAGAGAGAGGAGGAAGAATGGGGAGGAAGATCAGTGTGCCAGAGAGCCTGTGTTTCTTCCCTGTCCCACATAGACTGTATGGATGTCCCATGGATAGTAGCTTCCAGACAATGTTCCATGGACCCAGGCACACTACACCAGCCTGTGGTAAATGGTCCTATATATGAACCAATTGTTCTACTAACTAGATAGTCCTTGACATTGTCCTCTACCCCAAACTCAACACTGATATGAGTCACTTGAAAGCCGAGAGCCAGGTACTTACTATGATGGGGAGATGCCTCAGGCAGGTAACCTGGAGAGAGCCCTTTGGGGTTGTGTGGTGCATTGCATGTGTGCCAAGAAACAGACACTCTGGGTGTGTGTCTCCATGCTCAGAATGGTCCCAGTAAGAGAGCTCTGAGTGGACAAGTAAACACAGTAACTTGTTGGACTTGAGAGAGGTCAGAGGGTGGTCATCTGTCCCATCCTCATTCACGGGGGTCTCACCCATTCAGTCTATGTGTCACATTTTAACTGACTGTGAGAAGCTGGTACGTCTAAGTATTATTGAAGTCTCATTTCAAAGGCAAAGTTAGGAACAATCCAGATGTTCTTCTCTCTGCCTTTCCCCAGCCCATGAGCACAGGTGCATTTCAAGAAGTGGAATGAAGGTAGTGGCCTGTCTCTTCAGCAAGCAAGTAGAAAGAACTGTACTGTAGCCACATAGTGAAGCCACGGTGGCCACCCACAGATGTCCCTGTCTTGTTCGCTCTGGCTTTGTGTGGTGAGAGGTTTTGTCTGAGGCACTGGGCCTCCTCATGTGTGCTGGGCAGGTGCTCTATGCTGATCTTTGAGTAACACAGGGTCTACCACAGTAACATTCTGCACAGGCTTCCCCCCCACGTGTTGGGTTGTGTTGTTAAGTGTCCCTGCAGAGGGAGAAATGCAGACAGGCAGAACCACAGCATTTACCAGGAAGACGCAGACAGCGGAAGCTGTGAGTTTCCTGTGTTCAATGCACAGTGCATATGGGGGCAATCTCCAGGCTACTGCCGCTAGGGAGCTAAAAGGTGGCAGAACTCTTCTTCAGTCCACAGATCTTGGCACTACTTTTCTCTACAATTCCTAACTTCAGCTTCCATAATGCAAGCTTTCTCTTTCCTAGCCTTGTAACCTAAATGGGAAGTCATGGCTCCTCAGAATAAACCAGGGCACTGTGATGAGAAAGGGGAATGGGAATGTCCACAGAATCCTTTGATCTGGCCCTCAGGGGCTTGTCTGTAGCCTATGCCCACTCATCATCTTGTCCCTCTTCAGGGCAACTGGGTAGAAGGGTAGCTAGGAGCCTCCACTGAGGACATCAGAGGCGACTCTCTCAAAGGGCCAGGGAAGGAAGGCATAGAGACTTCCATGAAGCTCCTTATGCTTGGTGATGGTCTTTTGGGCTTCTGTAGAGTACTTATCACACCAAAGGAGTGATTAGTCACACAGTGGGTAAGAATTTCAGTAGATGATGAATTTGAGGAACACAGGCTTTGGGACCATAACCGTCATCCAGGATCGATGGTGTGAATTAGTTCTCTGTGCTGATTCCATGCAGGGAAAGCCTGTTTTCTTTGATGAAATAACCTTCCCCACTAATGAGTCTCACTCTAGCCTGGAAGAGGCAGAGTTTCAATTAGTTTTGGTTTTCTTCTCTAAACGACCACAAAGGCTTTTTTCTTTAAGTAACAGGAAGCAGCATCCCCATCTGAAGGAAAGTCATCAGGCCATCAATGTCACCATCATGCCTGTTGTTCGTGAGTCACCCCTCAGCTCCTCCAGGCAAGGTTCCTGTGTTCTCACTGGAAGTTAGTTACAGACGAGTGTGCCTTCACATCCACAGACCGCCACACATACACACAGGGCTCAACACAGCCACACAGTTTCCCAGGCCAGATGCGTAGACGACGGTGCGTCTACCCCTCAGCTCTGCAAAGCTTGTTCGTTCTTAGACAGTTGGGTGTGAATATCGCAATGGCATTTATAGCGTCTTTGCCACACTGTCTCACCCACTCATAACCACGCACCTGCAGAGGAAGGGTGAGCATACAGCAGCAGATGTTGTGTGCCCTGGGAATGCTTAAATATGTGCTTGCTCTAGAAGGCGTGTGTTACCCAACACAGACCTGGGGGAGGAGGAGGAGGAGAGAGATGGGTTTTAACTTTTTCCTCTCTTTTTATCTCTTCCTTTCCCCTCTTTTCCTTCCCCTTTCCTTTTCTTTGATCTCAAGTCGCACAGGCTAGCCTTGGCCTCTCTGTGTAGCTGAGGATGGCCTTGAGTCACCCTTGTGCCTAGTTTATGGGGTCTGTCAATCAAGCTTTATTCCTGCCCACATTTAATATTTAAAGGTAGGGTCTTGGTATGTTGTCTAGGGTGGCGTGTGCTGGCTATTCCCAGGCACAGTCCCACTACTAACACTTAATGTGGATACTTCTTGCTTATAGCACACAGTAGTGAAAAACTCCCAATGCTCAGGTAATCCTCTTGCCTCCGGAGAATGGGCACAGTGGGTGCTGGAACAAGATGTATGGTATGCCACTGTACCCAGTAAGCTGTGTGTGTGTGTGTCGGGGAGGGGGTGTTGTGTACACACAAGTGCAGATGCATGTGGGGACATATATATGTAGAGGCCTAAGTTCAATGGGTTTCTTCTCCTGATTATTTCCCACTCTTATTGATTGATTGATTGAGACAATGTCTGTGCTCATCAGTTTGGCTAAGTAGTCTGGCCAGTTAACTTCAATGGCATGCTTATCTCTGTCCCCCAACCTCTAGATACAGAACCATGGTGACACCCTTGGCTATTTACATGGGTGTAAGGAGGATCTAAAGTGAGGCCCTCATTCTTTCACAGCAGGCACTGTCATGTAAAGTATAAGCCTTCTCCCCAGTCCTTTAAAACAAACTCAGGAAGATGTTGGAACTTATATAGGAAAAGAAATAGAACAAACCCAGGCAGTGGAGTTGGACATACCTGGTTGTAAGTACAACCTCTAATCACATTTAGTAATCTGTGTGATGTTGGGTTACTTACCTAGCCTCTCTGATCCTCTTCGTTTGCCAGATGGGGCTCTCAGAGGGATTGCCCTACTAGGGTTATGGTAAAGACAAGTTGGATTATCAATCCACAAGCTGCACCATACAGAGATGAGCATTTCAGGGTTGCAGAGATGCTCAGTCAGTAAAATGCTTGCCTTGCAAACACGAGGTCCCAAGATGGATGCCAGAACCTAAGTATAGATATATATATAAAAAAAAGTCAAAAGCTGGAAAGATGGCTCAGCAACTGAGAGTATTGGCTGCTACTACAGAGGCCAAGAGTTCAGATTCCAGGACCCAGATGTTGGCTCACGACCACCCTTAATTCCAGCTTCAAGGATCTGATGCCCACTTTTGACCTTCACTGGCATCAGGCATGTGCATAGTGCACAGACTTAGACACACGCAAAGCACACATAAATATAACCTTTCAAAATCTAAATATTTTTTTAAAAAGGAAAGAAAACTTAAGCATGGTGAGGTAAGTACTGGAGGGACAGAGATGGGCAGATCCCTGGGACTCACTGGCTACAGCCTGCTCTAATTGATGAGTTCCAAGCCTGTGAGAGATCCTATCTCAAACAAACAAACAAACTAACTAACTAACAAACAACAAAGACAAAAACAAAAAGTTGAAGCCCAGCATAGTGGCTCATGCCTTTAATCCTAGTATTCATGAAGCAGAGACTTCAGTCAGTAAAATGCTTGCCTTGCAAACATGAGGTCCCAAGATGGATGCCAGAACCTAAGTATAGATATATATATATATAAAAAGTCAAAAGCTGGAAAGATGGCTCAGCAACTGAGAGTATTGGCTGCTACTACAGAGGCCAAGAGTTCAGATTCCAGGACCCAGAATCTGGAGAGATCTCTCCGTGGCCTAAAACCAACCAATCAACCAACAGAAACAAAGTAGGTAGTTCCTGAGGAATGAGGCCTGAGCTGAGGTTGACCTCCTGACCTCTTGCACACACAAGAAGAAATAAGCATTTCTTTATTGAAGCATCATGGTTAAGTGTGGCATGCTGGGACTCCACCCGGATAGTAAAGACACTTACAGTCTTTTTCTGGCTTTTAGCTTTATACCTCTAGCTGACACTTCACCAATCCTGAGGCCAGTTGCACATAGCACAGGCTGCAGCTTGTGGCTAACTCTGATGTGGGGACCTTCTGCTAGAGCAAATGTGGAGGAGGTTGGCTCCCTCTCTTAATCTGTTTTTTTTTTTTCCATTGTTACATCAAAATACTTGACAGCAGAAATTTACTCTCATCATGGTTCTGGGGACTGGGAAGCCTAAGAGCGTGGTGCCAGAATTGAGCGATGGCCTTGTGCTGAAGGCCAACATAGATGAAACCGTGGAGGAAGGGCATGGGCCTGATTCCCAGGACTGGCACTGACATTCACAAGGTGAACATTAGACAGATATAGTCACCCGTGCATGGGTTCTTTTGAGGGTGCCATCCCTGGTGGTCTCCCTCTCTTAGTACCATGGGATTAATAAATTCCCAGTCCGAAGCACTGTGACCCTGGCTGCCTTCCTCCCCAAGTCACGGTCCTCAGGCATGGATGCCCTCCAGGCATGTCTCTCTCATGAGGAGCCCAGGAGGAAAGCTGTTGTCCTTATGATCCTTGTGACAACCACAGTCCCCTACCCCCACCCCAGTCTTGTCTCCTAGCTTGCTGTCTAGATCTGTATCCATCTAGACTAGCCAGGAAATTAAAGTGGGCATCAGGACCTTGGCAATAAATAACTCAGGCCCGAGGCTCCTGTCTGCAAAAAGGATGTGATCTGGGGCTTCTTATCAAGTCAGTCTCAATTCAGGCACTGGGGCCACAGAGAACTCAGATTACTTCTATCTCTGGATATGAGAGGATGGGTTCAGCAAGAAGATGCAAAGAAAGAGAAAGGGGAGAGATCTGTCCAGGAGCTCAAGCCTTTAGGTGCATCAGCAGAGCATGGGTGAATGCTCCCCTATGGCATTGAGGGATTCTATACCTCCTTGAGCCCCTGATCCCTAATCTGTAAAGTAGGGACAGTGATATGCCTTAAGGTGGCTCTTGTCAAATTAAATGAGTCAATTTGGGCATGGTGGGGCACCCCTCTAATCCCAGCACTCAGAAGGCAAGAGGCAGAGGCAAAAGGTAGGCAGAGCTCTGCAAGTTCAAGGCTAGCCTGGTCTACACAAAGAGTTCTGGGACAACCAGGGCTACATAAAGAGATCCTATCAAAAAGAAAGAGAGAGAGAGAGGGAGAGAGGGAGAGAGAGAGAGAAGAAAGAAAGAAAGAAAGAGCCAAAAAAAAAAAAGAAATTTAAATAAAATTCGTCAGTGCTCAAAATTATCAGTCTTTCTTTACTGATTTGGACTTTTTGCTTTTATAATTTTTCTACTTCCTTGAGGTAGAATTCCATTTATTTTATTTTTGAGACAGGCTTTCACTGTATGGTCCTGATTGGCCTGGAATTTGTTTTGTAGCCTAGGCTGGCTTTAAACTCACAGAGATCCACCTACCTCTGCCTCCTGAGTACTGGAATTAAAGATATTGGCCACTATTCCTGGATCAGAGTATTGTTTATTTAAGAACTTCTTTCCTGCCTGCTGTTTTGGTGTGGACATTTCTAGTTGTAAATTTCCTCTTGTTCATTGCTGAATTTTTCACATTAGCTAAGGGATGGAAGGAGCCTACACATGAACAGAGAATTTCAAAACAGGAGTGGTGGCACATGCCTGCAATCCCATAACTTGGGAGGACAGTCAGGAAGATGACAACCTCAAAGCCACATGGGGTCCCTAGCAAGAGCCTATCTAAAACAACAACCAAACAATGTGGTGCAGACACACAATGCAGCCTTTACAAGAATGATGCTTGTGACACTATGGCTGAGCAGGGAAGGAGTTACACTAAGTGAAGCAAGCCAGGCACGGAAACAGGAGGCCACGTGGTCTCATTCTTAGGAGGAATCTAAAGCTGAACTCATAGAACCAAAGCACAGGAAGATTGATGGTTCCTACAGATGGGGCTCGAGGGTGGGATGGAGAGGAATTTATCAAAGATCACCAAGCTTAAGCTGAGCAAGAGGGATGCAGTCCAGCACTGTACTGCACAGTGGTGACCGAGCCAAAACTGATGCAGCAAGCTCTTGGATTTTGCAGGAAGAGATTTTAAACATTTCAACCACAAAAGAGCAATAAGCAAGGTGACAGATTTGTTAATGAGCCTGATAAAATCATCACACATTGTACAATAACATCAAAACACCACATATCCTATAAATATGTTATTATTTGTCAATTTATAATGTAAAAATGTGTGTTGGAGAGATGACTTAACCATTAAAAGCACTTACTGTTCTTGTAGAGGACCCTGATCTGATTGATCCCCAGCACCCACATAGTGGCTCACTGCCCCCTGTAACTCCAATTCCAGGGAATCTGATACTGTTTGTGGCTTCTAGGGGCTCCTAAATACACACAGTGTGTATACTAACAAGCAAGCAAACACATAATCATAAAATCCTTCACATGAAGCACCACTTGACAGTGGGCTGCTATAGGTAAGTTTCTTCTGAAGAAAGAGCAAGTGGAGAAGTGACTTTCAATAGAGCAACTTGGCAGAGACCACTGAGGTTCCCTCTCACAAATAGCAGCATGCATGTTTTCAGGGTGAAGGCTCTAAGATAGCCTCCCTTCAACTCATCCTAGTCAGGCTCTAAGGAAGTCAGAAAATCTAAATTGAAGAATCTACTATTAAACTAACCAGCCAACCAACCATTCAACCAACCAACCAAACCACAAGGGCTGAAGAAATGGCTTAACATAAGAGTGCTTGTTCTTGCAGAGGGCCCAGGTTCAATTTCCAGCACCTATATGGCAGCTTTCAACTGTCTGTAATCTCATCTATCTGTAACCCTAGTTCCAAGGACTCCAGTTCTCTCTTGCCTCTACTTCGATACCTGTTCACACCATAATGAACTGCACCATCATAGGCTGAAAGTCATGGAGCCAAGAAAGATGCATCAGAACCTCTGAAACTGTGAGCCAAATGCATATTTCCCCCCTCATAAGTCAATTAGCACAAGTATTTTGTCATAGCCACAGAAAGCAGACTAATACAGTCTGAGAAACTCTGACGGGAGGAAACTGAAGTTAAACACAGTGTGGCAGCCTGGATGAACAACAATGGGGAGGAAGAACAGACTTGTTGACAGCACGTATAAAGGTTGGGTCCTGCATGTGACAAAGGTCCTGCAGTGAAATGTCCACACAGGGAAGTGACCGAGGACCGTGTAGGAACTCCCCATGCTATCTTCAAATGCTTCTATAAATCTGAAACCTTAGAATAGAATAGTATATTTTAAAATACACTTAAGAAAGTACTTGCCCACTGATTGGCATGTGGAAGACACTCCCATGGGTTCACAACTAGAGGACTCACAGGTGTTTTGCTTGGCCATGGAGGCATATGCCTATACTTAAAATACAGGTGGCTTGGTTCTCTTTCTGATTATCAGGGAACCGTCTGATTATTAGGGAACCGTCCCCGTTATTAGAAAATAGACCTTGCCAGCCCAGCAGCACAGGGATCTTGTTAATCGCTAAGTCAGACCACCACATCCCTCCCCTGCCTACCACTCTCCATGGCTCCTGCCTTACACAGGACAGGCACTGAAGTGCCTCAGGATGATCTGCAAAGCACCAGGAGGTAGACACAAGCACTTTCCTGACTCCTGCTGGGTACATTGTCCTCTCTGTTGTAGTGGCCATCTGACACCTTCCTGTCTGTTTGTCCCTCATCTGCCTGGAACCCTTCCCTCACCCCCCACCCCTGCCCTGGCCCTACACTGTAGCACATTCTCAGAGTCAACACTATGACTGTCCCCAGTGTCCGGTGTTCTTCTTGTCACCATTTCAGCTCCTACTTGTGGTCAGATGTGGATCTCACCAAGGTGTGTTTCCTTGCTAATGCTTGAATCGGGAATCTCCCAGAGGCCCTGAAGGTGGTGTTCTGGGGAAGTGGCAGAGCTTAGTGAGAGGTCCTTAAGTGATGAGGGTGTGCCCTTGAAGGGAACCCTTGATTTCTCTCCCTCTTCCTCTCCTCACTCCTCTCTCTCCCCTCTCCCCTTCCCTCCCTCCCTGGCCATTAGGTAAAAACACTTAGCTACCTTCTGCTCCCACAATACTATGCTTCATCACTATGGGTCTGTAACAACGGGGCCAGCCAACCATGGACTCAAGTCTCTGAACCTATGAGCCAGCATAAACCTTTCTTCTTTGTAAGTTGGTTGTCTTTGCCACTCATTACAGTGACAAGCTGGTGGACACACCCTGATCTTGGGGAAGGGCCGCAGCATGCACTGATTGCCCCAAAGGGGAGGCCTGCTTCCCAGCAGCCTGACCGGAGTGGCCCAGGCACCTCCTCTGTCCAACTCTCCCCTCAGCCAGCCTCTCTGCCACTCAGTGATGCTATTTCTTAAGGATGACAGCCCTGCTTCTCAGTCATGGGTCTCAGGTCCCCTCTTCTCACCAGGGCTGTGGGCTTTAAGTGATTCTTTTCAAGACAGGTAGTGGGGCCTGGTCTGGCCTTCCTCCCAGAACAAAGAAAATGTAAGTCCAAAAATGAAGTCAGAATGTGACCTTCTTTGGGAAGAGTGTCACTGTAGATGTCATTAGTTAAAGTGAGGTCACCTGGATTCCAGAAGGTCACATAGCTTTCTATCCCACATAGCCAATGTCTTTACATGAAGACAGTCATGCAAAGATAGATACACAGGGATGTGTAGATAGGATTAGAGAGATGGCTGTAAGGCCAGGAAAGCTGAGGACTGCCAGCCATCAGCAGGAACTTGGAGTAAGCCAATGACAGGTCCTTCTGCAGAAATAATTTGGGGACAAGAGGCTGAATTCTTTTTCCTTTCCCCAGTAGAGTTCAACTCCAAGCTGTATGCCCTTGTATACACACTTGCCTTCTTTGTGTTTCTTTCTGCTTCTGTATAAGAACAGTGACAGCCCCCGCCCCCTGAGGGGCCATAATGACACTGACAGTTTTGCCTGACCCTCATGAAGGTCAACTGCACTGCCATCCAGGGCCCCTCTCTTATCTTTTTGCCTTCTGTCTCATCCTGTGTCCTTGTTGAAAACCCAGGTTTTTTTTTTTTTTTCAGTCTAACCTAATCTCTTCGCACACATTGGACTCAGCTGATTCATCCACTGCTGAATAATTTGTATTAGAGTCAGGGGTGTCAGAGATGGAACAAAGGTGAGGACTCTGTATGCTGGACAAGTGAGGGGAGACACAATTTTCCTTCAGGGAAACAGAATATGTATAAAACATAGTTTTCAGATGCTAAAATGCTTCCTGGGTTCAATTAAGCCTGGAGACTTTACAGCCAATTAGAATCTCACAGCAGCAGCCTCAGCAGCCCTGATTGCAATGGGCGAGGCTGGCCTGCAGTGTGTCCTTAGGTGCCTCCTTGCTGGAACACCCCTGCAGGTCATTGAATAGGAGCCTGGCTGTAGCCACGCTCCTGGGGAAGAGAGGACTGATGGCTGTTTTAGATGTCTTCTCTCTCTCCCCACTTAATTTAAAACCAATAGAAGATTTCATAGACAGTACATATCCCACAGGAATGAAAAGGAAAAAGAGAATCCACCTGCCACCCACAGCACACCCCTGGGGCCCAGCAGCCGTGAGACTCACTGTCAAGTATGCAGTGTCACCATACAGACTGTTGTCACCTACAGCTCTGAGGGATGTGCACACAGCTGTTTCCATATGCAGTCTGGTTGTAGCTTGAATATAAAATGTCCCACATACTCTCCTGTGATTGAACACTTGGTCCCTTGCTGATAGTGTGTTTCAGAAAGTCATGACAACTTTAGGGCAGGTAGCCTCACTGGAGGAAGTGGATCACCGTGAGGAGGGCTTTGTGTCATTTTTATTTTAATCTGGGATCTACTTCCCCTCCACTTTTAACTTTCAATTCCACCAGCATGTTGTTACTGGATTTAGGATCACACCCTGTGCCCCAACAAGCCAGGTGCAACCACTCATCCTTGAAAAGCCAACTAAAAGAGTAAAATTAATAGAAGAAGAAAAGGGAGATTTTGTTCAATGTGGCTACACTGAGAAAGACTGAGGTCCAGTGACTCAGGTGTGGCTTTGGACTGTTGAGGTAAGGTACGGATTACGTAGAGGGCCAGGGTTATGCATTGCTAAGTAGTCCTGGTCAAGGCATAGCCCTCCCATCCTTGTCTCAGTTCTACGCTCTTGCAGGGTGGCCTGTAAACCTTTTCCCAGGAGAACGGCTTCTGGCTTAGCTAGCCCAAGCTTTAGGCTTTTTCATTTAGTTTTTTAAAAATTTCATGTCTATGGGTATTTCTCCTGCATTTATGTCTATATAACCACATGCAGGACTGGTGCCTTGCAGAGGTCAGAAGAGCATTTCAGATTCTCTGGAATTAGGGTTACAGATAGTTGGGAGCTGCTGTATGGGTTCTGGGAATCAAACCCAGGTCCTCTGGAAGCACATTTAGTGCTCTTAACTACCGAGCTCTCTCTCTAGCCCCAGTCAAGCTCTTTTCTTCTTCCAGCATGAGTTTCACTGGGGAAATTACAGTTTCTGAGGATCCATTGCTTCAGTCATCTGACAGCCAAAGTGAGGGGCACAGTGCCCCTAGAATAGCTTCAACCCTTCCAGCTGGTCAAGGAAGTGAAGGGTCCCAGTTTGGATGGAGCTTGGAGTTGTGGGATAGAGCAACCTACCACCATACCCTCCCCTCTGCGATAGACTCTATCCCTTCAAACTATAAGCCAAGATAAGCCTTCTTCCCCTGAATTACTCTTGTCAGATATTTGGTCACAACAATCAATAACATCAACGAATACAAAGCCAGTTTCTCTTCTTGTTTTTTTTTTTTAAAGATTTATTTATTTATTATATGTAAGTACACTGTAGCTGTCTTCAGACACACCAGAAGAGGGAATCAGATCTTGTTACAGATGGTTGTGAGCCACCATGTGGTTGCTGGGATTTGAACTAAGGACCTTTGGAAGAGCAGTCGGGTGCTCTTACCTGCTGAGCCATCTCACCAGCCCTCTCTTCTTGTTTTATGATTTAAAACATTTAATGTAATTTCTAAATTTCTGGTAGATTCCCACCCCCACCCCCCACCCCCAAGACAGGGTTTTTCTGTATAGCCCTGGTTGTCCTGGAACTCACTCTGTAGACCAGGTTGGCCTCGAACTCAGAAATCTGCCTGCCTCTGCCTCCCAAGTGCTGGGATTAAAGGTATGTGCCACCACTGCTCGGCTCTGGTAGATTTTTTTAATTGGATATTTTATTTATTTACATTTCAAATGTTATATGCTTTCCCAGTTTCCCCTCCACGACCCCCCATCCCATTCACCTCCCCCTGCTTCTATGAGGGTGCCCCCCCACTCCTCGCTCATCACCCCAACCCTTTCCTACATTGGGGTATCGAGCCTTCACAGGACCAAGGGCCTTCTCTCCCATTGATACTAGATAAAGCCATCCTCTGCTATGTATGCAGCTGGACCATGTTTCGTTCAGGGTCATTTTCATCTCATGGTGTCAAATCTCTTGTGTGCTCAGCCAGCCAGAGAGAGACTCTGATTCATGTTGTAGAAATTTATTTAATCCCAACTTGGGGTTTCTACCCATTCCACCTTAGATCATTTAGTTTCTGGATTAAAAAAAAACCTTTATATTTACAATAAGCCTTAAACAACACAAGAGCTGGGCAGATATGACCCTCTATGATATTAGAATCTACTTCACTATCCATAACCCTGAGTTATTGTTTACTATGTTTCTGGGCTGCCCTTAACTCCAATTGGCCAGCCCTCAGGGCCACACTCTCTTGACTTCTAAACCATAGCAGCTTCTCTTTCCTCCTCCTCCACCTTCTTCCCTTCATCTTCTTCTCCAGCCTCAAGTCTGGAAAACCTAAACCCCACCCATGTCTCTTCTGCCCAACTAATGGCTGTTGGTATCTTTATTTGACAATGAGAAATAACTTGGGGACAGGATCACTTAATTTCTATATGCTGACTCTCCCATCTCTGGGACAACCAGACTTGAGGGCCCAATATTAGCCTTAGAATACAAGCAGCATCAGGCCAACCCAGTACAATTCAAGATGTGGTTTAGCAGACAGCACCCTGGAAAAGGGTACTGGGTTGCAGCTGCACTGTTGGGACTGGATAGACAAAAGCAATTCCAGACAGACTCAGCTGCTGGGAAGGCATCAAAGGAAAAAGATCTTTTAGAAACAGGATGTATGAGAATGTGTGGGTCTGCCAGGACAGTATTCTGGCCAATATCACATTCTGTGTAACAGCTGGGGAAACAAAGGAGACTCAATGGCTTATTTCTATTTCTCCCCAGTGCCAAGGATGGAACCCAGGTTCAGGCACATGCTAAGTATGTGCTACAATACTGAGCTATATCCTATCCTTTTCTAGTAATGCCTTTGTCTTGGGAGGTTTCTCATTAGTGGGGTGCCACTCTGTGAGAACTTCTATGGTGTAAGCTAACATAGCCAATCAGGAGATAACTACAGATTCCCCACAGGCATTCTACAGACAAAGTAAGACTGTAATAATGCCATACAGTCTTCTAGGGAAGGATATCTTTCTTCCTTCCTTTCTTTCTTTCTTTCTTTCTTTCTTTCTTTCTTTCTTTTTTTTTCTGATTTTTTGAGACAGGGTTTCTCTGTGTAGCCCTGGCTGTCCTGGAACTTATGCTGTAGATCAGGCTGGCCTTGAACTCAGAAATTCGCCTGCATCTGCCTCCCAACTGCAGGGGGCGGGGGGGGGGGAGGATATCTTAAAATTATTTCACTTACAACTTCTTTTTACCCAGTATTATTTTCATGACTTGAGGTATATATGGATACTTTAAAAATTACTTTAAAACAATTTGGCGCACACACACACACACACATATGTATATGTATATATATATATATATATATATATATATATATTCACCATTTATTAAAGATGAAAAACAATTTGTATCCTAATGACATGAATGTGCTTGTTTCAACAAAAGGAATTAAATATTGGCTAAACATTTGATACTGTAGGTCACAGAGCATCTTCAGTGCTTTTCAGAGTTGATTGTTTTGACTTTATCATCATCAATGTGGAGAACACTGCTTTGCAAAGATACAGCAAATTCATGTTTAGGGCCATTTCAGAAATTGTTGGAAATTTTGTCCTAAATCCCAGGTCAAAATTCTTTTAATTCTTTAGCAATTCAAATAGTAATTTCAAAATTAGAGTATTCTGGGGGCTGGTTGTGGTGGCACACAGCTTCAATCCCAGCATAAGGGAGGAAGAGGTAAGCAGGTATCTTTGAGTACAAGGCTAGCATGGTCTACAAAGCAAGTTCCAGGCAGCCAGGAGTACCCAGTGACCCCCAAATGAATGTATGAATGAATAGTTAAAATTCAAATATTCTGTTGGGCATAGTGGCTCACACATGTAATCCTAGCATTTAGGGGGCAGAGGCAGGAGGGCTGTTGCAAATTTGAGGCTAGCCAAGTCTACATAGAGAGTTTGAGGCCAGGTGGCTGTACAGTAAGACCCCATCTCAAAAAAAAAAAAAAAAAAAGCCTAAAAAGCAAAACAACAAACAAAACCAACAAAACAAATCACAAAACACCAAAAAAAAAAAACCAACATAAAACGAGTGTTTCTCATAGCCCATTCTTAAACAATAATTCCCACCACTACCAGTTTCATTAAATTCCTTTTGTTTTCATGTTGGAGACAGGAGTTTACTTAGCTCTCTTCATACGCTGCTATTCTTTTCCATCATCTAAGACTCTCCAGTCAATATAGTGTGTGTTGCAATGAAAGCTATCTTCCTTCCTTCTCTAGACGGCGACAATACTAGTCATTTTCACCTCACTTTCTGCTCTCTTCAAGATGGCCAATTGCGATCAATTCCAACCCTCTGACCTTCTCAAAATGACGACGTAGCGACTAGGGACCTCATACTGACGCTTTCAAGATGGCGCCGAGGTCGTAAATCCAAGTCGCAAAATGACGCAAACTCAGCGTCCCTATCAAAGACACTTCCGGTTCTGCTGCCGGGTGGGGGTGGCGGACTCGTAGGGTCTGACTGAGGCCACAGGGAGGCTGCGTCTTGGGACTGGACGCCTTGGCGGGACGATGGACCGAAAGAAAAAGCCTTTGGACGTTACAGCCTCCTCGGTGAGTACAAGTGTGGCTTAGCTCCGTGCTCCGCGTTCCCTCCGCCTGTCTCAGTCGAGAATGGTGACCTAGTTGTTGTCCCACGCAAGTCAGGGGCCTGGACTGCCCATCTGACAAGGATCCTGACCGACCCTTTCCCCGCAGAGACCCTCCTCAGCTTCCTTACTCACAGGATCCTGAACTCGGCTCCGCCAGGCGCCTGGGCTCCGTTCCCCTCGAACCCAGGCGGGTCTCGGACGCCATCCTCCCAGGGATCTCAGGGCGCATCCTGCGGGTCAGCCGCCGCCACAGCCGGCTCTCTGTCCGCAGGGACTTGGAGGACGAGCCCTTCCTGGGTTCTCCACTAGTCCAAAGCCCTTCTCGAGCACTGGGATATGATTTGTCTTCCCAGGGCTCCCAGGGTCCCCCCCAGCAGGATCCAGACAAGTTAGCTAGTGCCTTGTGGGATGGGGTACCCGGGCCAGTAAGGTCTGACAGGATGTAAGGAGTTTTGCTAACTTAACCACTCTCAGCAGAAAACTTGTAAACACTGTACACATTTTGTGTCCGTGCTTCATATGTGTGCTGCCATCGAGTCCTCAGAAGTGCTTTTGAGTGTAGGTGGTATTAATTGTCACTCTTAATGGATAATGAAGTTGACACCCAAAGGTGAATCCCGTTTTCCTCAATGTACACACAGATTTGTTGTGTGAGAAGCCAGGCTCAGTTTGATTGACTGCAAAATGGTGCCTTTTCTGATTGTTCAAAACATCTAATGTATCAAATTTTTTGTTGGAATTTGTTTTTTAATATAGAAAAATTGGTCTTAGTAATCATGTTTGCTTGGATTCAGTGCTTGCAAACTGAATTAATCAGGAAGTATATGCGCATGCGCTTAACTTTAGCACATAAGTGTCAGAGACAAGTGGACAGAGGCCACTGTAAGTCAGAGGCCAGCCTGAGCTACATAGTTCCAGTATAGCCAGAGCTACACAGTGAGACCCTGTCTTTAAAAACCAAACCAAAGTTAACTTGTCTGGAGGATAATGTTTTTAATAATTATAACACAAACGAAGTCCCGGAATTGATTGGTCATTTTGTGATTCAGATGTAGTTGTAGAATAGAAAGATATATAGCTAGGTAATTGATACATTTACAAAGTTAAAATCCTCCTCTTCCTCCTCCTCCTCCTCCTCCTCCTCCTCCTTCTTCTTCAGAATTTTAAATATTGGGTCCTGGAATGAAACTCCTTTACATTGTTAACATCCCTGCCAATAGTACCTTTAAGTGGATTTCTTTCAAATAGAAATTACTGAACTCAGTTATTTAAAAACAAACAAACAAACAAACAAACAAAAAAAGGTTTTTGGGGCTGGAGAGATAGGTTAAGAGCACTGGCAGCTCTTTCAGACGACCATGGTTTATTTCCAGCACCCACATGGTGGCTCTAAACTGTAGGTTCAGTTCCAGGAGATCTCTCTCTCTCTCTCTCTCTCTCTCTCTCTCACACACACACACACAACAACAACAACAACAACAACAAATGCACACTAAAAACCAAAAAGGAATCATTAAAAACATTTTTTAAAGATTTTAAATTTTGTGTATAATTGTTTTCCCTTTGTATATGCAATACATGTATGCCTGGTGTGGAACTGGACTTAATATGTGGATGGTCGTATGCCACCATGTGGGTGCTAGGAACCTACCCTGAGTCTTGTGCTCTTTAACTGCTGACCTTTAACTTCAGCCTCGGAGTTCTCGCTGCCCCATTCTCTTCACCCGAGCTCCCCTCTCCCATTTGCTTATTTATTTTACATATGTGAGTACACTGTCCCTGTCTTTAGACACACATTGGAGCCCATTGTAGATGGTTGTGAACCATCATGTAGTTGCCAGGAATTGGACTCAGGACCTCTGGAAGAGCATTCAGTGCTCTTAACCTCTGAGCCATCTCTCCAGCCCAAACATTGTGTTTCTTGTTCATGTTCAGGAAGCTCAAATCTCCCTTGGAGAATTACTGTTGCTTAGCAATCCAGTCACCTGCCAGAATTGAGTTAAATATTGTTCTCTTTCTTATTTTATTCTAGTTGGTAGATCTTAAGGCGGAGCTCTTTCGAAAACAAGAAGAATTCAAACAAGAAAAACTTCTAAAAGATTCTGGAGTTTTTGGAAAACCAAAGACAATTAATAAGGTAAAAATATCTCTACCAATTCCAAACATTGGGAGAATTGTATTATATTTTAAGTTTTTGAAAAATGTTAGTTGTTATCTGTAAATAAGTAAATGTTAAAGGAAAAAAAATTCCTGATTGAATATTTGCATAAATTTTGTTAAATATTAAAATTAGTAAGATTATTTAGTACTCTTTAAAAATTTTTATTTTACTAATGTATGTTGTGTGTATGTGCACTTGTGTGAATACATATGTCATGTGTGCATGTGTGTGTCACCTGTGCATGGGTGCCTTCAGAGACCAGAAAAGGGTCTTAGATCCCCTGAAAATGGAGTTATTTGTGGTAGTAGGACAAGCAGTTTGGGTGCTAGGAACTGAAGTTCCTCTGCAAGAGCAATAAGCCGTCATAAAGAATGCTAAGTTGTCTTTCCAGTTCCAATATTTGTCTTTAATATGCTGTTAGTAAGTGGATTGTTTACATTCTCATGGAAGATTAGCATGTATTTTGTATTCAGACAGAGATAAACAACTGTAAAATTTAGAAATAGACTTAAAATCTGAAAGAGTTTAGTAAGAGTTTGCAATTTTTTATAGGTAGTAATCTACCATATTCCTTTGCATTCTGCTCATGTTCATTGGAATATTGAATGGTATAGTAATCCGTCAGGGGTAAAAGTCAATTGAGAAAGGACCTCAGTGATGTTCAAAAGGACTTTATGTGATTTAGGACTTGTTTACAGCTCCAGCTTTGTCATATGCTGATGGAGGCTGTAAATTAGTTGTCAGAGTAAGTAGTTCTCTGATGATTCATGAGGTGTAAGGATTTTCTGTGATTTTGATGTATATGAGTTGTTTATTTTGTGACCATGTGGTTTTATTTTATTCTTTTGAATCATTCTGCAGAAGCCAAGTATCTGGAGCAAACAAAATGCAGGTGTTACAAGTCGAGCAGAGAAAGATGCGGAACAAAAGCTTGAGGAGCAGAAGACTCTAGACAAAGCAAGGTAGTTACTCCTGAGCGGGAAGCTACCAAACAAAGAAATAGACATTCAGATGCTGCCCTTCCTGTTGTGCATCCTTTTAGCCCAATACTCCACAGTGTGAATACGACGTCCCTTGATATCCGAGGGGTTTTGGTTGGTCCTGGAACCCTCTGCCTCATATCAAAGCTGACAGATGCTCAAAATTGATAACATGGTGTGGTTTGTGAAAGTATTCATCATACTTTAAAGTCTTTCTAGATTCCTTGCTATGCCTAAAATGGTGCAATTGCTATATAAATAGTTGTTATTCTGTATTTTTTTAGGGAATGCCAAGAAAGAAGATCTGTATAGACAGATACACAGTATACATTAGCAACAATGTAACATTGTTTTGTAATATTGTTTCTTTTCCTAAGTTTCTTTTCCTATTGTTTCTTTTCCTATTGTTTCTTCTCCAGTAAGTTGAATCTGGAGATAGGACTCTGGATATGAAGGGCCAACTCTTCTAAAATATTGTAATTTACACAGGGCCAACTCTTCTAAAATATTGTAATTTACACATATCTACAAAAAGAAAAAAATAATTCAGTTTAGAAAATGAAATAGGGTCCTGTTTTGAGCTTTTATCACACTAAATCTGTCAACATTTTTTTTTTAAAGTTGGAAAATAACTTGATTTGTTCTGGGAGTTGGCCAGCATCTTCTCAGAACTTCTGGAACTGCTTCTTGGTGCTGGCAGCCTTGGTGAACTTGCACACAGTTAAAGCATACTGCCTTACTCAGGGCCCTACACCCTCCCACAGTGATGATGGCTGTGCATCCCTGAAAAGGGGACAGGTGTACAGATAGAGTTTTCTATGGTGCTTCTCAATTGATTGTACCTTTGGATGTGGTGGATATAGTTCCAGCAGATGACTGTGATCCAATGTGTCTTCATCTTGGTCACGATACCAGACAGGCTCCAACATTGGTTGGCAATGTTACCAATGAAGAGGCATTTCTTGTCTATTTAGGAGCCCTCAGTGGCTTTATTGAGCATCTTGAAGCCTAAACCAATGTTTTTGTAGTACTCAGGGAGCCTTTCCTCACTAGTTTCTGTCAGCACAACCCACTTCTTGTTTTAAAAGACTATGAGCTGCTTCTGGTGAGCATGCTCAGTCTGCATGTCTACCGTCTTTCTGACAGCCGAGAAAATGAAAAAGCTATACCAACAAATTTTGTTGTTGTTTGGTTGGTTTTTCGAGACAAGGCTTCTCTGTGTAGCCCTGGCTGTCCTAGAATTTGCTCTGTAGACCAGGCTTGAACTCAGAGATCTACCTGCCTCTGCATCTGGAATTAAAGGCATTGACCACTACCACCTGACCTATATCAGTAATGTTTTAAAATGTATATTTCTAGGAATGGAATACCATGGTCTGTCCACAGAGTCACATCTTCAACTTATCAGCACATTTTTAAGAAGTGTCCCATGGGTGTTCTAGGCTAGGTGATAAGATGTTAGTATTTAGAGACCCCAAACTTTCCCTCCCAAACCAAGAATACAATTAAAAGAAGGGTAAAAAGAACATTCTAGAGCTGACAGGGTCTGAAACCCTATAGGAAGAACAACAATATGAACTAACCTGTACCACAGAGCTCATGTCTCTAGCTGCATCTGTAGCAGAAGATGACCTAGTCGGCGATCATTGGGAAGAGAGGCTCTAGGTCTTACAAACTTTATATGCCCCAGTACAGGGGAATGCCAGGGCCAAGAAATGGGAGTGAGTGGGTAGGGGAGTAGGGGAGCAGGGCAGGGGGGGGGGTATAGGGGACTTTTGGGATAGCATTTGAAATGTAAATTAAAAAAATAATAAAAAATTAAAAAAAAAACCAAAAAACAAAAAAAGAACATTCTAATACCTGTCTCCTAAATTCTCTGATTGGTCGTTGTCATACTTGCTTTTCTCTGTTCTTCCCCAACGTGACCTGTAGAGGAAGACTTTAAGAGTCATGACAATTTGCCTGTGAATATTTCAGTATATATCTATCTGAATAAGTACATTATTCTACACAATATTTACTATTACTGTTTGGCTCATATTTCAGATTTTGCCAATTGTCTCAGCAATTATGTCCTAAATAGGTTTTGTAAAAATTCAAGATTCACAAAGTGACTTCCAGGACAGCCAGGGCTATTATACAGAGAAATCATATCCTAAAAAATTAGAGAGAAAAAAAATCAGGATTCAAAGATTGTATTCTATACATGCCTGTAATTTTCAGATCTCTCCAGTTGTTTTGCCTTTTGTTGTCAGTTACTCTGCCGACATTTTTAAGTGTCTAGGCCGTTTTTTCCCCTGCTATGCCCTGCATCTAAATAGGGTTACATTAAAGTTTTTATTTAAGAATACAGTGTAGTTTTTGTGTATTACCCAGTAAATCTTACCCAGAGGCTCATAATTGTCAGTTTGAGTCATTGATAATGATGAGTTTGATCCCTTGGTTAGAAAAGTCTGGTAGAGTTCTCCACTGTAAAGATGCCCTTTCTCCTGTGTGGTTAAATAGGAACCTGAGGTGGGTAACTTTGAGACTAAGTCTCCTGGTGACTAAAACATGTGCATGTATGGTTTGTATTATTGGGAAGTCTTGCTGCTGCTGAGTTATTAGTAGATTTCCTCTGTTTATCAGCTAGCATTCTTTTGTGAAGTGGCAGTAGTTTCCTGTACTTGAAGAATCCCAAGTTGTAACGGCTGCCTTGCTAGCCATCTGCTTTTGTGCGTGATAAGAACTCTGCAGCTTCACTGGACTGGGGAGATGGCTCAGTGGTAAAGTACTTGCTGTGCAAGCATAAGGACCCAAGTTAGAGCCCAAAATCCTCACAGGAAAGTCAGCCACAGTAGTATAGACTTTTATCCCACTGGTGGGGAGCAGAGACTGGCAGATGCCTGGTACTTACTCTCTAGGCAATTTAGTTTCTTTGGGGAGCTCCAGGTTCCACTAAGAGACCTTGACTCAAAAACAACGGTGGCTAATGCCTAAGGAATGACACCTGAGGTCAGTATGTGCCGACTCATACATGGACACCCAAAGGAACACACACACACACACACACACACACACACAGGCATACACATGCACACATGCACACAGGGTGTGTGTGTGGTGGGCGAGCAGTAAAGATGAGAAAATGGCATTACTTTGTGTTATCCAGTTAATTTTTGTGACAACTCTTAGAAGCAATAAAAAGAATGTGTTCTGTCAGGTTATAGGAACTGAAACAGAAAGTTTAAGTAATTATGTGACCCAGGGTCTTTATAGTCTCTTTGTGCCATTAGGAGTTAAATTTTCCATTGTGATTAATGAGATCTTGACACTGATGGCCTCTTTGGGGCTTCTCTTTTTAGGTAATTATGGTGGCCTTTTTAGTCTGTCATGATAAATGCCACCAAAATTATGTGAGCAGAGAGGCTAGTATATTGAAACACCAGGGTTGTAGCTTGTTTTATATTAGTTTGTGGCTTAAATGTATTCTTGTATTCTTTGAAATAAGTATTGCTAATGCTTTTAACAACTATAACTTGGTATAAAGCAGTGTGATAAACCACAAATGACCAGGACCTTAGTCTAAAAGCACCATGGCAAAGAGGGGATTACCTTGAATCTGGTGATCCTTTTTGAAATTAAAAAAAAAAAAAAAAAAAAAAAGTTACGTTTAGATACATCTTTCTTCTGGCATGTAACTTAAGTTGTATTTAGCAGCTAAACTGTTGGAGCCTCAACTCAGTGCATCCATCTATTCACTGTCAGAAACTTACTGAGCAGTTACTCTGTACCAAGAATGGCTTCAGGTTCGTAGGCACACTGCTGCTTTCACAGTGAAGTGGATGTGGTGGGTCTGAAGATCTCTCAGGACAGGGCAGTCAGCACTTGCTGTACCCATCTTTTCATGGCAGGCCTCTGAGGAAGCTGCTGTCAAGCTGATAGTTTGGGGCAGAAGGACAGTTGTAAGACCATGTCTAATACTTGTATGTTTTTCTCCTAGGGAAAAATTGGAAGAAAAGGCCAAATTATATGAAAAGATGACTAAAGGAGATTTTCTAGGTAAATAAAAGTTTCTATTTCTTTATTGTCTCGAATTCATACAGATCTTCAGTATTAATTGTTTGAATGATTCTAAGAGGGAGAAATTTAAAAAATCAAGTCTGCACTAATAATTTGATGTTCTGTTGGGTACCAGGCAGTTTGTTAGGAGCCATCAGGGACTGGGCAGTATAGGGAGCCAGTTCTGAAGCCTTCACAGCAGATCCAGTGGAGCAGGAGAGCACAGCACCAAGGAGGCGGTTGAACTGGAGCAGCCTTGCGTTCAGTGACAGCCATGCATGTGGGAAAAGTAAGGTTGTGCAGAATTGTGGTCCCATCTAGGCTCTTGGGGTTTTGTGTCCCTTTTTCCTTTCCTTTGTCTTTCTATTTTCAGTTTTATTTCTGTGATATGCTTTTTATTTTTTTTAACTTCATGTTTTGCCGTGTTTTCTTCTATCGCATTTATATTTTTGTGTATATGTCAGATGTGTGTGGCTGTGAGTATGTTATTGTGTGTGAGTGCAGACATGTTAATGCCACAGCATGGGAGTGGAGCTAGTGTAGAGCCTTACCTTCAGCCTTGTTTGAGACAGAATCTGGAGGGGTCTGTTCCACCTCCCATCTTGCTGCTGCCGTAGGAGGGCTGGGATTACAGATGTGCTGCAAATCAGGCTTTATGTAGACTATGGGGATCTGAACTCAGGTCTTCATGATTGGGCAGCAAGTGCTTTCCCTTTGATTCATCTCTTACACTTTTTAATTTTAGTTCTCTTCCTACCTTTATCCTGTTGGGAAATCTTTATCTTTCTTTTTGATAATTCCTAGCTCACTCTTTTTTTCTCTCTCCAGAATGGTCTAGTCTATTCCTCTTCTTTCTCTTTTAGTTTATTTAACTTTGCTTTCTCTTTTTCTCCCCTTAACTTGTCTTTTTCCTTTATTATGCTAACATTGTCCCATACCCTAAGTAATTTCGACTTCATGGCATAGTCTGTTAGTAGTTGTATGATGTGCTTGTAATTGGTTTAAACATCTGTAATACAATTCCCTTTTGTCATATCCCCCTGAAATAGAAATCAGTATTCATAGTTGCACAACAGTATAAGAGACTTTCTGGGCCAGTGCACACACCATTGGCAGGAGGCAGGGAGAGCCAAGTATGCATTCAGGAAATTTCTAGAGGGCAATGCTGTAATATGGTAAGCTGGAGAAAATGATCCTGTAGGGGAGAGGGGAAGGGCTACAGGTCAGCAGTTCTACCGTGTCTAGCACACAAGACTGCAGTGGCTGTGGGCCATCATTTGCCTCTTCTCAGATAGCATGGATTTTCTACACTTCAGGGAGTCCAGCATGGAAAAGTCAGTCATTCCCAAAGCTGGAAGCTGTGGTGAGAATGCTGCCCTCCAGAAGAGGAGCAAGGTGCTCATCTCTAGGATGTCTCACTACCGTGTGCATCTGCACTTCAGCTCTCAAAGAACATACCACTTCCTTCTTGTGGCTTTGAAAACTTTTTTGTTTTATTCTTTTTTTTCTTTTCCTTTTGATTCAAACTTTTATTGTTACTACTGAAACCCAGAGGCTGGAGAGATGGCTGGCTTAACAGTTAAGAGCACTTGCTGTGCTTACAGAGGACCAGAGTTTGACTCCCAGCACCCCTCTTGAGCAACTCACAACTGCCTGTAACTTCAGCTGTAGGAGAACTGATGTTCTCTTTTGCCTTCTGAGAGTGCCTGAACCCCCATGCACTCCTCTCCCCGTACATGTAATTAAAAACAACAAGAAAATATAGTAACTCAGTCAAAGGAGTATGTCTGAGGAGAGTGGGTTTTGTCAGATCCTGCAGGCCCATCTCTTAATACTTAGTACTCTGCTTGTGTATCTGAGCTGGTGAAGTCTTGGAGCCTTAGCTGTCTCCACTGTTACACTGTAAAGGGGGTGACATCACTTGGTGATAGGGAACCCAGTGTCCTTGCTCAGTCTCTGTCCTTAGAAAAAAAACTATGTTGAATCCATCCTGAAGAGCCTGACTTCAAGTCTCACCTGAAAACAATGTCTACTTGTGAGAACAGAGGACATGTGTGTGTGTGTGTGTGTGCAAGTGAGAGAGGCAGGTTCTCACTGTGTAGCCCTGGAAGGCCTGGAGCTTACTATGTAATTTAGGCTGACCTCAAACAGATCTACCTGCGTCTGCCTCCTAAGTGCTGTGATTAAAGGTGTGCACACTATGCCCCAGCTTAAGAGCACGTTGTTTACCTGTGTTAGGACCTTTCAAGCACTTCTTTCCACCAGTGCAAGAGCTAAATGATGCAACTCATATGTTTAGAAAGGCCTGTTACACCACAGCAAGAAAGGTCCACTCTCTTGACTGGGAGACGTGCTGTTGTGTGTCTCTTGTATGTTGTCAACTGTGATTTGCTCAAAATTGAATAGGTGTGTTGTCTCACGTGGGCTTACTGCTCACTCAGCATGTTGATAACACAGCAGGAGCCTCACGGCTTTTTGGAGTATAATGGTGTTATGGATGGCTTATTTAGAGCTTCCTGTCAAGTGCTTGGTGGCTGTGTCTGCAAATTGTCCCAGGTGCAGGCATTGACTGGCAAACAGTCAGACAATGGGGCCCTTCTCAGTTCCAGCTATGGTTTTCTTTTTTAATTTCGAGAATCTGTAAATTGATTTTTGTGCCCTAGATGAGGAAGTGGAGGACATGTACCTTGTGGATTTCACACAGAAGATCATAGACAAGCGAAAAGAAATGGAGGTGCTTGGTGCCACGAGAGAGTCCCAAATCGAGGAAGAGAGAGATGATGATGATAAAGAAGAGTTTTCTGACAAAGACATACCTCCTCCTCAAGACCCCAGTGAGGAATGGTGGGTAATGGGGATCAGATCGAAGTGATCCTCTCAGACTCACATTGGCTTTTTGAGAAATGTTTTGTTTGATCGTTATTATGGCAATTTCTTTTCATACTCTGCCTGGGTTTTCTGTTTTCCAAGAACCATCCCTTTAAATTGGGATGAGCTAGTGTATCGATTATATAGAAATGGGTGGGCCAGTGGAGAGGTAACATTAGTGACTGCAGATAAGAATTGAGCATCTATATGTTGTGCCTAGTGTGGTCCAGGCCCAAGGATCCCTGGGCAGCAGTCCATCAATGCCCTGCTCCCTTACTGCATGCTATTGCCTTACGTGTGCCCTGGTGCAGATGCTAGGTCCTGGGAAGGGGTCCCCTTTGAGCAAGCTGTATTCTAGCTACACTGTTTTCTGGTAACACCAAAACTCCACTGCATCTCCCTTAAATTCCCTCCTGGAAGCAAGTGTGTTCCCTTCTGGGAGCATACGCAAATACTTTGCAGAACTTCATTGACATTTCCTGTATGTACATAAAAGATGGAGGAACCCAACCTTATGCAGATCAGAGTGAAAATTCCACCACAGTGTCTTTCATGTCACTTAGACAGTCACTTAGCAGAGCTTGCCATTGCTTACACATCACCGATGTCCTGACTGCATGCTGGGGCTGGCCCTCTCTTAAACTCTTGTTGGGAATTTCTTAGAGAACTGTTTATAGTGTTTCTTAGTCTTTAAATTCGCCCCTTGGACAGGTATTTATGCATAAAGAGAAATCCCTACTTCTGAGGATGTCGGAGAACCTTCCTCTTTATATTGCTGAAGGTGTCCACTGGGGTCCATGTTTTCTTACTTTTAAATAACTTACTTCTAATGTTACTATTGTGGGTAGACATGTGACTGTATGCTACATGGGTCACAGAGAAGAACATGGCTTCTCTGTGCCTTTCTAGTTTTCTAGTCTTAAGTACTTGCTTCCTCATCTGAACTAATTTTGGGGGGAGGTTGGGGGCAGGCATCTTATCTTTTATTTATAGTTGACCCATTCTAGGCCTTTTTACCAGCAAAACATTTGAGGCAAACTTTTGCTTGTTTTTGTAATCTGCCTAAATTGTGTCTTCTGGCACGAACCCTTCCTGTTTCCCGAGAACAGTCCTCCTTCACTCCCCCAGTCTCTCCAGGTTCATGCTGACTGGGACTGCTCAGTAAGCAGTTGCTGATGAGCTAGAGCCATTGCTGACTCCTGGATTCCCTTTGTTGGCATTGTGTGCTTTGGAGGCTTGCTCCAGAACAGAATAGCTATGATTGCTTTTCAAGGCAGAAATCCCATCTCCTTTGAATGGTCTAATGTCTCTTAATTCTTTTCTTATTAATGCCTTTATGATTACAAGCAGCTTGCCAGCGATTTGAGGAATTTGGAGGGCAATTGAAGGTGTCACATGCCACCATATGGTACAGTAAGACACACTTCAAGCAGTTCCCACACTCTTTTTGTTTTTGAATTAAGCTTCAGAATTGTGACTACTTGTAAATCCTTTTGGTAATTAGATCCCAGGTGGTGAAAAATCTTTCTGCAAAAATACTGTAAATAATTACACAGACCATCTGGCTAGATGGTTTTCTCTCTCATTCAGTAAAAAAAAAAAAAGGAGAGAAAGCAAGAAAAAAGAAAATGAAGGCACTGTTTTGTTTAGTTGTAGGTTTGATTTCTTGTGACAATCAGCTATAAGACTAAAGGAGTGGATTCCCAAGCATTTGGTTTTTAAAGCTAACAAGGAAACCAGCGTCACTTGAGAGGAAAGAAATTACAGGCAACAGCACAGCCAGTGGAATCGGAACTTGAATTGCTTTGCTTACTATTAAAGTCCTATATTATTAAGTCCTTAACTGTATGCCCTAAACTCTGCTCCAGACTCTGGGAGATTTATTGCTTGTGATAACAAATATGAAAATTATGTTATACCATAGTGTAAAGGACATGGTTTCTGTAAAAACCTGCCCATACTTGGTTGTTAGGAAGTCTCAATGTTTTGTTTAACTTTATGCTTGGTCTTGGGGGAAAGATGAAGAAAGGTGTATACTGTTTGTCTTCCTCCTACTCAAAGTGGATCCAAAAGATACCGTGACTTATATTAAAACTTCTTAAGCTCGCTGGAGAGAACGTGTCAGTTAGAAGCAGAGGAGTAATAAAGAGTGAGACCTGAGTACACTGGGGAGGGAGAATGAAAATTTGGAGTACATAGTCTAGTGGGGAAAATGCACATGCAAGTTAAGAGAGTTCTTCCATGTCACCGTTTCTGTATTGGTAATTTGTCTTTGAAATCAGAAACATGATCAATTCCTTCCTACAGTTCCTAAAACTGAGATTTAGTAGAGGGCACAGCAAGCTTAGTGAGTCTCAGCTGCTGGTGGTTTGTTTGTTTATTTGGTTTTTTTTTCCCCCCCTGTGCTCGTGGTCCCTTAGCTGCAAGGTTCTTGGTAATGTCTATAATGACATTGCCAATTCTCTGACACAGGGATCTGCCCATGGTACAAACTGTCTTCCCAATGTCTTAACTTACAGGGTGGATTACGTGGACTCTTTGGGCCGATCCCGGCGCTGCATGAGAAAGGATTTACCAAGTCTATTGGAGATGGATAAAAATCTTCAGGGGAGACTGTAAGTCTAACATGTGGCCTTTGTGTGGAACACAGCCACAGGGATTGTCTTCTGGGAGAGGTTGCTGCATGACTGTATGTTGCTAAAGACCATTAATAGTAAGAATACACTGAAGCCTCTACAGTTAGCATATCCAGACACTTCATAATCTTCTGTGCTCAGGGAACAACCTGAATGCATAATACTTGACTTTTTTTTTTTTTCCTCTGAAACCCATTTTTTTTGACATATACAACAAAATAGATTTATTTTTCATTTACAAAACTAAATGGAATAGTAGTATTTTATTCATATTTTGTGGCAACTAGAGTTGCTTGAGACTATTTTTAAGTAGCAAGAAATTGTGACAACAGTTGTTATCTCGAAAAATCAAATGATATAAAAATTTTTAAGTGAAATAAAAATAAAATAAAATAATCTACCTTCTACAAAAATGATGGAAAGGACAAGGATTATAAACTATCAATCTGTCTCTGTTCTTTTTTTTTTTTTAATTAGGTATTTTCCTCGTTTACATTTCCAATGCTATCCCAAAAGTCCCTCCTACCCACCCCCCAGCCCCCTACCCACCCCCCCAACCCCCTACCCACCCACTCCCCCTTTTTGGTCCTGGCATTCCCCTGTACTGGGGCATATAAAGTTTGCAAGTCCAAAGGGCCTCTCTTTCCAGTGATGGCCGACTAGGCCATCTTTTGATACATATGCAGCTAGAGACAAGAGCTCCGGGGTACTGGTTAGTTCATATTGTTGTTCTACCTATAGGGTTGCAGTTCCCTTTAGCTCCTTGGGTACTTTCTCTAGCTCCTCCACTGGGGGCCCCGTGATCCATCCAATAGCTGACTGTGAGCATCCACTTCTGTGTTTGCTAGGCCCCGGCATAGTCTCACAAGAGACAGCTATATCTGGGTCCTTACAGCAAAATCTTGCTAGTGTATGCAATGGTGTCAGCGTTTGGAAGCTGATTATGGGATGGATCCCTGAAACCCATTTTTTGGGGGTTGGGAGGATTGGGGAGAATTAGTCACATTATTCCCTGAGCTTCTGACTCAGCTTCCCAGGCAGGCACCCTGTTCTGGTCACGTGCAATGTAACTGCTGAAAGGGTTATATAAGTTTGCTGTTGCCTTGGAAGAGTGTCTGAAGGTTGCAAATACAGAATGAGCCCAAACCTAGCCACAAATCAGCCTTTGTGGACAGAGGGTTGGAGAAGGTTCACTTGCTTTTATTCACTTCTTAGTCATAGGCCTTTGTATTTTGAAACAAAGGCCTATGACAATATTTCTAATGAGACCAAAGAAATAAACGTTTGAAAGTATCTTGATGGTTAGAATTCCCTGTAGTCAGCCTCATATGAAAAGTATTAGAGAAGCTCCACCTTCGTGAGCCCTTCAAGGTTAAGGCGTCCTGTGCGTAGGCCTGGAGTAAGCACAAATCATGGCATCTGCTGGGACACTGGAGGCACTGTAAGAGCGCAACCATGTCTTCAGACAAGAGGCCATTCAGAGAAGTTGAGTGGTCATCGTTCCTGGCTAGGCCACCTCCCATATGTCAGCAGGACAAGGGAAGAAAGGAAAAGTCACTTTTCTTGAACACTGAGGCAAGATCCATCATGTGTAAGCTCATGTGTAAGTCTGGGAATTGATTTAAAAATGATAAAATAAGGTCAGCAAGATGGCTCATTGTGTTAAAGGACTTGCTGCTAAGCTTAATGAGCTGAGTTTAGTCCTGGGAACCCACATAGTAGATGGAGAAAATAAATAGATTCCTAAAAGTTGAAAGCAGTCTCCTGACTTCTCCATTCATGCTGTGGATATGTGCATGTGTGTATACATTGCATACATGCTCATGTGTATATATACACACAGTATATAAATGAATGTTAAAAAATATTAAAACAGTTGATTGACTTCTTAGTCAGAAACCTCTGTAAGTGTTGCTGTCTCATGGCTTTCCTATTCCTCTACTAGTTTTGTTAGTCCTGCCAATGAAAAAACTTTGTTATCTGAAGACATGAGGAAAGAACTTCAGCGTCAGCAATGGGAGGAAGAAGAAAGGGAAGCCTTGAAAAAGCCAATGGGGCCCATCCATTATGAAGACATCCGGGAAAATGGTACTGTTGGGGTTGCTTGTTTGTCTGCAGCTTTTAAAATCTTTTTTAAAAAATGCTAGACAGTGGCAGGCTGAAAGCCATGTGCTGACAGAGCAGGACTCTGATGTGGTCAGACAGAGGGCGAAAGCATCATTTTTGTCCACAGCCTAAGAGACTTGGGGACCTCTTCCTAACAGAAGGTTTGTTAGCCCAAGAATTTGTTCCCAGAGAGGAGAGAAGGCTGCCAGGCTGAGGAGCCTGTGTGTGTCTGTCACTTAGTAAATAGTAAAGCAGTTTAACTTTTGTGGTTTTAATGTATATTTGTGCAAATATCAATGCGTGTCTTTTTTGGTTTGTCTGGGAACTTGTTGTACATGTGATTTGCTAATTATAGAAATCTAATCTTTTAATACTTTCGGTTGTTTCAGAGGCCCGACAACTTGGTGTTGGGTATTTTGCCTTTGCCCGAGACAAAGAGTTAAGAAACAAGCAAATGAAAACTTTAGAGATGCTTCGTGAACAGGTACAAGTTAAAGTTTAAGTTATTGTTATGGGTTTGAATAATTTTTTTAATTGATAGGCCATGCTTTTAAAAATGTAGTAAATCCAGAGACACATAGCTAAGCCTTGGGTGGAGAGAGAGTCCAAATTGGAGCTTGGGGACCCCCCCACAGAAAAGGGATCAAGGACACCAGAAGAACACAGCCCTCAGAATCAGCCTAAGCAGGGCTCATTGAGGCTCACAGAGACTGAAGTGGCAATTACTGAGCCTTCTTGGGGCTGTGCTTTGTCCTCTGCTTACATGTATACATACATACATACATACATACATACATACACACACACACACACACACATACATACATACATACATACATACATACATACATACATACATACAATGGTTGTTAGCTTGGTGGGATTGGTGTATTACTCATTCTTTAGCCTGCTTTTGGGACCCTATTCCTCTCCCTGGGTTGCCTTCATCCAGCCCTAAGGATTTGTGCCTAGTCTTACTATAACTTATTATGCCATGTTTGGTTCATATCCCTGGGAGGCCTGTCCTTTTCTGAAGGGGAATGGAGGAGGAGTGAATCTATAGGAGAGGGGAGGTGGGGGACAGGGCTGGAAGGAGCAGAAGGAGGGGACATTGCAGTTGGGATGTATTGTCTGAGAGAAGAATAAAACATGTAGTAAATAAAATGAAAATTGATATTCAGAATGTCATTATTGGTCTTAAAGGTAGTTACCAAATTATTGTGGATTTCCAAACTCTAAAATTATAAATGTTTTGGAAGTAGTCTGTGCTTTGCTACATTTTGTTTTTATTAGTAGTATATGTGTGTATATTGTGTATGTGTGGGCATGTGTGTCATGGCATGTGTAGTGGTCAGAGGACAACTTTATGGAGTTGATCTCTCCTTCCATCTCTGTATTGATGCCAGGCTTACATCACTGCCGCAAGCATCTTTACCCACTGAACCACTACTAGACCTGCAGTTTTATTATTACCATTAGTACTAGGTTTGTGCAAGTTCTGCCTTCATCTCTGTATGTGTACCATATGCATGTGTAGTTCCTGCAGAGACCAGAGAGGACACGGGATTCCTTGGAACTGGAATTATGAATGGTTTTAAGCCACTATGTGGATGCTAGCAAACTGAATCTGGGTCCTCAGCAAGAGCAGCAAGTGTTCTTAATCTTTCCAGCCTCCAGCCTTGCTGTTTTAAATCTAGTTTCAAACATGGTAATTTTGATGACCTAGGTTAGGAACTGGGAGGTTGTTCTAAGGGACCTAGGAGTAAAAGAGAACTGAACAGCTTGCTTCTATGTGGAGGCTTCTACTGTGCTCTGTGAGTTCTCTTTTAGCTTCCTAAGCATCAGAGGCTGTGACGGTCTGCTTTATAGGGCACCATTTTCAGAGTCTTTGGGAGAGCTGCTTAGAGGTGATATGAAAATGAATTAGCACTTTTTTCTCCCTGTTTTTGGTTTTTCAAGACAGGATTTCTTTGTATTTCCCTGGCTGTCCTGAAACTCGCTCTGTAGACCAGGCTGACCCCAAACTCACAGAGATCCACCTGACTCAGCCTCCCCAGTGCTGGGATTAAAGGCGTGCGCCACCATTGCCTGTCTTAATTAGCACTTTTTTTAAAAAAGTGAATTATTTCATCTTTTTAAACAAATGTTATGCATTTGATTTCAGGTGAATAATTTTCTAACTTTTTGTTCTATCCAGACAACAGATCAGAGAATAAAACGAGAAAACATAAAGGAAAAGAGAAAAGCTATGTTAGAAGCAAGACTGGCAAAGCTTCGACAAAAGAAGATGAAAAAATCAAAAGAGGATGGAACTGAAGAAGAAGGCAGAGGTACAGCACGGCTCAGATTTCTGACTTCAAAGGGAGGGTTATGTCTACAGTGTCTCACTCATAGGGCTGCAATCAGCGACTTAGCTTTACTCTTAGATATTTCTGTCTGTTTATTATTGTATGTGATGTGTGAGTGAGTGTAGGTGTGCATGTGCCATAGCACAGGTGTGGAAGTTAGAGGACAGTTTTCAGTAGTGTGCTTTTTGCTTTCTCTGTGATCTCCCTGGTTCAGATTCAGGCCATCAGGTTTGCTCAGCAGGCACTCTTACCCACTGAGCCATCTCATGGTCCAGGAGCAATTTTTATAGCTGGAATGTTTCAGAATGACACTCTCATGTTTTTAGACAATAGACAAGGATATTAACAAATAATACATTGAGTTGCCTTTTATAAGGACAGTTGAGTAAACTATTTAAAAGAAAAGTTTAGCTCTGTATAGATATGACATAAATTTTTAATTTTTTTAAAGATTTATTTATTTATAATATGTAAGTACACTGTAGCTGTCTTCAGACACCCCAGAAGAGGGAGTCAGATCTCATTACAGATGGTTGTGAGCCACCATGTGGTTGCTGGTATTTGAACTCAAGACCTCTGGAAGAGCAGTCAGCGCTCTTAACTGCTGAGCCGTCTCTCCAGCCCAAATTTTAAAATTTAACAATATATACATAAAAACATAGAAACTACATATTTGGGGGAGTGCCATGTGATGTTTTGGTAACTGTGTGTATTAGGTGATCTAAATCAAGGTGGATGTCTGCCTCACGCATTTATCATTTCTATGGTAAAAAACATTTAAAATCATTTTTTTCTAGTCTTTTCAACTTCAGCTTTTTGTTGTTGTTGTTGTTGGGTTTGTTTTTTTGTTTTGGTTTTTGGGTTTTGTTTTTTTTTGTTTTTGTTTTTGTTTTGTTTTGTTTTGTTTTGTTTTTTTTTCAAGACAGGGTTTCTCTGTGTAGCCCTGGATGTCCTGGAACTCACTCTGTAGACCAGGCTGGCCTCAAACTCAGAAATCTGCCTGCCTCTGCCTCCCGAGTGCTGGGATTAATGGCATGCGCCACCACCGCCCAGCAGCTTCAGCTTTTTTAATGTTTAAAATTCTATCTAAGTGTGTGTGTGTGTGTGTGTGTGTGTGTGTGTGTGTTTTGCCTGTGTGCATGTCTTTGTTCTATGTTGGTGTCCCATGCCTGCAGTGCATGTCTTTGTTCTGTGTTGGTGCCCCATGCCTGCAGAGGCTAGAAGAAGACATCAGATCCCTAGGAACTCAAGTCACAGAACGTTGCTAACCACTATGAGGGTGCTGGAAATCAATCCTTGGGTCCTCTGGAAGTGCAACCAATGCTCTTAATTGCTGAGACATCTCTCTAGGTCTGACTTCAGTTTTTTTGCTTATAGTTATTTTTTTGTTGTAATGTACTTTTCTTTGTAAAATGTTCTTACCAACTTGGATATTAAGGTAAAGCAGCTGGAGACAGAAATTCAAACTGAAGAACTGAGCTCTAGAAACAAGATGGAACACACTTTCCCTGGGAGACAGCTGTGAGATGCTGTGATCAGACAGGCTTAGTCTGCGTTATGGAGTAGAAGCCAAATTGCTAACTTTAGCCCTTCCCTAAGTGGCTCCAGTATACTAGCCTGCCTGTCTGTTTTAACATTGAAAAGTGCAAGAGTATCTAGGTCATCCGGTCCCAGGTTTCCTCTCATCTTGCTGTTTCTGCTGCTCTCTAGTGTCGCTTTCCTCTATGTTGCTCCAAGTTTGCTCTCTGGCACCTGTTCCTGATCCAGCCCAGGACCAGGTCAGGGAAGCAGGGAGAGAGGAAGAGGATCCAGCTTTCCTTTTCAGGATGTGAGTGGGAAGTTGTGGCCCAGTGTTTGCATCGCACTGGCCAGAGCTCAGGCCCACAGGCTGTATTAGCAGTAGAGGAAGCTGAAAAGTGGCTTCTCCTGGGAGATGAGATTGAAACTTGGGGACATTCTAACAATAAGAGCTCCAGTTTAGGACTGGCTAGAATCTTCTCGTCCTTTTCTAGCCTCTGAGCAAGGCCTCATGTAACACTGACAAGACACCAGAAAAGCTTAGGAATTGAAAATTCCGTGTTTAGTTTCAGATAAAGGCTGTTTCTTGTTGAGTTCTGCATGGTGTCTGGTTTTGTTCTGCCTCTTGAACATTTGTCCTAGAAGATGTGAAGTGAAATTTTCCCACATTTCTTGAAAATCAATTTTCATTAAGATTTTAAAACTAGGGCCAAAATGAAACAGGTGATTTCACTTCTCCAGCATGCTGCTTGCTTGTTACTCTTGCTATTTTAGTTGGATAATTTGAGGATTTAGGGTTTTTCAGTTGCTCCTTGGGAACACAGAGATTGACATCTGTTCAACTTCAACTTGAGTGTTGAGTTTTCTTGATACTTTATACATGTTTACCATTGATCAGCTAAATTTTTTCTTGTTGATAAAATAACAATAAAATTGTTAGAATTGTTTAGGGACTTAGGCGATCTGTTGTATAGAAATTGCTGAAGCATTGTCAAGATAGCTCAAGAGTACAAACCTGGCTTTCTGAATCTGACCCTAGAAACCCACATATAGGGTAATCAACTGCACTGCGCTGTTCTCTGAGCTCTACGTGTGCTCTGGCATTCACACCCACTCACTGACATAGAGAAAGAACTGTTACCAAACTGCTTCTCTGCTGTCTGAGGCTCGCTTGCTGTTCCCGTTAGCACTAGTGATTAGTTTTACTTCAAAATTAGGATGTTATGTTTTTAAACCATGGTGACAAGGTCTTGTTTCCTTACAGAAGCAGATGGAGTTGTTCCTGAGCCCTCAGAGCCAAAGCCTGTACCTGCCCCAGCTCCTGTGGCCCAGAACAGCAAGGTGGAGGTCATCATTCAGGAGAGGAGGGACACCAAGCCTGGGGTGCCACACATCCGAGAGTGGGACCGAGGGAAAGGTAGGTGGGCTTTTAGCTGTCAGCTTCTTGAGGGGCCCTTGTGAAGGGGGTTTTGGTTTTAAGTAAAAGTGTGATTCTGGTGAGATTTCATTTTTATTTTTTTATGGTGCAGAGATGGACTCTAGGGCCTTATACACACTAGGCAAGAGCTCTACTGCTGGGCTCCACCTTCAGCCCCACAGTCACTCTCAGTGCTCCTGAGGCTTAAGTCTCCAGGTCTCTGAACCTGTTTCTTCTCCATATTGAACAGTAGTTATTTATAAACAGGAGAATGGCAAAATGTGATCAAAAGACCAGCATCTACAAAGGTATTTTGTCCACAGAATAATTTTCTAAAAAGTGCATGGGAAGTTTAGATCCATACTTTTAGGTGTGGTTTTTCAGCTTAGAATGTTACTCTCCAGGAACTGCTTTTAAGGTATGAGAGAGGCCGGTGTCTGAGGAATTCTGTCTTTAGCAATCCTCTATATTCGGTTGAAAGTTTACCTGAGCTTCCATTGTACATGCACATTTCTAAGTTTTCACCAAAGTGCCCACCACAGTCTTTGCGGCAGCAGACTGTGTTATGCCTCGTTCAAAACTACTTCAGTGGAATGTTAGCTCCTGCTGTTGGAGTTGATGAGAAATGTATAGAGCCTCTGCTCATATTGGATGAGCCCCTTCTGTGTCTTCCAGAACACAACAAATGAGAGACTGCTTTGATGTGAAACACCTAATCATGCCAACGTCAGCATATACTTGACTGTTTCATTTCTCTGTAGTTGTAGTGCCCTTTTGGCAGTGTGGTCCAGAGCCTGTCAGCCTCTCCGTAGAGCCATTATCTAATCTTTCCTTGTCGTAGGCTACTCCATTTCTTAGCTGGGTTTTGTGTTGCTATCCTTGTTCTTAGATAATCTGTCGTGGCTTTTAAAATGCATATAAGAACTGAAAAGTATTCAATAAATTTGACTGATTCATAATTGTTTTTAATAATACCCTTTCTATTTTCATAGACTTTTCCTTTGGATTCTGGTCGAAGAAGCAGTCAGAACTCCGAGCTGAGCGAGATCCTGAGTTTGCCCCACCTTCAAATTACTTTGTGGGTCAAAAGAGAACTGCTCCTATGAGTAGCCAGCCACAGAGCAGACCAGGATCAGCACCAAGTGACTTGGGACATTCCTCTGGCCAGAGCCAGGAACCCAGCTCTTCACACACATCCACTCCTGCCTCTGAAAGCTCACCACAAGCGCCCACAGTCACTTTCCAAACACTAGATGATATGATATCTTATTATAAACAAGTCACATGACCTGTAAAGCATGCTGGTTGTATTTGTCTCATAGAAGTCAGTCAGGACTGAGTTTTACTTCTTTCTTCCTGTACTTTCCCAGGGAGCACAGGCTTGAGGCCACATTAGTTGACAGGGAGGAGTGAGAGCTCATTGACTCTTAGGTTGTTCATTTTCTTACCGCTTGGTATAGGGGGACTATCTTCTCTCCATGCTGACCCAGCTGTGACTCATTTGGGGTTCCAGGTGTGTAAATTATAAATGCTAATCTGAGAAATACTGAGGAACTTGTTTCTTTTTTAGATTATTTTATGTATGTGAACATCTTACCTTCTTGTATATATGTGTACCACGTGTGCCTGGTGCCAAGGAGGTCAGAAGGTGGTGTAGGATACCCTGGGCCTGGAGTTATGTATAATTGTAAGCTACTATGTGGGTGCTGGGAACGGAACTTTGGTCCTCCACAAGAAGAGTAGCCAGTGCTCTTAACTATGGATTCATCTCTCCATACCCCTCTGAGGGGCTTTTAACCCTTCTTTACAAACACACCCTCTCATGACTTCGCTTTTAGGGCTCCATTCTTTTCTTTTCAGAAGTGTGTTAGCATGCAGGTGTCTACTCCACAGGTTCAGCTTCCCTGACAGGTGATGGAGCAACATGAGGAGGATTTGTCCAACAGGCAAATGAGGGCCTATTATAGAGGGCTGCGTGGGAAAAGGAAGCTGCTGGGACACTAGGTAGTCACATCTGAAGCTCTAAGGTTGGGGAAGAGCACCTACAGTTCAGAGGTAGAAGTTGGTAGTTGATCTGTTCCCTGTTACTCAGTTGCCTATGTCTGTCCTCTGCAGATATCTGGAGTTGGGCTGAACTATTTGGGCATTTGCAAAGGCTGCTGAGCTGTTTAGAAACCAGTGTTCCTTAGTTTTGCCAGTTAGAGCTTTGACTTGTCCTCCTGCCTCTGTGCCTTCTGATGCTCTCCATTACTTTAGTCTTCTTGACTCTCTGAGTAGGTCAGACTTGGACCCCATGGTGCTGAGCAGGTAGGTCCCTGCCTATATTCTTATTTAGCAGGGACGTTTGGTGCACAGGAATCTAAAGGACGTCACTCAGTAGGGGTGTTCGGAGCATTCACCTATGCAGCTGCAGACAGGCAGTCAGGAGTTGACCACCAACCCTCTGAGAACAGTGTAGCAAAGGAAGACCCACCTCTTTGGGGTTTCCTTGATGCTTTGTCTCTGCTCACATGAGTGGAAATGCCCTGTTCTTCCTCGAAGTCATGTGGCATTGTATTGGAACAAGACTTATGTCTAATTTCCAGGCTTAAGCTTTTCCTAGTATCTTCTGCTGCCAGTCTTTTGCCCCAGTATTAACAAAGTTTGGACAAATCCCAAAATTACCTCTGAACTCCACAACAAAAGCAGAAGCTAGACATAATGCAGTCCTGTTAGTCTCATCAGGCAAATACCTCCTTTAAATACATCAAAACTCAGCTACCCTTAATTTTTTTTCCAGAAATGACACATGTATCCTAAAATTCATATGGAAATGCTAGGGACCCAGAATAGCCAGAAAAAAGTTGGAGGACTAAAGATAAGGGCCAAAACTATAAATTCAGCTAAAATAAGGAAATAGTTTAGAGGAGAAAGAAGGAAATAGAATTATTAGACATGTCACAACTGTAAGCAAAAGCAGAAAAGAGACAGACATGGGAGCAGAGGTGGGTTCAAGGCCAGCCTGGACTACATAGCAAGCTGCAGGCAGAATAAAAGGAAAATAGTTTGATCGCTGGAGATAAAGTGCTTTTATGAGGCAGAGTATCAAGAAGAGAATGTGGTGGGATGAGAGAAGGCAGGAGTGACAGCCAGGCAGCAATGGGCCTTGAATGGAGCCAGCAGGCATGGGAGGACCTGGCCACCACAGCCCTTTGGGAGCAGCAGCAGTCAAGCGCAGTTACTCTTCACCTCAACTAGTACCTGTAGGTCATTTTCCTCTGGGGTTTTGAAGACTAAGTTTCTTTCTAGTCTCCTCTTTATGACACCAGTTAAAAGGTCTATATACAGTCCCTCAGATTTATCTTGAAGTCAGCTTCAGAAACTTACTTTTCATGGACCAGCTTTGTGCCAGGATGTCCAGCAGATGGCAGCAGAGTCCTCAGAGTTCAGAGCCATGCACCAAGACTATTGGCTTCCTAGGGATGCAATCAATGTGTCGCTTTCATTTTGTTTTTTTCCTTTTTGGGGGAAGACAGTTTCGTGTAGCTCAAACTTCGTATGTAGCAGAGATTGAACATTTTTTAGTTTATTCTTTGACAATTTTCGTACATGTATGTGCACAGTGTATTGTTTCCCCTCACTTTCTGCCCTCCTCAGATCTCCTTCCACCCTGTCAACTTCCTCTCTTCCACACAAGTCCTTTTTTTCCATCTTTTCATTTTGTTGTGTTGTGATCCACTGATTTTATCTGAGACTATCTGTGATCTGTCTATTGGGACCTAGACAATGACTGCCTTACCATCAGAATCCATCCCAACCAATTGTTCAGCAAGGAGAGATAGGGCCCCTTGATCCCCTTCCCATTCAGTGATTGCTCCGTGATAGTCACTTTTGTAGGCCCTGTGCAGGCAGTTGTAGCTACTGTCAAGACTGGGTGTGCTGTGTCTGTGCAATGGCTATGCTCTGCCCTGAAGATTGCATTTCTCAGTCCTCTGCCTTCCAGCTTGGCACTCTGTTCCCTTTTCTGGTGTTCCTAATTGTTGAGGGATATGCACTCAGCAGTCACTTGTTCTCAGCACCTGAGCACAATGTGGATGGATGGAGAGCCACAGGAGGCTGAGTGTCAGTATTGAATTTCTGATCCTCTTGTGTGTACCTCTGTCCCTAGAGTGTTAGGATTACAGGTGTGGGCCACCTCACCTGGTTTATGTCTTGCTGGGTATTTAACCCAGGGCTATATTTGCATATTAGGTAAGCATTCTACCAACTGAACTACATTTCCAGGCCATTTTTAACTTTGTTAGAACCATATCTTAAAAATGAAATTATGGTGGCACATGCCTTTAATCCCAGCACTTGGGAAGCAGAGGCAGACAAATTTATGAGTTCAAGGCCAGCCTGGTCTACAGAGTGAGTTCCAGGACAGCCAGGGCTACACACAGAAATCCTGTCTTGAAAAAAAAAAAAGAAATTAATTTTTTTATTGAACTTAATATATTCAGAACATCTTAGTATACATTCAGGATACAGAAAACATCAAGAGGTACTTTGTTTCTTTTTTAAAAAGCTTAGATAGATAGATAGATAGATACATACATACATACATACGTACATACGTACATACATACATACATAGATAGTCAGGGGTTCTGTATATGTATAATCCCTGGCTGTATTGAAACTTGCTATGTAAACCAGGCTGGCAACAAACTCAGAGATCAGACTGCTTTGCCTCCCAAATGCTGGGAATAATGGTGTGTACCATCACACCTGCTTTTGGTTTTGTATTATGTGTGAAAGCCTGCATGTATATGTGTACCACGTGTGTATTTGATGCCCTCAGAGGGCAGAAGAGGGTGCCATCTCCTGGAGCTGGAGTTACAAGTAGAGCTGCTCTGTGGGTGTTACGGACAGAGTCCTCTGCAAGAGGACCAAACACTAACAACTGCTAAGCCACACTTCCCTATTGTTTTCATACTAAATTCCAGAGTGCACTGTAGCCCGCAGTGTAGCCGAGCTTGCATACTCATTTTCCACCAGATACACTTTTATCTGTATTTAGGTGTCATAAAGCAGTTGAAAAGTACTAAACTCATATCCAGGTTGTCCCAAACATATAAATTTTCTGATAGTTGAATTGAGTGAAGTTTTAAATTTAAGAATTTTTGGTGGTGTGTGTTTTGAGGTGTCAGGTTTGCCTTGCACATGTTTGTCATGTGCTGTCATTGAGCTACAGCTCCAGTTTCAGCTTTTAAGCTCAAAATTTTGTTACTGTGTGTATCTCTGTATGGGGTCAGAGGACAACTTGGTAGGGTTGGTTTTCCTGTTCCACCTTTACATGGGTTAGCTCCAGGTTCAAGTTTAGGTTGCTAGGTCTCTCAAGCACTTTGCTCAGCTGCCTGCCCCCTTTCCCACCAAGTGTTAAATTTACATCAGGGAAATTGAAGTTGAATCCTTTTGTTGTGCTAACTTGTGTGCAGGACTGCTCCAAATAACCATTTGCTGGCTTTGCGGTCCCTGTACTTTGTCTTCCCATTAATGACCAAAGACTGGCAAGCCAGTTTCTCCCAGGTGCACATCCAAGACTTATGACCGTGTCTGAATTGGAAGTGGTTAAGCCTACAGGAGAATGTTCTCATGTCTTCTCTGCATGTCTGGAGAGCAGAGCAAACCATTGAGAAGACTGCTCTGAGTTCCTTGTTTTCACTGTAACCTCTCCTCTGGGCCTTGTGTGTTTTGGCGCAGTTCCTTTGAATTGGTGTACTGAATCATTCTGCTGGCCTGTAGAATGCCCAAAGGAGAGCATTTGAATCCATATACATGAGGTGCCTGCTGCACTTAGCTATACATTTGCCAGAGGCGTGGCTAATTCCCCTGGGTTGCTCTTCAGCTGGTCTGGTTGTGACATACAGATGAGGCAGTGGAATTTAGAATCCGGAACAGGGGTGGGTACTGGTCTTTACAGTTAACACAACAGGATAGCCACACCATATGTGGCTCAAGTTTCCTTTTGAACCAGTAAGGCAAGCTGAGTCAGTTATATGCCAGACTGTTCACATAAAATGCTACATAGCCAAGGTGAGTGATAATAACTGAAAATGATTTGTTGGCTTGAAAATGGTGAGAAGAGACTCATGTGGCTGTGAGGACTCGTGTGACTTATGGAGGATATTGGTATGTGATTTTGTGTTTGAAGAGTGAGTCATTCACGTGTACTGGCGAGGGCTCAGTGTGGCCCTGGGGTTGATAGTAATGTTTAGGAAACTGGAAAGTCAGCTGTTCAGGTGAAGCCATGTTTTCATCCGAACCCATGCCCATTGCTCAGGTTGACAGTGCATGCCTTTAATCTCAGCAGATCTCTGAGGTCTACAGAGTGAGTTCCAGTTCAGCCAGGGCTACACGGTGATATGTGCTCTCAAAAATAAAATAAAAAATAAAATAAACCCTAACCTCTAGCAGAGCCTTGGTGCTCTGCAGTGGTTCCTGATATCCAGGTAGCACACGTGTATACAAAAAATGGGTGTCCACACATAACAGTCAGAGGCTCATTTCCTTTCCACTCTCAGTTTAAACACTCCCTCTTTTTTACCCTCCCCTTCTTTCCTTTTCTTCCTCCTTCCATCCCCCTTTCTTTCTTCTTTCCTTATTTTCTCCCTCCCTCCCTCCCTCCTTCCTTCCTTCTTTTTCATTTAAATCCATTTCTAACTGCCATGTTTCCCCAGCTCCCAAAGCCCACCTTCTGTTGTCGTGACTGGTTTCAAGCATTTTCCCAGGCCATGCTTTGTCCTCTTCTGTGTCTTGTACACACACTATCAGCATTAAGTTTCTTTGAGCTGGAACATGCTGTCCACCCTTTCCTTCCCTGCTTGCTTCACTCTGTCCACCCTTCAACAGTCACTGTGGCTTGAGGCTTTGTGTCTCGTGTGAGGCTATGCCAGTGCCTGGCAAATACAGAAGTGGATGCTCACAGTCAGCTATTGGATGGAGCACAGGGCCCCCAATGGAGGAGCTAGAGAAATTACCCAAGGAGCTGAAGGGATCTGCAACCCTATGGGTGGAACAACAATATGAACTAACCAGTACCCCGGAGCTTGTGTCTCTAGCTGCATATGTAGCAGAAGATGGCCTAGTTGGCCATCAATGGGAAGAGAGGCCCCTAGGTCTTGCAAACTTTATATGCCCCAGTACAGGGGAACGCCAGGGCCAAGAAGTGGGAGTGGGTGGGTAGGGCAGCAGGGCGGGGGAGAGTATAGGGAACTTTCAGGATAGCATTTGAAATGTAAATGAAGAAAATATCTAATAAAAAATTGAAAAAAAAAAAAAAGAGAGAAAAGACCTGGCCCTGCTCCCCACCTGGTCTCCTAGGTTACAGGTATTCTGAGAGTTGTGCAGGACATTTGGCTTCTTGGATGCTAGTTTAAATTTCCAGGGAGTGCTGGTCAGTGCAGTGTGTAATGTACCATTTACACTACATTACATGTAGCTGGTTTGCTTTCATTTAAAGTTTCTAAAACTGAGCTGCTCAGTTATTTTTAGTTGCTGCCTAGTAGTTCATCAAAATAACAAAATAACAGAAACAGAAGCACTGGTCAGCATTCAGACATGGTAGGAAAGGATCAGCCAGGGCACCTTTTAGATCAATTTAGATTGTTTTCTCACACTGCCACCTTCCCCCTGCCTTTGAAATGTCCCCTTGAGTATCACTTTGAGAAGTAGCATCACTCGCTGACATGGAAAGACATTCATTCTTAATTGATCCTTTCAGGAAATTCATCTCCGTGGGGCCTGTTAACACTGCAATGCATGTCCCTGTAGAGGGGCCAGGTATTTAGAAGGGTTGTTACCCCAAGCTTGCATTGCCAGGGTTTCCTGTTGAGCCTTGGCATGACAGGGTGGAGCAGGATGCCTACTGGCCCTCATCATGTGTGCTAAGATGCACTTCTCTGTGTGGCCTGTTTTCCTGCCTGCTGGAGAACTCTCTAGCATCTCTTTAGATAATACTACCTTATATGCCAAGCAGCTCAGGGACAGCAGGGATGAGGCCATCTGTTCCATTATCAGAAGCCATGCTTACACACAGGGCAGTTACACAAACTACCTTCTACATATTAAATCCTTATAGGAGTGTTTCTGACCCAAGCCAGAGAGAACCAGAAACTAGGGAAGCATGGCCAGATGACCTGGGAAGCCTGCTTTCCTTTTGGTTTTGAGTACTCGGCACTTTTACCCAACTTTGTTCGTGGCTCAGTACCACTACAGGCAAGTATATATGTCCTTTTAAATCTCAGCCAAAATTTACCTCTTCTCATACGTGTTTTCTAGTGGGTGTGTTCGTACCAGAATCACAAAAATAGGAGCAATATGCTGCACTATGCTGCCATGGCTGTGACAACTGTGATGTCACCAAATGATGGTACATTTCCACTTATGACCCGAAGGGTCCAGTGCTGAGGACGCTATCTGTCATCATGTGTCCACGTCAGTGCTGCATGAAATGTTTGCATATATAGCAGCTACAAGCATTGGTTAAGCAGGCATGGTCCTGTTTCATCTGTGGCTTCCCCAGGCTCTCTGTGCCCACCGTGCCACACTATTCCTAGAGGGCTTTGTTATTCCATCATCTGTTTATTTCCCCTCCTATCTGCTTGGTAACTTCTTAGCTTCAGGAACACCCTCCTGTCTGCCTCCTGTTGATGTTTTTCTTTGGTGTTATTGGTGGTTTGAATGATAGATGTCCCTTTGTATTCTCTGGAATTGAAATACTTGGCCCCCAGTTTGTACACTGTGTGTATCTGTGTGCTTTTGTATGTTTGTACACATGCACATGCATGCTTACGTATACCCTTGCTAGAGAGGTATGTCACTGAGGCAGGTTTTGAGAGCTTAAAGACTTGCACCATTTTGAATTTTCTCTTTGCTTGCAGCTTGAAAACTGAAATTCAGGCCGGAAGCCACTCCTGTTGCCATGCCTGTCTGCTGGCATGCTTCCCTACTGAGATGATCATGCATCTCTCTCTCTCTCTCTCTCTCTCTCTCTCTCTCTCTCTCTCTCTTTCTCCTTACACCCAAATAAATTCTTTCCTCCATACATTACCTTGGTCATGGAATTTTATCACAGCAATAGAAAAGTAACAAATACCAGGAGTTGGTTATTGCAGTGACAGACCTGACCATGCTGGTTTGTTTGTTTTGAGGAATGTGGAAAATTGTAAAGTTTTAGACTAGAAAAGCAGTTGAACACTTTAAGCAGAGTTTAACTGGCCATCCTAGTTGGAACTTGGAAGACAGTAGTGCTGAGAGCTGCATGGATCGTGGAGGCCCAACATACGAGGTTTCAGAGGGGAGCCATATTAGCAAGTGTACTGGAGAGCATTAGTGTGATATTTGGGCAAAAAATGTGGCTGCCTTTCTAAGAGCCTTCGTGAGACTGAGTTTGCAGGCAATGGACTAATTTCTTCAGGGGCAGAGTAGATTTTAAGACAGACTCTGTTGCATAGTTGATAGTAATCATAGGCAGTGAAGAAGAGCAAGGGAGGCAGAAAGAAATATAAAATAAGGGTTGAGAAGAAAAAGAATCCCAGGAAGCTTAATGTTGCAGACAAGTCTTGTGCTGAAAGAGGTAGGGAGATTAAAGAGAGGTCTGATCAGTAGCAGCAGTAGTAGGGAGAGAACTCATCTAGCTAAACTTCCAACTTGTGAAAAGAAAAGGCATGGAGAATTTTCTGCTTCTAGAAAGTAACAATAAACAAAAAGTATAGCAAGTGTGATTCAGTGAGGGCCAGGGTTCATCCAAAGCTGGGAATGGGACTGGGTAACCATCTAAACTCTGATCAAACATTGGAGCCACAGGATTTGGAGTTTGCCCTGCTGAGTTTTGGACTTGCTTTGATCCAGTATTTTTTTCACTATGTCCCCAGTCATCCTATTTGGAACAGTAATGAACGTCTGTGCCATTGTATTTTGGACATATATAATTTTTTTTTAATTTCATAGGAGGTTACAGAAAAGATTGCCCTGCGTCTCAGTAAAACTTTGGACTTTTACAAAGTGATGGGACTGAGAGACTACAGGGACGTTAGAAGTTGGGCTGATTGTTTTGCATTATGTAAAGGCCATTAGACTAGGGGCTAGGGAGTAGGATGTGGTAGCTTTGAACAATAGATGTCCCTCTGTATTCTCAGGCATTTGAGTACTTGGCCCCTAGTTTATGGCACAGTTGTGGGGAGGCTTCAGGAATGCCATTGAGACAGGATTGGGGAGCTTAAAGACTTGTCCCCTTTTCAGTTTGCTCTCTGCATGCTGCCTGAAGTTTGGAAGGTGAACTCTCAGCGTTCCTGCCGTCATCTTTTCCTGCTGCCCATGTCTCACTGTGACAGTGATGCTTATCTTCCTGAACCATAAACCCAAATAGAAGCCCTTCCCTCCATAAGTCGCCATGGTCATGACATTTTGTCACAGCAATAGAAACATAACTAATATAGATCCATGGCCTTTACACATTTTTTTTTGTCTTGTAGTGTGACTCCTATTGTAAGCCAGTTTCATTTCATTATTACTTTTGACATCATGTTTCTCAAGGGCAAGATTTGTGTCTCAATCCTGGGAAAGTGAATGTAGAATCAAATTAGGTGGACAAGGAGGAGAGCTGGGTTGACCTAAAATGGCTACTCAGAAATCACATTTGATGGGAAGAGTAGAGCTCTGAATGAAGAGGGGGGCTTGTAGACACAAGAAGCAAAGGGCCCATCTTCCTATGTGAGAGAAGTTTGGAAACAGGTAAAAAGATGGTACAGGGTTCCACAATGTCACCAGGAGTCTAGATTCTATTGCCCTGTATGACTCCCCCTAGCTCATCACTTCCTTTTTTCATGGTTCAAAATGGCTGCTAGAGATATGCCTACCTCATCCATTCCAGGCAAGACAGGAAAGCAGGGCAGTGACTGAGAAGTGTTTGTTTATTTGTTTTCTCCTTAAATGCAGCCTCCTTTAAAAATAAGTCTCAAGGTCCTTTACCCAACAGCTTCATCTTCATCTTATAGGTGCAGTGTAGTAAGACACTCATTTTTTATACAGATTTTGAAGAGATATAATATCTATGCATTTAATTAAAATAACTTTAAAAATAAAAAATTGGCCTTTAGGTCTGAGTAGATATGTTTCCAAGTTTAAAAAAATACCTGATTAGTGTGTGGCATGTTTAATGTCATTAGAGACATGGGATTGTTATCAAATCACTAACTTCACATCCACCAGATCAAAACAGAATCAAAACAATAACAGTGACAAGACTGTCCAAAAGGGCATATAGAACTTGGGATCTCCATAACATTGCAGGTGACTGTGAAGCAAGGTCACTGCTTTTGTAAAGTCTGAGAGTTCTTAGAAAGGTAGACATTGAGCCCTGGGGAGATGGCTCAATCAAGAAAATGCCTTCTGTGTAAGTAATGAAGAACTGAGTTCTGCTCCCTATCACTCCTGCCTGGTACAGCTACAGCCTCAGTGTGGGGTGAGGGAGTGATGGGGACAGGGAGAGACAAAAGACAGGAGGATCTCTAATGTTCATTCGCCAGCCAGTGTAGCCAATCAGTGAGCTCTAGTTTAGTCAATCAGTGAGCCAGTCTAGTGTAACCAATCTAGTGTAGCCAATCAGTGAGCCAGTCTAGTGTAACCAATCTAGTGTAGCCAATCAGTGAGCCAGTCTAGTGTAACCAATCTAGTGTAGCCAATCAGTGAGCTCTAGTTTTGGTGAAAAACCTGTCTTTAAAAAATGTGAAATGGAGAATGATCAAGAGAGTCACTGAAAACTGGCGTGTAGCCTCCACTTACACACACATGCACCCTCCTGCACATGTCCCCCTGCCACACATAGGGTGAGCAAGATAGTTCAAGGTGAAGAACTTGATGTGTAAGGCTGCCAACTTGAGTTCAATCCTTTGAATCCATGTAAAGGTAGGTGAGGGTCAACCTTACACAGTTGTCCTCTGACCTTCACATACATGTCACACACACACACACGCACAGACAAAATGATAAGATGAAAAGCAAGGCTTGGTGTGGTGTTCCATGCTTTTTAACTTTATTTTGTGTATGGGCGTTTTGTCTGCATCTGTGTTTATGCACCACATGCATGCCTGGTGCTCTTGAGGCTAGAGGAGAGCATCAAATCCCCTGGAACTGATTTATATATAGCTGTGAGCCACCATGTTGGTACTGGGAATTGAACTAGGATCCTCTGGAATAGCAGCCAGTGCTTTTAACCATTGGGCCATTCCTCCAACCCCGTGACACATGCCTTTAATCTCAGAGCTAGAGACAGTTGGATCTCTGGGAGTGCTGAGGCCATTTGGTTTACATAGTTTTGGACAAGCCATAGCAACAGTGAGACTGTCTCAACAAACAGCAATAAAATTCTAAAAGTAATGACATACTTATGCATGCAGCCATGTGGGTAAATTTTTACAAATCTTTGTTTTATGTATATGAGTGTTTTGTCTGCATATATGTCTGTGCACTCTTTGTGCAGTGCCAGAAGAGGCCAGAGAGAGGTCTGATACTCTGGAGCTGGAGTTGGAGATGGCTGTGAGCTACCATGTGGGTGCTGGGAATTGAACCTAGGTCACTCTGAATTGCTGATTCATGTCTCCAGCTCATGAGTAAAACAAAAAAACAAAAAAAAATTTTTTTTTCTTTTTGAGGTAGCATTTCTCTGTGTAGCCCTGGCTGTCCTGGAACTTGCTCTGTAGACTAAGTTGGCCTCAGACTCAGAAATATGATAGCTTCTGCCTCCCAAATTGCTGGGATTAAATATGTATGCTACCATGCCTACCCTACCATGGATAACATTTAAAAGCATCATGACAAACCATCACAAAGGATCACATATATATTATATTTTTTTCTGAGAATTTCATTCTTGCATATAATGTGCTTTGATCAGACCACCCAGCCCCGTTTCTTCCCACTAACTTCCTCTGAACTTCTCTAATCTTTTCACCTGGTAACTTCATGTCTTCTTCTTTTCCTTTTTTTGCTTTTAAAGCTCACTATATTAGCTACTTTTCCATTTCTGTGATAAGATACCATGACCGTAAGCAACTTACAGAAGCAAGAGTTTATTTTGGCTTAGAGTTCCAGAGAGAAAGCCTGTGTGTGCATCCAGGAAAGGCAGGAACAGACAGAAAGCTGACTGATTATATCTCTATATACCCAAAAGGGGACGAGGAGAGAGAGAGAGAGAGAGGGAGAGAGAGAGATTGAGAAGTCAGATAAGGGTATAAACCCTCAAAGCCAACCCCCTATGATACTTCAGCCAGCAAGCCTGTACCTCCTAAAGGTTCCCATAGTTCAGAACCAAGAGTTCACATACATGAATGAGCCTGGTACATACCTCATTTAAATCACCATGCCCACCAAGACCAATTAGTGCAGCTGTACATGGATGTAGGTCCAACTGGTACATGTGAAACATACCAGTGGCCATATCCTCTGACAAACATGACTTCTTCCTCTGGTAGCCATCAAGTGCCAGTAGCTCCTCAGAGGGTAAGAAGGACCACATAATTCATGACTCCATATTAAATGTCCAGAGCAGCCAAATCTGAGATATTCAGAAATAGCTCAGTTGATATCTTGCTTGCTGTGAAGCATGAGGACCCAGATTCAACACCCAGTATCATATTTGCCATGTGTGTTTTGTAGTAGTTAGTGTAATTCCAGTATTGGGGAGAGACAGTGGCTCACTGATCACCTGGTCTAGCTTGCCAGTGACCCCCCAGGTCCCACTAAGAATAAAACAAGATGTGTGGCTTTTGAGGAACAATACTTAAGATTGACCTCTAGCCTCCCCGTGTTGGCATGCACATATACATATATCTAGGCATAATCATGCATATATACATTTATCTATTTGTATGGCATGTCTTCATAATCAACTTCAAATGGTAGAAACTAGTTAGGAGGATGGGGGAGAATTTTTCCAAATAGGTAATATTGAACAATTTCAGGGACTGCTTAACCATCCTCTTTTCTTCATTTGACTCCTGACTGAAGAGGAATGAGGAGGAGGAGGAGGGAAGGGGAGGGGGAGATGGTGGGGGTGATGGGGGAAGAAATATCATTGTCGTCGTCGTCATCATCATCTGCCCTGTACAGTTAGGGTCAGACCCCTCTGGCTTGGTGCCTTGCTGCCCGAGATTCTGAATGGGGTCTTTGTTCCGTGAACTAATCATTCCAGAACAAATCTATTTTTCTGTGTCTGCAAAGCTGAGAAATGGCAATGCCAGAGGTCAGCAAATCGACACAGGAAGCCACTTTGTCTTCAAGCCTGTAGAATGTTAGCTTTGTCCTATGGGACTCTTGTTGTTTAGGAACTTTGTTCCTGATGGATGAGCAAAGATAGCCCAAAGGCCAGGGAATGTGGTGTAGTATTTGCAAAAGTCTCCATGCTTTAAATCTAGGAACAGACAACTCCCAGTCAAGGGCTTTGGCTCCTCATCAGCCAAAGTCTTGGAAAAGAGTACCATGGGCCTTCAATGTAAGCACTGCAGGTGCTTCCCTAAGGAACTATCCTGGAATGGTGACCTTGGGGGTGGTTCCCAAGGACAGAGCTTGAAAAGGCAAAGAGAATTGCCTGTTTGGGAAAGTAGGCAGGATGGGAAGTAGAAAAAGAGATGGCTGGACTGCTGCACTCAGTGCCAAGGATGGTGAGAGGATGCAGCCAGCAGCCTGCCCTCTGCTCTTGTGGTTGACATCATGGTAAAGATGCTGGATTGGCTTCTGGATAGGTGACAGGTGAGCCAGCACTGAAGGAAGACGCTGGAAAGGCCATGGAAGCAAAGAAAGCCCTGCTGAGTTGCTCTCAGTGGACACTCCTGCACATTGCCCTACTGTAGAGGCTCACATCCTCATGAAGGCCCTCAGAAATAAGCAACCAAGCACTGTTCTCATAGAGCATAAAGTCCAGAAAATTTTGTTTTCATAAATCTGTTATCTGCTAAATTCTAGCACCCACCCCCCCAACGTTTACTTGAATACTGAGAGACCTTGAGCAGCTCTGTGAAAGAGGAAAGATGCTTCCCATGGTCCACTAGTGTAAGGGTATACATTTTCTACACTATAACATCTGGTTTGTTTGTTTGTTTGTTTGTTTGTTTGTTTTTTGTTTTTCGATACAGGGTTTCTCTGTGTAGCCCTGGCTGTCCTGACACTCACTTTGTAGACCAGGCTGGCCTCGAACTCAGAAATCCGCCTGCCTCTGCCTCCCGAGTGCTGGGATTAAAGGCATGCGCCACTACGCCCGGCTTACACTATAACATCTGTGCTGTTGTGGTACATCCTCCGGTCAATGGCTTTCTTTCTTTCTTTCTTTCTTTCTTTCTTTCTTTCTTTCTTTCTTTCTTTCTTTCTTTCTTCCTTCCTTCCTTCCTTCCTTCCTTCCTTCCTTCCTTCCTTCCTTCCTTCCTTCCTTCTTTCTTTCTTTCTTTCTTTCTTTCTTTCTTTCTTTCTTTCTTTCTTTCTTTCGTTTTTCAAGACAGGGTTTCTCTGAATAGCTCTGGCTGTCCTGGAACTCACTTTGTAGACCAGGCTGGCCTTGAACTCAGAAATCCACCTGCCTCTGCCTCCCGAGTGCTGGGATCAAAGGCGTGCGCCACCACGCCCGGCTCAGTGGCGTTTTTCTAACAGTGCATTTCCAGCTGTCCATGTCCTAGGCTTGGTGGGATGTGGTATCAGGTTCTGAACTTCGGGGTTGCATCGCCCTCCAGGCTTTTCTGTCTGACCTAGTCTGTACATGTCGGGTCGTCAGATGCCCACCATAGGCGTGTGATCCGTAGCTCCCATGTTCCTTGTCTCTGGAGAGAGCCAACGGCATCCTTTTGTTTTTACAGGCTTTTGTCAGTAGGCCGCAGGCAGATCTTCCACCCTCAGGTCACTAACTACAAAGGTGTGGTGAGACTTCCCTCCAGGCCCCGCCCCTTCTGCTCATCTAGCTCCCAAGGTTCCTCCCTTAGGTCCTCACTTCCTGTCACCCTCTTCCTTCCTTCCTTCCTTCCTTCCTTCCTTCTTTCTTTCTTTCTTTCTTTCTTTCTTTCTTTCTTTCTTTCTTTCTTTCTTTCTTTCTTTCGTTTTTCAAGACAGGGTTTCTCTGAATAGAAGGAAGGAAGGAACTTTTCTGGACCCACCCTTAGCAGCAGGCCTGTCCCAGTGTTGCTCCTATGAAGGTGGGGGAGGGGAGCAGTGCTTCATTCTGGCATGAAAGGATGACCAGCAACCTTCTTATCCTTCTGAGACAGAAACTGATGGCTCAGTGACCTTTGAGGGTGATTTCTGCATGTGCACTCCATCTTTCCCTGAGGCTTCTCTGTAGGTAAGAGCTTCTGACCCACTTGTGAAGACACTTGCCAGAGTGCTGAGTCTTTACAGCTGAGTGTCCCTCTCCCTCGAGATGGACAGTGTCACCTAGCAGTATGCCTACCCAGACAACATGAACCAGATCAAAAGTAACCGAGAACTGTACCTGCAATACTCAGCCTCAGCCCCCAAACTGCTGGCGCACGTCTCCAAACTCCTCATTTTTTGCCGCAACTCGGGCATTTCCATCCCAAAGGGCATTAGGAATATTTTTGAGTTCACCTGGGAGGAGCTCATCAACGACCCTGCAGTGCCCACTGCCTCCGAGATTCAGGATCTGGTGGTCACTTTTGGAACTCCTACAGTGGTGCTTGCAGAAGTGATCCCAGTACAGGTCCTCCCCATGCAGAAGAAGCAACCCCCACCTGCCCCACCACCTACACTAATGCCCGCAGCCACCAGTGGGGGCAAGTACGTCCCCCCCACCTCCACCTCTGCTAAGCTGATGCCCAATGGCCAAAACACCCTGCACAAGTTCCAGCGACAATCCATCCACCTGTTGACAGAACTGCTTTCCCTGAAGATGAAGGCCATGGTGGAGTCTGCCTCTGGTAAGGCTGCTCACAGATTCTCCTCTGTTTCTACATGACTAGGTAGGGTGTGTGTGTGTGTGTGTGTGTGTGTGCGTGTATATACCACATGCACCCCAACAGGTATGAGTTGAGCATACATAATCTAAAATATTCTGTCGTCTAAAGGCTATTGAGTGCCCATATGATACCAAAACGGAATATTCCACTGCTGACAGTGCATGATAATTTGCATGTAAGACAATATTCAATATGCATACAGGGTACACAGGAAGCATCAGAGAATTCCATGTCTTCTGAGTCCCATCCCCATACATCCCAGTATATACAGGAAGACATTTCAAAATACCAACCTCCCCAAACCCTATACCCTTTTGGTTCTAAACCTTGGGATAAGGGATACTTAACCTGTATAAGTATGCACTGGGAATGGAGGGCGCATGGCCATGAGTCTGCTGCAAGAGGTGTGCCTCCCTCTTTCCCCCCTGCTCTCCCACCCTCCCTCCCTTCCAGTCACCCATCTCTGGAGAGCCCATTCAAAACTTAGTGGTGGTGGCAGCGAGAGGTTACCAGTGTTAAAGGAAGAGCTTGAGGTGATGGTGCAGAGGTGGGCAGAGCTTCATTGATGAGTGGAGACATGGAATTCATGAATCAAGAGTCTGGTTCAACCAATGTCAAAGGCATTCTAAGAGCCCAGTGCCTCCAAACTGAGGGCCATTCTAGGGCTAGGGAAGACCCTGAAGTTCAGCAGAAGTCCTCAGTGCTCAGCTGTGGGCAGGCAGGGGGACAGGAAGGGCGGGCAGGGGGTGGGCAGGGGTAGAGGAGCATGAAGGCAGGCAAGCAGGTAAGCTGGGAGCAACATGCTGCCTGCTGGATCTTAAACCCTCTGTCCAACCAAGCGTGTACTTCAGGGGCTCCTCATCCTTGCATCAGGAGTAAGTCTTCACTTTTATCTCCTGGGCCATTGGTAAAGGCCCTTTTCTGGAAGAGTCATCTATGCCAGGAGGAAAACACTGTCTTTCCTTTTTCCTTCAGCAGGTGCCAATCCTTTGGACATCACCAAGCGCTTTGTGGAGGCCAGCCAACTCCTCCATCTCAACGCAAAGGAGATGGCCTTTGACTGCCTGACTGGCACTGTTGGGAAAAGCTGTTTAAGTACAGCACAGCTGGGGAAAGGTAGGGAACAAGGGAAACATGCCCGCAAGGTGAGAGAAAGGCCCAGGCTCCCAAGGGTGGAGGTGTCTGTGGAGCAGCTCCAGAGGCTGTGCTGCTGGCAAGAAGAGCTCACGCACCTCTGACAGAGGGCGGCTGTTTGGTGGACATGTCTGCACCTCCCAACGCACAGTCTAGCCCCTCAGGCCCTTCCTACGGTGTGCCTCTTAGCAGTCTCTCCTCGAGGTTTTACAATTTCCAGTCGGTTGCAGAGTAGCCCTTTAGTACACAAGGTAAAGATGTCACAGCCAGGAGGTCACTCCTCAGACTGCTGTGGATCCTGGCGCTCTGTGTCTGAGCTCACCTGATTATGGTATGTGGGAATCAGCTCCTAGTGCTAGCCCACAACTCCGCTCCACGAGTACAAACAGTCCTGCAGGGATGCTTGTTACAGAGTCATTTGGAGAGGCAGAAAACTTAGAAATAAACTGTCCATCAATGAAGACAAAGTATGGCCCATGCTGATATTGTTTTCGTAGTGAGCAACAAAATGAGGTCACGAACTCAGAAATCTGCCTGCCTCTGCCTCCCGAGTACTGGGATTAAAGGCGTGCGCCACCACAGCTCGGCTAGAAGACTTACTCTTTTACCCTAGAATCCTCCATGAACATTTCTGCTATGGGAGTGAACACACCTTACCAGCTGGTCTACCAGACTTCTACAGCCTGCCTGAGCTTCTCCCTCTGCACGGGAAAGGAAAGCAGGAAGAAAGGTACCATCTCCAGCCACAGAGCTTCAGCATCCTGGGACACACGGGTCCTCATAAGCGCTCCAGAGCCGCAGCACATCTAGTCACAGCAGCAGGGTTGCATTGCTTCCCCTACATGCCCCCCAACCCCCACTCCATCTCGTTCTGTAACCCAGGCAGTATCCAGGGTGTGAAGGAGACAGCTCTGTCCAGCCACACCATCAGTGGGGGAAACAGTGGCATTTGTATCCCAAACTTAGCAGGCTCCAGTCCTGCGTTCCAGAAGGGACTACTGCTATGTGTGGGCAGAAGCAAAGCCACAGAAGTCTCTCCTGCTCTGTTGAGAGAGTCTTACCCACAAGGGAGGGAACAGCAGGGGAAATAGATAGCAGACGAGAGGAAGAAGCTCCCGAGGGAAGGTGTGTGGGAGGAGCCTGCTGAGAATAGGAAAGGCCTCGGGACTTTCCATCCATCCTGCAAACTATGATGACAGATGAGCTAGACAGACAGGTGTGTGTGTGGGGGGGTGGGGGTAGGTTGGGTAGTGAAGGAGGGCCAGGGAGGCCTCATGCTGCCCCTTTAATTCCCACAGATATTGGAGGTAAGGCTAGAAGTTGAGAAGCTTGAAGCCAGTTCTTCACCCATCCTGGCTGCCTGTGTGACTTGTCTTCCTCATGCTTCACTGTTCTTGGTAAAAGGGGGGCTGACTCTAGGGGACAATGGAAGCATCGGCAGTGAGGCCCACTTCGTTGCTATTGCTGCTGTTCACCGCTGTGTTCCTCAGCCTCTGAATTATCGACTGACCCAGTTAGCAGGCAACGATCCCTATTGCAGCATAGCACAAAAGAGCCTCCTAACATGTACCGCAGTCCTTTCCCAGGAGAATGTGACACTCGGGGACCCACCTCTGAAGCCCACCATATCTGTATCTCTATCTCCTCACCTCTGACTACAGCAAAGCCAAAGCCCGTGGATGATGTCTCGCCTCAGCCCGTCCGAGCCCGGACCCCTCCTGAAAACACTGTTGTTGAGTTGCCTGACCCCTGCCCCGAGGCCCGGGAAAAGCTGCAGGATATGTGTCGCCATATGTGAGTGCCTAGATATGGGGATGGTGTCCACAGGACATGGGGCACAAGGACAGATGGGTGTCACAGCAGTAAATGCATACCTCATGTCAGCCCAGCTATGTCCTTTACACACACACACACACCACATAGTCCATCCGATTTACAGATAAGGAAAAAAAAGCGGTTGCGGAGCTGGCCCTGCTCTGTTAGCCCAACTCCTGTTCAGCTGTCTCTGCCTCTGAAACATCCTCCCTCACCCACGGAAGTCATTTGTGTCATTGCAGTTCATAGACTTTGTGCCCTAAGTGGTAATTTTTTTTGGTCATAGTTTGCTAAGTGTTCAAGAAAAAAAAATCTCTCTCAAAACAATTTCGTTCACATAGGTGATTCACAGTATATTACTTGGGGATACTGTGAGGCCTAGCAGAAAACCATTTCTCTAATGGCCCAGCTTATAAAGATTAACCCCCTTTCCACATCTATGTCTTCTGGGATCACTGGGCCAGGTCACAGGTAGGAGCAGCCGCTCAGTTTACCTCTGTACTGTGGCGTGCTAGAATAACCCCACCTGGTACTTCAGGATAGTGGGTGAAGGGATACTAGCGGCTCTCCAGAGTCCCCCTCTGTGCGCAGCCATGCTCTGTAGGTGCAAACAATCAGACAATGCTAATCTTCCCAGGGCACTGCCACCTTCCCACTTCCTCCTAAAAATACTACCTTAGCATATGAGGAAGAACAGGATGGGGATCTGTGCTTTAGGACAGGGGGACTGGGGTGGGAGTCTTGGATGTTGGGAAGGGGCTATGGAGAACCTCTCTGGAGAGTGAGAACCGAGCGCCTAGAAGACGCGTTCATCTCCTTCCCACAGAGAGGCCGAAAGGATCTTATGGAGAGGGAGGAATGCCTCCTGCCCCATGATTTTTCGAAACTACAGGTCAAGGATATCCTCTCATTTAATGTTGGCCTCCAAGGGGGACTCTCACCATCCTCTCACTACGGGGACTCAGATTACTGCTTCCGCACCTCACCAGCCTTCCAGCCAGCATGCTCAAATGGGCCGCCATTCTCAAGAGTGGAAGGGGCCCAAGAAGCCCATCAAGCTGCATTACACGTTCTATGATGGTTCCTCCTTCATTTAATATCCTTTGGATGGGTGTCACTCTTTCTGCCCAACTTTGCCCCAGATAACCCCTGGGCTTGAAACAGCTAATTGTTCACTGGGGACTCCTAGTCAACTAGAGAAGCCTGGTGGGGGTGCTCCCCGGGGACAAGTGTTGGTCCAGGTCAGGCTCTGCAGGGACTGAAAGAGTTCAGAGTTTAAGTTCAGTACAGTTCAAGTCAGCAGGAGTCTATCAAGCCCCTAATACCTGTGAGAAGCTTGTCTGTGCAGGCAGATCCTTGCCTTCAAGGCTCTGCCGGGAAAGAGGAAGCTACCAAGAGGGTGGTTCATTTCCAGTGAGAGGAGACGTGAGCTATGTCTAAATGGTCTGGGGAGGGTCGTTTCTCTGATCCTTCTTCACAGGTTGTTTTACCCCTGTGGTCTTTGTGCTTCACCTTTAAAGTTCAAGTGTTTGAAGTCTAAGCCCCCCATCCCACTTGCAGCACATTTGCTTGACCTGCAGCTGAGCTCAGCCTTGGATGGCTGAATGCTTATGCTGGGTGGTGGCAGAACAGGACACATTTCTCTTATGATCTGATGGGCACTATAGACCCTCTTCCAAGAAATCTGCACATGTGTAAATACATCCACACACGTATAAATCGTGAGCTGCAGCAGCAGGGAACTTATGGCCCATGGAAAGCTGCTGCTTGAGAGACCCCGTGGGGCCCCCTTGCCCTAGTTCTGACTCTTCACTGCATTAACCAGGTTCGACACAGGCTTTTACAAGTTAGTGTTCTAGTAAGGGGACCAGAGAAGGGTTGCCTGGGATTTTTTTGTTCTTACCTGTCCCAGAATTTTGAGGTACCACAGGTAGAATCACCTCCAACCTCTTACCCACTGCATACGGGAACACTCAACTTGACGCCAACGGTGATGGCATCCTGCCAATTAATCCATTTTCTCCTTGGAAGACACAGAGGCCAGGGTCAGTTCTTATGTATATTCGTTACTTGTCTTGTTGGGGTGTGACAAAACACCATACCGGGTATTTGGGGAAGGAAGGGTTTATTTTGGCTCTCAGTATGAAGGTACTGCATGTCAGGCCTGGTGGCAGATGTGTGAAGTAGTTGTTCATATGAGCCACAGCCGGAAAACAGCTAGCGACAAGCCCCGGTGTTCTGCTTGCGTCCTCCCTTTTATCCAGTCTGGAACCCTGGCCCACGGAATGGTATTGTCTGCATTCAGGATGGGCCTTTCCACCTCAGTGAAACCTCTCTGGGAGGAAATCTCACCACAGACACTCCCAGTGGCTTGTCTCCTGCATGACCGTAACTGTCACTGACAGTCCACAGCAGCCAGCACAGTGACCCTGCACACGTTCCTCCTCAATCTACCTTCCTTGCTTCTCTTGGCTACATGCTGAATGAGTTGGACCACGCAATCTTAAAGAAGTTCTGCATCACTGTGTCCAAAGGCTAAGGTCCACCTTAGCTGTTGAAGCCCTCCTGAGTGAAATGTTTGGAGAGCTTTTCTTCACCACCTGGTTTCTGTAGAGTGCTGGCTTTAGCCACCAACTCTGTTTTTGCACACAGAGCTCAGATAAAAAAAAAAGAGCTCGTCTTTGTGGTGGCCTGTTTCAGGCCATCGCTGATTTCGACCTCCTGGTGCAGCCCTCAGAACCAGCTGTGCTCAGTTTAGCGTTCTTCACAGGAATCAGCTGGAATTCCCTGGTATCAGTGATGCTCAGTAGCTTTGCCTTGCTCCTTTTGGCAGACAGCCTTTGCAGTGTGTTCTAGTCCTAGCTCATCCTTTGGTTATCCTTTGGTGAGGCAGTTGCTAAGACTTGAACCCAAGGCTTCAGTGTGCCAAACACACTCTACCCCTGATCAAGTCCAAATTTCCCAATTTTTGTTGCTAATGCTTTTGGTTTCACATCCATGACATTATTGCCAATTCTAAGGTCATGGCATTTACCCTGTGTTTCCCTTCTAACAGCTTTATAGATGGAGCTTTTACTATAGGTCCTGGAAGTATTCTGAGCCAGCGTTTGCATCTTGTATGAGCCAAGGGCCCATTCCTCTGCACATGGGTATCCTATTGTCACAGTGCCTTGTTGAAGAGACCACTTTTCCCTCTTTGAATGGTCCTGGAAATCTTGGCAAAAATAAATTGACTATAGATGGAAGGATCTATTTTTAGACTCATTTTTAATTCACTGTTCTAATTTTGATGTCTATCTTTATGCCAGACCACATTGCTTTAATTATTAAAGATTTGTGGTAAGTTTTTAAGTTAACAAGTGTGAATCCTCCATGGTTTGGGGGGGGGCAATAATTTTCTTTTCTTTTCTTTTTCTTTTCTTTTCTTTCTCCTCCTCCTCTCCTTCCTCTCCTTCCTTTTCTTCCTCCTCTTCTTCCTCCTCTTCCTCTTCTTCCTCCTCCTCCTCCTTCTTCTTTTTCTTCTTCTAACCTAGTCTCTCTGTGTAGCTCTGGCTGTCCTGGAACTCTAAGAGATTTGCCTGCCTCTGTCTCCCAAATTCTAGGGTTAAAGGTGTTCACAAACATATCCAGCTTCAGCCAGTGTATTGTACTTCTTTAGATATTCTCCTCTCTGTCTCCTTTTCCCTGGATTTCTGGAATTCCTGTTATGCATATGTTGCTGTGCCTGATGATCTTTCCTGGGACCCCGAGTTTCTAATCTTCCTTGGATTGTTGTTGTTGTTGTTGTTGTTAGATATATACTATCTTACATTGTTGTTCAGGTGGACCTGAAAGTATGTAGCTCAGGCTAGCCTATAACTCCGGTATTTTCCTGTCTCAGTCTCCCAGGCTCCGGGACTCCAGGCATGAGCTGTCAGGCTGGGGTTTCTTCTTTCCCTTTATTCTTTACAGTCTGGATAATTTCAGCTCATTGGCTTTCCCGTAAATGATTTCTGTATTTTCTTGTTTAATTTACTGCTGTACTTATTTAGGGAAAACTTTGTTTTGCCCATTTCACTATCTACCTAAGCTCTAGAATTTTGGATAGGTTCCTTTGTGTCCTTTCTACCTGCAGATCACCCCTCCCCCACCCCCCTTCCTTCCATTTCTGTTTTTATTTGGCTGGTGGGAAAAACTGAGGGAGATGGATTGCAATGCCAGCCAGTCTAGTCTTCCCACCTGGAACACTGCTTCTGCAGGTCTACACAGAGAAGAGGCTGCCAACACAGCCTTTCTGAGGATCAGTGATTCCTGAGGCCTCTGAGCTAGGCAAGGAGCAGAGAGACGTTATTTTCCTACAAAACTGGTCAAAAGGGGAGACAGCCTGACAGTGCTGAAAATACTGCTGGCTCTGGACCCATGCTCTGGCTCTGTAGTCATTGTGGCGTCACAGGGGACGAGGTGTTTTCTACCCCTCTGACTTCTCCCTCGGGTGAACTCCTCACTCTAGTTTTCCTGAGATTTTCATGTCTTAGCATTAAAAAGTCCACGTCCCTGGTACCATTCAGACCTGTGAAAACCTTACTGACATGCGAAATGGAGATAGGACTACCTCAGTAGATACAGGAAGGCTCTGGGGCACGGCTGGGCTCTGTGACTATTTAATCATGACATATGCAAAGCACAGACAGGATCTGTGAAGGGAGGGAACGATACACAAGAGAAGAATCCTTTCAGCGTGCCTCTCTGGGGACCCACGAGACCTGCACCTCGAGAATCCTCTGTTAGTTCAACTTGACTGTATCTGCCAGCTATCCCTCGGGAAATATTGCCTTACTTCAGATTCCCACGTGCTGCAGAGGGAAACCCATCACCTGCCTCTTTAATGACATGCCCAATACCTTCCTGGCTCTGTTCAATGCTGAAGGCCTGGGCTGTGTTTACTACAACCTGAAGAACTGGTGAGTGGGTCAGGGGAAGTCTAGCCTCATGAGGTGGGTCTGTGCTGCATTTTCTACAGTGAGAAGGAACTCACTCCACTGGGTACCCCAGGACACTAAGATCTCCATTCTTGTGGTGGTGGTGGTGTTTTCTGGGTTCCCTTCCCTTCCTCAGATTGTCTATATCAGGTAAACTTTCTTTCAGACTGGGGAAGACTCTCCCAGCCCTGCCCATCTGTAGTCTGTAGTGATGAAGGGGTTCTCTCAGGGCCTATAAGTACTTTCTATGTTTTGTGTATCTCCCAGCTGTCCATATGTCTTGGTTTTGGATGAAGAAGGTGGGATCACAAATGACCAAAAGGGCTACATAGTCCACAGATGGAGCTGGGCCAGCAAGACAGAGACATTGCTCTCTCTGGAATACAAGGTACATGGGCAATATGGTCGGGGTAGCCTCCACAGGCTGCTCAGCACTGAAAGAAGTGCCTGTCAGACAACACTGCCCCGGGACCACCCAATCCTGTTCAGAGGTCGTGAGACAGTCAGCAGTGGTCCAGAGGTCATGAGGCAGTCAGCAGTGGTCCAGAGCATGTCACTTGCTTTTCACCAGCCTGTAGCAATGTTAGGCGACTGCACTGAGCCTTCATGGCAACCTATTTGATTTTTATTTGATTTTATTGTAAAAAAAAAAAAATCTGTCACTTTGTGAAGCATCATTTATAGTGGTTAGCAGCTTTATTTTTAATAATGTTTTTTTTTTTTTTTTACTTTCTTAGACTAGACATTTTATTACTTTTATTTTACTTTGTAGAAAACTGGCTCCTGAAGAACCAAGCAATACTTGAAAAGTTGGAAAACTCAGGTTCATTTTATCCTGACTTAGCCTGAGCTCGTGCTCTGCAAATGCAGCGGCTCACTTGTGGGTGTTTGCTTGTTTACAGTTTTTGTAGGCTGTATGTTAGTTTTGAAATTTCCTGCGTACTACATGGCCATTTTCAGGCGGGTTTACATGTCATGACCATGGAGGACAACTTTCACTGTACTTAAGCCTGTTTACAGAAGCAAACATTGTGGGGAGCAGTTAGGACATTCTCCCTTCAGTAAGCAGAACTTCTCTAGCCAGCAGGGGCACAAAAGGAGAGTCTGGCATGCTTGTGCTAGAAGTAAGGCTTTTATTCACTTGTCTCTGTATCTCTATAACTCTTAGGGCATGGTTGTTATCCAGCTATCAGAGTTCAAGACAGCAATTTAACTAAGTAAGGAACATATTTAGTAAATGTACAGCATGCATTTCTTTTCATGTGTGTGTGTGTGTGTGTGTGTGTGTGTGTGTGTGTACATGTGTAGATGAGGGCATACCACAGCACACATGCAGAGGTCAGGGGACAATTTGCAGGAATTGGTTCTCTGCTACCACCTGAGTCCCAAGGCTTGAATTCAGGTTGTCCATCTTGGCAGCCTGTACCTTTGCCCACTGAGCCTTCTTGCTGACCTAATAGCTTTTTAAAAATAGTGCCCATTGTGTGACTTTCCTGAGAAGGTGTGAACAAATGTCTGCTCACCCTAGATAGGGCATGAACCCACAAACCAAAGAAACGTTTCTACCACAGTCTGGCTTGGCACATGAATTTATTGGAAGTGACTTATCAATGTATGAGTGAGAGTTACTTAAACAGCCTGAAGGGCTCAAAAGCAGTCAGCTGCATTATCAAACAGCCATCCCTAGCGTGGGTGATAGCCCACAAAAGATGGATCCTGAGAGGTTCCTACACAGCCTGTAAACAGCTGGCAAGTGCTAGTGTCGTTCCCGACAGCTCAGTTGGTTCCCGAGTTTCCTCCCCAGAAGCCATTTCTCTCTTATATACTCTAGGCAGGGGCTCTGTGAGCCTTAAGTTTTGGCTTTCCTGAACTTGAACGCTTGTTCATTTCCTAAGTATTAGGAGCCTCTGTCCTCCCTCCAGGACAGTGTTTTAATTTGGAGGAAATTGCTGCACAGTAATGCCTATCTGTGGCAATAATATAGACAGGCCGACACTGAACTCATGATCTTTCTGCTCAGTCTTCTGCTTGCTAGGATTATAGGTGTGCATCATCATACCCAGATATTTAGCTCTGTGCCTTTTCCTGGAGCTACACAGCAAAGGTCTATGCAGTCAGAAGTAGCCTGGAATAGAAGGTGGCCCATGACTTATAACATGGAGTGATGTACCCTTCAGAGGTGGGGGAGGGAGGAAAATTCTAGATAAAATGAAAGAGCATTACTCCTAAAGGCTTTGTGTTGGGTCTGGTGTGGCAGTTTAAGAGTTCCTGTGTGCTCCCATGAAGGAAGGGAACACAATGAGTAGATGACATAAGGCAGGATTATCAGGCATCAGGCTCTGGACAGTTTGCATGCTGTCTTTTTTGTTTTTCTAAGACTTACTTATTTTGTATATATGAGTACACTGTCACTGTCTTCAGACACACCTGAAGAGGGCATCAAATCTCATTACAGATGGTTGTGAGCCACCATGTGGTGGCTGGGAATTGAACTCAGGACCTCCTGAAGAGCTCTTAACTGCTGAGCCATCTCTCCAGCCCTTGCATGCTATCTTTAACCAGTTTTAACTTAAATACTTTCATGACAAGTTTATTTTTCCTTTCATCATTGAATATAATCACGTCAGCTGTCTCAAAGTCTAACATGTGAAGATCTCTGTGTCCTGGTTGTGCCAAACACAGTCAGCTTCAGTCAACAACACTCTGTTGCCTTGAGAGTGGCTCACCATTTCCTAGTCCCTCTTCTTCCATAGAACTTTGGGTGACAGACTGCCGCTGCTATGCTGTGGAATCTCAGAATCCTGATGTCTTTTTTTTTGAGACTGATATTGGACATTCTTGTTCTAAAAGGCAAAGAACTTGATCAGGCTGGAGCTATGAACTTTTCTCCCATTAGCAGTAGACAGAAGCTCAAAATACTACATTTTTAATTTTGCTACCTGTGAGTAGCGAAATTAAAAATGTAGTATTTTGAGTCTTGAGACTGTCTTCTCTTGCAGGGTTCAGGGACTGGCCAGAGATATAGGCCAGTTTGTACACAGAACTCTAGGCTCTCCTCAGACTCACTCCTCCTGAAGTCTTTGCACACTTTACTGTGATTCTGTTGCCCAGGTTTTATTGTGTGGATTCCCTCACGACAAGGTGGTGGCTTTAGCCATAACTGTGGCCTCCAAGCTAGAGCCCATCTTTTCCTAAGTCTTCTTAGTAGTAGTTTGGGGGAAATTTGTTTTTGTTTTCTTCTTAAACTCTTTAGTTACCAGTGGGAGGGTCAACTTGTTAGGGGCTGGGTCAACTCTGTTTGCAGTAGGAGCAGCTGCTTAGCCTTTAAGCTGAGAGCAGGAATGCCCAGTCGAGCCTCACTGTGGAGGATTAACAAGAAGCAGAGACCAGAGCAAGAGAGCTGGCTTAGCGCCTAAGGCTCTGTACTGCTAGTACAGAGGACCTGAGTTTGGGTTCTAGCACCCACACTGGGTGGCTCACCATGGCCTGAAACTGCAGGCTCTGTTCCCATGGACACTTGCACTCACACACACACAACTCCCCCCACCCCTGCCAACACGCACATAATTAAAAGTAATAAAATCAGGGCTACACAGAGAAACCCTGCCTCGAAAAACCAAATAAATAAATAAATAAATAAATAAATAAATAAATAAATAAATGAAATCTAATTTTTGTATTTTAGGCAAGGAAGGATCAGGAAATGGATGAGTGGAATGGCTAGTGAGGTTACTAGCCAGATCGAGCAGGTTTTCTTAAACAGGAGCCATGCCAACAAATGGATGCTAGCATCCAGGACGGAGCTGTAGATGAGGACGAAGATGCTGCAAGACTCCCTTGGATCAGGAACAGATCTGAGCATCTTAAATTAATTTAATTAATTTTTTAAGTTAACATACAAAATAACAAGTTTTTAATAACATTTTGCACATATCTATTACTATGCCCTGTATAGTTTTAGATGTGCTGATTTGACTCAGTGGAATATCTGGGACCTATAATTTGGTTCCTGACCTGAGAGAGAACAGACACGTCGGGTAGCAAATAATCTCTTAAGAAGAAGAGCTTTAACTGAGTTTGTAGAGCATCTATATTGTGGGCTTTAAGAGAGGGCAGATGCCCAGGGAGCAGGACAATAAATAAGCTGCAGCTGTACCATGGTAAGCTGTAGGCATATTTTGGTCCATGAAGGATGCCCAGCACTCTCTGAGAGTAACTCTATTATCTCCAGGCTCAGAGAAAGTAATCAAGTTCCCTATATACTGCGCAATTGATAAGATTCAAAACTGGAATTAGAACCTGGCCCCTCAGCAGGGCTTGAGTTCATGATGACATCTCTGTTCCATATTTCTCTGGACAAGGAGTTTCTTTTACGTAAGAGTGATCAGCAACCGGGCAGTGGTGGCGCACACCTTTAATCCCAGCACTTGGGAGGCAAAGGCAGGCAGATTTCTGAGTTCAAGGCCAGCAGTCTGGTCTACAGAGTGAGTTCCAGGACAGCCAGTGATCAGCAAATCTGAAGCTATCCAGAGACTTGGCACATAGTGGTTTATTTATTTATTGTCTTTGGGGTGCTGATCGGGCAGGTCCAGATGATTGAGTGCATGAGGCAGTGAGGCCCTGACTATGGGCCAACACCTGGACTAATGAAAGAAGAAGCAGAGTAGAGAGCTCTCTTGATTCAGAGCAGCCTAGGGGAATATCTGCAGGTAAAGAGATGTTATATTCAGAGCCCTGAAGACTGGGAGGAACACAGTGGTGGAGGGTTGCATGCTCTGGGGCATTGCATAAATATTGCTCAGAACTGGCAAATTGTCCAGAAGTAAATGGGCGGCCCTATTCTCCGTGCTCTGAACTATCCTCTCATGAGAGGCAGGAGCATTTGTGACATAGACTCTCCTGCCATTAAAAATGTCACTTAGCCAGGTGGTGGTGACAGCATACACCTTTAATCCTAGCACTCTGGAGGCTGAGGCAGATGGATCTCTGTGAGTTTGAGGCCATCCTGGTCTACAGAGCAAGTTCTAGGATAGCCAGGACTACATAGAGGAAACCATGTCTTGAAAAACAAAACAAAACAAAACAACCCAAAATCATTTGAACTAAACAGTCGCTCCATACCTATTTCATGCTGAGGACTCCGAGATTCAGGGAGACTGAAGAGCTTACGAGCAGAACAAGATTCATGTCAGCTGGTGCCTGAGCAGTTGCAACTGTGTGAGCCAGGACCCAGGATGGTGTCCCAGTGCGGTGTGCAGGGGACTCGCTGTCTGGCTCACCCGTGCTGCTTCGCAGCTGTTTCCAAGAGTGAGTTGGAAGAGAAGGGAAGGGAGGCATTGCTGATGTTCTCAGTAAATCTCCAAGAGATCACAGACTTTAGCACAAGATCTAGAAAGCTTACACATCTCAGCTCCAAGCTGAAAGGGCTTTGTGCCTTGGGCTTGGAAGAAACAGAGATCCACAAGTGCTGACTTCTTTATCTGCAGGTGAATGAACAAATGAAGCTCACAGTCTTGGGGCAGGACTCCATCACCGTCACCTTCACCTCCATGAATGAGACGGTAACAATCAGTGTGTCACCCAAAAGCTGTCCCCATAACGTGCTGCATGACAAACGGGTAAGGCAAAGTGGCTTGAGTAGGGCAGAGCATGTGGGGCATCTAGCCCTGGCTCAGGGTGTCTCAGCAGAGATTGCCACGCCAGGGCTTCTCCTCCTACGGTGTATGCAGGGTTTCTCCATATCTCCATGCTTAAGCAACTCTGAATGGAAATTTCTCAGAGAAAGATGCTGTGTCTGAACTGAACACACACAGTCTGCTTGTGTCTTACTCCCTGAAGAGCACGCAATGCAATAACGACTGGTGCAGGGCCCTCACTGTACTAGAATACCAGGAAATCTAGAGGTGGCATGGGTGTGGGAAAGGGTGAATCCCATGCCATGTACGCAAGGGACTTGAGCAGGTTGGGGTATCTGTGGAGATGTTCACATCTGTGAGAATACAGACCCCATAAGCAGGGAGATGGCTGCATTTTCCCATTATTTATTGAGAGGATAAAAATACAACAGAACCTTTTTAAGTCCAATCTTTCCATCCATTGGTCCAACTGTGGTCCAGCCAAAACAACATCATAGAAAAGACAGAGTGGATGAATCAGATGAAACCTCGAGGTGTCAAAAAGACAGCCCTTGGCATGGAAGTAAGGCTGAGCTAACTAAGCTGGTGTGAATGCGGCAGATCACTGTAATTCACTTGTTGAAATCATGGCTGGGATTGGCTCCTAGGAGTTGAGGCAGCTAGCCCAGTGCAGGCCTGTTTACACTTGTCCCCCTGCAGGAATCACAAATAGTAATGTTTTCCCCTTCAGTGGCATCCTGGCTGGAATGACCAATTCTAAGGCCCCAACCAAGGTGTTCTTAAGCTATGGGACATTACCATTGCATGCCATAGGCTCTCAGGCCCTCAGAGACAGCTGACTCCCTTTCAGTTACACAGAGACATGGGGCAGGCCCCATTCATTGTAGACCCACAGTATAGGAAGAAGATTCCTGATATCCCCAAAGAACAGCATCGTGGCTGCTTTACCCATTGCATTTTCTCCAGCACCATCTCTCTCTCATTAATTTATTAAAGAGTTTAGCAAACCTTTATTAGCACTTGCAGTGTATTACAATAGCCACTGGAGATGCAGAAATGAAGCCTCTTTCCAGTCTGGAGCTTTCAGTCTAATGGGAGGGATGAAAGAAAGAGCACACACCAAGCCAGGCAGTGGTGGCACAAACCTTTAATCCCAGCACTTGGGAGGCAGAGGTAGGCGGATTTCTGAGTTCGAGGCCAGCCTGGTCTACAAAGTAAGTTTCAGGACAGCCAGGGCTATACAGAGAAACCCTGTCTCGAAAAACAAAAAAAAAACAAAAAAAAAAAAAGAGCACACACCAGTTATGAGTCCAGCCTGGTTCATGCCACATAACGGAGGCATAGGGAACTTCTGAGATGCAAGGAAAGAAGGTGTTTACCAAAGCTCAAAACTCTCATAGGAACACCAAGGACTCTCAGGTGCCTGTGAGCTCAGACTACACCAGTGGCAAGAATTCTAACTACAGTGGGCTTAGGTACAGTACAGAGTAGAGAATTTGACCAGCACATGGGAAAGAAAGTAAGAGAGGAAGGAAGCACAGTTGGCAAGCAGGTAGACTAGGTGATCGAGCCATAAGGAGGAGGCTTGCATGTTGATGCCTCTCTCACGTCCATTTGACGGTCATTGTTAAATGCACACTATGTCTGATAATCCCAGTGCTTTCTGAGAACCATGACATAAGCGACTTAAAGCTCCTCCAGAGGAGCTGAGTGCACTGACTCTCCAGTCCGTGTGCTCACACGCACGCTCAGCCTGGGAACACTAAGTGATTCAAGTGGCGTTTCACCTTACTTCAGTGCAACTGTAGTGGGCCAGAGCTAGAGCGGAGCTGGGCTGTCCAATTTGGCAGACACAGCACCAGTCATGCAAGACTGTCAAACCTTTAAACTGCAAGGAGTCCAAATTTATTTGAAATCTCAGTGAAAACACATCCTGTGTTTCAAAGACTTAATGGGAAGAGAATGTAAAATTTCTCAGTAATTGCCAATTTTTATTGCGTGTTAAATGATCATTGTAAATATACTCGAGAAAATAAATATATTATTAGACTTAACTATACCTTTAGGATGTTTTGAATATGGCTGCCAAGCATTAAACTAGCTCACATTGTATTTCTACTCTACTGTGCTAAATGTTGAGTATAGGTCTCCATCAAGGGGCTCCCAAAGGCACCGCCTGACAGGAAGTAGAAGGATGACAAGTTATTTAAAATGACACAATAACTCAAGGAACATGACTATCTTGGGGACATTCAACACAGAGATAAACAGTCTGCTGCATTAAAATAGCCTCAGAAAACATGTTGCATTATAGATGACACACTAGTAACAGAGAAGGCTGACTTGCCAAAAGAGCATTCTGTCTGTAATTGCTTCTATTTAAAAAGTCACGGTGTCTTCTGTAATGTATACTTATAACCGGATGAACAGAAACAAATGAATAAATGTAACCATTTCCTGTGAGCCATGGGATTTTCAAGCTTTGTCCTGAAGTACAAGGTTCAGCATTTCAAGTTATTTTTGCGTGAACTCCCAGCTCAGATAACTGCTCATCTTAGATCCTTGGAACTGGCAGTTTCAAGGACAAAGAAAACTTTCAGAGCATTGAGTCTGGCAAAGAGCCCAGGTTCGGAAGAGACCACACAGGGCCTTGGTCCAGGCACTTTCCTGGTATAGCTTAAGTTTCGCTATCTATATATCGATGTGTAATGGCCAACCCAACTTTAGCTCTATCCTGGGATTCTTAGTCTTTTCAACCACAAGTTTAGCTTGCTTGGCTCTGGTTCTGTAAAAATACATGGCTACCTAGAAAGGCCTGGACTGGGGAGGATAGCATCTCTGTCACTGGGAAGCTTGTTTAAATGGTTTCCCCAGACACCCATCCCAGAGAGAGCCACCTATCATAGCGACAGGCAGAATGGCAGCTCCAGCTTTTATAGCCCTGAGGCCTGGCTCCTCACTAAATATTTCTATCAAGGCAGCACTTTGGAAGCGAGGCAATGCTTCGACTTAAATGCTTTATTAGCTCAGAGTGCTGCCTTGGATCCTTTTTGGAACCAGTGTGGATATAAATTACAAATAAATGAATAAAATTAGCCCAGAAGTAGCGGCTGGGACTACTCAGGATGACTCGGGCTTTGCTAGTCACCATGGCCATCCTTTATGGAGGTCTTACCAGCTTAGTCCTTGTCCTGATTATCTGTCTATTCCTCTTCCTACTAACTCCGTCTGAGGCTTAAAGTCCACAGAAGAAAACTTTCATTCTTTTACTCTGTTAAGTGAGCAATAGAAAAAGCATAGAGCCTACTTACTCTTCAGGAGTCAGCCACGTTTAGGGATGAAAGGAAGTGAAAAATGAACAAGACCCCAGGCAGACATGATGGGAACGGGTAGATGTGGGCAGTTAGTAGAAAGCAAATGCCACTGGCCAAAGAACCAAGGGAATGCTTCCGGGGGAAAGACGGATCACAGTGAACGCTGGATTCTGAGCACAGTTCTCCAGTACCGTGGAGGCCTTTGGCTCTTCAGAGCGGCTTCTTCAGAAAATGAGACTAGCACACAGAAGCTTAGTGGAAATGACTGCTTTGAGGACTGGGACAGAGAGAGGTTGAACTTCAGGGAAGCTGATGCAGAGGTATCGGGGATACCACTGGAAGTTCTGAAGCCAAATGACCCTTCGGAGTAACCCCAGGTCCAGGTGAGAGCCTGGCCCTTTGTGATGTGGAGGACCTGCTGGTCTCTGTAACCTTGGATAGCTTGGCTTTTCAGCTAGGGATTGTCCACAGCCAGTATTCTGGTAGCTGGCCAGGTGGAAGGACTCTAGAAATGCTATTGCACTACTTGTCAGGAGCCTATGTCCATCCAGTCATTCATAAAGCAATAGTATTTACTGAGCACCTTCTGCATGAAATCAGAGGACACCAAGACACTGCCCTTACCTCTCCCAAAGCTTGCAGTTTAGGGGGGACAGAACAAATGTACCCAGTTACTTAAGTGCTAACTTACCTTGCAGTCATATAACACACTGGGAGTCAAGGCAAAGGGCCATACTACACAGTAGCATCAAAGGAGCCCTCTACAGTGGGAGAGTGGAGTCAGGTCTGGCCCTGAGCGCTGAAAGGACTGGGTCGAGAGAGGCAGAGATGTCTTCTAGGCAGAAGGAACAGTCACCTAACCTTCAGAGCAGAGTCAGTCGTGCTGAGCAGGCAGACAGCTCCCCGAGGGCAGGTGACCACTGCCCCCAACCCCATTTGCCTCCCTCCAGCCAGTTCGCAGGATCAGCCTCATGGATGAAAAGGTGTCAAAGACAAACAGAGCCCTGGCTGAGATCAAGAAGCGGTTTCAGAAGACTGTGACTCAGTTTATGAACTCTGTGTTGCTGGCAGCAGGTAAGGGCAGAGAGGTGCACGGGCCTACTGGAAAGCCTCTCAAATCTTGGGTCACCTGTCTCAAAGTTGAGTCTTTTTCACCTCTTGAGCTTCTGCCTTGTAAGAGGCAGAGCCACCCAGTATTTTCTAAGTATTGCCCGAGGACACAGTTAGGACTAGTGAATGGAGATAACTTTAATGACTAAGTTCTCCCACTCTGTGTTTTTAGTGTCTGTGCAATTACGTTATTTTCCTACCTCTCACAGACTGTGCATCCCTCTGTGTCCTCTCTGCTATGTCCCCTATGTCCTCTGTCATCCTTTATAACTGGCGCTTGTTCCTCTCTCCTCTGTGGATGATCTCAGAAGAGAAAAATCTAGTCACTTTACAAGACCGCCACTGCTAGCCACAGAGCAGTCCCAGGCCCTGTGTGAGAGGCTTCAGGAGCCTTCCATGTCTGTACTCTCTTCTCTGCTGGTAGCCCTTGGGAACAAGGTGCTACCGTCTCCTAGTTTGGACTGCAGGCATGTTCTCCACAGCTTCTACAAGGAGTCTCTCTTTTGCAGCAGAGACTTGGTTCAATTGTGCCTTTCCCTTGTGAGCCTTCCTTGACTTCCCTCACAAAGTGGGGCTCCCCACCTCTTCCTGATGGTTCCCATGGCTGCTCTGAAAGTCCTCTACACTGCTCTAGTTATAAATCTTGTTACCCAATCTTGTGACTATCCTCTTGTCCTCTGTCACAAGTTCTCAGTGGCAGAGGGCCTGTCTTGGGTTGTCTTATTCCCAGCATCCATTTAATAAAGGCTTGCTAGGTGAATGAAAGAACAGTAGGTCTCTGGCCTCAGAAATGTCTACTGGACTAAGTAGAGAAGGCAAGATGAAAACAAAACAAAACCCATAACACAACAAAGAAGAGGATGAAATCAGACCTGAGAGACTGTATTCTCAGGGAAGGGAACACAGGATGTAGCTAACCTCACTGTGGAGTATTGTGGACATGATAAGGCTCACAGCGCATCTGAAGAAAGTAAGGTTGAGGGTGGGTCATGCAGAACAAGTAGAAATGAGAGGTGTTCATTCACGCCCACTGCTGAGTGGGGCAGTGTGTTAGCTGCAGAGCAAGGCAGGCTGGACAGGGGCCAGTGAAGGTTAGCAAGTGTGAGCTAAAACAGACTCCAAGGGTCCAGTTGGTAGGGGCCAGGAAGCAGAGTCAGAGGTGACCTGGTAGTTTGAGAAAATAACAACAGCATTCCTGTTGACAGGTCTGTTCACCTTAGAATATCCCAACCCAAAAGAAACAGAAACTAGTCGGGTCAAGTTGAAACCCGGGTCTAATCAGGATCGGATCCGTAAGACAAGTTTATACCAAGGAGAAAACCATATGCGAATCCAGTCAGCCCGACAGGACTCCATAATTAACGAGACACTGAAGGAGGATTCTATACTCACATCCTTGGCCCATGTTCAAAAGAAGAACGGCAAAGTCCAGGTCAAAGTCTTACCAAGGTTGGCTTAGTTCTTCATTTCTTCTATAGAGCCAGGGGACGTGATGGGTAGTACGGATGCAGGGGAGCTACACAAGCCCCTCTCTGTAGCTCCTACTCGAGGGGTGGAGAAAAATAGGAGATGAATAGGTGTCTAACTGATATCTTTTATCATTGAACATTTATTGTGTATGGGTGTACACACATATGGGTGTACATACGGCGTGGGATGAATGTGGAGACCAAAGGTCACATCAGGGCAATGGCTTTTCTCCTCAGTGTGGGTCCCAGAGCTTGAACTTGAGTTCTCAGGCTTGGTCACAAGCACCTTTACTTGATAAACCATCTCAGTGGCCCCCAAATGATGCCATTTCAGATGGCAATGGGGATAATAAGAAAAGGTTTCAGAACACTGTGTCATAATAGGGACTGCTCACGGGCCAGACCTACCCTGGCTACCTAATTTTTATAGATTTTTTAAGTACTTTGGGGAAAACCAAAAGAGGGCTGTTTTATAACATATGAAACGAGAGGGAACTCAGTGGTATTCTTTGATGATATCCTATTGGAGCACAACCACATCCGTCATTTTGGACCATCCATAGCTGCTTCCCCATAGCATGGAAATGCTGAGTCTGTGATGGCGCCCATCAGGCCTCTGAAGGCTGGGATACTTACTTTCTAGTCCACGACAGGAAAGACTAACCCATTTCTGGAACAGAGTGACTGGGAGTAAGCTGGCAAGGTTGTCTTCAATCAGGGTGTCAGGAAAACTGCTGTAAAGTGATACTTGCAGGGAGGGTGAAGGTTGGGAGAAGCGAGACAGGGGCAGCTCCCAGGAGTGACAGGACGGAGCGCAGGGGGTGCGTGCTGGGGAGATCAGTGTGACCGTCTGCTACAAAGGGGCTGGCAAGATGGCTCCACAGAGTAGAAGGAGAGAGCTGACTCCTAAACGTTGTACTTCACACCTTCACACATGTGCCGCGGCAGAAATACACATACAAGATCAATGTTCTGTTGAGAAGTTTGGAAGTTTGGTTTCTTTTAAAACACAGAAATATAAAAAAAAATGAGACTATGTTTTTGTTTTAATCCCTGGTGTGGGATACGGGGCTGCTTCAGACTGTCTACAACAGCTGACTATGATTTGCCTTGTGCTTGCTGGCAGGGATGTGATTTTGCCCGCTGCAGATAGTTTCTGTGACTGTGTAATGTTTGGAATTCTGTGGGCTTTTCAGAGGGTTTATAAATGATAGGTGGGCCGGGCATGGTGGTGCATGCCTTTAATCCCAGCATTTGGGAGGCAGAGGTAGGCGGATTTCTGAGTTCGAGGCCAGCCTGGTCTACAGAGTGAGTTCCAGGACAGCCAGGGCTACACAGAGAAACCCTATCTCCAAAAAAAAAAACCAAACCAACCAACCAACCAACCAAACAAACAAACATTGTGACCAACACAGATTAGCTGTTATTTTAACTTTGTTTAAATGGTTGTATATGGTTTGTTTTCTTGGAGTGTGGCTTTTTTTCACTCAGTATTATGATTTGAGATTTACTTGTTCTTTCTCATCGCTGTATAAAAATTTATTATATGATCATGCCATGAATTCTGATGTTATAGATGTTTGGCTCCACATACTTTTTGTGCTGCCAATTGTGCCCCTGTTGGCATTTATCTTTTATATGATTGGCAAATGTTAAGTTTGTAAAGCTGTGGAATGTGTGTGCATGCGTGCGTGCGTGCCTGTGTGTGTGTGTGTGTGTGTGTGTGTGTGTGTGTGCATATGCTCAGCTTCCTGTACAGACTTTAGGTTTTCTGCAGAAGTTCTAGCAAGTTCTACTCCCCACATCAGTGTTTGAGAGCTCCAGTTGCTCCATGTTCATACCAGTGTTATGCTGCTCTGCTTTCTCTAAAAGAATGTATAGAATAATGATATGTGTGTATGTATGTATGTATGTATGTATGTATGCATGCATATCTACGTGTGTATTGTGGCATATGCACATTTGTTGGGGGGTATTGAATGTCCATCATTCATGCTCCATCATTCTTTGCCTTATTTCCTTGGCACAGGGTTTCTCACTGAACTTAGAGTTCATCTGGCATCCAGCAAGCTCCAGCCATCCTGTCTCCACTCACTCACAGCTGTGGTTATCAGAGTTTGTGGCCATGCCTTGGTTTTTATTTATGTGCTGTGGATTTGAACTCAGGTCTTCCTGCTTGTGCAGCAAACACCCTTAGCCACCAAATCATCTCCCCAACCCCTAGATTATGTTTCATGCTGCTTCTATTTCGAAATAATTTTGTATAAGGTATGAGTTGAAATTTGTTTTGCACATGGCTATATAGTTGTTTCCTCAACATTAAAAACAGAGAACCTTTTCTTCTTTGCACCTCTTCCGCAGAAGTCTCCTTTGTAGGTAGCTTTTAAAAATAAATATAGTGCTTTTATAAATATAGAGCTTGCTAGAGTACTTGCTTTTTCTTGAATGAGTATTTAGTAATTCAGTTCTCTAAGGGAATTGGTCATCCAAGTCATTGGATTTATACGACATGGAGTTGTTCCTAGTCCCGTCCCCCACCCCCACCCCAAGGACCTTCTGTTGAAAACTTCTAATGCTTATTTCGTGTGTGTGAATACTCACTTGTACCACCGCATACAAGGAGGAGTCAGAGAACAGGTAGATTCTTGCTGAAGTAGGCTCTATCTCCAGGATCAAACAGGTTGCCAAGCTGTGGTAGGTGCCTTTGCTGGCTGAGCCCCGTGTGCCCGGCCTTCTTGATGTCTGTAGTATCCCTAGTGGTGTCTCCTCGGCTCTGCCACTTTTCCTTTATGTATTTAGGACTCGCTGAACAGTGCATGCTGATATAATCAGTGTGGTTCTAGGTGGAATAACTTCTCTCCATTATTAAGTTCTCCTTTAATTCAATTTTTGTTTCATTTTATTACTTGTGCATGAGTGCAAGTATTTGTGGAGGACAGAAGAGACCTGTCAGATCCCCTGGGGCCACTCAGTGTAACTGCTGGGAACCAAGCTCTTAATTACCGAGCAGTCTCTCCAGTCCCTTTCTATAATGATCTTTTTACTTACTTTTTCCCTGGTATTAGTGTAGATACTCCTGATTTCTTCTAATTATTAGTTGTATGATATGTTTTCTTCCAATCTATTACTTTCAACTTAGTTGTATATTTGAGTCCAAAATACATCACTTATGGAGAACATGTATTAAAACAGAGAATGTGGTGTTATTTATATTTTTTGTATATTATTTGCTTATTTAATGTCAATCTTATCTCTAAAAAAATGATAAATTTCTCTTCTTTTGCTCTCAAGTTTCTCTCTCTTTGTGTGTGTGTGTGTGTGTGTGTGTTGTTATTGTTTGAGACAGGGTCTAAGAATAGCCTAGGCTGGGCTCTTGAGTACTGGGTTTTCAGCACCACTGCACATATGTTCCTATCTGTTGACAATTCAATTGTAAAAACGGCAAAGAGTGCTTTGTACCAGGCTTACTATCTTCACACTTCCTTAATCCTCCCTTTTCTGCTGAGAGTCACTGCAGAGTTTTTCTTTTCATCTCTGTGCATTCAGTTCTCGTTTTGTTTTGTTTTACTTTTTTTAATTTCTGTCTCTCTGATAGCCTCTGTTTGATGAGACACTGTTCTTCCGGATTCCTTTAGTTCTTGTTCCATAATTTGCTTTCAATATATCTAAAAATTAATTTAAGTCCCTCTTCTAGGAGATCCAATATCTAAGTTTCCTAAGGAGCAGTTTCTATTTATAATTTCTTTGAATACCCCTCATAGCCTTTTCTTGAAAACTGATTATTTTAAATATAGTAGTTGTAGAAGACCATCTCTCTTTCCCTAGGGTTCTTTGTGCCAGATTTGTTTAGTAGCTTTTATAAACTCTTTTTGCAAGGGCTCTGTTTTTACTGCACAGTCCTTAAAGTCTCCACTCAGTCACCCTAGCGGCCAGCTGATGGCCTGACACAGAGCCCCTGGACACTAAAGCTGCTGCGGACGGCTCTGTGTGGGGCATTACTCTGAGTCTTCGCCCAGGCCTTCCACAGCTGTGCATCAGTGTTCACACTCTATTTGCATAGCTTCAGAGGTGAAAGATGAGGGTGTTCTTGGGATTTTCTCCAGCCTGACATGTAGATCCTTCAGTGTCCTTGGGAGACTTTAAAGCCTCCATTTTGTCATCTACCTGGCTCTTCCCACATCTTTTTTTCCATTTGCTGGGATTTTTTTTTAAGGTCTGTACTTGTGTACTTTCCTTGCACACACAGTCTCATCTGACTTTTTTTTTTTTTTTTTTTTTTTTTTTTTTTTGCCTTCACTGCAATAAGGACTGACCAAAATAAAATTGGAAGAAAAAAGGATTTATTTGGCGTACAGGTAACAGACGAGACAAGAACGGAAGCAGAGACCATGGAGGGAACACTGCTCACTGCCTTGTTTTTCCTGGCTTGCTCAGCTGCCTCTCATATACAGCCCAAGTCTCCTTGCCCAGAGATGGCATCAGCCACCATGGGCTTGGCCCTCCCACATCAACCAGCAATAAAGGAACAGACACAGACGTGCTCAGGCCACTCTGAGGGAGGCGGTTTCTCATCTGAGGCTTTCTCTACCCCGATATCAGGTTGACAGATGAAACTGACTATGACAAGTGCTTCCAACAAATACTTGCTGGGGCTGCTCACAGCAGACCCTGAGCTCAGCCTTAGACAGGTCAGCTACACCACCATCATTCCTTGAACCTGATCCACATCCCCACTTCATAACAGGACATGAACTAAGAAGAGTGGTAGAGAAGACAGCTCAGACACCAGCTTCCTTGAACCAAAGCTTGGCAATTCTCATTCATGAACTTTCCTAAGGTTATAGTCAGCTTGTCTGCCTGTCTGTTTGCCTCCGTCTTTCCATAACTTTGTTGCCAACTTTTGTGGAAGAACAATTTTGGTATTCCTTTCCTGGTGTTCTTGGTGACTTCCCTGTTTCCAAAGTTTTGAGAACATGTTCTGAGTCCTTGTTGGTAAATTGATTTGGTCCCAGTTTATCATATGTTAAAGTGTGTGTGTGTGTGTGTGTGTGTGTGTGTGTGTGTGGTGTTATGTGCGTATCTATAAGTGTGCATGTGGAGGTCAGGAATTGACCTCAGTGTCTTCCTCTGTTGTTGTCCACCTAACTTTCTGAGGAAAGGTCTCTCAGTAACCTTGATGCTTGCAGTTTAGCTACACTAGCTGGCCAGCAAGCCCTGGGGATCTGTCTGTCTCTGCCTAACTCCAGCACTGGAGTTAGATGTGTGGTCCACCATGCCCAGTGTTTTATATGGGTGTCAGGAGCCCAAACTCGGGTCCTCTTCTTGAACAATGAGAACTTCACTCACTGAGTCACCTGTCCAGCCCCAAATGTTGGCTTTCCTAATCCACTCCCAGGTCTTCACATAGTAGCTACTTGCTCACCACAGCTGGGGTAGGAGCTCCTGTCTAGGAGAATAATAAGAGAAGAGTTTGTTCTATTTGCCTCTATTCTAAATTGTAAGAAATTGTAGAGTCTATTTCTCCTACATTAAAAGCCTTGATCACTTTGAATTTACTCTGGTATAAACCATGATGAATAGAATTAACATTCCTCCTGGGTGTTTAGATTCTTAAAAAAGAGATACTCTACTTTATTTTTATTATATATTTGGTGCTGTGGATCAAATCCAGGACCCGCACATAAACTAAATGCATCCTACTTCGCTGTGTTCTTCCCCTCTCCCCTAAGCAGATGTTCTTACCAACTTTGGTCTGCAAGTATTTACCATCATTAAATTTCCTCTGAAGAATTATGAATTGTAAAGCCAGGTGTGGCAGTGTATGCCCACAATCCCAGCACCAGGAAGGCTGAGGCAGGAGGATTACCATGAGCTCAAAGCCAGTGTGGGATACTTACCAAGACCATGTGTCAAAAATAAATGAGTGGCTGGAGAGATGGCTCTGCAGTTACGAGTGCCTGTTGCTCTTGTAGAGGATCAGTTTCGGTCCCCAGCACTCGAGTGGTGGCTCACACCATCTGTAACTTCCAGGGAATCAGATGGCCTCTTCAGTTCACTGTGCACACACATACATGCAGGCAAAACACTCACATTTAAAATAAAATGAATGTATTTAAAATAAACCAACTGACTAATGAGTGGTGACTCACAGGCCTTGCTCTTGTCTTGGGATGACTTGGCCTTGCTAATCTGAGGCCTTGCTACTTCAAACGCTTTGCTGAACTTGGGCAGACCATTCCCCTTATGGGAAGATGCTTTCTGTATTTGACCTGTACGTGGTGATAACTGTTCTGTCTTGCCTATGCTGTGGGATACAAAATTAGCCAAGGTAATGCCTATTCCAAGGGCTATAGACCCTGTAAAATACTGTGTAAAACGGCAATCATGAGAGGGAAACTCAGAGCAGTACTTTATGTCTAACGGTGCCTACATTGTGTCAGCACATCGCAGGAGGCTGATAAATGCTGGAGTGTTCTCGAATCTCTATGGCGTTTTTTTTTGTTGGGCCAAGTGCTCTATTGTAGTCCACCAATCAAAGCACTGCAAGTAGCTGATCTCTTGGAACTTGTAGTAAGATAGAAAAGTTTAATAATAAAAATAAGAGGACACTGCTGCTGGTGGCAGTGCATGCCTTTAATACCAGCACTTAGGAGGCAGAGGCAAGTGGATCTCTGAATCTGAGTCCAGCCTGTTCTACAGAGAATAGCCAGGTCTATACAGAGAGATGATGATGATGATGATGATGATGATGATGATGATGATGATGCTGATGATGCTGATGCTGGTGGTGGTGGTGGTGATATGATATATGATGACTATGAATAGATAAAATAAGAGCGGAAATGGTATGTTAAACAGCAAGAAGTACTTGAGAGAAAGATAAAGCAGGCAAGAAAGCATGTTGAGGTGGAAACATTCAATGGGGTGCTTAGAAAGTCACTAGGAAGGTCGCATTTCAATAGATTTAAAGGTGGCAAGAGAGTAGGCTTGTAGGGCAAAACCAAAGGCCTAAGCAGAAGCCAGTGTGGCCCTAGCATGGCGAGTAGAGTGAGAGTACTGAGAGGGGTGTGGAGGCTTAGGGGGAGTGAGAAGCAGGACTGGAACTTGTGCACCCTGCCACTGCCTTAACTGGAAGAAAGCCCAGGGAGGCTTCCAAAGACCGAGTCAGATTCTGACAGAATCCCTCAGTGGCTCTGAGAGATGAGGGAAGGAAGGCCAAACCCTTAGGCACCACTTAAGATGTGATCAGAGGCTGGACTATACTGGTGGCAGTGGAGGACAGTCAGATTCTGGGTCTGTCTTAAGCTGGGGAAGAGGCTTGTGGGGGGATTGCTGAAATGTGGGGTGTGGAGTCACAGTCAGGAATGGCTCTGAGATGCAAGCTGAGTAACTTCTTTTGCACTGAGGCCTGGAGTAGCTAGGGGTCCCTCACACTGTTAGAGGGACTAGCCCAGGACCTGCCCATAGCCCAGGCACTGCAGTGGGCTTCTTTCTGTATAGAAGCAAGAGCTGTCTGGGGAGGGGTTGAGGCCTGCCCACAGGCTCCTACCACTGTGTTCCTCCTTATAGAGGGAAGCGCAGAGAGGTGCGCAGCCCCACCAGATGGGCAGCCTCACCCTCTGACTGCCCACTGGTGCTGCGGAGGCTCATTCTCAAGGAAGACATCCGGGCTGGCTGCAAATGTATTGTGAAGGCACCCCTGGTGTCCGACTTGGAGCTGGAGCGTTTCCTGTCTGCACCCCGGGACCCCAACCAAGTGCTGGTATTTGGAATAATGTCTAGCCAGGATCCCACGCTCACCGCACAGCTGCAGTGGCTGATGGATACACTGTATAGCCATCTGCAGCAGGGCCGGTCTTCACCCTGCATCCAGGTTGGTCCAGGGCCATGTGAGGTGGCCTATCAGGCTAAGGCCAGCGGGGGGCAGAACCCAAAATGACCCCACTGTAGGAGGATGGGTTTGATGTCTGTCAGTTCCTTTTCTTTCCAGGGCCTTGGCACACATTGCTCTTTCTGTCTGGAGCATTTTGTCCCACCGTCTCTCTCCTGCTCATTCTCCTCTTTCAGGATCAATGTCACCACACTAGGGCAGGTGCTGCTTCTGCCCCTTGAGACAAGGTCAAGGCCCTTTTCTATCAGAGCATTTAGCAGTTTATGTCTACAGCTGGTTTGAATGGTCAAAGACAATGCCCACCCCCCACGCTCTCACATTTCAGCAAATGTCTGTGGGCGGTTCCCATGTTCCCCAGTGTGTTGGGCTTGTGTCAGGTTCTGAATACCTGCCACTGGTTCAGCACGAGTCAGTCCCAGTATGACTGTAGCGACAATGGTCCCTGGAGAGGGCCGTGACAGGACAGCTCTGGAATGTGTGACTTCTGCCTCCTGGGGTCAGAATGAGCCCCTAGGATGCTCAGGACTTTGCCAGGCAGCTGAGTGTCCCTGGCAGTGTGGCTCGTGCAGGGATGAGGACAGCTTGAGGTCCCAGTTTTAAGTCTAAGGGGTGCTAAAGCATAAGGGTTAGGGCACAGGAAACCTCTTTCCCTCTTAAGTCCATCCTCATCACGCTGAGTGTGCCTTCATTCAAAACGGTGTTAGCAATGGTGGAAGGCTGAGTCCCCAGACTCGTGTGGACATATGGGCGAGGGAAATTTTCCAAGCTGCCTCGCCCCTTGAGCCTGTTGCTGCAGAGTTCTGAATCTATGTGAGGACCCTGGGGTAGCGATCTGCTCTAGGAGTGCGGCCTCCCATATCTACCCTCAGGCCTGGATATTAGCTCCGGAAGCTCAGAATTTAGAGCCCTCCTGAAATCAGATGTTCCTTCCCCATTTCATTTCCAGCTTACTTCCATCTAGAGAATGTTCACTAAGAACCTGCTCTGGGCTCACGTGTTCTATAGAAATTCCTCATGGGAATGTACAGTTGACTATAGTTCATCTGGGGGCTATTAATTATTCACTAATAATTATTCCTAAGGAATAAAATGCTTGGGTGTCTTATTACAGCCACAGGCAGCGTGAATGGGGCCAAGCTCTGACCTGAAGTAGTAGGAGATGGAGAAGAGGCAGTGAGTCTTGGAGACAGGCTTGGAGGGTAGTGCTGGACCTCACAGAGAACTGCCCTCTGCCCTGGCTAATAGCTGCTCATTCATGCTCGAGTCCCACAATGACTAAAGACCACAAAGGGGTCAAGAGGGGCAGCCAGTGAGAGGTGGGGTAAAGGCTTCTCTGAGCTGGGCAACATAGCAGACCTTCCAGAGTGAGGGACATCATATTTCACAGATCCCTGGGCGAATCTAGTGGTGACTTGTAAAGAGGAGTCATTTTAGTGATGACTTCCCTGCACAGGCTCAGAGCTGATCTGGACACCTCCTCTCAGGACAGTGATGGATGTGGGAAAGTTAACATGGATCTTCTTGCATCAGGATGACCAGTTCCCACATGTCTATTTGGCAGTGCCGGCATGACCCTTACCGCCTGCTGCGGTATGACCTGGACAGCCCGCTGCAGAAGGATCCTCCCCTAATGGTGAAGAAGTTTGCGGTGATACACGGGATGGTTTTGGTGAGCAGGGGGCCTTGCTAAGGGCTAGACATTTATCACCAGCCCCCACTGTCTCAGCCAGATCAGGGAGAAGAGGACAAGACCTGCCGATCTTCTTCCATCCATATTGAGGCCCAGAGAGCAGGACTGACTGAGAGCCACCCAACAGACTTCCACCCCCCCCCCATCCCAGGAGGTGGAGGGGTTGGGTGACATTCACACAGAGAATCAAGTCTACTCAACTGATTGTTATTAAATTATACTGAGATTCTCAAACCTTATATGCTTATTGAAAACTCAGGTATACAATCTAGAAACAAATGGCGCCTTCATATCACCCAGGCTCTTAACTCCTCTATCTGGCACTTAAGTTCTGGAGCCCCGGCTAGGCCACACCCACCTAACATTATCGAGTCTGGACTTTGCTGTCTTTCTTTACATGCATACTTGAGGTCAGCACCTTTCCAACTATAGAGCACCTTTCCACATCTTGAGCAAGCAACACCAGCATTTTTACCTTGTTATCACTAACCTTGCTGCTTTTATTGGAAGGTTCTTTCCATCTCTCCCTTCTCCCTCTTTTTCTTTTCCTTTATAATAATGTTATGATGAATAACCATGCCTAGCATGACCGGTGTCCATGTTGGAGAATGATATACACAGAGAGTAGAGGGTGTGAAACCCCCATTCCATAGGATGAGCTGGACAGTGCATCTTGATATGTGGTTTTGAAGCAGAATGGGGGTAGACAGCTGTAGGCAGGTGGGTAGGAGTCTGTAGGTGGGTAAAACTGTGACCTTTCTGCAACCTAGGGGAGGTATGAAGTATACATCTGAAAGGCTCCCAGTAGGGGCTGAAAGCTGGGCAGGTTGGGCTGCCTTGTGACTCAGGAGGGCCTATGCAGGGGCCAGGCTCAATCATGTCTCCCTTGGTTGCTGATGGAGGCTAGTGTGATTTCCCATGCTATCAAAGGCCTGAATCCTAAACCATCTCTGAGGAAGCAGCCTGTGTCCAGTCCAACTAAGACTTGGAACTTGGCTGTCAGTATAGTCATGTTACTATGTCAATATACTGGGGGTGTTTCTTATTTCATTTCTTTCCTGTTTTCCAATAGATGTTTGCTGGGGGCAAGCTCCTATTTGGGGGCTGTGTGCTAAATGGCTACGGCTTCAGCAAGCAGAATCTGCTGAAACAGATCTTCCGGGCTCAACAGGATTGCAAGATGGGCTACTTCCTGCCAGACAACTACAAATTCAAGTAAGAGTGGACAAGCCATCCCAGGAGGGACAGTGGGTGGGAGAGCCGGTGGTGCCAGAGGGTGAGGTGGGGAAAAGCCAGAATGCGGAAGTGGGGTGCAGTCTCTCTACAGTCCCCTGAGCAAACAGAGGGGTTTGCAGGTGGGCAGGGGGAGAGGGACGAGCAGGCAGGAAGAGGTTTACAAGGTCGCGCTGTTTGTCTCTTTGAGCCATAACTTTGGCTAAAGGGCGGTGTGAGAAGCAAGGCACTGCTTCTTTGCCCAGTGCCCCACTCAGCTGGAGATATCAGAAACACACTTTTTGGGGCAGGAGGTCCAGCCTTCCCCCTCATGTGCAGCTTATGCACACATTCAGCTTGTTTTCTGCTGGGTTGCCAGGAGGGCCTCACAGTCACTGGCGGAGGAGGCTTAGGTAATGAGCATCCACCTAGGCGCTGCCTCCTCCTAAGCGTGTCCAGGCTGGCACTGGTGAGTGGTAGAAGGCCTTCTCTGAGGAGCCTGAGCTTTATGCTAAGGTCTGCGTCCAGCGAGCACTAGCAGGTTCCGGATCCCACTGTGATCTGTGGTGCAGGTTCCTGGGAAACTTGCTCCGTCAGGGGTCCCAAGACACAGTTGGAGCCAGCTTTGCTCTGTACTCTCTGGTGGCTGTCAAGTAGTCATGTGGGCTCCCAAACCTTTGTCTCTTTGCCTTTAAAATGAGGAGAACACTCAGTCTTGCAAATTCTTAAGGATTCCACAAAAAGGGTTTGTTAATGAGATCTGTTAAGTGGTAAACAATGATCAAACTTAGGATAACTGTTATCTGTAACATTTGTATGCAGACCTGCGCCACCTGTTGAACACCCCCACAGCACCAAGTTAAGTCCATTCCCACACAGACCTAAAGGTGTCTATCTTGTTTGTTTCTTTGTTTTTTGGTTGGTTGGTTGGTTGGTTTTTCAAGACATGGCTCCTCTCTGTTAGACTTGGCTGTCCTGAAACTTGTTCTGTAGGCTAGGCTGGCCCCAAACTCAGAGATATGCTGGCCTCTACTTTCCAAGTGCTAGGATTAAAGGTGTGTGCCACCATGCCTAGATGCAGTTTTCTAGCGTGACGCCAGCTCCCCCTGGGGAGCTGATTTGGGTTTTGTCAGTATGCTTCACCCTGAGGTTGCGAATCCATTCATGGGAAGTCTGTGGAGGTCCCACCACATGACCTCATGGTTTTGGAGTGCTCAGTGGGAAACACATGTAGAATGTGGTCAGTTAATGAGAAGCCTGAGTGAGTCTGTGTCCACCTGCACACAATACGGATGACATTTACCCTCAGCCTTCTAGGGCTGGGGACAGCAAAGGGAGGTCATGTGTGGCTTGTAAGCACCAGTATATGTGAGCAGAGAGGTGTTACCCTGCCACGCTCATACTCTACCAAGGAGGTAGCTACAAGAGGGACTAGGATAGAGCAGTGTAAGATATTCAGGGAGGCTGATTGGTACCCTAGAAACACAAAGGGGCTTAACCTGCAGTAGGCTCCAAAGGTGCCTGTGTGTATAGGAGGCCCCAGTGTAGTAGAGAAATGACTAATGGGAACGTCCTTGCCTCCCTCTACCTGGTCCTTATCCCACCCTCCTCCAAGGATGGAGTGGGCAGCCACTGAGGACAGCCACCAGGAGGTGCCTTTGTTGCCAATTTGGGATTAACAGATTTAAACTGGATGAAACATCCTTAAACTGGTTGACACACTGGTTTTGACCATTTAAATAGATCCAGTTTGAGTTCTTGGTAGCAGAAAGATGCTAGCCAAGAGCTCTTTCAGCTCTGAGAAGTGTTACAGCTTAAACATTCTTAGAGGGCTTCAGGACATCAACCCAGAGCAGGCCCTTGCAGAACAAATCTGCTAGTTCAACAGCAGGAACACCCAGAGCAGCAGGGCTTGAAAGCCGGAAGCAGCTCAAGAAGGAATTCTCACCTGCTGCCGAAGTAGCAGCTCAAACGGACTCTGTGCATAGGGACAGTTCTGTCCCCTGCCTGTCTTGAAGCCAGCCATCACTGAGAGTGAGTGGCCTTCCTTCAGTGAGGATGGACAACTGGCTGCAGCCCAACCCGAAGTCTCCCTTTTTTTTTGATTCCTCCCTCTGGCAACAGTTCTGTCTCTGCAATCCCCAGAACATCTGATTGTACTGGGTACCCGCTGGACCCTGATTGGCTGAATGTGGGTATGCAAATAAAGTGAAAAATAGGATCAGTCAGGGAAGAGATGTTAAACCTGATTGGGGAGGGAGAAGAACACTTAGCCCCCTGCCCCCAAGTTGGTAGCAGTTCCCCATCAGGTTGAGAAGACTTTCTACAGAGGCAGGGACACTTGAAAGACAGGGGTTTGTTTGTTTGTTTGTTTGCTTTTGTCTGTTCCTGCTGCTATGGAAGCTCAGTAGGGAGATCTTGGTCAGGCTGCTGCTGTTGCTTTTGCTTTACCTTTTGTGGCAGCAGAGTACAGTCGTGTAACACTTGCAAGTGTGTCTGTGGTGTCTTGGGGTCCTTTGCTGCCTATAGAACATGACATGGTCATCAGGGAGAGGAGTGTGGAACTGTGGGCTCCAAGTTCTCTGTTCTCTATTGCTAGAGTCTTGTTGGGTGTCTGTGTATAGAAAAGCAACCCAGGACCCTGAGCTAGGAGATCCTGGCACACAGCATGTACACCTTATGGACGGAGAAACTGAGGGCCAGCAAGGAAAGGGATGTGCCATAAATAGCAAATAAATCCAGGCTACACTACAACCACGATCTTTATCTTCTCTGTACCTCGGTCCTGGCCTGAAGGGATGGGACATAACCATCTCAGGGTTGTTTTTACAGGAGACAATCAAAATCTACCAGAAACAGCCATACTCTGCAGTAACAAAAACAACTTGAAAACCGTCTTGGCCCCATAAACTTAATGCTGTACGAACTGTAATGTGTTCAGTGGACCACAGAGAACACAGCAAACAGTTATGAAGTGTGTGAAAGACAAAGTCCTTTGTAAATTGCCCATATCCCTGATAAGTCACAGTGGGTATTGGGAGCTACTGAGTGTCCTGTGAACTAGAGAGGGTCTCAGAAACTGCTGGGCCTGCTCTCAGACCCGCTCCTCCCAAACAGCAGAGCACTTGGCAAGCTGCCATGAGCCATGCCCAGTGCCCAACAGCACTTGGTAAACTACAGGCAATCTATGAGGGACAGAGCATCTTATAAACTATCAAGCTCCCCATGTCTTACAGACTGGAGTGAGGCCTCATAAAGATACTACAGAATGCTAATTCCTGTGTGAGAACCTCAAAGGATTTGTGAACAGCCATGATCTTTATGAACATCAAGTGAAAGCTTGCTTGTGCTTGTGGGTGCTTTCAGTTATGAGGGGGTTCTTCACCCCTGGGTCACTGTACTGCACCCCTCTCTTCTGCCCACCTTAGAAGAGGTGGGGCCAGCTGAGTCACAACAGGAGGTGGCCAGGGACTAGTGAAGAGAGGGGGCTGTAGCAAGCTGCCATGTTCCACAGGTTCATGTGCTGAAATCCTTAGCTCCACGGTGATGGAGTTAGGAAAGTGGACTCTGGGAAGTGTCTAGGCCACAAGAGCAGAGACACCACAAGTAAATACCTACAAGCTAGTGTCCCCATTCTGCCGTGTGACAAGAGTGAGAGGTTGCCATCCATGAGGATGTCATCCATGAGTGTCAGCAGGCACTCAGTCTTTTGGCTCCTTGATGATGGACTGCCAGTTTTGAGAACTGAGTGCAGTTCATGTCAATGATCTGTTTGCCCTGCAGGCATGACGCTTTTAAAGCATCCAGAATAGCCAAACCGTGTGGCTTAAGCAGCAGAGGTGTGCCATCTCAGTTCTTGGGACTGGAGACTGAACCCAGGTATAGGTGGGCCATAGTCCCTCTCAAGTCACATTCTCGCCTCTCTTTGGCTTTGGTGACAGTACTACCCTGATGTGACACTAGTCATGCAGGATTAGGGGCCCACCTTATTCAGAAAGACTATATCTCAACTATTGTGTCTCTACTGATGCCACATTCTAGGGCCCTGGGGTTGGGGTTTCTGCATATAAATTTAGGGGATACATTTGGCCAACAGTACTGCATGATGGCCTCTACTCAGCTCTCCTTTGCTGCTTTGCAAAGCCATCTGTAACCTGTGGGCATTGCACATGCTCAGTGTAGTATGGACCCAGGAGCTGGTAGCATTGGGGGGAGGGGGCGCTATGCAGTCCTTCACAGAAGCTAAACTGACCTCCAATGGTCCTCAGGTTCCAAGAACAAACACTTTCTCCCTCGTAACAACTGGGAAGAAGAGTGTTCTGTTAGTCCCTCTGGTGTCTGGAACAGGGTGGGATAGCACTCAGTGAACTCTGGACTCTCACCTCTGACCCCCTAAGCTATGTCATCTTGTCACCCTCCCCTGCAGCATGTCAACCTATGTCACAAACCTGGATGATACTGAGTCAACTAAAAAACCCCCATCTGATGATTATGAAGGAAGTGTCTCTTCAGTGGCGCTTGTGGACAAAATAGAAAAAGAACCACCTCCCTCCCCTGAGAAGTATGTTTTCCCCATGACTCTAGTTGGCAGATTAGGGATGGCTCATTTCAGGATTCCCCAGCTTGGACACAGGCCATGAAGGCCTTCCATAGCATGCCTTATGCCTTGGTAATCTGTGTCCCTATGGGTGTAGGCTAGCCCAGCCCTTGATTGACAGCCTTGTTTTGCACAGTGTCCCACTGGGTGTCAGGGTTGTACACTTTGTAGCAAGGCCCCAAATCCAGATTCATCTGTCAGAAGGATGGAGGATGCTCTCAACTCCAGCAAGTTTCTTGGTCATGGTGACAGGGGACCAAATACCAATTCTGCAGTGTCCCCCTTTCCAGAAAGATAGAAAAGTGCTAGGATCAGACTACGGGCCCAAGAGAGATCTGACCCCTGCCACTCTCCCTCTAGGGTCACGCCCTCATCAGCTAAGCCAGGCTTTCTGCCCGCTCCCTTGGTGTTTAGTGCCTGCATCTCCCCATTATGTATTTAGGGTCAAACCGCCTGAAATAGAACTGCAGCCTTTCACCAAAATGAGGAGGAGCAGTAAGAAGACCGCTGGCTTTAAGAAGTTAAACTCTAAGAAGTGACATTGGGTAACCAGCGATGCCTTCCCCACACCCAGCCCCACCTCCTGGTCTCCCACCCCCCCCCCTTTAATAAATGCATGTGCCTCCAGAGTCTGGATGAGGCGGTGGGGTGGGGGGCAGGCCCCGCTCTGACTCCAGGAAGGCCAGAAGTCCCCATGGCTAGTTTCAGGCTGGGTTCTTAAAAACTTGCTACCCCCCAACTCAGAGCTTTCTCTGTGGCCAGGAGGAAACATGAGAAGACCATTCTGGGGAACAAATGTCTCACAGCCAAGGGACTGCCACTCAACCATTCAGCAACCCTAGGGAGCCTCAGCAGGGGCTGGACTGTGTCTCCCACCCTCTGTTGAGTGGGAAAGACTTGTGATAGAAAGTAGAGGAGAGAGGAGGACACAGAAGGGGGAGAAGAGACTGAAGCAATGGTGGAAAGAGATGAGAAAGCAGGCAGGAGAGAGAAGGATGGAAGGGCAGATAGGGATGCCAAAGGATGAAGGAGAACAAGAGGAAGAGGAGGAGTGGGCTGAAGGCCAGAGTCCAGCAGACACCTTGCAGGCTCTCATTCCCATTTAGCCCAGCAATGGAACGTGTGGGTAGACTGGGTTCTCATTTCCCTGAGTTCATGGTCCTGGAGCATCTTTTATCAGCATCCAGAGGCCCCAGGCAGCTCTCCTCGTGGGTGCTGACTGCCTTGTCCCTTAACTCTGAGAGAGCTGGAGATCTCATGACTGTACCATTGGTAGGAACCATATCCCCATAGCAAAGCTTGTGGAAGGTCTGCCTCGGCCTTTGTGCCTAGTAGAGTGCCAGGTCCCAAACTCCAGGCAGCATTTGGCGATGTATTTTACAGATAAGAGCAAGAAGGCAAAGGGCTAAAGTTCTGTTCTGTCCTTGTAGACAGATACCCCTAAACCTGGTGAAGGTTAGAACCAAGGCTTCTGCTCAGACTACAGTCTGAAATAAAGCCTCAGACCTGCACCTCTCTGGCCTTTAGGCCTTGTGCTCAACTGTGCCCACAGAGATACGCTAAGTAGTTAGTGCTCTGTGCACAGGAGAAGAGGCAAGGCAGGTCCTGGAGCTATGCAGGATGCTTATTGCCCTGGAGCAGGGTGGAGTGGAGGTAGGGGGTGGGGGTGGGGGTTGGGGAGTGTGCCTGTGAATAGGAGCACCTCCCATTGGCAAAGCAGGCAGTGAGTGTCCAGAGCAACATCCTCAGGTTGCTCCTGGAGGAGAAGGAGGAGGAGGAGGAGGAGGAGGAGGAGGAGGAGGAGGAGGAGGAGGAGGAGGAGGAGGAGAAGGAGGAGGAGAAGGAGGAGGAGGAGGAGGAGAAGGAGGAGGAGGAGGAGGAGGAGGAGGAGGAGGAGGAGGAGGAGGAGGAGGAGGAGGAAAGGGTAGAGAAGAGGAAAGCTTACTTTATGGAAATGCCAGAAGAATTGTGTAGGCTTCCCTCCACAGTGGCTCTTAGAAAGACAGGAAGGTGCTGGATTGCCTGAGCTGTGATTAGTGTAGGGCTTCTTAAACTTTTCCCATTTGGGACCAAGAAATTATTATTTTTTTTACATAACCCTGGGCATATAGGTATGCAAATCTAACATTTACTGATAATAATAAAAATGTATTTAAAAACATGTGACTTTACATTTATTAAGGATGAAAGCAACTTTGCATCTTTGTGCAATGAGTGTGTTTATGTATTTTACATAATCTTGCCTGGATCTTCAATGCTGTAAAACTTAGAATGTCTTGTCAGATCTGCAGAATTGATAGGTATTCTCATTTTATAATCGTCAATGCTATAAGGATCACCAATGCTAAGAATATCACTTTATATAAACATAAAGTGGCAGAAGTATACTCAGAACCATTTTTTAGAAATGGTTGGACAATATTAAAATAATGTATTATGCCCAAATAAGGTTTGTCCTACACACACAAAGTTGGTCCAAGGTCACTCCCCATATAATAAAGGAAAAAAAAAAAAACCCAAGCACTAGCTTCACTTGTGAGGAAATGCAGCAGATACAATCTCAGAAAACCAAAACTAGATTAACACCTTAACTTTAAAAGGTTGATGAGAAAAACCTTCAGCAAACACTTGCTTCACACAGACTCATTAAATGCCAGTGAGGTTAGAAAGAAGACAAGACTGCCGCCAGCACTATCAGGAATAACGTGTCGTGGAGACCTGAGCCCTCCACCAAAGAAAGCAAGGGACAGGACACGAGAGGAAAGGACCAAACGGAGCCACTGCAGATGACTTCTCTACCTAGAAAACCCAACAATCAATGGGTTCAACATCAGAGCTGTGACACCAGATAAAAGCATAAGGTCACTTTCTCACCACAAAAGGCCCAGGACCAAGATGCAGGACCTGTGAGTGCTGTGGAGACCTGAGCAGAAATGACGCCCATCGATGCTTTGATCCCAGAGTGATCTGAAGCTGAAAGGGGGAGGCTGTCCACCAGAAGGCCAGCATGTCGACCCAAGGCCGTCAGGGCGCACCACAATGCAAAAGTGCTAGTCGCTGAGGTCCCTGGTGCCTCTCACCTAAGACCCTTGAGTATCTTTTTCATAAAGTAAAGCCATCCCCTGCACACTCCCTCCCAGCCGTGCTGAGACTGGGCAAGCAGCTTTGGCTTCTAGGTCTCCATGTCTTCATCCATAAAATGTGCCGGGCTAGGATAGCAACCTCAGATATAATGCAGTGAATGCCTTTGTCTTGGGTTTGGAAGATGTATATGACAACAGATTATAATTATTAAAAACATCCCCCATTGCCATTTTCCACATTAGCAGAGCCCACCTACCTGTGGGTTGTCTCCCAGGCTCCAGCATCAGGAAGGGTTAAGGAGCTTGGCTACCAGCCAAGCAGAAATAGTATTAGCCTTGAGCAACATAGCATCCTCATATCTGTACAATCTCCCTCCTCCAGCCCAGCCTTTGGAAATGAAAGCCTAGCCTGGCTCAGGCTCCTCTGCCCGATGCTTCCTAATGACCTCAATCAGGGAGAGTGGGTACCCTCTCTCAGCTCCATCAGCTTCCCAGCTCAAAGGAGGCTCTGAGCTGCCCTAAAGCTGTCAGTTCACATGTGGGAGAGACTGAGTTGTGCCCACTGCTGGTTCAGTTTGAAGGAAAGAAAATTGGAAAAGGAAGGCTGAGGGGTTCCTGGGATGGAAAATGGTGGCTGGGGAATTACCGTGGCCATGTGCCCTGGGTCTCAGCTCATCCTGCTCTGGACCTGAGCAGGGGGTTTCCAGCTGCAGATTATGGCCCACTAATAAGTTAAAAACCCCATTTGGGGGCTGGTGAGATGGCTCAGTGGATAAGAGCACCCGACTGCTCTTCCGAAGGTCCGAAGTTCAAATCCCAGCAACCACATGGTGGCTCACAACCATCCGTAATGAGATCTGACTCCCTCTTCTGGAGGGTCTGAAGACAGCTACAGTGTACTTACATGTAATAAATAAATAAATCTTTAAAAAAAAAACCCATTTGGAGGATGTGATCCACATTTTGAAAAAGATAGCTGGAATGGGAAATGGCATGGCGCATGTAGAAAGGTGGCAGGCTCTATTTCAGCCACCCTGAGTGTAATATCTGACACATAGGCTCTGAAGCACACACCGCCCCAGCCATCTGTGTGTGTGAGCTCAGATACTCTATTTAAAATGACTATTGTTGGAGGACCTAGTTTACTGTGGATGGTACCACCACTGAGAAGGTGGTTTGGGATCATCTAGAAAAGCAAGCTGAGCAAGTCATGAGGAACAAACCATTAAGCAGCATTTCACTATAGCCAGCCTCTGCTTCAGTTCCTGCCTCTGGGTTGCTGCCCCGTCTTCCCTTGATGGTGGACAGTGATATGGAAGTGTAAGCCAAATAACCCCCTTCTCCCACAAGTTGTTTCTGGTCATGGTCTTTACCACAGATAGAAAGCAAACTAAGAGTTTGAGTGGTGCATGTGAGCATGAGTGTGCACAATTGTGCATTCAGAGAGGCCAGAGGAGGACATTGGGTGTCCTGCTCTATCACGCTGCTTCTTATTCCCTTGAAGACAAAGTCTCGCTAACCTACATCAGGCTGTGGCCATTCTCCTGTCTCCACCCCAGACAGTGGAAGAGCTTTGAACTCAGCTCCTCAAGCTTGTACAGCCAGTGCTTTTGCCCACTGAGCCATCTCCTAAGCCCAGCTCTTGGTCATTCTAATAGGCAGGTAATGGTACCTACCTCATTGTCTTTAAACTGTGTTTCTCTAAGGGGTTTCTTTCTACAAGTCATTTGACATCTGTATCTCTTCTTAAGTGCAGTGTCTCTCTGGGTGTTGGTCTGTTTTGTTAATGAGGTTGTCATCTCTCTATATATGTATATATGTTTTATTATATATCATATATAATTATAAATATACATGTATACATGTATTATATGTTATATATTATATAAATTACATATAGTACAGTATATATTTCTATATAAGACTATACACACACATATATATGTCTATCTATCTATCTATCTATCTATCTATCTATGATATCTATGATAGATAGATAGATAGATAGATAGATAGATAGATAGATAGATAGATATAAATCCTCCCTCCCCCAGAGCTGGGATGGGACCTAGGGCTTTGCTCATGTGCTAGGCAAGTACTCTTTCACTGTGTTCAGTCCTTGGACAACAGTCTTTTATTGGATATGGATTCTGTAAACATTCTCTTACAGTCTGTGACTGTCCTCTCTCTCTCTCTCTCTCTCTCTCTCTCTCTCTCTCTCTCTTTTGGTATTATGTTTTGCAGAGCAGAAAAATTTAAGTTTAATTAAGTCCAGCTTGGCAACTTTTTCTTCCATGGGTCACATCTTTGCTGTTGTAGCTAAACGACATTGTCATAATCAATGTTATTTAGATTTTTCTCTGGAGTTTTGTAGTCTGACTTTCTACCCTTTGGCCTAAGACCCATCCCAAGTTAGCCTTAGTGACAAGCTTAAGTCCTGTGCAGATTCACTGTTTGGTACATGCCTGTGCCACACTGCTTTCATATACATTGTATCACTTTTGCTCCTCTGTGAACGGCTGGTTCACAGCACTTGTGTGGCTTCAGTTATGGTGTCTCTTCTTGTTTCACTGTCTGCTTGCTTCTTCTTCACCATGACCACAGAGAATTGATGCTGACTGTGATATAGTACATGTTGAAGTCTGGGGGTGGGTGTCTTCAAGTTTTGTTGTTCTGTCATTTCTCAGAAGTAGAAATTGAAACACCAAGATGCTAAGTCATTTGCCCAGTGTCAGAGCCTTTGTCATGGCTGGTGGGAAAGCAAGCTGATGCAGCCACTCGAGAAAGCATTAAACTCAAATCTTTTGATTACACGGTTTGCATTTGAAATCTGTATTAAAACAGGAAATGAGAAGAGAGGAGAGAGAAAAGGAACAGGATGCATGATAGTTACTCTTGATTGCCAGCTTCATAGGATTTCACATGACCGTGGAAACAAACGTCTGGGCAGGTCCATGAGATGTTATTATCTATGTTAGGCTAATTGAGAAGACCCACTCCAAATAAGAGTAACACCACACCCCCATGCTGAGGACTACAGACTACGAGTAAAGGAGAAAGTGCACACCAGCCTTCATCATGATGCTCTCCTGCTATGGAAATGATGATGTGGCAAACTCTTTTCATGCTCTTGCTGAAAACAGGAGTGTCATGACTTCCTGCCATGGTAAATGGACGTTCCCTCCTTAATTTGCTTTTGTCAGGCATTTGGGGCTTTCTTTTTGTTGTTTGTTTGTATATGTCAGGTATTTGAGAAGGTAGCTTCTACAGGAGATAACAATAGAATGTCACTATATCCTCTAAAGCCACCAATGATGCTCAGTAAGGTTTTCCAAGCTGGCCACTTAGGTGGCAGCTAATACCCCTAATTCCCCCAGGCAACACGTTTCTACTCTCTGCAATGCAACATATTTGTGTGCACTGGAGTGTGTGGCTGCTACCTAACCCCAACAATGGATCAGACAGGAAACCATCCCTTGTCCTGTGAGGAGAGAGACATCAGACCCAGTCAGTATAAAGTCTGATGTGTCCAGGAGTGACAGGGGCTGTGGGGACAGTGAAGGGAGAGCCTGATTGCAGAGGTGTCTTTGAACAAAGCCTTGAAGGAAGATGAGAGACGAGCCATTCAGATGTCTTGAGAGGAAAGCCTTCTAAGCAAAGGTCCTGGCTAGGATGGGTACACACTTGCAGCAATGACCAGACAAGGATTTTCTAGGTCTTGGAGGACTAGGACAAAGGAGTAGGAGCACTGTGGCAGAAGGGGAGTCATAATGGAGCAACAACCTTGTGGGAGGAGCTTGGGGTTGTGGAAGAACTTTGGCTCTTACTCCAGGGAGGAGGAACCACAGAGGTGCTGAGGAAAGTATGGCCATGACCAGAGTGGCTTGGGCAGGGTCCCCCAGCTGCTAGCAAGAATAGTGTCAGGTGCAAGATGGAGGCAGGGAAAGGATGACTATGTCTTGGAAATCTAGCTAAGATTTCTTAACCAACCACCTGTGAGGTGGGAGGGTGAGAAGGAGACAGGAATGTCCTGGGGTTTCTGGAGAAGCTTCTAGAATCCTGAGGAACATGGGATGCCAGGAGCTAGGATTTGTGTGCATTTGTGTAAAAGGCCATAGGTCCTCTGCAGAAGGACTAACAAAAGGCTAACAGTAAAATTTTAGCAAAGTTCTTCTTCAGGGGTATCTGGCCTTCCCTTCATTCAAAGGGTTCTAGTCTGTAAGCTGGCTTAAGTCAGAAATTGCTTCACAGACCAAGATTCCCTCTTGCCATAATCCAATGTAGTCTTTCATTTGAGGGTTTTTCTGCTTATACAGATCAAACAAAAATGCAGTAGGCTTCTTATCTACTTCACACATGGCAACACCAGGACTGGTTAGCCAGATCCACAAGTCATGCCACCATAAAATCTCTTTGCCTGTGCTGACCATTATGGATCAAGCCATTGTGGACATATGTTGTCCATTGTGATAACTACGATCCCCTGCCTTTGGTGCTAACTAGCCCCTGCTACTTGGGGTCTGATTAAACCCATCACATTTAATTCATCTGAGCAGCAGCATCTTTGACCCTAAGGTCTGGCACAAGGAAAAGAGTGACAGAGTGCTCTTCAGATGTGATGGTGTCCTCTCACCATTTTGTGTCTGAAAAGCTTGGTGAAAGTCACATCACCTGGTGTTGCGGCCGCCAGCAGCTCGCAACGTGAACGGTTCGACTGAGAAGGCCGCTCGAGCTGTAAGAGAGGAATCTAGACGGGGCGGAAGAAAGAATGTAGCCAAGACAGTTACTCTGATCAAGGCTCAAATTTTATTGTTGCGACACTAGTTATGAAGGAAGGGGGAGGGGACCCGATTCCCGCCGAATAATCTCTGGTCCAGTAGAAAGGTGCACGGGTGTGGCTCCGCAGGTTCCAGCAGTGGGCGTGGCAGAACGAATGAGCAGGAAGCTCCACCCCTGAGCAAGCAGGTTTCAGGCTGGGGGAGGGGAGACTACAACCTGGGCCTTCCCATTGTGGATGACTGGGTTTTACACAGTGTAAAGCACACTCGAGTATACACTCACCCAGTGTATCTAGTATTGCAATTTTCCTAAACCTTAAAATCCCTTCATCACCCAAGTCAAGTGGAATATCCAGTTCCTTTTCCATAGGTCATCTTTTGAAAATTCTTTAACCAACTACTCATACTTTTGATACTTTTTAAAAAACAGTATGTGATATATAAACTCTGTGTGTGTGTGTGTGTGTGTGTGTGTGTGTGTGTGTGTTGGTTAAAGGTCTAGAGGCAACTACTGATGGGCCCTGAGGAACATCAGGAGTCTCCTGTCTAGCATCTCCTTCAGGGAAAGTCACTGCTGGTTTAGCAGACGGTGAAGAATTAATTTCCTCAGGCAAAGGTGGGACAGGTAATATTCAGGCATTGTGAATATGGGTGCATCTTCTGCTAAGGGTAGAGAGATTTCTTCCTCAGGTGAGCTAGACCCTTGAGAATCTGAGGGTTCAAAGTTCGAAGCCTCATCCGGGTCCTCCCGTACAACTTCTTGTGTCTTAGGGTTCCACCCTTCATCAGTATGGCCTTGTCGTTAACTGCATACACTCTCTAAGGCTGGGATGTGAATATTCATTGCAATTCATTAATTTGTCTTATCATGCAGGCTTCAGTTTGATTTTTTTGCAACTTGAGCTTTATAGCTGCTGGAAAGAAAATTCTCTTCCCAGGCACACATAGAAACCTTTAGACTGTTTCTGTGCATCTAGAGCCGGTGTGTTTTATTGCTGAGTTCATTGCTGTCCTTCACCATAGTCTGAGAGGCTAGAAGCTGGCTAATTTTATTTCGGATCTCATTCCTTACTTATCTAGAGATGCTAGGTGCAACCTGTCAGTCTTATCATTTTTCCTTGTTTATTATTATTATTTACAAATTGTCAAAATTTTTACATACAGAGTCCCCAAATCTATTGCCTCTCACACCTGGTGACTCAGGAGACTCATGTGCATTGTAGACAGTTCACACCGTGGGCTTTCAGTGATCTCCAAGCTCCCAGGAGAGCGTCAGTGACTGTAGGTATCAGCAAATGGGAAAGCCTGGTCCAGATCCTTTCAAATATCCATCCTAGGCTGGAGAGATGGCTCATCAGTTAAGAGCACTGACTGCTCTTCCAGAGGTCCTGAGTTCAATTTCCAGCAACCACATGATGACCATTGTAATGGCATCTGATGCCCTCTTCTGGTACATCTGAAGAAAGTGACAGGTACTCAATAAACAAACAAACAAACAAACAAACAAACAAACTTAAAAAAAATTCATCCTTATACTTCTGTTGCTCTGGAACCACTTCTGGTGCCAAAATCTGAATTAGTCCAAGTTCTCTAGAAAATAGAACTGATAGAAAGAACACAAACACACACGCATACACGCAAGCACACACACACACACACACACACACACACACACACACACACACACGCGCGCGCGAGATTTATTAGTGTGGCTTACAGGCCGTGGTCTAACTTTTCCAACAATGGTTGTCTTTTGGTGGAAAGTTCGAGAATGCAGTGGTTTCTCAGTCCATGGCGTTGGATGTCTTAGTCTTAACAATAGGCTGTAATCTCCATGAAGTAGGCTCCAATACCACTGAAGGAATGAACCTGCCGGTGAGAGTGAGAAGAAGCAGGTGAAGAGCAAGCGCTTCCTTCTTCCACATCCTTTACATAGGCGACCACCAGAAGCTGTGCAGACTTAGGATGCATTGTTCCCACCTCAAAGATTCAATCAAGAAAATTCCCCTCACAGGTGATCCCAACCACTTGGGTTTTAGTTCATTCCAGATGTAGTCAAGTTGACAACCAAGAATAGCCATCACACCACCTTTGCCCTTGCAATGAGGCTGGCCTGGTACACTGTTTCCAGGGTCTGGCCCTTTTAAATTTAGCTGCAGGAAAAAGTAGTTTGTGCAGGCCTGGACAATCAGCAACAGGAAAAAGTCATCCAAGGGGCGTGCTCAATGAATTATGGAGGCATTGTTCCCCGGCCTAAGGAGCCAGTGGTGCCGCTCTGAGCCCAGTGACCAGCCCAGGGCTGTAGGCTGCTAGCTGGGTCAGGACAACACAATGTGGACAGCCAAAGGCAAGAGAGAAAAAGGAGGAGGAGGGAGGAGGAGTGGAGAGGAGGAGGGGGAGAAGGAGGAGGAGGGAGAAGAGGAGGAGGGGAAGGAAGAGAAGGAGGGGGGAAAAGAGGAGGAGGGGAAGGAAGAGGAAAGAAAAACAGCAGAGGAAGAAAAATACTTGAAATTCCTTGTGTCCGGGGATAGAAGAACATTTCTAGAAAGTCGTCAGCCAGGGAAAGGCTGCTGCTGTCCTGGGTGGGGGCCTCCCGGAGCAGGAGGAAGTTGCAAGCGATATTTTGAGATATTTTCAGTCTAGTGTGATGTCGATTGATTTTCCAAAACACCAGTAACCCCCTGCTGAAGGAAGGGCTGAAGTTGGACTGGGGCTAGCCAGAGGTGGAGCAGGGTGTAGGACCAGCCTGGATGTAAACAGGAGCTGACTCAGTTGGAGAGTTCCAGTACTCCAGACAGCTGGCTTACAGCCTCCATAGCTCTACAGGTTTGTGTTCCAGACCTCACTTTGGTGGAAAAAAACACAGATAAAACTGGGTCCTCTACACAGAAAGCCTGCGACATAGCAAGCCATGTTCTTTTTGCCTTCCTCCTCCAGGGGGGTGCTCTCTGTTACACAATTACTCCTGCTTCAGCAAAGCAGATGGGAAGAAGAATAATGTTTATGGAGAAGAGGTAGCCATGAACAGAGCAGGCAAAGGCTGTCCTAACAGAGCTGATATGGTGAGGGGACATAGTGTGCAAAATGAATAGCGTAGCCTGTTGGAAGAGGAGGGCACCATAAGAAGATAAAGCAGAGAGAGGGGTAGGAGTGTTTCATTCGGTGCAAATGGCCAGGAGGATGGATGTTCCCTTTCCTTCACTGGGATCCGCCCTCCTGCCTTGTGTCACAGCTCCTGCTCTGACACCTCATAGTCCCATCTGTCCCAATGTCCTGGGATCTCCTTGCTCCGGGCTAAGCAGGACCAAGTTCCTCAAAAGAAGCCCTTTTACCCTTCTCCAGAGCTGACTTCTTGTCTGGAGGCAGACAGACCAGCCGTTTTAATCCCTCCATCATATGGAATGCACCTACAGGTCCCGTTTCGTGTCTTAGCAGTTGCATGCCATTGTTCCCTGAACTCACCAACCTGATGTCATAAATGTTACCTACCCTGATCAACCATCCCAGCTCCTACGTCTAGGACAGTGTAGGCTAGAATATGCATGTGTTCTGTGATTCTTCCTGGGGCAGTCTAGCCACAAAGCTGGCAGATGTCTTTTTGACACAGAAGTAGACCTCACATAAGAAAATATGAGCCAATATTCCCAACCTACTAAGAGAGATTGGTAATAAAAATGCAAAACAAAAAGAAGGGGGACACGGCCAAAGAACATGATGAGGCTGTTCTGTTGACACAGAAATGCACATGGCCAATAAACAACTGAAAGATATGAGCTTCCCAGGCAGTCATAGAAATGCAAATTAAAAGAACAATAGAACGCCATTTTTCTCCCATCAGATTGGAGAAAATATAAAATATTGATGACATCCAGTACCAGCAAGGAGCAGGGCAGCCAGCCGTTTTGACACTGCTGTTATACAGTGTGAGCCATACAATCTTTGGGGACAGTCATCTGTGTTAAAGTTTCAAGTGTTGTGTGCCCTTTGATAGAGCAATTCCATGTTGGAAAAGTGATTCTGCAAAGCCTTCTGCAGGCACAGAAGATGCTGTGTGCAGGAAGCTTTGCCGGCGAAACAGAAGGGAGCGTGAATGCAGATGGACAGGGCAATGCATGGTATAGGGCAGCCACTGTCGCATCAGCACCTATGGATCTGCCATGGAGCTCCAACAGTGTCTGCTGGGCATCCGCCTCTTTAAAGTCTCTGTCTGTGTCATGCGTGTGTGGTGTGCATGCATATGTGTAGGTATATTGGCATCTTTGTGGGCTCGTGTGTGCATTTGTACACACACATGTGCTTGAGTGTGTGTGTGTTTGATGTCAGGTGTCTTCCTCAATCATTTACATTTACTGAGACAGTCTTTCAGCAATCCCAAAGCTTGCTGAATTTGGCTGGACTAGCTGGCCAGTTTACCCTGGAACTTACTTGTCTCTGCCTCCCCTGAGCTAGGATTGCAGGGTGGCTGTCATTCCTACCTGTCATTTCTGTGAGCTCCAGGGAGTCTGAAGTCATGCTTGGGCAGCAAAAACCTTATGGACTGAGCCGCTGTCTCCCTAGCACTAAAAGTCATTTTGAGCAGTTCCGGTGGTGATTTGCCTGTCATGCTATCTTGTCATGACATTTTAAGACACCAAGGCAGGAATCAATTCAAAGACCAGGTGGAAGATCATCCCCGCCCTGCCTAGTGGGAGCTTTACCCTGCTCCTCCCAACAGATGCTCAGCGGCCCTCTCACTTGAACTAACAGGAATCCCACGATTCACTGGACCTTGTGAGTTCTCCCCGCTACAGTTTCCATAGCTTCATTTTCCATGCCTCATCCTACCTGTTTTGTGAATGGAACCAGTTCCAGAAACTGCAGAGAGACTGGGCTGGGTTTTCTAATTCAAGGCATCAGTCAGTTATTGCCCACTCTGAACATGGAAGGAGTTCCTAGCAGGGCTATGCAGAACTGAATTCTAAAGCCATGTCTAGGCTCTACTGTTAGGAGAAATAGAATTTGATTAGCGATGTCTGCTCTGGGCGAGCAAGGAGGAGAGGAGTGCTCAAGTTACTGCCTGGCTATGGACATTCTAGGTCCATATGTGCATGCCAAAATGTGCACAGAATCACTTAGAGTTTATTAACATGCTGACTCTGGCCTAGCAGGGTAGGCAGCCTGAGTGTCTGTTGTCCTGATAAGTCTCTGGCCATGTTATGTTGCTGATCCTGGGACAACCCTTTGAGGACAAGAACAGGATCTTGGAGCGTCTTTTATAAGTCCTTACTTGGCTCCTTCAACATCTCACACATTTGCAAACAGAAAAAGGACTGACTCTGGCACATATCCACTGCTTTTTTTTTTTTTAACTCTTAAATCAATCACAAGTTCTGATTCTTGGAATAGCTCAGGTGGACTTGCTTGGTTGACAGGTGAGATGTTGAGGGAGCAGATGGGAGAAGAATTCACACCAGTTCCTCCTGCTACTCTCCCCCACCTCATCATCTCCTTTTCCTGGAACCAAGGCAGCCAGAAAAGCTCTGTTACTGCCTCAAAGTGCCTTGCTCACTGCCATAAATAAGGCCTCAGCCTAGCAGGCTCCCTGCTGTTCCTGTGACATCTCACAGCAGGCTGGGGCTCCCAAAGCCCTGGAAGGAAAGGAGATGTGGCCAGACAGCGTGAGTTATGGGCTCCTGGAAGCCCATTAGTCACCCAAGCGAGGGAAGTTAACCCAAGCTTATTAACTCTAAACGTTTATTATTAACATTGATCACCCAGCAGACAGCACCCTCCCTCCCACCCTATAGCTGGCCAATTCATTGTGATGAAGGACAGGGATTCAGGCGAAGGGGCTCTCACCACCCCCAGATTCTCCAGGAAATACAGATGACTCAACCAACCTCCAAGGGGCCAGAAAGTGTTTGCAATCTGTGACCCTGATACCTGCCCCTCCCCAACTTTCTGCAGACCCTGGAGCCAGGAACTAGGGAGCCTTTAGTTGCCATCATCAGGCACCCACTTCATCTGCCAGGGCTGCTCATAAGGCCAAGGAATAAATAGTCTGACTCTGTCACTCAGCAGCTGATGACCGTGTGTGTGTGTGTGTGTGTGTGTGTGTGTGTGTGTGTGTGTGTGTGTAAGTCATGTGATTTCTCTGAGATACAGTTCGTTGTCTATATAATGAGGATGCATTCTATCAGTCAACAAATATGTATGGGGTGCCTACTGTGTGCCAGGCACTTTTAGTCCCTAGGAGCCAGTAAAGAAGAAGGCAGACCCAAGGCAACTGGTAAAAATCAGCAAGCAAGCAGAGCCATTTCAGGCAGGGTGGAGTGTGATGAACATTCCGTCCACACTGTAACCCAGGGCTACTAGGGGTGTCAGGACAGTATTGCCAGGATGTCTATTCCAAGGAGATGGCACTTGAGCTGAGTGAGTGACAGAAAGGAGGGAGGCAGCCATGGAAAGATCCAGGCACACAGGAGCCCAGGTGGGAAGAACATACATCAAGGATGAAGACCTCAGGTCGGGTGGAGGTGGCATGTACAGAGTGATAATAGGAAAGAACCCAGAATGGTCCAGAGGCTTGAGTGAGGGGAGCTGAATGGGAGAGGATGAGGGACAAGGCAGTCTAGGACTTGGTTGACCCTGGTGGGACTTGGAGCTTTATTCTCAGCGCAGTGGGGAGCTGCTGAATGGGATGCAATTATCCCACCCCCTCCCTCTTGACAGCATGTGCCAGGCTCGTGACGTGTAATGGACACTGGGTACATCTGCCTCATTCCTTGTTGCAGTGGCACCCACTAATGGCTGTGAGCATTTCCTGGGTGCTCAGCAGGTACCTTGCTGGAGTTATGCCCCCTTTTCTAGGGGGTGCATTTAGTGGGTCCATATGTCGCAGAGTTTCTAGGGAGGAAGCAGGTTCATATGGGGCCATAGCTTCCTGCTGTCCACCTGTTTCCCATCTTTCCAGTGAGGACAGGTTTCCAATTGTTTGTGGGAATCTGGATTCCTGGCTCCAGTTCTGTTCCTAGAGACTAGGACCTAACCCATAGGGGTTCAGTCATCTGGTGAACATCAATGCTGAGCCCTACAACTCCATCCTTTTACCCGGAACATCCCTGACTTTACATCACAAGTCAGACATTCCAGGAAACCTCTAGTTTTGGCAGTCATGATTCTTGGTCACCCTAGGAAACAGCCACTCATACATCAAACCAGCAAGTACTCTTCGGCCTGCTTTTCTACAGTAGCGCCAAGACTAGCCGGTATCATCCTTGCCCTGCTGCGGTTATGCTGTAGACGGTGACTCAGACCTATGTCTCCAGAGAGCCTCCTGAGGTAGAAAGACACACTGTCCTCAAGAAGGGAAATGGGCAGTGTGTAAGTGACAACTAATGGGCTCTGGCTGACCCTGGATAGCCCAAGGCATCTTCAGACCCCGGTTGTCTCATTCGGCAAGCTTAGAAGGCCCACAATGCTACAGAGCACTCGAGGAGAAACCCTCTAAGGCTGCATGGATCTGAGCCAACAACCTCTGTCTTTGGTCCAGTGACCCAGTGACCCAGTCTGCAGTATCTGTCATTCCCATTTTATGAAGGTGCTTGGGCATAGAGATGAATTAGGAGTTGTCTGACGTCACGCAGAGTAGAGCAGGGGGAGGATCCTAGACAGGAAGGCACCATCACCTCTGTTCATCTCTTTCCTTGATGCAATCTCCTCTTGGCCCCATACCTGCTGTGAGGCGGATGGACCACAGTTTGCTGCGCCTCACAACCTATCATCCCCACATAGAGTTGTATGAACCCTGCACAAGTAACTCAGCCCTTCTGTGCCTTGAGTTTCTCATGTGTCAGAGCTTCGAGCAGCTGGGTCCCTCAAAGGGTTGATAGGAAGGCGAAATGAGCTGATTAGACAGAGCATTTAGAGATCGCCATAGTCTAAGTCTCAAGTAGAACTGCTTTTTAAAATTAGTATGACTTAGAATGATGCAACTTGGTAGCAGCAAAATACTGGAAATGATGTAAATAGTCAGTAACAAGAATCACCAAGTCAAGTAGGGCTTGCCCATTTTAGGGGCCATCTTAGTAATTAAGATGGGGTGATCTAGGTGCAAAGGGAGATAAAACAGACTTAGAAAAGATTGCCAATTCCAGAACTATGCTGACATGTGTGGAATCAGCAGATGGACGGCAGCAGGCTCTGCAGTGCAGCAGGAAAGGATCTTCACAGGGAAGAACGATTCTGCAGGGTTGCTGCACACCCTCCGCCTGCCTGCAGGGCTACCGCACACCCTCTGCCTGTTTTCTCAGCGGTGATTTCTCAGCAGCTATTCCCCATGCCCAGAACATTGGCTATGCACATGGACCACCAGTTCCCAACACACATGAGAAACGGGGACAGTGAAGCTGTTTGTGGTATGCATGGACTGACAACAAAGCTACATAAGTTCTGTGGGGTCAGTGGCTCCAGGTGATCACAGGACAGTTGTCCTCTTAGTGAAAAGAAAGCTATTCCTTTACTTTGATGTTAACCATCACTGTGATGGTTACTTTTTCTTCTTGCTGCAACAAAATACCCCCTAAAACAAGGCAAAACAAAGATGAGTTAAGGAAGAGTGTGTTTATTTGGGCTCAGGGTTTAAGGGGATACAACCTGTCAGGGCTGGGAGAGAGATGAAAGCTGTGCTCAGCTCACAGTCTCCTTTTTATTCAGTCCAGGAGGCTAGAACATGGCATGCGCCCCCCACACTCAGGATAGCCCTTCCCTCCTAGTTAAGCATTTCTGCAAACATTTTCATAGATACACCCAGAGGTGTATTTCCATGGTGATTCTAAATCTGTCACATTGATCATGAGGATTAACCCTGACAGTCAGCTCTCCTCCATCTGAGACCATCACAGAAGGCAAAGGACCTCGAACGTGAAGCCCCAATTTCCTTTGGAAAAAATAAATAAATAAAGGAAAACATGTTTTGCTGTCCCCCTCACCTTTCCACCCCGCCACCACACAGTGCAATGGGAAAAACAAAATAACCGAGGCAAAAGTCACCCCACGCTTTCCTCGGAGCAGGGGGCTCCCACCTCTGCGGCGCCATAAGGAAACTGAAGGCTGAGTGGGCAAAACATGTTTTCCTTCAGCAGGGCGCCTGTCGGATCTGTGGGAGTCAATTATTGGAAAACAAAAATAAAACCAGCCTCAGTCTTAGTAAACACAACCTTCTCACTGGGAGCAGAAAAACAGAGGCTGGGACTGGGATCGGTGTGGAGGAGGGGGCCAGAGTACAAGGCATCTGGAGGAGGCAGGAGACACTGAGCGAGGCAGGTACCTACCCTAACCTTGCAGAGCAGTGGTTCTCAACCTTCCTAATGCTGCAAGCTTTTAATACAATTCCTTATGTTGTGGAGACTCCCAAACATAAAGTTATTTTTGTTGCTGTCTCATAACTTCACCTCATCATTTTGCAATGGTTACAAATCATAGTATATAAATCACTGCCGTACAAAACCCATGGGGGTCGCAACCCACAGGTTGAGAGCCATTGTTCTAGAGCCTGCCTTTACCTAATTGTGAATTTTTTTGTCCACCTCACAGAGTTAGGGACACAAACATGCCATGACATTCACCACATATATCCACTCACACTGCACACATGCCCACACAAATGTGCATTTGTATGTGTGCATACACACACACATACACACACACTAGCCAGCAAGTTAGAAAGAGCAGCATGTGCCTAAGACTCTTTCACTTGCTGAGTGCTGTTCCTAAGGACAGTATCTGGTGCTTACTGAAGTCACTAAGTGCCAGGAACTAGGCTGCAGCTGTGGAGTCACCAGCTTTCCTTCTTAGCGCATGCGCAGTGGGTGGTAAAATGCCTCTACAGATGAGAGGCTCCCCAAAAGAAAAAGATGACCTGGGACTCCTGGCTGGTAGTGAGTGGTAAGGTTGTGGCTCAGACCCCAAGTGCCCCAAGCTATTCCAGGATTGTCTGAAGCTCCCACTATGTGAATTTCCAGTGGGTTTGAGAGCACAGTTCCTGGTGGGGTCCACGAGGAATGTGCCCTCCCCATACTCTTCAGGCAAAGTGTCTTCAGACACAGGGTGACAACCAGACCAGTGCCTAGAGCTTTAATGACATCTCCAGACAGGGCCCAGTTCATTTCTCTAAGTGTTCATTTTGTGGGAGGGAAGCACAGAAATTAATGGCACCTCTCCCTCCCTCTTCCTCCCCCCCCCCAGAGTTATTAAGCTAATGAAGGACGTTTGTCCAGAGCAGTTTCTCTCACCATTGGCTCTGACCAGAAAAGAAAGCTCACAGTCGCAGCTCCAAATGTGTCCATAAATCTGAGCTGTCCGCTGGCTCATCAAAGCTCCCTTTTGGGCCACCACCTTCCTAGTGCATTGGGGAAGGTCACATTGCCACTTCTCTCTTGCAAACTCATCCTTTGAGGGAACAGTTGGCCCTGTGAAGATCTGAGTTCCCTGTCCTTGGGGAAGATTCAGCATTGGTGGCCATAAAAATTTGTTAGGCATCCCCATCCCCCGAACCCCTGCCACCCCAGCTCTTGGCTGCACATGCAGAGTGTGGCTGGACCCTACCTCTAGATACAACTAGACAGCCCATTATTGGCCATTGGGTTTTCATTTGGTGGCCAGTTGAAATTTTAGGGGTATCCCTTAGGTCCCTGACTTTAACCCCATTGCTTCCCATCCTGGCCCAGAGACTCCATCCTTGGAGTTCGCAGTTTAACCTGCCCAGTATTGTATGACAAAAATTTTCTTGGGGAGATACAGCACATATCTGTCTACTCATCACAGATCGGAAACCCACAACAGACCAAATATGAATACCACCAAAGTTCAGTTTGGTGAACCAATGCATTTTCCTTATAGAAATAAGGGTTACTTATAGGAGCAGAAATTACCCAAAGTTGCTGTATGACCAAAGCTCACCCCAGCATAGGTGACAGCTCACAAAACTGGGAACTTAGAGTACACTGCACAGCCTGCAGGAACCTCAACAGGTTGAAGAGTGCCCTCTCCAGGTGCTCAGTTGGTCTAAACCTCTTGCAGGTAGCTCAACTGGTTTCTTTCTTCCAGGATGCTGGTCTTATCTCAAGAGTCATTTTTGAAGCTTTGCTTGTCTGAAGAGTCTACTCAGCAGCTTGGTTCAGTTAGTCTGAGAAGGATGCTCAGCTTTTATTCTTTACTCTGGTAGGGTGGGGCCTAGTGGATCTTGTCAGTTTCAGGGACTTCCTGAAACTATTTTGAGTTGTTTACCTTCCTACTTAAGGAACTTCCCTGAAGGACAGAATGTTTCAATCTCTAAAGAAACTGTTACACAACACAGAACAGTCTTCAAAGGAAAAGTGTGCTACATCACCAGTGAGGGAGGGGACTGTGGCAGTGGCCTTGTCAAGCCTTATAAAGCAAATCCCCCTGTACTTTTCTATCTGCACATCCCTGATGGCTTGGTGGGTGGGTGAGGACAAAGGCAGGTTCTGGGTTTTTTCTGAGTCTCTTTTTTGTTTTGTTTTGTTTTTTCGAGACAGGGTTTCTCTGTATAGCCCTGGCTGTCCTGGAACTCACTTTGTAGACCAGGCTTGCCTCGAACTCAGAAATCCGCCTGCCTCTGCCTCCCAAGTGCTGGGATTAAAGGCGTGTGCCACCATGCCCGGCTTCTGAGTCTCTTAATATTCTTCCAAGCACAGTTCTTGGTGAGCACACTTGCTATGGTTTGGCCTGGAAGCCCATATATTGAAGACTTGGTCTTCAGGTTTGTTCACGGGAAGGTGATGGAACCTCTAAGAGGTGAGGAGACTTTCATGTCATTGAGGGTATGGCCTGGCAGATAGAGGACCCTGGCCTTGACTGTTTATTTCGTTCCCTCTCTGGCCATGAGGTGAGTAGGTTTTGCTCTGTCATATACTCCTGCCTTAATATTCAACAGACTGGGGACCTGATCTACCACTAGCTCCAGTCACCATCCTCCTTCTAAGCCAGTTTCCAGGAATTTCCAGAGTGGTGGGAAGCTGACCCACACAGAAATCAATGGCTCTGCCTTCCAGAGCATGGTGTTGCTCTCCTGTCCCCGCTATCTCCTCCTGAGAGCATGGTCTCCAGACAAAGGTCACCATTCCCTTCAGGGGTGGAAGCCTGAGTGCAGATGTGTGGCTTTTGTTTCTCCAGCTTTACTAGATGCCACAGACACCTCTGTATGGTAGGTGCTGGCCTTGGACTGTAGAGAAAGCATCAAGGAAGCCTCTACCCCCTCTACTAGGGTCGCCATTGTGCTGAGCAAGCAGGCTACAGCCTGGCTTTGCTCTCTCCCTATCCAGAGACTCGTTCTCATAGCTTTAGTTGCCCTGACTCAACCACAGTTCGAAACTGTTAAGTGGAAAACTCCAGACATGAACAGTTCCTATGTAAAATAAATAAACAAACAAACAAACAAATAAATAAAGTTATTGTGGCTCGTTGTCATAATTGGTCTGTTAAATAAAATTAGTTGTGATCACTACTCTCTCTAAGTGTATCTAATTTGTAGATTTACCTTTACGTAAATCTACAAATTACTCTTTTTACGTAAGCGTAAGAAGAACCATTTAATATTATGAAGTTTAGCACTCTCCACCGTGAAAGATCTTGGAATCCAAGCTCATGAGCAGGAGGGAGCTACTGTTCACCTCAAACGAGGGAACAAGGAAGGAGGAGACATGAGGTGATAGATAAGACAGAGGTGGATTGGTGTCGGGGAAGCATCAGCGAGGTGGTGACATTGGACACCTGGCAGGTAAAGGGAGCCATCCTAACAGTATGAAATTTTAGGAAAGCATTTCTACGGGGTGGGAACTACAGCTACAAAGGTCCTGGGGATGAAGGAGTCCAGCAGGATTAGGAAGAGAGGAGGGTGGCATTGGCTAGAGCCCAGAGGGAGACATGCTGGGTTAGGGTGCAGAGCCTTAGGGTCTGGTGGTCAGCAGCACTAATCCCGAGGCAACCATTGAGCTGCCGCTTTGTGAGACTTCAGTGCCCGGAGCCATCCTCATGACGTCAAAGTTCTAGAAAAAGTCACTTTCAAAGTCCCTAGTCTATGACTCTGAGCTGAATCTACCACTACCTGGAATCAGAGAGCTTGCCTGCCTGCCTGCCTTTCCCTTCCTTCCTTCCTTCCTTCCTTCCTTCCTTCCTTCCTTCCTTCCTTCCTTCCTCCCTCCCTCCCTCCCTCCCTTCCTCCCTTCCCTCTCTTCCTCTCTCCTTCCTTCCTCTTTTCTTCACTCCCTCCTTCCTTCCTCTCTTCTCCCCTTCCTTCTTCCTTCCTCTTTTCCTCTCATCCTTCCTCCTCTCTTCCTCCCATCCTTCCTCCTTCCCTCTCCTCTGCTTCCGGCTTCTCCATCTCTAGCATTTCTTCCCTCTCTCTACCCACCCTCTCCCTTCTTCCCACTTGTTGGGGATTGAACCCTACTCACTTGCACAGGCTAAGTATGTCAAGTGCTCCGACCCTAAGCCACAACCCCAGCCCTGATGCAAATTAGAATCCATATTTTTCAGCTTCAGCCCTGGGTCTTTCCATAGCTCCCAGAGGAAAAGCCAAAGCCCTCCCTCACCTCTTTCCCTTCCCCCGCCCCTCTCCTTGCACCTTGTTGTCCCTTACAGAGTGCAGGCCCTCCCCCACATGGTCCCAAATACTCACTGTCCCCTCTCCTAGTGTGCTCTCTGTGGGTTTCCTTCAGCAGCAACTGATAAGGCCTTGTCATACCCCAGCCCCCATCACTGAGTCTTAGATGTCAGATCCTCAGACATCTCTCAGCTGTCCTGGGTGCAGACTCCTTCCCTGGGGCTCCCCCAAGCACAATACTCATCACAGTGGGAGGAAGGAGAAGCAGAAGGCAGTTAGGACCAACATTTATGAATGATACCTGATATGTGTGGTCTCTGTCCATGCTCCCAGCAGCCCCTTGAGGTGGCCACTCTTTCATAGGAAGAGAAACTGAGTTCTGAGACGCCTAGGCCACTTGCTCCAGGTATGGGCCAACACTCAAAATAAGTAGCCCCATGTGCCATGCCAGGCTTCATAGCTGTCTCCTGTGGCCTGTGGTTATTGTGTGCCCTGGCCTTAGCTTGTCTTAGTCTTGTCTGATGGGTATAAACTCCCAGTTCTGCCTTGCCCTTGAGACTGGAGAAGGGTTGCTGTGGCTGGCTCCCAGGCACCTGTTTGTGCTAAACCCAGTGACATGAGTAAGAAGTAGCTCCAAGCCAGACCTGCCCTGGGAAGGGTTAACGTGGCCTCTTTGTCCCGCAGTTGCCATGGGGACAGTTCCTGTCCTCCAGGAAGCAGGGAGAGCAGTTTCCTGTTTTGAAGAAGGCTTGAGTGCTGTTTTCCTCCAATAGGCCTGCTCAGAGAGGGACAGGAAGCCTAGGGCCTGGCTGCCCCTGCTGTGGTGGTGTGGTGGAGTCATGCCCACGCCTGGCCAGCCAGGAGGGGCGGTGTGTGGAAACGGAGCCTCGGGGAAAAAGCCAACGTGGCCAGCACCAGTGCAAGAAAAAAAATGCCTGGCCGGAAGGGGGTGGCCACTTCCTCCACAGACCTTGAATCCCACCCAGTGATAAAAACTCCAATCTGGACCTGCCCAGCCCCCAACTCCCTCCTGGCCAGAGCTCCGCCTTGCCCTGGAGATCAAGCAGAGGGCTTACTGGATAAACACTGAGTCCCCTGCCTGCCCTTTGGGCCCAAATGCACCTCATCTGTACACTGAATATTCCAGCTGAGGGACCCCACTTCCCATTTCTACCCTGTCTGGCAGCCTTTCCTTGCTTTGTAAGAGATCAAAGCCCACCTCACACACATACACCCCAAGCCTTCCCAGAATGCATTTGAGCCCCTATACTGCAAAGCAGTGCTTCTAGAGTTCAGGTTTGACAGTTCCACCCCGCCAACCTCCTGAGGTCACTCCCCCTGCAGACACGCACCTCCCTGGTCACACCAGCACCTCACAGCTTTTTATTACTTCAGTCAGGCCATGCCAGTTCCTCTCTAAACATTCTAGGGCTCCCATCACTTGTAGGGTAAAATCCCAACTGTCTGTCTCGGGACAGCATTCTTGGTGCCCATCTCATGCTGTGGCTATAACGCTGGGCCTTTCTGCCTTTCACTTTCATCTCCTAAGTGTTGGTTCCTCCTGGGGTCCTCATCTAGAATGGCCACCCAACTCTGCCTCCTAGGAAATGCCGTGTGGTGTTTAAGGCCAGCCTAACACTTTCTCCTCTCCAGGCCCTAAGTTGAAGCTGAGCACACCTTGAGCAATCCAGAGCCTGGCAGAAAAGGGAGAAGGTGCTATACTCACCTACTGTTTCCCTGAGACAGCCTCATTGGCCCATTGCACAGAAGAGAAAACTGAGGGCAGAGAGGGAAAGTGAGTTGTCTCAGGACCACAGAACCTGTGGCTGTGGGGTCTGGGGGACTCCAAGTCTCCTGTTCCTCTCTGGGTTCAAGTCAGCAAAGAGGTGAGGAAATACCCCTGCTGAAACTTGTGTACACCCTCAAATATCTGCAGCAGCAGAGGGTAGGGGTGGCCTTGCTAAAACTCTGTCCCTGCTGGTAGGTATCTGACTTCCCTTTGTCACTTTGGAGCCAGGAAGGCTGATGATGTCAGGCCTGAGGAACAGCAGCTACAGTAGCTGTTCTCAACCTTCCTAATGCTGTGGCCCTTTAATACAGTTCCTCGTGGTATGGTGACCCCCAACCATAAAATTATTTCATTGCTACTTCATGACTGTATTTTTGCTGCTGTTATGAACCATACTGTAAATATCTGATAGGCAGGGTATCTGGTATGTGACCTCTGTGAAAGGGTCATTGAGCCCTCCCAAAGGTGTCATGACTGACATGGTAAGAACCACTGAAGTGAGCCGGGCGTGGTGGCGCATACCTTTAATCCCAGCACTTGGGAGGCAGAGGCAGGCAGATTTCTGAGTTCGAGGCCAGCCTGGTCTACAAAGTGAGTTCCAGGACAGCCAGGGCTATACAGAGAAGCCCTGTCTCGAAAAAACAAACAAACAAAGAACAACAACAAAAAAGAACCACTGAAGTAGAGGCTGTAAAGCCAGAGGAATTTCTGTTTCACAGATCACCTTTATCTGTGGTGACAAAAGGCATACCTCAGAAAAACCCTGAAGCACAGGGAACCCTGCCACAAGACCAGGCGGCAGAGGAGGCCGATGGTGGAGGCTGGCAGGGAAGGGCCTCTGTCTTGGCAGGAAATGGAGTTGATTGTCACCTCCTCTCAATGAGGACAGGAAGCAGAGCCCAGGCCGGGCCCTGTGCCTCCTACTGGGCTTCCATAGTGCCCTCTACCTCCACCCTCAACTGAACCCATTCTAGTATACAGAAGGTGCTCGATAAATGCTGCTTTCGGTTTCCTGAGTGCTATGATTACCATTTGTTTCCCAGTTCTGTCTTATCTGTAAGCATTTAGGAAACATCAATGACATACTAGACCATAATCATTTATTGGGCACTGGATAGGGATGGCTCAATGTCAGAATCAGGTGTTTGAAAGCAATCCCCAGATTTTGGGTCCAAGCTTTCCCACTTAGCAGCTGTGTGCCTTGACCTCTGTGCTGTGATAGCCTCCTGTATAACAGAAAGTGCTGACAGTTCCAGCCTTTGGGGGTCATTAAAAGGCCTGCGTAAGTTAGTCTGTATCAAGTTCGTTACTGGATCCACAAAGCAAGTCCTCAGCAAATATTATTTTCACGTGGGGGAAACTGAGGCTCCGTGAGTGGCCTGGGTTCACCTGAAGGGTTCCATTGTCTGTCTGGAGGGCTTGGTGACAGGTACTCTCCTGTGTATGGAAAGCCTGAGTGTTTGCTTATCTATGGAACATGGCCCAAGCTGCCTTAGAGCCTACTTGTCATTGTGGGGGCTGCAGGTGGTAGCTTAGGCAGCTGGATTTCAGAGCTTAGGATCTAGGCTGCCACTAATATGTTATGAGTCTTAGATTGTCCAAAGATATAAACAAAGGAGGAAGAGGAGGAGGAGGAGGAAGAGGAGTTTGCTATTGTGGAGAGTGTGTGGGTCAGGGATAAAGGAGGGGGCACTGGTAGGAAGAAGGGGACCTGAGAACTTGAAGGATCCAGTAGGAAGAGTGGACTCAAGCTCCAGGAGGAGTTATGGCTCAGTGGGGTCTGAACATCAGCTACTGTGGGGGATGGGGGTCTATGTTCTTATTAGCGCTGTGTCAGAGAGCATCTGCTGCCTCAGTTACCCTGGAGTTCTGATGGGCATAGAATGCCTGTGGCCTGCCTCAAGGCCTGGCTGGGCAGCCAATCAGATATGCTTATAGAAGGCCAGGAGGGTGAGAAGGAGGGCTTAGGATGCTGGCTCTGATCTGCCAGGGTGACTTGAATGGAGGAGGCAGAAGGCAAGTGGTAGGCACAAGCCTGGGAGCTACACTTACTGAGATCCAGCTCCAACGCTGCTTTGCATCCTGGGTGCAGCCTGGCCTCTCTGTGTCCAGTTTCCTCACATGCACAGTGAGGAGAGCTACAGCTAGCCCTTTCTGTAGCCATGAGAAGGATGCAGGATGTAGCGGGTTGAGCATGGGTTACCACCGCCATGGCCTCACCCAAAGGATACCCTGGGCATCCACCCCAGTTACTTCTGCACCCAGTTCTTTCAGCTCAGACCTTATACCTACCTGACTGTTTCTCAGATGTTTCAGAGCCATAGAGAGGGCTCCTTTGGGACCCCTTCTATATGACATTCCTGCACAGCTGGGATGCTTTGTCACTAGAAGGTACAGAAAGGAAGAGCGAGGGAGAAGGAAAGAGGAACAGAAAGAGGGAGCAGGAAGAGGTCTGCTGGAGACTGAGCACCCTGCCTCTGTGGGCAGCTGTCTTCAAGGTGTCGCTGCTGCCAAGCTCCTCTAGGGAAGTGGGGACAGACTCTTGGCAACTAGAGAGCCAAGTAGATGGATAGGATTTAAGACTGACTAGAAGCCGGGTATATTGGCCCATACCTTTAATCCCAGCACTTGGGAGGCAGAGCTTTATAGAGGCAGGCCTTCTATAAGGCTCTGATTGTTGAGGCAGGCCACAGGCATCCCATGCCCACCACAGCTCCAGGGTAACTGAGGCAGCAGATGCTCTCTGACACAGCACATAATAAGAACATAGAACCCCATCCCCCACAGTAGGTGACTCTGCTCTCTGAGTTTGAGATCAGCTTGCTCTACAGAGCGAGTCCCAGAAAAGAGAAAGCCTGTCTCAGGAAACAATAAAAACAACCAAATAATTAAAAAGTTAAAATTAAAATTAAAAAACAAAAAGAAACCAAACATACATTTCGGGTCGAAGTTGACCATCCTTGTAATGGTCCCCATCCTTGTAATGGGAAGAATGCATTCCTCAAGGCTCAAATGGTAACCACATGTCATCACCCTGGGCAGGATGGTTGCAAAGCCACTGCAAACAAAAGCTTTGGGATCCATCTTCTCTGGAAAGGAAAAACAAAGGAGTTCGAAAACAAAGGGGTTCAAGTCTTTCCCTCACAGCCTGTCACTCCGCACCCACCACCCCTCTGCCTGCAGGTGAACTGGTTGAATGCTGTGAGGTTTCCCAACTGGCCTTGGGGCTGTGCTCACAAATCCCACATCCAACAGTGTTGGGTTGGCAGAGCTTAGCAAAGCATTCCGGGATTTTCCTGCCACCACCCTGAACCCCTCCCCACAAACCCCAGAGCAAAATCAACAGTAGCGGCCACTGAACCAGAGCCTCCCTCCTGATCCCGCTGAGGCCATGTTCTTAGGATTTTACTGCTTATTCTAAAAGACAAGCTCTTTTTTTTTTTTTTACATCAATGGATTTACCAGTTCACTCCGTTTCACACACCTTAAAACATAGATCCCCTCATCCTCGCCACCACCTCTACCACCACTCAGCTGACTCCATCATCCCCACGCTGCCAAACTCCATTTCCACCGTGCACAGCACCTTCACGCCTCCATCCCTACACCGGCTCCATCAGCCCAGTCACCCATACTGTCGCCGTCAACCCGAGCAAATTTATCAGTTCTATCACATATACTCCTCCTACCCCCATCACCCTGACTGACTCTACCATCCACCTTTTCTGTCACCTCCGCCATCTCTATCACTTTAACCACTTCCGCATCCTCTGCCCCTGCCCACCACATGTCATTCCCTACTATTGTGTCACTGCCAAATATCCCCATCAGCACCTGGAAAAACACAACCACCTCTATCCCATATGCCATCTCCACCATCACCACCTGGAAAAACACAGCCATCTCTATCCCGTGTACCATCATCTCCATCATCACCACTCTTTCCATCACCTTGACCGTCTTCCTGCCTCAACTCTGCCACTTCTACCCCCGTTATCACCTGCTCCATCTCCACCTCTATCACCACCAACTCCTTCCCCTCTTACCTGCTCACCACCTCTGCGTCACCTATTCCACCACCTACACTGAGGACACCATGACTTGCATGACCACTCCTTCTCTACCTGGGGCACTACCACTCTCTCTCCTTCTGTTTCACCGCCAATGTCCTCATTCACTTCTAATGTCATCTCTGTCACCTCCATTTCCACCAGCATCACCTCCATCCTGAGCTAACCACCATGCACAGATCGATTGAATCTACCAATAACCAGTAATGTACTCAGTCAGATTTTCTTTTTTTCTTTTTCTTTTTCTCTTTTAATTAATCATCTATTTAATGTTAGCATGAGTTGGGGAAAGGCACCCAAAGCCATGGTGCACTTGTGGAGACCAGAGACAACCATTGGAATCTGCTCTCTCTCCTTCCACCTATGTGAGGTCCAGGGATTGAACTCTGATGTCCAGGTTTACGTGGCAAGCTCTTTACTCACTGAGCCATCTCGCTGACCCCAGCCATAAATTTTCTATTCCAGAGTCAAAAGTATTTTTCCACAAAGGGCTGGAGGTTTCAGTGTCTGGTGTGGTGACTCTGGGATGAAAAGGTCATTTGAAAAATTCAAATTCAGTTCTTAATTGTACAGTAGAGGGAAACATAGACCGCTCAAGGACATGTCATGCCTTTACATGCCTCAAGTCCCCCCAAGTTATCTCCTTCACTTCTTGTTTGGTTGACCCCTCTCACTGGGGACCTCCTCTGAGCTCCAGACCCAAGCTGTAGGACTGTGTATGTCAGACAGGACTCCCTGAGGGCAAAGGCATCTATATGGTCATTAACAGGCAGTACGGAGGAGATACTGGGTCTCACTATCTGGATACAATGTGAATCAAGCCCCCCACCCCCACCCCCACCCCCAGAAACGAGATAGCCCTTTCCAGCCATCTCCAAGAGGTGATGGATGACTACACAGACATACTCTGAAGCTCCCGGCTTCTGACTTGGGTTTCCTCAGAAAGTCCTGGCAGTTGCTCTGATTCTGAGTCTGATGAGGGCCCGGAAATGCGCATTTCACACACTCCCCATGGGTTCTGGCTATGGAGAGCCCCAACTGGTCTTCTTCACAGCCAGGGTGCTTCTCCATGGTGTTTGTTGGTTTAATTCGCCTTCTGTCCCTAACGACCTCTTCATTTGAGCTCTCCATGAGGAAGAGAACTTGTAGCTATCACGCTCCGTGGTCGCCTAGCCCAGACTGAATGAACATCCAAATCTGAAAATAAAGGGATGGATGGCCTCTGTCCCTAAGCCTTGTACAGCTCCTTTGGTCTCCTTGATCATAGCCCTGGCCCCTTTAAGTGTGCGTGGGGACGCCGGGACCCTCGGTCTCTGACAGCACAGAAAAAAAAAAAAAAGAAAAAAAAAAAAGCCTTCCTCTCGGGAGCGGGAGGAAACATAGGAGGGGGCGGAGGCGCGGCCGGAGCCTGGAGCCCCGAGCTTGAGCGGACGCCCCGCCCAACCCGAGCCCCGCGCCCAGCGCCCCTCGCCTTGCCGCGGAGTGCTGCGCCCGGGGCGGGCCGGGCCGGGGCGGGCGCGGGCGCGGTGGACTGGGCGGCAGTGGGACTCCGACTGACCGACCCGCACAGCACGCAGCGACCAGCCTCGGGCTCCGCGGTGGAAGATGCACAGAGCAGGTAGGAGCCCGCGCCACCTTCCGCGCTCCGGCGGCAGGCTCTGCGAGTGGAGCTTGCGGGACCCGGGTTCCCCTCTCTAGTAGCCCAGAGTTCGGGTGTTCTGTCCCACGCACCTCGCCGTTGTCCCCCGAGGAAGGGTCCCCTCAGAAACCAGGACACCCTGCCTTCCAAATCGTGCCCTCCAACACCCAATCCTTCCCCTTCTGTCCTTTGGGTCCCAGCAGGTCCTCCTTCACCCTTTGGTGGCTGCATTTGGTTCCCGGGCGCCGACGCCAGTCTGTTCTGGCACTCCAGGGCTCGACACACCCCACTCTGCCATCAAACACCTTGGTTGAGTTAGGAAGCTTGGGCTGTTCCTCTAGATGCACCCCTCTTAAAACCCTCAGCCCGGGCTCCACTACCGGTCCGAGGCCCCGTCACTCCCAGGAGCGTCAGCGTCCCTCTTACCCCCTTCCCCCTCGGGTCTCAGTCTGTGAATCAGACTTCACCAGGTCAGTGATTCCGGGAAACACAAAAGTGTTCTCAAAGAAATTTAGCGATCTCTGCCGAGGAGTGCCATTTAGCAGATTGAGAAAGTGAGCCTCAGTCAGATGGGCGGTGCCTGGAATCTGGATTCCCAGCTGCTGTACACAGGAAAGTTCTCAAAGATGAGCGCGTGCTAGGTAGTAATCCTGAGACCTATCTGCTCCACGCGGTTGCACCCTGTTTTCTTTTACTGCTATCGCTGAGCAGAAGAGGAACTCCTTCCTCACCAAGGACCCTGTTCAATGCCACACTTCCCAACACACATCCCCAAAGAAACAGGAAGCCACCATTTTGGCTGTCTTGGAACCATATCCTGCTGCTGTTACTGCTGCTGTTGGTGGTGGTGGTGGTGGCCTCGGTGGTGGCGGTGGCAGTAGTGGTGGTGTGTGTGAGGGGCAGGAGGAGTTGAGGCTTTTTTTTCTTTTTAAGAGTGTTTTACTGAAAAGTCATTGTCTTGGGAGCAAGGTGCGGCTGGAGACATTGGGCTGGTCTTACAACAGACTGAGGAGTGGGGCAGCCACCTCCCTGTGTCCAGGCATTGGTGTTGCTGAGGGTAATTAACGTGGGTCACAGAATTGAGGGGCATAAGGAGGAGAGTCACCGCATAGGAGTGGAGAGGACTGGAACAGGGTTCCCAGGGGCTGGCTACCCACTGCTCTCTGGGGAAGGTTGTAGTCTGGACAGAGATAGGCTGGCTTTCCCTACTCTCCTAACAAAACAGCTTGGTAACAATGGAGAGAGCCAGTCCAGCTTCCCCATATTTTCCTGTATGAAGCTGGAGCAGGCCCTCCTTTCCTAAGAGTCTGGAGGGTGGAGGGAAACAGAACAAATTTAGATGTAGATTTGACCCCAGGAAGCCTTTGCAGTGGGCACTTTTAGATCTAGCTGCCTTGTAATTTGTGTCTGTAGACATGATTCCCTTTTCAATATGATAGCCTTCCATGGTGACCGGTGGATGTCACACTCCCTGCCTCCAGATCTCATGGCTCCAGGACTCCCTGGGGTTGGATCTCAGAGCCACCATATGCTTATGTGACCTTGAGCAGGTTTCTTAACTGCTGTCCCTCAGTTTATCTATCGGACAAATCAAGATCTGTCTCAGACTTGTCTCTACTAACCAACAATAAAGTAAGCAGAACACAGTCCAAGCGACCACTGAACACTAACTCATATTTCCCGGGAACTTATAATGGATTAGTTACCACTACCGTGTATTCTTTCTGTCAGTCTAGTTAACATCATCAACAACAACCTGACGATGGGAAATTGAGCTACTCTGATCTGTTCAGGGGCCAAGACAGGATCGAAATCCAGTTTGAAAGCCATTTTGTTTTTAAATCCAGGCCCATCTTGGTGCATAGGGGATGTTTGCCTCTTGACTTTGTCAGGTGTTTTGTGTCTGTTGATTTCCTCGAACTCACAATAGTGCCATGAAAAGGTGGGTAGTTCTTTCCTTCCCCAGAAGGAAGACGTGGCTTCCAGAGGCAGAGGGATGTAGGATGTATACACACAGCTGTATGAGAAGGGCTGGTACCAGACCCTAGGCCTCCCCGCACTCTGTCTCCCACTGTCTTCCTGGGAAGTGCCCTGTTGTGGGTCACTGGACAAGCTTTAACAGCAGCCTAATTAGAAGCCAGAAGGCTTGGCTTGGACTTTCCAGCGGGCACTGAGGAATGGATGTTAAATTAAGATGCATTGCAAGGTGAAATTGGAAGATAATTGTTCTTGCGACATATGGTCAGGAGCGCTGCTCCAGGGGGAGTGGAGGGAATGGCAGGGGAGAAAGACTTGGGATCAGATGTCAGAGTGTCAAAAGATGCTGCAAGAAGCCCCCTGAGTTGGAAGAACTGGGGGGATTAACTTTTGGGTCCAACTCTACAGGTGGGGAAACTGAGGCATGAGAAGGGGAGAGACTTGGCCAAGGAGACATCTCCATTTAGTGGCTTAGTCAGGAATGGAGGCTGAGGCTCTGGCTCCCTGTCCAGGGCTCCTTCCCAGCCTCCATCTAACTGGACTCCTGCATGGCTGTGAGGGAGCAGCAGGCATGAATGTGTGAGTGACAGATATTTAATTAAAATCTAGAGAGAAAATAGCAGCTAGTACCAGCAGCCGGCTGGGAGTGATTTGTATCATCAGGCGCTATTGAAAACGTTCTTTCTTTCTGTGCCCATCCACTAGTTAGCATTTTGACTAAAGGGGTGCTCTGTCTTTGCACTATCCTCAGGTATGGCAAATCTCCAGGCATCGTGGGCTTTGGTGCCTGGGATGGGGCACATTACCTTCAGGGAGAGAGAAGGCTCTCGGGCAGCCAGAGGGTGCCAGCCAAGTCCATGATTGGGTCCACAACCAGGAAGTTAAGCTCAGCCCAGAGGAACAGTTCTAGTGCTGGCTTCACCTATAGCTCTCAGACCCCCACAGCTCAGCCACTGGGATGCAACCGACCCTGAGGGCTTCTTGTTGTTGTCTCTGGGCTTTGCACACATCATCACCTCTGCTGACTTCCCTGGCTCTGTGTTTTCTCTTATTGTGACCCCAGTCCCTTAGCATGTCCATCAAGAGAGCAAAGCCCATCTTGGAATCGGGAGCTTTCCCTGCCAGGGTGGCAGACAGGAGCAAGCCAGGCTGTCCCCTGTGCACTGCTGTGCTTTCCTTTCACTGCAGTCTCCTTCCTGGGTCCTACTTCTCCCTGTCCATGACTTACATCACATCCCACTATGTCTACCTGTGACAGACCTGCCCCTAGAACTCAGAGCCTGTTGGTCATCTCCACTAGGTGTATGATAAGTAACTCAGTTGGACTTCTGCACACTGAAATCCTGGGTCTCCCTTCCCAGCCCTGGCCATCTTGGCTATTGTGAATAAATTGTTCTGATATCACTCTTCTGGGTTCTCAGGCTTAAATTTCTTTTTATTATCATTTCGTTACCTGGGAACTTTTCTTCTCCCACATCCATATCTGCCCATGCACACGCCATCCTTCTGAATTCTGTTTCCTCATTGGAGTTTGACTCCTTGTTGTTCCAGTCTGGTCCAGGCTCCATCACTGTGGCTGGTCTGGAATAGTGTGAGAACCTCCCTTATGTCCCTTATCATGCCCACTCACTACAATTGTTTAGTCTGTCTGTCTATCTGTCTGTCTGTCTGCAGGCATGTGTCCTCTGTCTCACCCTGCTCCTTAAGCCCCTGAGAAAAAGCTCAGGCATCTCTGAGCCTCATCTCCTACACACCTCCTTCTCCCCACTCTTCCTGCCCAAAAGCATTGGGTTCCCTCCTGTCGTATGGACACACTGAGTCCCAGCTTCTCCCTTTTTTTCTACATCTTTTATGACCCCTTTGTGAGACCAGAGGGGTTTGTTGGTATGTCTCGAGACTCTAGACTAGGGCCCCACACAGGATAGGAGTACAGTATATATGAACCCATGGATCCTTACTAGAGAGACTTGAGTGGGAACTGACTTAAGTCACTTAGTCACACTGTAGGTGGACTCAGACACTACTTTTGACACACATCTCACCTGACAAGCTGCCCCTCATTTCTCTGCCTTAATGTCCGTGGACTTTACCCTTCTCACTGACACCAGGGTTCCTGGAGTTCCACTGTAGGGGAAATGTTCTGTGGGATAAAGGAGAGGTGGTGTGGCAGATGGTGGAAGTAGGAAATCGTGTTCTCTCCAGGCCTGCTCTGCACACACTGAATGACCTCACACCAGCCAACTGCCAGTGAGGGGCAAGTCAAGGTGCTTTCGATGCCAGACCAGCATCTTTTGATCTCAGAGGGGACATGTGGAAGCACTATGACTTTAGCACAGTGAGAGACACCGAGTGCTTGTCAGTCCCTGGGCTCCCATGCAGAAGGCATTTTCTTGCAGGATCACGCTTCAAACCCTACCATAACCTTTTTTCAAGGAACAGGCACCTACAGATCAATAGCTTGATTGGATGAAGGATGGGTTGGGAGTGGGGGCAATGCAGCCAGGGTGACAGCCATTTTTCACAGCCTGTCTGTTCCTCGGTTACGTCTCATAGTGCCCGTGTTAAATGCCACCTGTTTAGGATGAGAAATGAGAGCCTCCGCCCCTGAAGAATATGTCATGCCAACATCTGGCACCTACTGTTGTGAGCTGGCAGCTGCTATCAAGTGGTATACCAGACAGGGCTGCACTCATGTTGGAAGGATGGGGGCGGGGCGGGGAGGATACCCCAACCTGCAGCAACAGGTACTCCTGTGTGAGCAGTCCCTTTCATGCAAATGCCAGACAGGAGGCACTTCTTTCTTCTATGTATGTTTTCTGTCTTCACAGCATCCCTAAAGGAAGCTATATGGTTGTCCCCATTTTACAGATGGTAAAACTGAGGAGTTTAGTAAGTTGATGAATATTTTTTCTAAACCAGGAATCATGTGGGCTTGCTAACTCTGGTAGTTGGGACATCTGGGCAGGCTTGAGGGTTGATGTGGATGACCTAGAGTAGAGTTAAACTTTGGTGATAGTGGTGTCTTCTTCCTCTCTTTCTGGCCTTTAGCCTCCTCCTTCATTCTGTCATAACAGCCTGCACTGGTGAGCAGACTCCCATCACACACTCAGGAGCCTCAGAGAATCTGTGCAGTCTTGAACGTGCAACTTTGCCCTCTGCATGATAGTGCCCTGGTGTTTGTGGATTGTGAGACTGACTTCGGTGTCACACACTGGCATTGCAGTGCCCATGGGAGAGGACCACAGAGAAATCCAAGTCTGTACTGAGCCCCAGGCATGCAGCTGTGAATGGAGATACTCTGTTCCGTTTCAAAGTCTTCTTGTGAAAGGATTGCCAGCTAGCTCATTCAAAATGGCTGAGCTGCTCCTTAATCTACAATGGAGTTACATTCCCATAAAGCCATCGTAAATCAGAAATACCCTATCAAGAGTGCATGTCGAAGCCAGGAGTGGTGGCGCATGCCTTTAATCCCAGCACTTGGGAGGCAGAGGCAGGTGGATTTCTGAGTTCAAGGCCAGCCTGGTCTACAGAGTGAGTTCCAGGACAGCCAGGGCTGCACAGAGAAACCCTGTCTCGAAAAACCAAAAAAAAAAAAAAAAGAAAGAAAGAAAGAAAGAAAGAAAGAAAAAAGAAAAAGAGTGCATGTCACACACCTAACCTCCCAACCATGCTAGCTCAACTGTGCTTGGAACCTCTAACTTGGCCTGCAGTTGGGCTGGATCATCTCCCCCAAAAACCTTCTGCCTGTGCCTCTCAAATTCTGGGATTACAGGCATATCCATGCCCTGTGGTATTTGGATATACTGAGTCCAGAAAAATATATTGTGTTTCTTTGTTGTTGCTGTTTATTTGTTTTTGAGGCAGGGTTTCACTGTGTAACCTCATGGGCCTGGAATTCTCTGTACAGACCAGGCTGGCTTTGAACTAACAGAGATCTGTCTACCTTTGAGCACTAGGAGTAAAAGGTGTGTGCCACCAAGATTGTTGTTGTATTTTATTGTTATTGTAAAGAAGATTGTTAAAGTGACTTTCACCTATTTTATTTTATTTTATTTTATTTTATTTTATTTTATTTTATTTTATTTTATTTTAGATGAGGTTTCTCTGACTTACCCAAGCTGATTGCTGAACCGTTGAACTCAAACAATCTTCCTGCCTCAGGTTCTTGAGGGTTTTTAGGATGCATCCCACACCTGACATTTCTTTTACAATATGGCAGTGAGAAGGTTAAACATGTTCAAGGAGCCGGCATGGTGTCATACATCTGTGTTTACAGCCTCGGGAGACTGGGGCAGGAGAAACATGGGTTTGAGGCCAGCCTAGACTACATAGTAAGACTTTGTAAATGACACAAGTAGTGATAGGTATGGCCCTTGATGAGAGCTGCTGGTAGTAACTGCTAAAACATACCAGTGGGCTCAAATGCTTGATGTGTTAGAGCACCCAGTCCTCTGTTACATCTTCTCCTGGGTCAGGACCAGGCTGGCATCTGGAGCTGCTATCACACTCAGACCTCAGCAAAGATAGACAGAAGATGAGGCCTGTCTGAAGGTGTCAGCTTAGAGTTACATGTCTGAGAAGTTCACTTTGCTGGAGTATGGATAGAGATGTGACCAGGCCCTGCTGGCTGCTCAGGAGAGACATGGGACTTGGACCTTGGAGACTGTGCCACTGGTCTGCTTCTTGTCTTAACATGTCCTACGCTATTCTTCTCAGGGGTTCACCTTCTCCCAGAGGCCTCTCAGTCACGGCAGTACTTCCTGGCTAACTCCTGACGCGTGTGCTCACTGCACATCCCCTTACCTTCCAGTCTGCGTGCCTCTGCATCCCTGAGGGTCACAGTCTTTTGTAGCTACCCATATTAATATATGCCATTTCCTTTCTTCCATGACATTTGGGGGTGCTGGCTGGATACTCCAGAAATACGCAGACTTCCTCAGTCAAAGGACATACAGCATTGTGTGTCCTTGTTGTGTCAGTTGTGAACAGATGAAGTGATGGCTATTCAACCATAGCATCCCATAGCTGCAGCTTGCTTTCTCTCTCTCTCCCCCCGCACCCCCCCCTGATGTTCTAACTTCACAACGGATTTTCCTCTGGGCCCAATGAAAGCGTCTCGTCTGTAGTGTTGGTCTGGCTGGCTTGGTTAGGGTGCTCATGAACACCAGCTCTGTGAGGACCCTGGGAGCCTGACCGTCAAGTTCATCTTTTTCTCATGGTGGCAGGACACACAGAGATCATTCAATCAGTAGTTTCTGGTGAATGAATGAAAAGATCTTGGCACATTGTTCAAGGTACACAGGATTTTGTTGAGTTGATCGCTGTTAGCTGGACTGGAGGAAGCTCTGTTCCCCCATTCACAGAATGAACTGTTACTATTAGGTCAGAGACTTTCTGTGTTTCAGATAGGATTTCATGTGGGCCAGGCTGGCCTTGAACTCACTATGTTGCTGAGGATGACCTTGACCTTGAATTTTTGAACCCCTAGCTTCTACTCTCCAGACCTGGGGTACTAGGTTTATGGGGGCTGGGGATCAAATTTAGGGTTGCCTGCGTGGGAGGCAAATATTCTAGCAATGAGGCTATATCCACATCTCTGCTAAAGGATTTCAAGGATGTGGGATGAAGGAAGGGGATGAAGGTCCGAAACAAGTCACAGAGTGGGAACTCTCCTCCATCTTTCCTTCACCAGGCTGTTTGAACAATTTTGAGCATAAGTTAATTGTGTTTCTTCTCCTTGTCTCTGTTTTTGCGCTGCAGATTCACCAAAGCCACCACTTGCTCCCAAGCCAAAGGTTGCTACCAACCCTTATGCACCGGCAGCCAAGTTTCCCCCTTCACAGAGGCCTGACAGCTTCCCCAGTCCCAACTCCATGTCCAGGGGCCCCAAGCCCCCTATCGCTCCTAAGCCCAGACTGACTGGCCCCAGTGAGTACCTGAACAACAGCCTCGGCAAATGCAGCAATGGGAGGCTGCTCTGTGAGGACCGGGGCCTGTACGACGGACACCACTCCACCCTGAATTGCTTGGAGTTGGAGCCTGATGAGCAGTATATCATGGTTCCCAGGGCTCCACAGAAAGAAGATACTCCCGTGGATGGGGCTACCGAGGAGCCGGGGTTTGAGGGGGAAGTCCAGGAGCATGGTACAGAGCAGACAGGAACTGAGGGGGACCTGGAAGCTCCAGATGAAGAGGCACCAAGTAGAGACAGTGAGGAAGGCATGGTCCACGCTCTGGAAGATGAAGACTGTGATCACGATCCAGAGACGGATGGGACCCCAACATCGCCAGATGAAGGGGCACCAAGCAGAGACAGTGAGGAAGGTGAGGAGGACTGTGATCAGGGCCCAGGTATGGAGGAGCATCCCATGAGTGAAGAGGAGGGAGAAGAGGAGGAGGTGAAGGAGCACGTGTACAACAGTGATAACAGGGCACCCTGGGATGGAGAGGAGCCCTTCCCCAATGAGGTCATTCTCACACATGTCCGCTCTCAGTCCCCTGAAGTTCCCTGTTGGGAGCCAGGCCCTCCTGAGACTCCTGGAGAGGCAGAAGAGGATTGTGAAGACATCTGTAACAACACAGAACCTGGGAAACCCAATCAGGACACTGGTCAGGACACAGAGGATGCCGGCATGGGATCCCCTGAGAGTGAGGTGTCCCCAGATGTCCAGGAGCAAGAGGCAGCAACGGACAACCCTGAGGTCTTTGAGGAGGACTCTGCAGATGCTGCAGAAGGTGAGGATCAGATAGAGCAGGAGGAACCACCCAATTGTGACGAGGAAGCCTATAATAGAGATGCCGCAGCAGCCACCATGCAGGTGGGAGAGGACCTCGGAGAGGAGGGAGACCATGTGCAGGAGGACCCTGCTGAGGAAAGCTGCCAGATCATTCCCTTTGAGAGCGACAGTGTGGAGGAGGATTTCTCACCTACACTCACAGAGAATCCCTATGAGATTTTCCCAACCGAGAGCACTTCCTTCTGCAATAACACCTATTCCCTTGACGAGTCAGCCAATGGGCACGAGCCAGTGTGCGAGATCTGTGTAGAGGAGGTTCCTGGTGTTGGCCCTCCACTTAACCAGCATGATTCCCTGCCAGATGGATCTGGAGAGGACTCCCCGGTGGTCCCTGATGTGGTGGTCGTGCCAGAGAATGAGGGGCCCGTGGATGATGCACTCAGCAGTCCATACGTGATGGGAGTTGGCTTGCTGAGCCTTGGAGAGGGAGCGCAGTCAGACACCCAGGCTGCATCAGGCACTCTGAGTGGGTACAGTACATGGGAGGAAGGGGACTCTGAGGGAGGGCAGGTCCCAGTGGATAGGAAGAATATTGCCACAAGGGCCCGGCCTCACTCTGGGAAGGTGGCTGGTCATGTTCCAGAAACTGTTCTAGAAGAAACGGGACCAGAAACCTGTTCATCAGGCATGGGCATCAGAGATACCAGTGATGAAGTGAGGAAGATAGGTATATTGCCAGAGGGAAAGCCTCCCGAGTGTGTTCGGGCCTTGCCGGCCAAGCCCAGAGCATTTACTCTCTACCCAAGGTCCTTCTCTGTAGAAGGCCGGGAGAGTCCCCTGTCCATGTTCCGGGAGCCAGAGGGAGCCGGGCTGGACAGCCACCGTGTAAGGAGGAAAGAGGACAACCTCTCTCTGCCGGGCGCCATCGGCTCCTCCGGTAGCTTCTCACAGCGCAGCCACCTGCCTTCCAGTGGCACCTCCACACCATCCTCTGTGGTTGACATCCCACCCCCTTTTGACTTGGCCTGCATCACGAAGAAACCCATCACTAAAAGCTCACCCTCACTCCTGATAGACGGAGACACCCTGGAAAAAGCCTCTAAGAAGAAGAAGTCCTCCTTCAAACGCTTCCTGGAGCTGACGTTCAGGAAGAAGACAGAGAGCAAGGTGCACGTGGACATGAACCTGTCGTCTTCCAGGTCTTCCTCTGAGTCCAGCTACCATGGTCCAGCCAGGGTACTGGAACTTGACCGCAGAAGCCTCAGCAACTCGCCCCAGCTCAAGTGTCGCACTGGAAAGCTCCGGGCCTCTGACTCCCCGGCCGCCCTCATCTTCTACAGGGACAGCAAGAGGAAAGGCGTCCCCTTCAGCAGGACGGTGTCCAGAGTGGAGTCCTTCGAAGACCGCTCCCGGCCGCCCTTTCTGCCTCTGCCCCTCACCAAGCCACGGTCCATCTCATTCCCCAATGCCGACACTTCGGACTATGAGAACATTCCAGCCATGAACTCAGACTATGAGAATATCCAGATCCCCCCTCGCAGGCCGGTGAGGACTGGCACTTTCACAAAGCTGTTCGAAGAACAGAGCCGAGCCCTGTCCACCGCAAATGAAAATGACGGCTACGTGGACATGAGCAGCTTCAATGCCTTCGAGAGCAAGCAGCAGAGTTCAGAGCAGGAAGCTGAGAGGTACGTGAGTGGCGGGTCCTTTCTCACAGTGTGGGCCTTTGTGAGGCATAGGGGGTGGAATGGATGTGCGGCTCTGTTTCTTTCTAGCTGTGTGATTTGGGGTGAGTGGCTCTATCTCCCCGAACCACTGTCACTTCACCTGGGAAGTGGGGCTCATGTTTAGGAAGACTGGAGTAGCTTGTCTGTGTGAGACTACAGTATAAATGGGACAGTTCTCATGCATGTCTAAAGGAGATTGCTGTCATACACACACACACACACACACACACACACACACACACACAAAGCAACTAAGCAAGAACGTTCTGGAATCTGGCCAAACGAAATATCTTTCATCATCAGAAAAATACCCTAATTGATTGATGCCTTCTTATTGTGTACACGAAGAACTAGAAAAGACAATTTATTTAAACTGTCCAAAGAGCTCACGATGCCTCGAGCTGAATTTCTGAATAGAAGTCTTGAGGAGGTGTATTTAAGTTGATTTTTAAAAACTGGATCACTCTGAAGGTGGGAGCAGAACACTGTGGATATTGAACAATAGTGGGTTTTTCTGCTTCCCTTCCCTCTGGCTGAAAGCCCCTCGCTTACTTTACCTGGATTGGCTGTTCCCTATGTACTGTAGATGCAACCTAGATAGGACACAACAGCCTGTCTGCTTGCACCTCGATGGGGCTCTCATCGGAGTCACAGATAATTCCCCAAGGTTGCAGTTTAATGGAGGAGCCCCAGAGTTCCTTCTTGTGTGGGGGACTAAACCGCCTTGTCTGCTGCCTGGTGACACCGCCAGGCGTGTCCGGTGAGCTGCAAGGGAGCTAGAAAGATACCATGTCTGCCCGTGGCCTGGAGAAGACTGGTAAGGTGTGCCAGCTTCATTTCCTGGAGTATGCCATGTGGTTCCCACCTGGGTTCCATCTTCTCCCTACACCCTGGCCAAGGTTGGACTACATCCTATTTTGGTTTGTTTACCAGCGTCAAAGTAGACACCAGCCTTGGAGAGGGGCTGAATTTAACTTGGAGAGTGAGAAGGCTAGAGACTGGAGCTGACTGGTTTATTTCATTAATAATTATCACATGGTCCCAATTAGATCCTGCATTGTTTCAACCTCATAGCACTGGTGAAAACAAGACCACGTTTGAAACACAGCATCTTCAGGTGTAACGTGTGGTCGCCCAGCTTGCTAGTTTTTCCCTTGCGGCTGGTTACTCATCACTTCCCAAAATTCCCTCCCCAGGTTCTTGGACTGCAGAATAATAGGAAGTGTTGGTTTGCTTTGTTTCCCCAAGTCATGGTTTCTCTGTGAAACCCTGGCTGACTTGGAACTACTCAGTAGGCTGATCAGCTAGGCTTTGAGCTCAGAGATCTGTCTGCCTCTGTCTCCTAAGATCAAAGGTGTTTGCCCTCACCTCCCGCTCCAAAGATTTTCTGTGTAACCGAGGCTAAATCCCTCATTTCTCCTTTCTGCCTACCCAGTTCACACCACCTTATCACTCAAGGCAGATAAGTTTGCTGCTTTCATCTTTGGAGTGACAGCCTTTTGAAGATTAAAACACACTTCTGCGGAACCACAGTTTATTGTTGAAGGGACATTTCAGATGTCATTGTGTCCCGCAGTGGAAGGGAAAACTGAGGGGCAGAGAGGAAAAGTGAGTTGCCCAGGGTCTCACAGGTTTAGGAGAAACCCATTCTGCGACTCAGACTTCCTAACTCCTAACATAAGAATTTGCAGTGGGTCGTGCTAAGGGGCGCCAGGGTGAGTTGTACAGGCTGTACACTACAACCCCACAGGTAGGGCCTTCCCCTCTCAGTGTGTATACTGTGCCCAATGGGATTGTGCTGTACACAGGCGCTTGGCTATATATGCAAAGGCTATATAGCCTTCTGTACTTTCCCCTTCCCGGATACAAAAGGAGAAGTCCACAACAGGAAATAAAATATCCAAAAAAAAAAAAAAATGCTAATGGTACTGGGTCTTGACGGTTCACTGTGTACCAGGTACTGGGCTCAGTGCTTTCCTTGTTAGCCTATGTCTGAGGTTTCAGGAACTGGCCTGAGGGGTCCTGAGCCCTCGGCCCATCTGACTGACACTGTTCCACCAGGGACCTGACTGGGTGATTCTCAGTGCCAGTCAGGCAGAGAGTTGAGCTGTCTTCATTTCCTGCTGGGAGATAGATGAAAACGGAGGAGAAAATCCCTGCCCCGGGCACAGCAGGCCTGGGCAGGTGAGAGGCCCAGGGTGGTATGGCGTTTTGCTTGAGTGGGCGTTCTGAGTAAGGCGGAGGGCGTATGGAACAGAGAGGCAGCTGGGTGCCTGGGGTTGGGGAGCAGATGAGGCAGGTAGAGGAAAAGCCAAGGCAGTTGTTGGGAGCTCTGAGAGGAGGCTGGACTGAGCCTCTTGGAACACATCCTGACGAAGGTCCCAGAATGGGCATCGTGTTTAGGAAATGGCTGAAGGCCCCATTTGCCTCTGTCTATGGGGGTGGGAGGGAGTTCTTGTTCAAGTCAGCTTATCTTTACCTCCAAAAGGGATGAAGGAAACGGTGTTACTGTGGAGGTTGGAATGAATGTACCCGAGACTGTAAGTAGAAAGTACTTATAAAAATTAGGTAAAAGGAAACTAAATTAGCTTAGGAGCAGTCTATCTTGAGATTGTTACTTCCCAGGCCTGGTTTCTGAATCAGGTAGAGGCTCACCCTTGTCCCCCACCCCCAGACTCTGCTTACCATGGTCAGAATGGTCAGAGGTGTCAGGGTGCTCAGAAGGTGGTCAGACTTGTCATCTAGAACCATGACTGCTTTCCACTGAAAGTATTTTCCTCCAAGACACGGGACTGTGCTGGCTACTTGGAACATAGATTTGGATCTGAAGCCTGGGCATGGCCTGGGCCAGGGGTGATGGGGAACTTTCTGTCCTCTTTGCAAGTTGCTGTCAAGCAGAGGGACAGTGTTGTGAGCAGGGACATCATAGGAGCCCCCTTCAGGTCACAAAGTATAAGTGGGAGTTTGTAACAACAGGCTTTGCCATCTCTGAATTTGACTCTCCCCGCCCCCCCCACCCCGAACAGACTTTCTTTCCAGCAGGATGTTGTGTAGCCTCAGCAGTCAGGAGACTCTGTTTGGGGACTTTCTCTGCAAGGACCTGTGGTTCACAGGCTAGGAGCTAAGCTGGGCTTCTTTGGTGACAGGGAACTTTTGAGCGTGGAGAGGAAAGAACCGTGTTTTGTTAAGTGACCTATCTGAGCACTATAGTTCCCGGGTACTTCCCATGCTAACAGAAAGCCGATCTGACCCAGCATGCAAGCATGATACCTTGTTCTGTACGCCCCATTTCAGCCTGCCTGGTCTTCCTGCCTCTTGTGTGTTGGTGAGTCTGCTTCCTTCAGCCTCCTGCCTCAGCACAGGTTGCTTCTCTGTATCCCTTGTCCTCAAAGTTTACTGTGAAAAATTCTGTTACTAAAAAGCTCCACACTTGACAGTGAGTGTCCTTGTGTCCACCCCCTAGGTCCTGCCACACCCTTCCTGCAGTGTTGGCTGTCTCTTATCCCTCTGTCAGTCTGTCACACACTGCTCTGGGGATACTGACCTAGTCACACAGATACCTGGCAGCTGCTGCTACACGGGTAGACTTCTCAGCCACATCATCCTGGTATTGTGGCTCTCCTGCTGCTTGTCAGCCAAGCTCATAACCTTGAGTCTGTCACAGTCAGGCAATCAGCAAATATCTGCTGTTAAGTGGCGTGAATGAAGGTCAAAGTTTATGGATGTAGGATTTGAACTCGATTCCAGAGATGCTACATCTGGAGGGAGAAACAGGGTCTCTCTTCTCTCTTCTCTCTCTCCCTCTCCCCCCCCCCCCTCTCTCACATACACACACACACAAACTCTCTTTCTGCCTATGTATGCCATGATGCTCCTGTCTCCATTGCAAGGTCTTAGATTGGGGAACTTTGGAGTGTATTGTTATCCTCTGCTCTAGTGCCCCCTGGAAGGCCCTGAGCTGCAGGTAACAAGCGGGCAATACTAATCTAGAGCCCTGTGCAGCCCTGCCTCTGATACCAATGCCAAGACCAATGGTCTAGATTCCATGACCACACTGGAGCCAGTGCCTGTTACATTGTTACCATGCTATCGTATTACTATGCTACCATGTTACCAGCCAGAGCTGGGATAAACTCATAGCATGTAACTAGATAGGAATCCCCGGGCCCCATTTTCTGATGAGAAGACTGAGGCTTGCTAAACTAAGGCTGAATGTTCTCTGACACATGGAGAGTAAGTGACCAAACCAGGATTGGAACCCAGGCCTGCCTGACTCTCCATTCTGGGCTGTTTCTGTTTGTACTGCTGTTTATTTTCCATAGTGAAGGGGTCCCACTCTGTGGTATTGCTAACCTGACATCTGCTAAGGTGCTCCCTGAAGAGGAAAGGGTGCTCAGGCCCCATCCCCAGTGCTAGCCTTGCTGATAGTCTAGAGGATCCCAGAGGATATAGAAGAGGGGCGTGGTTTCCTATCTGATGGCCCTTGGACTTTTAGTGCCTCTGGCAACTTATCTATAGCTGCCAGCCATGTGTTAATGGTGTGCCCAGACATCTTTCCTTGCTTCTCTTTGGCCTCTGGTGACCGCCTATGCCTGAGGGACAGCCAGGAGCTCTAGTTTTGGGGTCTGCCACCTTCAGGGGATTGTCATGCTCACCAGGGGAATTTTAGGAGCAGAATCTATGTACTTGTGTCTGCAAAGAAAGTCACGGGAGTTCTGAGGAATAAGGCTCAAGTCACTCTGCTTCTCTTGGTCACAGAGAGCTCCAGTCACGCTCTGGTGGCAGGCAGAACCTTGCTGTGCTCCGAGTGCATGAGGAGGGTTGGGACAATCAGGGAGGGGTTGCCTTGACTGGCTAATGGTGCCCGTGTGAGAAGCAGGTAGTTCTGCACTAGATCCTATGCTAAGTAGCATGCAAGAGGGGGTGGGCGAGGGAAAAGGAGGAACTTGAAGCACAGCACAGAACAGTGAGATTTCCACGTATTGGACAGAGAAAGGGCAAGAACAATGAAGACGCATCCCGTTTGCGCTCAGAAGCAGCCTCTAGGCCTCTGCTCTGGAAAACACTCACCTCAGAAGTAGACATGGAAAATGCATTTGAGGGGGCTGGGTGAAAGGTGTAAAGATCAAACTCAGACATGTGCTTTCTCTGATGTTCCTGTAGGGCACCACACAGGCTCAGTGGGGTCACCCTTTTGCAAACACCTGTGGGACCCTTGTCCCTTCAGCTCTGTCCAGGTTGTGGGGCAAAGTCTGCCCTCAGTGTCTGTGAACTATCTGGCAGAGGGACAAATAGAGGCGATGGGGTTGAGGTGGGAGAGCCAGGAAGGTCACAGTGTCTCCCCTCCCCAAAGAGCAGTCTGTACCTGGGGAGCCACCAGGTGGCTCTTGGTTGAGGAACGGGGTGGTAAAGAATGTGGGGGATCTGGGAGAAAAGTCTGCCCAGCCATGAGTCTGGAGGACCAAGTATGTGGCTGTGAGGTGGGATAGGGGGTTTCGGAACAGCTGAGGACACCTCCTGGACAAGCTGTATGACCCTGAGCACTTCTGAGCACAGGAAGGCCATAGCAGGTTTTGTGCAGGATGCTGGCACTTTGCTGACAGGTGGGACCTGGAGGAAAGAGATAGGGCAGGCATGTTAGACTGGCCGGGCTGTTACTGTGGTTCTGTCACTAGATGATGAAGATAAAGCTTGGTTTGCTGAGGGAGAGGTGGGAGTGGGACTCTGTCTCCAGAGCATATACAGCCCATCCTTCTTCTGCAGCTGTCAATGCTGGAACCCCGTAGATGGTCCCTGCATTGGTCTTTCTCTTCTCTTGTGAGTCTTTGAAAGTCTGTCCAGTCCCAAAGAAATAAGGCTTGTGTTTGTTTCCCATAAAAGACAGAGATAGGAAACATAAGAGCTTACGTCTTTAACCTGGGAGTTAAATGAGTGAGATGAACTATAACCGTGAGGTAGGAAGAGGTGAGTCTGCAGGCAGGCTGACCAAGAAGTCCAGCACAGCATCCAGGGAGGCTCCTCCGGCTCCGCCCCAGCATCCTTATGCTATAGGATTCAGGCTACTTCCATCTCTCCCATCCACAACCAGGGCTGCAGCCTCTGCTCTTCCCAGTGTCCCTGTAAACAAAGGTGTTTTGTAGCCTAAGCAAGGGTAGGCTCAGTCTCCTGCTGATGGCCCCAGGGTCCTGAGAGCAGTGTGGCAGGCCTTCGCATCTCCTAGCATGGTCTACCTCAGCAGTCTTCCACCATCATTATGTTTTTGACAAATGAACTCATGCGGCACTTTCATTAAATTTCGTCGGAGGGACCTGTAACTGCCATACAGATCATCAGGGTCTCAAGACCAGCACGTGCGAGCATGCGGCTGTGCGGCTTGTTGAAATTGACTGATGAGAATATTCAGTTTTTAATTTTCTGACTTAAAATAAGACCATCTGCAGCTGTTTCTTTTAGCAATAATTTTTAATTAAATGCAATAAAAATTTACAGGGAACGACCCTAATAAGAAAATTGTGTCAGGAACGTGCTTATTAGAACATCGCTAGCGTGATATTAATCCCCTCCCCACCCCAACCATTCTTTTTTTTTTTCTTTAATGTAATGAAACCCTGATTGTTAATCACGACGTGATTTTCGCTTCATAAAGTCAAGGCTTCCCTGTGGGAAGAGCAGCAGCCATTCTGTCTAATAGCAGACAATTTCGTGGTGGGAGTCCTTCGGTAGAATGTGGAGAATGGTTGCCGTGACCAGCTGAGCCCCAGAGGAGGAGAGGGGCTTTGTTCTAGTCTGCATTTCTGAGGTCCTCCTTTGTCCCTACCTGCTCCATGGGATGAGCCACTGATAGCTGTCCAAGACCTATCCAAAGAGAAAAGCCACTGGTGGCTCCTATTGTCGGTCAGTATCTTGCTGTTGCTGCCATTGTCTGAGCTTCTAGGCAGAGTGGGGAGACGGACAGGGGTCTTACCTGGCTGTGACTGTTCTCAGAAGAGCCAGGCTAGAAACATGCATGCCATAGGCCAGCAAGACCATCATAGCTTTTGAGAAAGAGAGGAGAGCTGCATGCTAGACAGAGAGTAGCTGCTGCCAGGGAGGAAGTCAGGGAGGGCTTCTCTGAGGAGGTGATGCTTGAGAGGAACTGGGCAATGGTCAGCTGTCCTCCAAGAAGGGGCATGCCAGGTGGAGGGAACAGCAAAAATGGAGACCCTTTCTCCTGAGGCTGAGAAGGAGGGAGGCTAGCTGGACCAGAATGTGAGAAGCAACGGGGTAAGTGAGGCTGGGACAGATGGGGGCCTGGGGTTTTACCTGGGTAAGACATTTCTGCAGAGGCATGAACACAACACACACAGAGGCAGGAACATAACACATGGGGCTTGAGGCTCTTCTGTCCTTTAGATTTGTGGTGACTCCTATGCAGTCAGGGCTCAGTCCTCAGCTTGCTGCCATTGGGAAGCGGTGTGAGCCATATGTGCACAAGTGTGTGCCTGTGTGTGTGTGTGGTGTGCCTGCCTCTGTGTGTGTGTGTGTGTGTGTGTGTG